>NC_064616.1:240070454-240746704 GCF_023898315.1 Schistocerca nitens | reverse complement strand
GACCACGAATCATTACAAATATGGCACCACACAAAAAATATCATATTAATTTCAAGGCATAAATCCTGTGCCATGGAACTCTAATTACCTACAATTTTTACATTACTAGTGATGCTGAAGAAGAATCTTACAACATTTGTTACAATAATGGTTATGTACATTTTGGTTATAAAATATTTAAATAATCCTACAAATAGAAAAGTAATTCCATAGTGATGCTATTATATATAATAAAAGTTACAGAATCATTTAGAAAAAGTCTAGCCAACGGCTTGCCAAATCAATTCATATATATGTACAAAATTTAGTGAATGATTACGTGACTTTGCGTCAGAATTTTTTACACTCTAATTATTAAGTTATACCAAATTTATAATTATCGGTCTGTAATGACTGCCAATATTTCTGATGTCGAACGTAAATGTGTGTGGCATAGCGTCTCAATCGTTTTTATATGGAGTCCTCATTGTCTCTGTTTGGAGGCCTCCGTAGTGTTTGTATGAATCTGTGTGGCCATACCTTGGACGGTCACAAAGAACAAGAATAAGAATCATCCTACAAAGTACATAATAAAAAAATAGATTTACAAAATACAACACACAAAACCCCTCCATCTGTTCAGTACAAACTGAAAGAAATGGTTTATTCATCAAGGTGACAAGAAATAAATTTATGACATGACAAATTACAATCATGAAATAGAAAACACAAGATAAATATTAAATTGACTTTTGCTACACTACTATTTACACATCCATAAAATAATGCAGATACTCTCGCCTCTTGGCGTAAGAGACATTTCGCTCTGGAAAGAGAAAAGAAATAGTTTAATGCAGAACATAATTATCTAGGTCATAGCTCGGTGTTTTTGTCACAGCCGACTGTTTCTGGAACGTCTTTCTTCTCGCGACCCTTAACGGTAAGCTTGCTACACTGAAAAAATCGTCTACTACACAAAATTACGTCACGTTAAGTGCTTTCGTTTCTGCAATGGAGAAAACTTCCGTTGCGGTCATGTTTCCTGTAAGAAATGCAATAAATTCAACCTTAACAACAATAAGAAGAGAAACAACACTATCATTCTTACCATTCCACAATTTCACAGAGAAAAAAAAAATATTCTTGACAGTCATTCATCACATAATTCAACACTTTGCTGTGTATTTGTATCAGAACACCTTTTGTGACTCATAGCCATGTCTTAACTTTGCTGTGACTTGGATTTTAAGTAAATGTGCTCTCTACCTTAACATTACTGTGACTTAAATTTCACGTAAATGTGTATAAGCTATATCTTCCTTCGTAGAGTACTATTATGGGTTTCTTCGCTTAGAAGTGTATCTTTCTTATCATCTTTTCTTCTATAAATGTCTGCAAAGTGCTCCCTCATTGTGTCACACTAATCATGAGTGGTCCATAAATCCTAATACGCCTTACCTGGCAAACTAATAAACACGAAAAATCCACATAAATCATCACTCTTCAAACTACTTCATAAATCAGAAGAAATGTCAGTTCGAAGGTTTCCTAATTATACTATTACCCATCAAATATACCTTCTCAATTCAGAGCCACTTTCACATTATATTTTACCGGAAGATAATGTCAACACTTTCTGTTATTTCATGTTATTTCTCCCTAAAAACGTACATAGTTATTTCTTGCATTTTCCTTCAAATAAGTCACGAAAATTTCATTCTTTCAGTGAACAATCGCAAGATGTCAACAGCTGGTATAATCCTATCGTCAGAAATGTCCTTTGCAAAGTTCTCATTCTCTCAAACAATACAAATAGTTCATAATCATTCATTCTTGGTCTTTCATACAGTATAGATTGACAATAAAGGATTAATAGATAAACAGGTGAGTCAAAGATTATGAAACAGTACTGAAAACTAAAATCGGAAGAATATACTGTAACGGCTGGGGCCCCTATGCTTGCCAAACATGTATTTACTAAAGATCAGTAAACCCCCTAGGGCCTTATTCCTTGAAAATTTTAATGTGTCATAAGTGGTGAAGACCTCGCGATTTATGTGTTCGTATTGTCTCAACTTCCACAACGTTTGTGTGTGCAATGCGTCGTATACGGAAGGGTCCTTCATACACCAAGAAAAGCTTCCTATTCAAATATTTTCCCTTATGAGATAGTCGATGTGATCTAAGCAATACCGTTTGACCTACCTGTAAATTCTTGACGTTGACTCGTGGATTATGCAGCTTTTTTCTTCTGTCTGCAGCTTTCTTGATGTTCTGTAATGCTATACTTACCACTTCATGGTGTCTTAAACGTCGCTGTGCAGGGAAGGCTACTAATTGTTTTATCTTATCTGGTGGTTGTTTATTTTTCAACACAAGCAGTGGGGGCAGGGTAGTGGAATCATTAGGTAGTTCATTAACAATGTTTTGGAAACCAGATAAATGTACGTCCCAGTTCCTATGTTGGCGATGGCAGTACAATCTGCAAAGTTTAGCTAACTTCTTCACGATACGTTCTGATGGGTTACATGATGGCATTAAACGTGATGTAAATACTGGTTTAATTTTCCTGCATCGCAAGGTTTTCAGCCAACTGTTGGAACGGAATTGTGGGCCATTGTCAGAAATCACCTTGTCAACGTGCCCTACTTCCTTCAAGAAAAATCTTGACGAATGCTGTGGAAACTGATTCTGCTGTAGCTTTTCGTAAAGGTGTGTATGAGACAAATTTCGAAGTAAGCTCAACAGCTACGAAAACATATGAATGGCCTTGTCTAGATCTTATTACTGGTCCGAAGATGTCCACGGCAGCCATCTCTTTTAATTTGACTGGGATGATTGGAAATGGTGGTGTTCTGTGTGTCACTGTTGGTGGTTTTCCTTTCTGACATAACTTGCATATTGCCAGGACTTTACGGATTCTCTTTTCCATATTGTAAAAATAACATGTCTCGTAATTTTTTAAAACATTTCTTCGCACCAAAGTGGGCATAACTGAGATGTGTGTACCAAATGAGTTTATTTACAAATTCGTCTGGTATGCATAAAACCCAAGGAGGACTGTCAGGACGTCTGCGTCTGAATAAGATGGTATCACGTATGATATAAAACTGTCTTATAGTAGGATGTGACTTACTCTCCCACTTCCTTTTTATATCCTTCCAAATCGAATACTTTTCTTGTTCACGAGCAATGTCACTTAATGAGGATGAAATGAAATTTTCAAAAGCAACCTTCTGCATGTAGAGTAAGCTGTAAGTATTTTCTAGGAAATCTTCCTCGTTACTTTGAACTAAACCAAGAGGTGCTCGTGAAAGCGCATCAGCAATGATGTTTTGTGAACCTGGAATATATATAACAGTGAAGTTAAATTCCTGAAGAAACAAAGCCCAACGTTTTATTTGGCTGACATGAGAAATTGTAACGCCCGATGGTCGTTGTATACTTTTGTGTGCCTGCCTTCCAGATAGTAACGAAATTTATCAAACGCCCATACTAAGGCTAATGCTTCCAGCTCCGTGACTGAATAGTTGCGCTCTGATTTTGTTAATATTCGACTGGCAAAAGCTATACTTTTCTGAGTAAGAATTCCATTTTCAACAGCTTCTTGGAACAAATGGACACCAAGCCCAGTTCTTGAGCTACCTGTCGAAAGGCAAAAATCAAGGGATAAATCGGGATGTGGCAATATAGGTGCATTCAGTAGTGCAGTTTTCAAATCGTGGTAGTCTGTTTGAGCAACATGATCTCAGTCCCAAACTGTGTTCTTACCTGTTATTTGACATAATCTAGGTGTTGACAAGCTTTGTAGGCTAATAAAACGACGATAAAAATTTTTAGTCCCAAAAATCCTCTTAATTGTCGCTTTTTTGTCGGTAGGGGCACTTCTTTCATTGCATTTAATTTTTCTGGATCAGGTAGAATGCCTTTTGTTGTAACAATGGGGCTAAGAAATTTGAGTTGTGTTCTACCGAAGTCCGATTTTTCTAAATTGACTGTAATGCCATGTTCCCGAAATGTTCGTAATAATTCATTTAATACTTGGTTGTGTTTTGTCCATGAATTTTCTGCGATCAGAATGTCGTCAACATAAGTGGTGATCCTGTCTTTTAAGTGTGTCGGTAATATTGTATTGAAACCACGGATAAATGCAGCTGACGAAACATTGAGACCAAATGGCAATTTTCGAAATTGGTAACAGTTTCCAAAACAGAGGAAAGCTGTGTATTTCCTACACCTCGGATTTAATTCTATTTAACAAAAACCACTTCGCAAATCCAAAGATGACATCACCTTCACTCCATGGAATTTTTGCAATAGTTCATCTAGTGTCTGTGGTCTATCGGTTTCAGGTTGGATTACTGTGTTAATTTGTCTGGAATCAAGAACCAGTCTAATGGAATTATCCCTTTTCTTAACCACGTGTAATGGGCTATTATATGAACTCACAGCAAGTTCGATGATTCCCTGCTCTAACATGGATTGTATTTCCTGTTTCACTTTGTCTCTGTATGTCAATGGGATGACGTATGGTGGTACAAAAAAATTATTATGTTCCTTGACACTGAATTCATAAAGAAAGTTATGTATTGTTCATGTCTTGTGAGAAAAAAACTTCACAATTTGTTTGTAATATTTCAAATAACTCATCAGTTCCTGCATTAGGATCCACTTCGTCTCGGTAAACTTTCCTTTTAATTAATTGTTCTGTACTAATGGGTTGTTCTGTTTCACAGTAAAACGTAGTGATGTTATCTGTGCAACTATTAGACAAATTCAGTGATTCTTGTGCCTCAAGCGGAAAGAGAAAACGCAGATAATTCACTTCCTCATCCTCCTTTGTTAGCCATCCTTGAAATTTAAGCGTGACTAACATTTGATTTACTCGTAACATGACTTGAGCATTACAAAAGTTTAACATTGCTTTATATTCACGTAGGAATTCCACACCCAAAATCATTTCTGTTGATAAAAGAGGGACTACTAAGAAATTTGCAGAAAACTCGTGTCCTTGACACCTGAAAACTAAAGAAGTCTGATTGCGTACGTCTACACTCCGTCCTTGAATGATTCCCTTTAATTTGGTCTTTAATAATGGCAAGGTTGGACAAACAGATGCCTGTTCACACTTCTTAAACATTGTCTAAAAATGGTTCAAATGGCTCTGAGCACTATGGGACTCAACTGCTGTGGTCATCAGTCCCCTAGAACTTAGAACTACTTAAACCTAACTAACCTAAGGACATCACACACATCCATGCCCGAGGCAGGATTCGAACCTGCGACCGTAGCAGTCGCACGGTTCCGGACTGCGCGCCTAGAACCGCGAGACCACCGCGGCCGGCTAAACATTGTCTCTCTAATTACATTCACAGGGCTGCCAGAATCAAGTACAGCTGAAAGTAGTGTATTTCCAACCGAGATTTTTATAATTGGATGAGCACACATAATTTCAAATGGTTCAAATGGCTCTGAGCACTATGGGACTCAACTGCTGTGGTCATAAGTCCCCTAGAACTTAGAACTACTTAAACCTAACTAACCTAAGGACAGCACACAACACCCAGCCATCACGAGGCAGAGAAAATCCCTGACCCCGCCGGGAATCGAACCCGGGAACCCGGGTGTGGGAAGCGAGAACGCTACCGCACGACCACGAGATGCGGGCACACATAATTTCGTTGTTATCATTTTCTTGTAATAATGTGTCTCTAATGTCCTCCAATCCAACAAAGTTAACATAATTTGTGTATCGGCTTTCCGCCGCTACAAACGGTTCGTTTGTAGTCCTTGTTGCTAGTCATTGTTGTGCCTGCTTGTATTGCCGCGAATTATTGCTTGGGTTGGGTGGTCTGATTTCTACATTGTCGCCACGCTCTAAATTGGAATTTCTGCGATCCTGCCAATTTTGATTTGTCCCCTCATCATAACGGTTTTGGTTCTCATAATTGTTATGACTATAATTATCACGTGGGCTCGATGCTCTGTATTCTGCATGAGCACCGCGTTCCGAATTGTAATTTGCGTGTCCGCGCCAATTTCAGTTGGCCATACCGCGATCATTCCTTCTAAAATAATTTTCATTTCCATAACGCCTTTGCTCTCATGGTCCGCGATCTCTATTACTGTACTGAAAGTTCCTATGATCATAAAAATCATTTCTCTGGCGTCTATGATCTGTGTTATACGGTTGATGCCGCATATCACGTCTATCTTCTTCCGCCCTGTACGCGTGAGGTTTGTCCGAGTTCCATACGCGTTTACGGTCACCCCGCGGATTATTATTTTCCCAATACTGATTACTATAATCTCTTTGTTTGTTTTCATAGTTGTCAAATTCTAATTCTTGCAAAAGAGCTTGGAATGCCTCCAAGTCATCTTTGCACCTACCTGCCAAAATTATGTGGCGCAATCTGATCGGCCGTTTTGTCAAACAGATACGAATTAATTCCGACTGACTGCACGGATTCGTTAAACATCTGTTCATGCGCATCATGTTTTCAAAATATTGCACTGGAGTTGAAAATTTCGACTGCTCATAACTTTGTATCATAATGATGTAATGTGTTATACGATCTTGTGTAGTCTCTGACCAGTAAGCAGATAACAACGCGTGATAAAAATCACCATATGAGTGACATTCACGTACTATTGAGCGCATTCTTGTTGCAGGCCCTCCTTCAAGATACCTGCAAATGAATACCAGTTTGTGGCCAATTGGCCATGTTGGTGGTAAAGAATAGTCAGATTGTTGTAACCACTCTCGAGGGTGGATTTCGTGACTAGCATTCTGAAAAACTTTAAATTTCCTAACTGTGAGAAAATGCTTATAGTCAAACTCGTCATTTTTCTTAGCGGATGAGTTTTCTTTTACATGATGACTCACGTTTCCTTCATTACGTCCCGCAAACGTGTCATATTCACGAGAAAAGTGGTCGGCATTTCCATAATTAACGCGCTCATTGTCGTTACCAATTTGGTAATTATTGGATCTACCAGTGTCATTGCTGCGATCGATCTTTTCTTCGATGCTGGCAAGCTGTTCCTGTATATTTTTTACGTCACGTTTGTTTTGCTGATTAATTGTCATCTACCCTTGTTTAAAACGTTGCAGAGACTGAAATTCTAAGGTATTCGCGATCGGTACCGGCTGAGTGTCATCTGACCTCGTATCTAACCCGCTACTCAGTTCCGTCACTTTCATGGATAATTCATCTACCTGTTTAGCTACTGTCGTTAATTGAGTTTCTATCTTTGAAACTTCATTGGTGGTCTGTAATTGCAATGACTCAATATTTTTCGCTAATTCCTCTACTTGCAGTTCTTGTTGTGACGTCTGTCGTTTCACTTCAACAATATCAACATTTTGTACGTGATCAAGTCGGGATACAAGATTGTTAATATCTGATTTGAATTCTTCACGTAGCTGACATTTCAACTGACTGGTCATTTCTTCAAATTTACTATTTAAATTGTCATTCACCTCACCCTGAAACAATGTGAGATTCTCGTTAATTTCGTTCTGAAGCGATTTGAAATTCTTTGCATTATTGTTGTTAAATTCAGTGAGTTTACTCTCCTGTCTGTCGTTAAATTCAGTGAGTTTACTCATAAATACAGTGAGTTTACTCTCCTGTCTGTCATTAAATTCAGTGAGTTTACTCAGTAATGATTGTAAAACATCATTACTGGGGGCAGGGAGTACAACGTTACTCTTCTCTGTTAAAGCAGAAGCAGTACCCGCATTGCCACTAACAGAAGGAAAGGCAAAATTACTCTGCTCTATCGGAGTGGCAACCAGACCTGAATTTCCACCGAAAGTGGGGTAAACAAAATTACTCTGCACTTTTGAGGCGGAAGCAACGCTGTAATTTCTCATAACGAGTTCGGTTTGCGTCACTGTATTGTCATGTCCTAAGTTGCGTGCAGCACACGGTTGTTCATCACGCATTGTTGGCAAATAATGGTCTACATTCCGATTCTCCGTTGTATTGTTCGAAAATTCCCGGATCTCAATATAATTTTCTACTCTCTGTTCCGAATTTTCGGAAACTGCGTTTGAAACCGCTCCTACATTCATGTTCGCAACCGTATCTACGTTCGCGTTTGTAGTAGCATCTGCATTATTTTCCATTTTCTTTTGTGCTCTCGTCCTCATTGTCGCAATACGAACGAAAACATGTCACTAAAATACACCGCAATCCTAAAAATTACACTGTTCAATTAACTATTACTCAATGCACCAATAATTCAAAAACAAAACTGCTGAAATAAAATTATGTGTTGACACAAAGCAGTGCGCAAGACATCAAAATGCTGTGCTTCCACTAATGATTACTGTTGCGTAATCTTGCAGTGGCAGTAGCAAGACGAAGCATATCTAACTACGATTCATCCAAAAAAAAAAAAAAAACGTATCCTCGTAGGCATGTCGCCAGGTGAAAGTCGCGAGCTCTATATGTTCTTATCTCGTGTTTTCTACTGAAAATCTCGTGCTTGTACTCTTGTTAACTTTACTATTACAGAGATCGCCTAAACTCTATTTTTTTATTATTGGTCCTGTGCGCAACAAATAACTTACTTGATCTTTTTGCTGCCACTGTTTGATCTGCTGCATTCCATTATTTAACAAAAACATAAAAAACCCACTATTCACGCTGAGTGCAATGCATGTTCTGTATGGCGGCTCCTGCTGTTGCTGCGGCTGCTGCTAGTTACTACAGCTACATATAATTCAAGAGAAAGGGTTTGGTCAAATCTAAACTCAATAAATGATAACCCAAACAAAATACCATATTCTGAAAGCGATTCTTTCTCATTCAATTAACAAAACGCTAGAAGCTCTTTGAACAATCGCTTCGTTTGTAAATCTGCCTCCAGTGGCATTAAAGCAATATTACAAATTAATCAAACTCTTGAGACAGACTGAAATACTTCTTAATTGGATACCTAGTGAAACAATTCCCTGACAATTACAAAAGAAATCAATGACAAAATCTAACAATGGTTTCCCTTAAGAATTCAACTCCTATCATTATCAAAATGACCGTCTGCTGCTACGCATATACACAAACCCTTTTCTTTAAATTAATAAGCGTGCTGCAAATTATAAAAAATATCAACCAAATACCAAATACTGTGTCACTGCCGGCGGACACGGCAGTACGGCAGCTCGGCGACGACCCCTCGCCCAACACACGTGCGCACCAGAGCAGGCGGGCTCCTGCGCTGGCTTCATAACTGCCACTAGTTAATCCGTGCGCTGCGAAGCGCGACAACAGTATCTTAGATTCCAGAGCTTGTGTATGCTCGCTGTAGCCAACCTTTACATCCTAAGAGAGTATTGCCAACTCTCACCTTCTATTACCATCCACCGTAAAGAGTCTGGTAGGCATTTTCTCTGTGCCATACTACACCGTCTGTGACTGCGTACTGACGTACACAGCAGATCAGAGTGTCTGGAGGTATGACTTGGATGTTTAGCTAGAAAGCTCTGTATGAGTGGTGTATTACAACCACTACACAATCTGTCTCCAAATTGGCTGAGATCTGTGCTCAAGATTGAGAGAAAGTGAACTCGTTATAGATCAGTTGGAATAAATTAAAGCAACATACCGTTATTTTCCCGTCCTGTGACTTATTCACGATATAAACGTACAAAATGTCAACCATACGTCTGTACAATCCCGTTCTCCACGGAAGATGGCATCCTGGACAACGGAAAATCGTGCCAAAGATGACGTAACGCCATCTAGCAAACGAGGCGATGTTTACCAGGTAGTCCCACATCCACAATCGCTGTGAACACAGTCACAGACGGTGCACTATGGCACAGAGAAGATGCTTACCAGACTGTCTGCGGTAGTCGGCCATAGAAAGAACGGAAGCAGGACAGTCGCAAACTGATGTGTGAATCGTTCTGTTGTTTCTCGGACGTGCCGACAATTTATAGAGACCGAACCTGTATCCCGAAGACCAGGGCAGGACTGACCGCGTGTGACTTCAGAAGAGAGGACCGTCATTTGGCTTTAAGGGCACGACAGTAACGCCTTAGTACTGCACAGTAACTGGCATGTGAGCTCGCAGCATCCGCTGGAGGTACTGTATGGAGTCAAACGGTGTGCAGAAGGCTTCGGCAAAGAGGCCTTTATAGTCGGAGATCTGCTGTATGTCTACCTCTGACGCGTCTTCACAGAAGAGAACGTCTAGGATGGAGTAATGAACACGCCAAATGGGCGGTCGAAGAATGGGCCAATGTTGTTCTCACAGATATATCTCAATTTAGCCTGGGGAGTGGTTTTCGATGGCTTTGCATCTGGAGGGAACGCGAAACAGTTGCGGGGCCCAAACAGTGTGGAAAGAGACCGATATCGAAGAGGATCCCTAATGGCGTTGGCAGGGATTATGTTTACCTCTCTAACCCCTATTCATGAAATTGTACGGGTGAATAGGCAAGGTTTAACTGCTGTCAGGTATCGTGACGTGATCTTGGGACCTCATTTGCTGTTGAAGCGAGGTACTGTTGGCCCAGACGTCGTATTGATAGACGATAATACTCGACCTTACAGAGGACGGGTGGTTGAGGTTTTCTTGGGAACGGAAGATATTGCACGCATGGCTCGGCCTGCTCGCTCTCCCGATTTGAATCCCACAGAGCATATCTGGGATGTAGTGGGGAGACGGCTTGTATCACGCCAGCATCCACCGACCACTCACCAAGACTGTGAGCAGCTCTGCAGGAAGAATGGTCGTTATTGCCTCAACATGAGTCTGATGGCAGCATCCACAGCATGCCCTTTCGTTGACAGGCTCACGTTAACTAGTTGTCTAAATGTGTGTCCAAATCCGTTAAGTTGGAAAACACGAGAACATTTTTGTCTACCGTTATACATGGTTCAAATGGTTCAAATGGCTCTGAGCACTATGGGACTCAACTGCTGAGGTCATTAGTCCCCTAGAACTTAGAACTAGTTAAACCTAACGAACCTAAGGACATCACAAACATCCATGCCCGAGGCAGGATTCGAACCTGCGACCGTAGCGGTCTTGCGGTTCCAGACTGCAACGCCTTTAACCGCACGGCCACTTCGGCCGGCCGTTATACATGTTGTAGTTGTTTACGTACTGAATTATTTGCGTTATTTTTTTACTTTACCGTCATCTGTTTATACTGTTAGGTGGCGAAATAAAAGCAAGCTTGCAAAATTTCCATTTGTTGCTTTAATTTTTGACACCAGTGTATATATACAGAGGGAGGGAGAGACATGGCGTTACAGATAAATGTAGGAAACAAAAATCATTATGCAGATGATGTAACAGGTCGAGGGGAGTAGTGACGAGTAAATATAAGAGGGGTAGTGACAGCACCTTTTCATTACTAGTGGAACGATGGTGCATTCTGAAGAGACGGGATGAAATTACCATACTCCCATTAGTTCTATGTGAGTGTGTGAGAGAGAACGGTATTATTATTTTATTCTGAATACTCTGGCATTTTGCAACCCAAATACATTTTAGTTGCAAGCAATATATCTTGGAATCGTAAAAAACAGTTAGATGCAGTGTAAAGTTGTATCATTTTAGAATCGAGACACATTGATTGCATATCGGTATTGCTATAGGCGAACCATGAGAAGTTTGCTGATGAAGTATAAAAAAGGACTCTATAGGCAACGTGGGTAACACAAGTTTCTGCTACAGGTCTCAGATTAGCTCCTAATACAACTGCTTGTTGTTTGCTAATTTTTAACCCCACTTATCGTACATTTACTCTTTTTGTCGAAAGTTCCTCCGGCTGTTTCAGTTGTGCTTTCGAAACATATATAATGGCGTGTTTTCGTGGTGAGTGAAAGCGTGTTTGGTAAGGATGGTCTAAGGCGCCGTCGGCGTGGATACTGCTTTGTATCCCAGCGCTACAGCGCTGTGGAGAGAGAGTGTAAACTTAATCGTCAGGGTCGTCACGATAGCTACATCTGTCTGCTTGTGAGCTCCAGCGTTATTATAATTTAAATAAACAACTACTTCCTTGCTGTAAAGTGGACAGGGTATCATTAAAATGAAGTACCTCTTTAATATGCCGTCATGTATACAGAAAATGAAGCCGCATCCACCCTACCATTGGCCTTGGAGTATTCACATAAATGAGTGTAATTACAACCACACTTACAGGTTATCACCGAAAGAACCGTCATCTCGACTCTTTACTCATATGTTTTCGATATCAATATGGATAATCGTCTGTGTTGGACGTGTGCAAAATATAACTATCTGTCTACAATATTAATTAGGGACTCTGTTACGCAAATTCGTGCCGTTGATGCGAGCTCGTATAAAAAAAAAATATTCTGAGTCGTTTACTAGTTAGCACACTGGACTCGCGTCGGGAAGTTGACAGTTCAAACCTGCGTCCGGCCATCCTGATTTAAGTTTTCCGTGGTTTCCCAAAATCGCTTAAGGCAAATGCCGGGATAGTTCCTTCGAAAGGGCAGAGTCGCTTGCCTTTTCCATCCTTATCCAATCCTAGCTTGTGCTCCGTCTCTAAGCACCTCGTTATGGTACATAAATGGGGATTTCTCGATTTGCTGTGGGATTTTGGAACGTATACTGTGTTCGAACACCATGAAGTACCTCGAAGAAAACGATTTATTGACACATAGTCAGCACGGATTCAGAAAATATAGTTCTTGTGAAACACAACTAGCTCTTTATATTCATGAAGTAATGAGTGATATCGACAGGGGATGTCAAATTGATTCCATATTTTCAGATTTCCAGAAGGCTTTCGATACCGTTCCTCACAAGCGTCTTCAAGCCAAATTGCGTGCCTAAGGAGTATTGCCTCAGTTGTGCGACTGGATTCGTGATTTCCTCTCAGAAAGGTCACAGTTCGTAGTAATAGACGGAGAGTCATCGAGTAAAACAGAAGTAATATCCGGCGTTCCCCAAGGAAGTGTTATAGCCCCTCTAATGTTCTGATCAATATTAACGACATAGGAGACAATCTGACTAGACGTCGTAGATTGTTTGCTGATGATGCTGTCGTTTACATTCTTGTAAAATTATCAGATGACCAAAACAAATTGCAAAATGATTTAAATACGATATCTGTATGGTGCGAAAAGTGGAAATTGATCCTGAATAAAGAAAAATGTGAAGTTATTCACATGAGTACTAAAAGAAATCCGCTACATTTCGATTACGCGATAAGTCACACAAACCTGTAGGCTGCAAATTCAACTAAATACTTAGGGACTGCAATTATATATAACTTAAATTGGAATGATCACATGGATAATGATGTGGGTAGAGCAAACCAAAGACTGCGATTAACTGGCAGAACACTTAAAAGGTGCAACAAGTCTACTAAAGGGACTGCTTACACCACGCTTGTCCGCCCTATTCTGGCGTACTGCTGTGCGGTGTGGGGTCCGCATCAGGTGGGACTGACGGATGACGTTGAAAAAGTTCAAAGAAGGGCAGCTCGTTTTCAATTATCACGAAATAGGGGAGATAGTGCCACAGACATGATACTTGAAGTGGAGTGGCGATCATAAAAACAAAGACAGTTTTCGTTGCGACGTGCTCTTCTAATGAAATTTCAATTACTGGTTTTCTCCTCCAATTGCGAAAACATTCTCCTACACAGGGAGAAATGATCATCACGATAAAATAAGAGAAATAAGGGTTCCTACAGAAAAATGTAAGTGCTTGTTCTTCCCGCCCGCCGTTCGCGAGTGGAACGGTAGAGAGACAGCTTGAAGGTGGTTCATTGAACCCTCTTCCAGGCACTTTATTTGAATAGCAGAGTGATTACGTAGATGTAGATGCAGATGTAAATGTAGATGTAGACGAAAACGAGAGCATCATCACATCGACGTGACGCGATGGAGCTCATGATGCGACGTGGTGACGCTACGTCGTGGCGCGATGTTGACACACCCAATTCTGGTAATAGGGTAAAATTGTGGAAAAATGAGAAAATTACGTATCTGTCCGGGTGTGCCGTCTGCTGGTGTCTTCAAATATTAATTTGTTATTAGCAAGTAGACCTCTAGTGACGTGATTTGTTATTAACAAACTTACCCAGCCTACAACCTATAGTGCCCACCCAGCTGTCCCAGTTGTAAAAGATGGAGCTGGGAACGTGTTTCTGGGAGCATCATGACGTAAGGAACAGAGGGGTGAATCTTGTGTGATGGAAAACAAAATAAAATTGGTAAACCAGATGAAAACAAAGAATTCCGAGCGCTCTTACATTTCTGACTAGGTTTGGCCTCTGGTGGTGCTATGTACTACAAAACTGTTATTAACTGAAACGTAAAGTGACGTGATTTGTTGTTAACATATGGAATCAACCTTCCCCCTTTGCTACCCAGCTCTAGAATGCTTACCTCAGTTATAAAATAGAAAAACCCATTACAAATACTAAAACTGAGGAAGACATTGAAAAATACGTAGAATTGAATGTACTTACATATCGAGCTGGGTGTGGTCTGTGCCGGTGTTACTTAATATTGTTATTAACAAATAGACACATTTCGCCGGACAGTGTGGCCAAGCGGTTCTAGGCGCTTCAGTCTGGAACCGTGCAACCGCTATGGTCGCAGGTTCGAATCCTGCCTCGGGCATGGATGTGTGTGATGTCCTTAGGTTAGTTAGCTTTAAGTAGTTCTATGTTCTAGGGGACTGATGACCACAGATGTTAAGTCCCTTAGTGCTCAGAGCCATTTGAACCATTTTTAGACACATCCGCTCCCTATGCTGTTCAGCTCCATAGTAACGCCTGCCACAAAAGTTTACTAGTTATAAAAGATGAAGGTGTAGAGGGGTTGCATGATTCTCATTGGCCCAGAGGGGCGGTAGGTGAGGGTAGGAGGACAGGGGGTTGCCGCCACTTTTGTGACATCTGACGACTATATGTTTACGTCCTTACCTTGAATATAAATAGTACAATTGCCTGGGTGAGTTCCCTGTGTGACCGCGATCAATTCCAGGTGATTTTCCGGGGGATATGGAATAGGGGAAGCGAAGAGACCAAGTGGATAACCTGACACCAGATGTGTAACATAACACTGGACGTGATAATATCGTTATCTTGGCCTGAGCGCTCACTGGTATCCTACTTACGTTTTGCAAGTTATCTTTCTGTATACATCCAGTATTTATGTACAGAGTATTGCACAACTCCTATTGCCGGCTTCTAGGTATTATAGAGGTACTTAGTACATAAAAATTTGATAAAGAACCCATATAAGTTTGAAGATAGGATCACTTTTACTGAACGCACCCAGAGGTGGAGTGAGCTCGGATTTGTGTCACCTACATGAGTCTATGATATGGGGAATTTTTCGAGCACCAGCCGTCGGGTTCTCTTCTACGTAACGAAGTACTTCCTCTTCAAAGTCAAGACTGCGACGCTTCTGTGGAGCACCACGGCGAACCCTACCAGCTACAGAAGTGCTAATTTCTCGCGGCCGTTGTTATAGACGGAGGAAAACAATATGTGTTGTCATAATTGTGATACAAACTGACGACGATTGGTTGATTTGGGAGAGGGGAAACAACCGCGAGGTCGCGTGTTTGAACCGTCTTCCTCCCAAATACGTGTCCAGTGTGCTAGCTACAGTGCTACTTCGCTCTGAGATTGACGTCGGCGCCCTTTTCTGAGTTTATGTGGCAATGCAAACTGGGAGATGTGAAACCGATCCGATCTTCAAAGTTATTTGACACCGCCTGACAAAAAAAGTAAAGCACCCATTAGGAGAGGAGGAAACGAAATGAAACTTCACTGACTGAGAAAGTACGCGATGCCGGCCGCGGTGGTCTCGCGGTTCTAGGCGCGCAGTACGGAACCGTGCGACTGCTACGGTCGCAGGTTCGAATCCTGCCTCGGGCATGGATGTGTGTGATGTCCTTAGGTTAGTTAGTTTTAAGTAGTTATAAGTTCTAGGGGACTGATAACCACAGCAGTTGAGTCCCAGAGTGCTCAGAGCCATTTTTTTGAAACTACGTGATGATGTTCCAGTGATTACGAAGTCGTGACAAATTTAGAAATAACTCTGCAGGATGAGCCCATCTATAAGTATGACGTTGCACCCTTCTCTGGCTAGGATGAATTCACTGATTAGTTCGCGAACGTTGTCATAAAGCCTTTGTATCCTCCTTGAGGCAAACTGTCCCACAGCTGTTACAACTAGTCTTTGATATCCTCGATAATGAAACTGAGACAAAGTAGATGCCCGAGCGGGTTCCACGCATGCTCTGTCCGGGACAAATCTGGGAGTGTTTTGTCCAGAGGGGCACCTCAACGCAACTCAGGCAATTCCTACAGACACGAACCGTGTGTGGACGAGAATCGTCCAATTTAAAAAGGCTCTCACGATACTGTCGCATGAAAGGTAATAAATGTGGACGCAGGATATGTGAGATGTACCGTTGTGCCACCATAGATCCCTCAATAAATACTAGCTATGTCTTGAAGTCATACCTGATGAGTCCCAAAACCATAACGCCAGGAATAACACCGCCGTTCCTCTCCAAGGTATTGGACGAATAGGACCTCTTTCCAGGTGCCACTGTACTCGACAATGCTGGTCGTCCGGTGTAGTGCAGAACCGCAATTCTTGGCTGGACACAGTGCGACGCCAGTCATCCGTAATCCATGCTTCCTGGTCGCGGCACCACGGTACCACTGACATTGTGTTCAAGGTAGCCTTAACAATGTGCGGCAATTCTCAAGTCCAATTACTTCTAGTCTCCGACCAGTGACACGGTATGACACGGAATGTTGTAGCGGATCTATTACTTGTCCTAGAATGGCAGGTGCAGATGTGTCTGTGTTACTGTGTTCCTGGTGCAAAATACGGCGATTCTGCGTGGTAGTGTCAGACTTCGTCAAGCTTTAACTAAACGACGAGGATGCTTGCC
Organism: Schistocerca nitens; assembly: GCF_023898315.1. NCBI lineage: Eukaryota > Metazoa > Arthropoda > Insecta > Orthoptera > Acrididae > Schistocerca > Schistocerca nitens. The sequence goes on along the minus strand of NC_064616.1, from coordinate 240,729,799 downwards.
CTCACATTCCCATGCAGTCACCAATCTGGTCACTCTCACATTGGAATGCCTCACAAATCTGGATATTGCACGATTCGGTCAGCCAGCCAAATCGATACCCGCGATGAGGCCACTTTCAGTTGCCGACGGATTATATAATAACGCTGTCTTACAAGAGTATGCGGCTTTTCCGTGTCCTCCACAGTAACCTCTCAAAATATGACGCTGTTCACGCCACTTTGATAGGCTACCAAGCCTCTAACAACACTAAACACGAAGAACACTTATGCACACTTGAAATAGTTCTATATGTCACTGAAAACCACAACTCTAAGCTTTTGCATACCTACCGACAGAGTGTACGTTGACGTAGTTACAATGAGATCCGACCATGAATCCTGGGTTGTTCACTTTGTTTGTCAATCCGCGCTTACCTTAACGGTACATTTTCAGATATGTGTTCCTCATCAAAATACTATATACAAGACACTTCTACAACCCCTGGAGCCGCATATAATGGTCTCGTATCTTAGCATGTTTCGTGCTTTTTATGTGAGACGGGAAAACAGTACCGAGATCAACATCCACATAAACTGCGGAAAATAATGAGCAGACGATGTAGAACAGATGACGAACACACTTAAACCCGCAGTCGGATTCCACCACTTCTCAAATCGTCTTTTGTCCACAACGAAAGCGCTGTTGCACTAACCTGTCTGAGTAGGTACAAGATTTTGTTGATCGCAAAACATAGTGTCTCGTAGTAAAACTCAGGAAAAGAAGAGGAAAATTAGAACATTATGGAAACAGCATGTTATTAATTACCATTAGGTGCTACACAGGTCTTCGATTGAGTAATTTGTAGCGCGACAATTTTTCTAGTAATATGTGAGGCATATTCAATGATTTAAGTGTCATGACTCTCTCCACTGTATCGAATTACGTACCAGTCGACTACTCACAGACAATAAAAGTAATTAATATTTTGCATTTCTATTCATATTCAACTTTTTATATCGTCCAGAACCTTTATTAAGGATTAACTTACTTTTATTCATTTGTTCTGATAGGTTTTGTGACCTTGGCTATGCCTGACAACTATATTCCAAGATTAGGTGTGTGGAAAGTGAACGCTGTTCCCGAATTCCAGTCACATCTGTTGTGTCTTGTCCTTGATACTAAGGCCTTGTCAACTACAGACTGCAAATGCTTAACGTATTTCTTTAGGAAACAGAGCTGACGCACTGATATTAATATTTCCATAGGTGCCAAGCATCAAATAAAAGTGGGCACTACTCAATAGCTAGTGCATTAAATGTATTCGCAATTGAGAATAATGGCAACCATCAGCTGTAGAATGGAATGACGACAATGAAAATTCGTGCCGGACCGGGACTCGAACCCGGATTTCCCGCTTATCGTGAGCATGCATGAACGTCCAAAGGAACTTTGCATCGTAATCAGAATAACACAGGCGCTACAATATCGCAATAGCTAGTGACTGTACGGAAACTCTTTGAGGTCTGGCGGAGTTTTATTCAGTGAATTTCGGTATGTGAAACTGGAATGTCGTATGACATGGTTCGCTGGGATAGCCCACGAGGTGGGTTCAGCCGCCTGTCGGAAAGGGTGTTCTTCATCTGTGCGCCTTGGGCCATTTCCTTGTGGATATGCGAGAGATGTGTCGTATGTGTAACTGTAGAGTTCAGGTAAGCCTACGGGATGTGTGTATTGCTAAGCGTGGAAGCGCTGTAATAAATATGACTGAAGATAGTGCGCAGAATCGCAATTTGTGGAAGGGAGGGGGGGAGGCCTTGATGCTCGATATGTTTGAGCTAGGAACATGGACTCAACAGTGTTTGATTTATCCCCGCCCAGCGGTCATTTGTATAGCCATTATAACATCTGACTTACTTTAGCTATGTTAGAGTATATTAAGAAAAGTTTAGAACGTCGAATCGGAGCGGGCGACCAGGAAAATTGTGCGAATCGATTAATTCCTTTTGCAGAAGATTTTAATTGCGCTGAATTAATGCTCAGATAGTGGCACCATTTGTATGTGCACCGCTCGGATTACACAATGAAGTGCCAAAGAAACTAGCATAGGAATCCGTATTCAAATACAGAAATATGTAATCAGGCAGAATACGGCCCTGCGGTCGGCAACGTCTATATAAGACAACAGGTGTCTGGTGCATCTGTTAGATCGCTTACTGCTGCTACAACGGCAGGTTATCAAGATTTAACTGAGTTTGAACGACGTGTTACGGCTGGCGCACGAACGATGGGACACAGCATCTCCGAGGTAGCGATGAAGTAGGGATTTTCCCGTACGACCATTTCACGAGTCTACCGCGAATATCAGGAATTCAGTGAAACAACAAATCTCCGACATCGCTGCGGCCGGAAAAAGATCCTGCAAGAACGGGACCAACGACAACTGAAGAGAATCATTCTAAGTGACATAAGTGCAACCCATCCGAAAATTGCTGCTGAATAAAATGCAGGGTGTGTAGGCCCCAGGATGCCGTAAAATTAAGATTTACGAAAAAAATTAAACACCGAACTACCAAAGAGCTGGCCAAGACGTTAATTTTGAATGCACGGTAAGGCGCAAATAAATTAAAGAAAAAACATTCAATTTCTGTACAGTTTTTTTGCTTATTACTCTTACACTCTCTCGTGGGTAGAAGGACGATGAAGATGTGCGATTTCAGATATGAAGTATTGGGAGCTCTATGTATCATATGTGTGTGTGAATAATATTATATTGAACAACAGTATCAAGTATTTCTTTATTTTTTTAAGTGAAGAGAAAAATATATAAGGAGGATTGTCTCGACTACGACAAGCGACGGTGTTTTCGGAGGCCGCCGCCTGCAGCTACAATTAAAATGTAAGCGAAGTCCGACGGCCAAAAGATACAAATAAGCATAGAACATTTTAATAACGCAATCGCATTATATTCTACAGAAATGTGTCTTCATGCGCATAGTCAACAATATTTAAGTGTCAGCGTGCGAACTATTGAACAAAACATAATTGATATGATGACTCACTTCATGAAATGCTGCATAGAGCTTTGGAGTTTAATCGAGGACTGGTGATCAGGAACTTTTCACCCCACACCCCACTCTCCCCCTTCCCTGTCAAATACTGGAACAAAAATTTCATCCACCACCAGGTTTCGAATCAGCTTATTTCCGAGTCGAAAGACAGCGGAGAGGAATGCACCAGCGACCTTGGCTAAGGAAGTGGGTAATTGGCATAATCAACTGTGAGTGTGTACTGGTCCTCGATAGTCTGCCATTCTTCCCCTCCTGATAACACATGGGCGACCAAATAAAATCTTTTGTAACGCGTTAAATATCGTGAATATTTACTACCGATCATACGTTTGTAGCAGACATGTGCCACTCTCAGTAAATTATCTGCTCTCTTCAGTATGAGCAATCTTAGTACGCCTCGAATCTGCTCGGAATCAAACACGCCTTCAACTTGCCGCAGAGATTTACTGTGAACATTGAGAGCGATTTGTCGGGAGAACTGGGAGGGTTCGTGCCTCGGTAGAAAATGTCGAATAAAGCTGCCATTAATGTTTGATATGCTTTAGTTTTAGAGAAACCGACATGCAACACCAAAAAAAGACGAAAAAAAGAAGAGAGAGAGAGAGAGAGAGAGAGAGAGAGAGCAGGGGAGAGGGCGAGTAAAGTCATCGTATAATGTCGTCTTCCCTCTTTTTTTTACACTGTCGTTAGTTTTCATCTATTTTGCCAGCTTCGAGACGTGAGGTTTCAATCCTAACCATGTTACAGATTATGATGAAATTTATTTACAAGATTACAAGACTTTTTAATTTGTACGACGTAATCGTTGTATCGTTTGATTTCACATGAGTGTAGTATGTATTCAGTATCGACACCTTAAAAACTCATGGCCGTGGCCAACGCGTAGCTTAAACCCACGACCCTTGCTTCATAGGCAGGAATGCTGTTCTGAACCACGGAGACTAACTGAATGCAATCTCTACATTACATACTCCCGCACTAAGTAGCCTCCTCCACCACTCAGAAAGAACTTCGTACCAATGGACTTCTATAAACAAAATATCGCTTACGGTGTTATTTTCGGAAACCTACGTGAGCAACACAGTTAATAGGTGTCAACCTCCAGAAAAAAATATTAAGTAGTCGTATACCTTAGCAAACCCTGGTTATACGGACTCGTTAAACAAAGAAAGTAAGGGTGCCAACAGTTGTGCTTGGGAGGAACTGCTATTCTTGAACCGGCAGAAGTGTCTAGAACGTGATCCTGTTTTATCACTGTTCTGATATCGGCTCGTTATAGCTCAATGGCGCTCCCGGTTTTCTACAATTTTTCACGGAGCAGGAGGTGTCGGAGGGACGACGAGAACGATCAATACCTTCCATATGGGTGGGACGAATCACAGCGCCTGGCCTCGGCCGGTGGGGTGAGCGTGGGTGGAACGGGTGTCTGTCTCCATGGTTACGGCCGGAGCGGACGGCTACTGAGGGCGCGGCAGCCTGCGAAGGGGTGGAGTCCGCAGCCAGCAGCAGCCGCGGCCAGGCGCCTTGCTCGCGCCGCTCTTCAGGTAAGCCACACCCGCAGCCCAGAAGTCTGCCCGACAGAACGCACTTCTCACATTCAATTCTAATTCATCTTTGCGTCGCTTCAGGTCGTTTATTTCGTGGAAATATAGTTGCTAAAGATTTTAGGTAGACTTTCTATTTGGTGCATAAAATTAGGCTGCCTTCTAGCTTGCAGCAGAAAACCGTGATACGGTCTTTGTTTACCGTAGAAGCAAGAAGCAAATTCGACTGAACTTGTAGCACTTATGACTTGACAGACACTTTAGCAATGTATTGCAACTCTTTAAAGCTAAAAGAAAATTGTCAGCAAGGAAATCATATTGAATGGGTGATGTCTTCACTTTCGTTATACAAAAAGTACCTCAAAAATATTTTTGGGTAGTTTTTCACTTCGAAGTCTTAATCGAACCGTCACAGCGGAAAAGTGACCAATTCGCTGATTTATTAAGGTCACGAAAGAGCTATTTATCTACACAGCTACATGATTTTTTGTAAATAATTCGCCATTTGCTTGACCGACGGTTTCCTAGTTGAGGAAAATGCTGTCTTTCTTATAACAAATAACATATATTTACAAACTGCGCTGTCTTGTGAAGTGAATGTCGCAGGTTGGAGTCACTCCTTGCCCTAACTGTGAGTTTTTGGGGGTTTTAAAATTGCCACTACTGGATGAGTCATTCAGACTGACAGAAAGTAATCGCGGAAATGATTTGAGGTACATTTAAACAACGAATATGACATTATACAAGTAAATAATCAAGATTATAAGGTAATGAATACTGTTTATGATAAGTGTATCAAAAGGTGTGCTGTCTGCATGGCCAAGTTGCGAAAAGTCAGTTTAAGTTTAGAAGCTACTACGTGAAAATAAAAAAGAGAGCAGCCAAAGCCATTTGACTTGCCGTGTATCAAAATGTGTCATCTAAGAAAAATTTTTGAGTTTACGACTTGAAAACTTTGAGATTATATTTCTGTTGAACGTTCCTCTTGTTTGTGCTGTTAAGTAATTTATGCAAAATGAGCTGTAACTTCTCAAAATCAATCATTTTCATTCATAGTGTAATGCGCTTCACACCAGGTACACAGTGTCAGGAGCTTCCTTGTCGCATAGGATAATGACTAGAGTGATATATAGAAAAATAAGGTCGCTGTTAGAGATTTTTTTCATTTCTTGTAAAAGTAACTCTCTTCCAGAAGAAATGCAAACAGTAAACACTTCATATAACAAATCCTTGTTTAAGGCAAAAAAAGAAAACAATATATCTGTTCTCACTCTGCTTCTTAACAATTGAAAACGGCTAACACTTCATATACTAATTACTGGCCGCGCGGTTTAGGACGCCATGTCGCGGATTGCGCGGCCCCTCCCGCCGGAATTTCGAGTCCTCCCTCGGGCATGGGTGTGTATGTTCTTCTTAGCATAAGTTAGTTTAAGTAGTGTCTACGTCTAGGGGCCGATGACCTCAGCAGTTTGGTCCCTTAGGAATTCACGCATATTTGAACATTAATTACTGATTTGAGTACAAAAAAAGTGATTTGTTACTTATGGGACTCACTGCTGAAGCCAGCGATAGTGAGAACGATTTCATCAATTAAACATTTTAATTACTGTGAATACTGAGTACAGGAAACAATTATTGTTGTTCGTACTAGTTCGCATTCTGTTAGCTCAGTTTATATTCCATGGCAGCGTAACACATGATGCGTTAAAGTTTTTCCTAGTTACTATTAGGTTCTCACTAAAACCGAAATGGATTTTAGGGTGCATAACATATAGATATAGATTCACATAACAGATTGCTGTTGATATGGTGTAAAATGAACTTCCAAATAAACAAACAGGACGCAAGATAGATCGGAAGTTAAGGAGAACAATTTGTGAAATCTCAGACGCTGTAAGCTATCGTTAAGTCAACAGTTTGAAGATTCTTGTGTAGAATCAGCAAAGAACTTAGGTTTCATTCTATCTAATTTCGGGTATATCGAAGTTTTTCAGTTAAAGACTTGCAGATAAATGTTGCTGGTATAATCTATCTGACCTAAAGCATTATTTGTAAACGTGATGGAATGTGTCCGCCCATCGCTTTTGTAACAGGTTCAACTCTGCTGAGGACACATTTCCGTGAAGCGATTGCAGGGAATGGCAGCCTTTTCTTCCGCAAGGTCCAAAACTAGAGAAGGTAGTGATGCCGGGCAATGGGACCTGGAGCAAAGTCAACGTTTTAACTCATTCCATTGGAGTTCCATTGACTTCAAATCGGAACTCTGGGCAGCACAGTTCATTTCAGGAAGGTGGTTGTCCGCAAACCATCGCCTCACAGATGCTGCTTTATGACAGGGTGGATTGTCACGCTGACACCAATAATCATCGTCTGGGAACGGTTCCAATACCATACGCAGTACGCATTGCTGTTAAATGTGCTCATATCCTTCCGCATTTACGGTTTTCTTAGGCCCAATTAGGAGACCAATCCCATAACCACGAAAAACATCCCCACACCGTAACACCACAATCTCCGTACTTCACTGATCGCACTACACATGCTGGCAGGTAACTTTCTGTGGACATTCGCGAACTCAAACCCTCTCATCGGATTGTCACATACAGCGTGATTCATGACATCAATTACTGATTTCCCGCCATACTCCCGCTGATTGCATGCGTTTTATATAACAACCTTCCATAATGCTTAACGATCACTTGCGCCACTGCATTAGGTCTGCTTAACTTGGTTTAGTTGTGGTTGTTCCTTCACGTTTCTACTTCACAGACAAGCCACTTGGACAGATTTAACAGGGATCAAATGTCCCTGATCGATTTGTTACTCAGGTGACATTCAATGAGTAGTCGATGTTCGAAGTCACTGAGCTCTCCAGACCAATCCATTCCGCTGTCAGTGCTTTTCAACTGACAATAAAATACTCCCCGCCTCCTTTTACACTCTAAGACAAAAAACGACAGCCCATGAAGGAATTATCCGAGTGGGACGGGAATCAGCAGGGTTTGCCAAGTATGAAGACCAGCAGAAGAAACTCTCGCCGTGTTAGCTTGCTGAAATATAAGCCCAGGATCACTTGCCATGACGGGCATCTAAACGGGGCGTAGAAAACCGTCTAGATCCTGGGCATACTATTCAGCAAGCTAATGCCCACCCACAGACGGCGAGAGGTTCTGGTGCCTGTCTTCATGCTTGCCAAACCTTACCAATGCCAGCAAGGACGCCAGATCTCTACACAGTTAAGAAAGTTGGGGGCATAACGAGCAAGGCCTTCCAACCAGTTCGGAATTTTGGCGCTCTAACGCACCAATTGGACATAATATGAGACGATATCGCTCAGGAGGGCATCCAGCAATTCTGTCAGTTAATGCCAATACGAATAACTGCTTGCATAAGGCCCAGATGTGGACCAACACATTACTGATTTGCTCAGTTTCTGAAGTTATTCCTCTTGAATAAATCGTCCAACTTTTTTGAAATAGTAATCATTTGTTTGTCTGTACGTGAGCTATCTTACTTCCAGCGATTTCCGTCCCATTTTCTTAGAGTTTGTGTTGGTAAGTCCTCCTCTCGTGGCATCTAGTGGTCAGTACCACATAACATAGGTGTCTCCGGATACTTTTGATCTGAAATGTGTAGTATGGAGCATTGACATGTTTAGCAGTGTATCCATACCGGCAGTTAGAGGAATGCCATTAATACGATTAACTGACGTTCAAGGCGTAAGCCTGTTGAAAAAATATAGTAAGACTATTCTGTTTCTATTTTATATATGAGTTTTCTGCTTTGAGTTCGTGTCACTAGTGGCGATCTCTGTGGTGTTATCTACTTCCTACAGACTTAATGATAAAAAGGGACAAGAATCAGCAGTGCACATGAACAGCAGCAACGCTACAGACTATACCGGCCGCGCGTGGTAGATTACGTCACTTCACCATTTCCTGTCTCTTGGCAGCCCAAGAAGATACTTACAATAAACTACACAATGACAGTTCTAAATCAACATAATTGTTTTCATAGCTTGTATTATTATTATTATTATTATTATTATTATTATTAATTTTTTTTTTCAGAGGAAACTCTTTCTCAATGCTGTGTTTAGGAAACCACAATGTACAACCACCTGTGTTATTGAGGCAGAGGTAAGGTAGCTTTCTCAGTAGCTGGCCTCCACTCGTGAGAGGGGCAATGCGGCTTGTGAACACCGTTCGGTTTGTCAACGTGGCTCGAAGGATTACACAGCGCTTAAGTTCATGCGCTCATTGCCACTTCACGGAAGGCAGATGGTCATAAACTGCTGTTCATCGCATCTACGTCACTCTATAGTTAAACCACTGTCCTGAGGCTCAAAATATTAAAATTCTGCCTCTTAGTGATCACTGACGACCACTACATACAAATTACGATTTAAACAACACGAAATCGTCTCCACACAATCTGTTTTGCCCTAAACGTCCTTTACGAGAAATAGTACAAGCACCCCAACACGAAGTAGTTCGCCAAGAGAACATCTCGAATGAAAACTGGAATAATGACGTAGAGTTCTATTGACCGACGAGTACGGTATTTGTCTGGCACCTGATGACCGTCAGTGAAGACTGTGGTGGTGGATAGGTGTCAATGTCTGTCCCTCAGGTTCAGCATTGAGGTGGCTTAGTCGTGTTCTGGGCGGTAAGATATACGGATGTCGGAAGCCACTCATCGCTATCGAGGGTAATTTGAGGGATACCATTTTAAACTTGCAGCGTGTCTTCGCAAGAAGCCTCATCTCGATCTGAATAGTGTCATAAGAGTGTCTATGAATGGGACATGGTTGAGCAGTAACATCTATGCACGTTGTGGACAGTATTTCAAGGACGACATACTCATGTTGCATTGATTGGGGCGGATCAAAATGATACTGAAGTTTCACCCAGCAACAGACTGCTTTCACCGAAGTGCACTTTCCAATGAACTTTTCGTAGTTTCAAAGGTCTTGTGTTTTCATTCCCTAATAAACAAATAAACCAGCTACAGGTGGCATACAGCCTGATTTTATGCCCGGTTTCGTCCGTCAAAAGCGAGCAGCTGTGGGAAACGATTGTCTGATGATGCTACAATCTGGCTGCCGAAATCGGTTATAAAACCAAATTTTAGGTGACTTGTAACAGTTTTATCTGTATGCCATTTATAACAGCAATGTGCCCCCGACAAGCCATACGTGCATTTACTACATTTTGAATCTCTGTTTCCCTATAATCTAAGCACACAGACGCTTTCAGATATGAAAGGCAGTGCACACCACCCTTGGGGCAGTTCACCCGCCTGCAGTAAAAAGTTTTCAGATGAGCAGTACAAGCACTCATCAGTCATCCTCACGACATGTACTGATAGAAATGGAAACTGTTACAGCCTGAGGCATCAGTCAGATATTTCTCAGAGTAGCACTTGCAACCTACGTCCTCAGTTATTTGCTGGATGTATTCCAATCTCTGTCTTCCTCTACAGTTCTTGTCCTCTACAGCTCCCTCTAGTACCATGGAAGTCACTCCTTGATGTCTTAACAGCTCTGCTATCATCCTGTCCCTTCTCCTTGTCAGTGTTTTCCACATATTCCTTTCCTCTCCCATTCTGTGCAGAACCTTCTCATTCCTTATCTTATTAGTCCACCTAATTTTCAACATTCGTATGTAGTACCACATCTCAAATGCTTCGATTCCATTCTGTTTTCCCACAGTCCAGTTTCCACTACCATACAACGCTGTGCTCCAGACGTACATTCTCAGAAATTCCTTAGTCAAATAAACGCCTATATTTGATACTAGTAGAATTCTCTTGGCCAGGAGTGCCTTTTTGCCAGTACTAGTGTGTTCTTGACGTAGTCCTTGCTGCGTACGTCATTGGTTAACTAGCGGCCTAGGATGTAGAATCCCTTAACTTCACCTACTTCGTGACCATCAATCCTGATGTTAAGTTTCTCGCTGTTCTCATTTCTGCTACTTCTCATTACTTCCGTCTTTCTTCGGTTTACTCTCAATCCATATTTTGTACTCATTAGACTGTTCATTCAGTCAGTAGATCATGTGATTCTTCTTCACTTTTACTCAGTATAGTAATGTCATCAACGAATCGTATCATTGATATCCTTTCATCTTTAATTTTAATCCCACTCATGAATCTTTCTTTTCATTTCCATCATTGCTTCTTCGATGTACAGACTGAGCAGTAGGGACAAGAAACTACGTCCCTGTCTTGATCCGAGCACTTCGTTCTTGGTCTCGTTCTCTTGGCTCTTGTACATATTTTATATTACCCGTCTCTACCTATAGCTTACCCCTATTTTTCTCAAAATTTCTAACAGCTTGCACCATTTTACACGCCGAACGCTTTTTCCAGGTCGACAAATCGTTTGAACGTTTCTTGATTTTTCTTTAGTCTTGCTTCCATCATCAACCGCAACATGAGAATTGCCTCTCTGGTACCTTTACCGTTCCTAAAGCCAAACTGATCGTCATCTAACACATCTCCAATTTTCTTTTCCTTTCTTTTCCTCCTTTAACAGATCGTAAATTATCACCATTAGTATGAGGTGTGACCTCCGCGGACGCGAATACACTCTTGTATTCGTTGAGGCATGGAAGCAAACCTCTTCCGATTGTCATCGTGAGCAATTTCTTTCCATGCAAGAAACACATGCTGTGTCGATTCCTGAAGGTTGCTGTCTAGAGGCTAGTATGAGAGTACATTCCTTCCCATTGCATCCCATTCACTCTGCAAGAGCGACTTAACAGAAGACCACGCAGACTATTTGGGGATCCATACGTTTTTCGAGATATTTATCGAGCGAACTGCAATTTGGGGTATTGAATTATCCTGCTGGAATATGTCATATGGTACCCTGGTCATAAAGGGTATGCCAACTGGGTATACATTCTTGCCACCAACTGGCGAATTGTAACCTCCCTTCAATTATTACAAAATCAGTCCTGCTGTCATCCAATAGACATCCACACCCTGGTTTTAGGAGACTGCGGGGTATGGGTCTCGAGAATCGCCATCTCCTGTGGTCTCTCACCAGATCGTCTAAGAACACATTGGCGTCTTACTGACAGCCCACAGAAGTGAGAAGCGTCGCTGACCACCACAGAATTTCACTTTATGTCCCATTTGACTCTCGCTCTAGACTACATAAGTCTCCATTGTCTCTGATATGGTTGTCTGTCTGATTTCAGCTGTTGTTATTCGTCTATTCGTCAGAGCCGGCTATACAGTGCTACGATCTTGTCGTTATGTAGTCCGAAAGTAAGCTGAACGTGTCGTCCTGTATGCATGCTGTTGTGATCACTACCTGCAACGTTTCTGTAACGTTAGACACACCAAATAGACTTCTTGTACTCACAACATACTTCATCCGTAAAAAAGCTTTTTGTTCTACACTGAAATTAATGAAATTATGCTCTCATGAAGACAATATGAACTGACTTCAATCCTTAATTTGTCGACTGACAGCACTGCTGGTGAAACAGGGGAGGACGGCTGTTGCTAGCTGTGTAAAGTGGGCTAAGAACCCAGCGGACGAGTATCAACACTCAGTGCAGATGTCCGGGAGTGTGACGCCACCTTAGGCATTGTGTGGCGACAATCGGTAGTACACCGTCCGACCTCCCAGTAGTTCTGGTTTGAGTCCAGCGACTTGCAGGGTGGTGTGGGTGGGCAGCAGAAGACGGATAACGTCTTTATAGTGGCACAAGGAAACAGACGTGATGTTAGCGGTGAGTTGCGGTAGCTTTGGGCTTTGTAGCGACGATACAGAAACTTGTATGTCCGCTGAACTGGCCGACCGCAAGATCTGCAACGCCTGACATTCTCGCCACCTCGGTGGAGGGCGTTGGACCTTCTAGTCCAGTTGCCATCGGGGGTAAATCGTCTTCTGGAAATCAGAATTGGATTATTTTTTGGTGTAGTTGCACGCTTATGACGATGTGAAAGAAAGAAGTCGTTCACCTGCGCGAAATAAGATGGACCGTTGGTCGTGGTGAGTATGAAGACATTAATAGTGTAAGAAACTCAATATGAAAGCGCGTCGACTCATTTTGAATGCAGCGTTAACCTAGCACCGAAATGTCCACTAAACCGATCTCTGAGGCTGAAGTCAGACCCAGAGCTCCACATTCTGTATACAATATTTCACACCATGAGCTGTCCACTCAGTCACTAGGAACTTAATACTAGCTTAAGTCTGGTGCGACTTCTCAATTATGGCTTTTAACTCAACAATGTTTCCTGTGATGTTTCTTGTCTGGTGGCACTGAGAGGGGGCATCATCGTCACCACCACCACCACTGTCATCACCATCACCACCATCATCACCACCATTATCATCACCATCACCACCGTCATCACCACTACACCATCACCATCACCACCACATGCATATCCACAATATGTTCTTCTTAACTGTCTGCTATTACATGACGATACTTTGAAATCTGTTACTATACATTGATAAGGAGTGCTAAGCTCCTCGACATGGTCGCATCTCGAAAAATCTCGTGCCCTTGGACGGCTTAGGACTCGGAAAGCTCAATTCATTCACGAGACGTGGAGTGTAGCTGTCTTCTCCTGGTCGGTTGCAGATTAATACGGTAACGATGCTGCAGGGCGCGTTGGTCAATGACAATGTGAGGAGGGACTTTTACCCTAAGACAGCGAGAATGCTCTGTGACTTCCATACGCAGAGAGATAGGTCATAAATTAAACAGTATGCTCGAGGTGATAGAAATATGTGGAGCGCTGTCTGGTATACTTTGACGATTTATGTGTTTGAGAATTAACACTGAATGGATGTACTGAGCAGTCATCTATCCATGCTCGCACTGATACTCGCTAAGTGGAGAAGGGGTGGTTTAGCTATGATACTGAAATTAAGGAAACATGCTGTCACATCACTGGCCGGTGTTGAAGTTACTGTAACACTTCTAAAATTATTCCCGCTATCAACTGTGATATTTATTATTAGAGTACATCAATGGTGTCTTTTCCATCCCATCCATGCCTTGGTGTGCTGTTGGTTACCACATAATGATTGACTGACAACGATTGTTTGAGTTCGGGAATGAGTTTTGTTTATGGGTAACAACTTCTGGGGGTTGCTAGCAGCGAAAAACTGATAGCGTACATGAGTGCAATATGAGGAATCATTTGAAAGCGAATGCAGAGTCGTCAGCTATTCTGTCAGTGTGAGAGACAAGTCTAAATGTAGAGCTCGTGAATCACCTTCGAACTATGGTTTGGAGACCTACGCCAACGCCATAAAACTCTTCCAGTTTGCTTATGTTGTAATTGTCTTTTATTTAAATTCAACGGATGTGTGGAGTGTTATGCTATCCACCATAAGAATATGGATTACACTGTTCAAAGTCTATTTTCCTGTGAAAGGCCATGGATCAGAACTTCGTAACGTTAGTTTAGAACCTGACAGAGGCGTTGAAGTCCTGGCAGAAAAAAAAGACATGTTTGGCATTGTACAAAAGCCTGTTAGAAAATAGTGTTTGAAACATCCAAACAGGACCAGAGAGAAACTTCCTGGCAGATTAAAACTGTGTGCCGGACCGAGACTGGAACTCTGGACCTTTGCCTTTCGCGGGAAGGTAGGAGACGAGGTACTGGCAGAAGTAAAGCTGTGAGGACGGGGCGTGAGTCGTGATTGGGTAGCTCAGTTGGTAGAGCACTTGCCCGCGAAAGGCAAAGGTCCCGAGTTCGAGTCTCGGTCCGGCACACAGTTTTAATCTGCCTGGAAGTTTCATATCAGCGCACAGTCCGCTGTAGAGTGAAAATTTCATTCTAGGACCAGAGAGATTTAGTATAGTCTGCGGGATACGATCATTCACATAGAGTACATGTGATCAAACTTTAAGTGGCTTAGTGGCTTCTGCAGCCCCTGTATATTTAATAGGCGGCAGTAGCAGTAGCAGTTTGAGGTGTAAATTCTGTGAGGGTCTTGGTAAACCGTTAGGAAATCTTGGATGGCTGCACGCTGTGGTATTGTGGGAAGTATTGTGAAATCTCTTTCTCCACACTGGACTGCACCACAGCTGTGTGTCAGTGCGCCCGCATCGGTGCCTAGGTGACTTATAAATGGGATGAGCTTTTGTAGTTTTTCTCTGTTGGGGGGCGTAGAAAATAACGATGATAGCATGTTGGGCAGATTGATTTGAATTGACGCGGATCTGTAGTACTTATATCTAATTTGGGGACGTACCACACTGCGCGCATTTCCACCGAATGGTCAAAACACGCTCCTGTTGCACTACCTCAGGTCGTTCTGTTTCTACACAGGTTGCAGAAGGTGGTGAATATGTCTTTCTCTGACTTCTGCTCAGTTCCGACTTAAATTGGAATCACATGCGGAAAGCTGTAAAAATGGGACCAGTTGCAAGATGCGTAGGGGGTGACTAAAACCAAGTTGAAATTTTACTGTAGCAACTAGGCTCGGGAAAGATGACTCGTTTCGAGATATGGGAGTGCCAGAAATACACTCCTGGAAATGGAAAAAAGAACACATTGACACCGGTGTGTCAGACCCACCATACTTGCTCCGGACACTGCGAGAGGGCTGTACAAGCAATGATCACACGCACGGCACAGCGGACACACCAGGAACCGCGGTGTTGGCCGTCGAATGGCGCTAGCTGCGCAGCATTTGTGCACCGCCGCCGTCAGTGTCAGCCAGTTTGCCGTGGCATACGGAGCTCCATCGCAGTCTTTAACACTGGTAGCATGCCGCGACAGCGTGGACGTGAACCGTATGTGCAGTTGACGGACTTTGAGCGAGGGCGTATAGTGCGCATGCGGGAGGCCGGGTGGACGTACCGCCGAATTGCTCAACACGTGGGGCGTGAGGTCTCCACAGTACATCGATGTTGTCGCCAGTGGTCGGCGGAAGGTACACGTGCCCGTCGACCTGGGACCGGACCGCAGCGACGCACGGATGCACGCCAAGACCGTAGGATCCTACGCAGTGCCGTAGGGGACCGCACCGCCACTTCCCAGCAAATTAGGGACACTGTTGCTCCTGGGGTATCGGCGAGGACCATTCGCAAGCGTCTCCATGAAGCTGGGCTACGGTCCCGCACACCGTTAGGCCGTCTTCCGCTCACGCCCCAACATCGTGCAGCCCGCCTCCAGTGGTGTCGCGACAGGCGTGAATGGAGGGACGAATGGAGACGTGTCGTCTTCAGCGATGAGAGTCGCTTCTGCCTTGGTGCCAATGATGGTCGTATGCGTGTATGGCGCCGTGCAGGTGAGCGCCACAATCAGGACTGCATACGACCGAGGCACACAGGGCCAACACCCGGCATCATGGTGTGGGGAGCGATCTCCTACACTGGCCGTACACCACTGGTGATCGTCGAGGGGACACTGAGTAGTGCGCGGTACATCCAAACCGTCTTCGAACCCATCGTTCTACCATTCCTAGACCGGCAAGGGAACTTGCTGTTCCAACAGGACAATGCACGTCCGCATGTATCCCGTGCCACCCAACGTGCTCTAGAAGGTGTAAGTCAACTACCCTGGCCAGCAAGATCTCCGGATCTGTCCCCCATTGAGCATGTTTGGGACTGGATGAAGCGTCGTCTCACGCGGTCTGCACGTCCGGCACGAACGCTGGTCCAACTGAGGCGCCAGGTGGAAATGGCATGGCAAGCCGTTCCACAGGACTACATCCAGCATGTCTACGATCGTCTCCATGGGAGAATAGCAGCCTGCATTGCTGCGAAAGGTGGATATACACTGTACTAGTGCCGACATTGTGCATGCTCTGTTGCCTGTGTCTATGTGCCTGTGGTTCTGTCAGTGTGATCATGTGATGTATCTGACCCCAGGAATGTGTCAATAAAGTTTCCCCTTCCTGGGACAATGAATTCACGGTGTTCTTATTTCAATTTCCAGTAGTGTATGACTGAGTAGCGGTTGTAATCATTAAATGAATTGTCAATAGGATCCCACGCATGTATGTGCTTGAATGGAAGTAGCCGATTCCAAATCATGGACATCATCTATAGCGCATAGCGTAACACTAGAGATCTGAGAAGCTGGTGTACATTTTCTTACAACCTCAATCGACACATCATCTACAACTACTGTTTGTGCTCCTTCTCAACAGTCATCGCCTATAACTCAGTGGATATATTGCGGAACCTCTGATATGGCCTCAAGACAGAATGCGCTACAAATACTAAAGAATTATCTAGCTGGGGCGGTGTGATGGAGTCGCAAATACAGCTTACATACTATGTTCCTTAGTCGAATCACTTTCAAAGTTGAGTGGTTTTATAGCAAGGTTGCGTCGTGGGCTGATAATACACATCCCTACAATCACCGTCACAGTATTTGTCCGACAAAAAAAAATCACCTCATTCAGAGATAATGTCGTACCTCAATTCCTAAAGGGGGTATAGCTTTTAACATGGATACTTGTGTGCACCTGTAGAACCAAGACAGCTTGTGACAGTAATATGTAGTAGTTGTTGCGATCGAGGTTTTTTAACATCTGGTCCTCACACAGCTAATTTTGGGTCAATGTTATTTCGTGTCGTAGGCAATCAATTATTGACGAAGTATTATGCTTAGCAGTAGTGGTGGGTGCGTGATACGTTTGCATTTGAGCATCAGATTTATAAAGTATTTGTTTGTGGAAAGGAAATGACTATGTCCACTCTTAAGGAGGGTATAGATTTGACTTGGAGTACTGTGATAGCAAAGGGAAGAGTATGTCCAGTCATAAGGAAGGTGCAGATATTTCCAGAGCCACAGCCTTCAGCAGGGTTTATTTCCGATACTTCGCTCATTGTCGAATGCCGTTCAATTGAGCCCACGAACGTAACATTTAAATGTAAGTATAATTATAACTAATATATGTGACCGGTTTTACAGAATGATTCCGTGTATGAATGGCTTGTGGTGGTAATGATTCATGTTCCCTGTTAACGGCAGCAGCCGTCCGAATGCAGAGGTCTGTTGGAGTGTAGGAATGTATTTGAGTTAACTTTGCCCTCGTCTAGACGACCGAACAGTGAACTAATACTTAGTATGTGTTGGGCGGCTTTCGTGATCAAGTGGAAATTTGAGGAGACTGTATATGGAGGTGAGTTTGCGATGGACTGTTATTCCTTCCCATGTAAATTGTTCTGTTGACTGCTTCTGCACATTTCGTGCTTTTATTTAGTTGAGGGAAAATCGAGTGTGGTGTGTGCATCTAGCATGTAGAAGACACGTTAGTCTTTTCTCTAGACGTTGGAAAGACCTGAGTTGCCTTGTAAATTATACGGAAGATTTGCAATTGGTTACATCACCGACTTCGGTATTCGAGAGTGCAAATATGAGTTTCTTCTATTTGTTTCTAGTTACTGAGTGGTTTACAGCATGCTGCACCTCAATAAAGTTTGGGGTTTGTAGAGAAATAATTTCCAGTCTATATCTTGGGAATTACGTTGCTCTAGCGATCGGTAGGGTGCTGCCTAGTTCTTGATATCGAGAAGTACCGCGAAAATGGTATAATATTATGAAGAACCATGTGAAAATAAGTGTGATCTTGTAATCACCGAGTCTGGAGATGGAGCAGGTTTGGAGCAGAAACAGTAACGCGTTTGTGCCGAGGGGAAAGGATCTCGAATTTGCAGCAGAGCTCTGACTTCGACTGTGGTCCGCTGAGGGTGCTCTGATGTAAAGGGGATGATTTTGTATGGCGCTGAATGTCACGTCTGTAGAAAGAAAGAAATGGACTGCGGAGCATCGTGACATATAGCCTGTGTGAGTGTAGGCATACCATAATTTTTTCGGGTGTTCTACAGATATAAAAGATAACTGCACTGTATGTGTAAAATGTGTATATATTGTGTTGTAAAGTTACTGTGGCTTACATTGTGTAAAATGTGTGTATATATATATATATATATATATATATATATATATATATATATATATATTGCACCGTAAAGTTAGTATGGTTCATATTATGGCATGAATAGAGAGGATGACTGTCTCCTATCGTAAGAGTTTTTCAGTATTTGACGATAAGAATGGTAGTTTGTGTGATATAATTATCAGTGCAAAATGGCGATCTGTGTAAAGTAACCGCTGGAAGCCTCACCTGCAGAAGGAAAAAAGGCGGACATTTCTTCGATATCGGCAGTATCAGTAATTCGGCGGGTAAATTCGATAAGAAATAATCATAATGCTCGATTCATTGACGTCCTTTTGTGCTGGGATACAGGAGCCTCTACATAGCATTGAGAACGTTTGAGTATGTTGAAAGCAGGAAGGCTATCACGTGAGGTCAACGAGAAAGACTGCATTTGGCGTTACTTTCGTAAACAGGTTCTCTTAGGGCAAACATTTTCATGCATTCAAGCGGAGACATCAAGTAAGCGAGCGTTAACCATTTCTGGAACACTATACAATTCCCAAAGGGTCGACTTGTCTGTTATTTTTTACAAAACCATGTGACGTAAGAATAACATTGAGATCATTTTAGATGGCGAGTCGGCATGCGGGCGTTTCGCGACGGGGCGAGGTGTGAGCGATGCTGGGGGCAGGTAGGCATGGCTGAACACGTCACGCATGGACCGTTACAAACGTTAAGGGGGAAGCAGCCTGTGCTATTCTGTCATCAGCGGTAAAGACAAGTGCTGCCTTGAGGTGTCTCGAGTATGAAACAGACGTGAACGCGCCTCAGAGTTCTGTGACGTTGGTATAACTGTGACTGTATACTCGGAAATAGAGACAACTTTCCCCTGCATCCGGCGGTGGGTCGCGGCTGTGACGGTGCGTGCGGTCCTTAACGGACGTCTGTGTGTGCTTTGATAGCTGACGGCCGCGTCACTTCGCGGGAGCTGTGGCATGCGTTGAAAGCATGTCTGTTGCATTATTTTGGGAGCGGGCCTGGGGGCTGTGCTACGAGCTATTTGGACAGTTTAGGAGTTGATTTCGTGTCTGCACATTTGTGTACTGCATTTTGTAGGGGCAGTTTACAGGTCTGCACTGAAATTATTTCTTTAATTTAGGAGTTTTTTACGTGTCTGCAGACTGTGTATTGTGATCCCAAGCACATCAGGGCTAGTGTTTTGTGTCAGTGTGATAAATATACTCATTCCCCAAATAAATTGTTTCAAAATAAATAGAGGGCACTCCTTCCTTACTCTATACAGCAGCCCAGCGCAGGCTGAGTCATTTTCGCACCATTTTCCCTATACAGACAACCATCTGGGATTTTGTCACAGGAGGGATGACAGTTCCCTCTGGTGGCAGTAACGTGTACTAGGTCAGCTGGAGTCTAGATCTCATGGTAGAGACACCGCGTGCAAAATAAAGACTTGTGCCCAGAGTCGTTTTCCCGGCATTTCCCTCCAACCATCTTGGATTACGTCACAAAACAGACGACAGCGCCCTCTGCTGGTGGTATTGAGTACCAGCTCCAGACCTTGTGGTGAACATCCTGTTTGACGCCATTTTGGATAACTGTACTTGCGTCGTCAACTGACTGCACAGTGGTGCTCTCGGGTGGCGATGAAACGTACTAGGTCTGTTGGGCTCTGGACCTCATGGTGAAGACATTGGCTGCCGCCATCTTGGATTGCGTCACAGATGAGAGCGCCCTCTGCTGGTGGCGATGTGTACTAAGGCAGCTGGTCTCTGGACCTCGTGGCAAGCCCATCTACATGAAATTAGTTAAATAATAAAGACTAACCTCCAAGTCCTTTTTTCCCATGAATACTTGGGAGGAGGTTGCAGTTGAGCGACTGAGGTTAGTACAAGTGTCCTTTCTTTCGCGCCATTTTCTTACCTTAGCAGCGAAACTCCAAGTGACCTTTGTTCACCACAAAAATTCAAACTCGGCCCCAGTTCATAGGAGGAGGTGGCAGTCGGGTGACTTAGGTTAGTGGAGGTAGGCCAAGTGAGCTATCTTCCTGCGAGTTTCTTTGCTTAGTAGAGATAACTGGGGGTGTGGTGCATTATCCTGTTGGAATATGAATTTCCCGCCATTTTTTCTGGGGGGGGGGGTGTGTGGCGCTTTCCTGCCAAAATTCAAAGTTGCCACCAAAATCCGCCATCTTGAATGACGTCATCGCCGCCATCTTATATGACGTCGTCGCCGCCATATTAGATAACGGTACTTTGAGGTCGTACACAGGTCGTCCCACTACTCTCGTTACGCAAGGCCGTTTCAGCAAGGCCAGTTCTCCTACCGATTTCCACGGTGTACCTAATGTCTTGAGTGACAACACCCTCTATCTAGCATAACTGACTCCATTCTTGTATAGTTTCATGTTCTATCTTTATATCTGTTTGTCTCTTCATTGGCTTTTTTAACGGCCATTACCTTGATTTTTCAAGTGTTCATGTTTGCAACGCCGTCCGTCTGATGGTAATACTGGCCGTTGTTCAGAAAATCATAAGACGTAAGAGTGTGCCTAAATACAGGGTAGGGCAAATAAAACTGGGCAGGGCGAGTGGATACCATTGGACGTCAGTTTGTGGCAGCATTAACGGAGGAGGAAAATACTTGCAGTTACTTCCTAAACGATGGAGCAACTGCCCATAGTGCCGACCGAATCATGGAGCACATTTACACAATCTTTACTCTTGACAGAGTCGTTGGCAGATGTCAGTCTGGTCTTGGCCGTAGCTCGCCACTCACGTCACCTGATCTATCAGTATACGATTACTTTGTGTTGGGAGCTCTCAAGTCTAAAGAGTATCGCAACAACGGTCACAGCCTTCAAGAATTGAAACAGAACTTTTCGGACGAAATTGCAGCAATTTCAGCGTCCCGATTTCGATCTGCCTTCAGTAACTTTCTCACCAAGGCCCAAAACTGCCAAACAGGCGAATGATTTTCACTTTCAGCTTCTTGCTAAAGTCAGGTTAGTACTGTCTTTCCTTTCCTCTGCCGTGTTCCTTTGTACCGAAGAACTGTTCTCCGGGCCACTTTTATTTGCCCCACCCTGTAGCTCGACCACTTCACTTACAAAGCACTGGGATACTAGGTCAAACCAGTCTTTAACAGGCACATTCGTAAACAGCGACACCACATCAGTACTAACCATAATGTCACCCTCACTAAGTCGAAGACGGTTAATTCGTTTGCAGAAATCTGCTGAATCTTTCGTATGATGCTCGAATGTCCCATATGTGTGGCGAGATTGGCCAAATATTGCACCTGCTTGTATGTTATACATGAAATGTATTTCAACTTGTGAGTATGGATAACCATCAGCTATTTAGTGGAATGATCACTATGACAATTTGTGCCGGACCGTGATCTGAATCTGGACATCCCGCTTATCGCTAACAGTCCCCTTACCATTAGGCAATACGAGCACGACTCACAGCCAGACCCCAGTTTCCATATCTCGTCAGCCATATGTGTACAACCTGTACCTGTGCATTTATTATGTGTAGTCCTGTACAGGGGAGACAGTTTACTTGAAAATCACCTGCCCGATGTCGTCCGATAAACACGATGTGGCAATTGCGAGTTACTATGCAATGTTCCTTCGGACGCCGAGTCAACATATGCCCGTATATGGCGATGACGCGGGCTCCAGCGACGTCACAGCCGGCAGCTGGTGTATACAGGGTGTTACAGAAAGGTACGGCCAAACTTTCAGGAAACATTCCTCACACACAAAGAAAGAAAATATGTTATGTGGACATGTGTCCGGAAACTCTTACTTTCCATGTTAGAGCTCATTTTATTACTTCTCTTCAAATCGCATTAATCATCGAATGGAAACACATAGCAACAGAACGTACCAGCGTGACTTCAAACACTTTGTTACAGGAAATGTTCAAAATGTCCTCCGTTAGCGAGGATACATGCATCCACCCTCCGTCGCATGGAATCCCTGAAGCGCTGATGCAGCCCTGGAGAATGGCGTATTGTATCACAGCCGTCCACAATACGAGCACGAAGAGTCTCTACATTTGGTACCGGCGTTGCGTAGACAAGAGCTTTCAAATGCCCCCATAAATGAAAGTCAAGAGGGTTGAGGTCAGGAGAGCGTGGAGACCATGGAATTGGTCCGCCTCTACCAATCCATCGGTCACCGAATCTATTGTTGAGAAGCGTACGAACACTTCGACTGAAATGGGAAGGAGCTCCATCGTGCATGAACCACATGTTGTGTCGTACTTGTAAAGGCACATGTTCTAGCAGCACAGGTAGAGTATCCCGTATGAAAACATGATAACGTGCTCCATTGAGCGTAGGTGGAAGAACATGGGGCCCAATCAAGACATCACCAACAATGCCTGCCCAAACGTTTACAAAAAATCTGTGTTGATAACGTGATTGCACAATGGCGTGCGGATTCTCGTCAGTCCACACATGTTGATTGTGAAAATCTACAATTTGGTCACGTTGGAATGAAGCCTCATCCGTCAAGAGAGCATTTGCACTGAAATGAGGATTGGCACATTGTTGGATGAACCATTCGCAGAAGTGTACCCGTGGAGGCCAATCAGCTGCTGATAGTGCCTGCACACGCTGTACATGGTACGGAAACAACTGCTTCTCCCGTAGCACACTCCGTATAGTGACGTGGTCAACGTTACCTTGTAGAGCAGCAACTTCTCTGACGCTGACATTAGGGTTATCGTCAACTGCACGAAGAATTGCCTCGTCCATTGCAGGTGTGTTCGTCGTTCTAGGTCTTCCCCAGTCGCGAGTCATAGGCTGGAATGTTCCGTGCTCCCTAAGACGCTGATCAATTGCTTCGAACGTCTTCCTGTCGGGACACCTTCGTTCTGGAAATCTGTCTCGATACAAACGTACCGCGCCACGGCTATTGCCCCGTGCTAATTCATACATCAAATGGGCATCTGCCAACTCCGCATTTGTAAACATTGCACTGACTGCAAAACCACGTTCGTGATGAACACTAACCTGTTGATGCTACGTACTTATGTGCTTGATGCTAGTACTGTAGAGCAATGACACGCATGTCAACACAAGCACCGAAGTCAACATTAGCTTCCTTCAACTGGGCCAACTGGCGGTGAATCGAGGAAGTACAGTACATACTGACGAAACTAAAATGAACTCTAACATGGAAATTAAGCGTTTCCGGACACATGTCCACATAACATCTTTTCTTTATTTGTGTGTGAGGAATGTTTCCAGAAAGTTAGACCCTACCTTTTTGTAACATCCTGTATAAGGGTCGTACCAGCATCCCACAGGCAGTCATACCACTTGACAATTACCAAGAAGTGCTTGGCGGAAAGATCGTGTGATTTTAATTACTTGACGCGACTGGAAACCCGAGAAATTTTAATTCAATTTTCTTTTTTATCCTGTTCTTAATTACATTGAGCAATGTTTTTGATGAATGCGACAACAATATTAGTTTTCTATAGTCAGAACACTCTCTGACGTTTCCTTTCTTCGGTAGGTGACTCCTATTTTCAGCCGCTCGGGCTACCCTTGGGTCTGAGGCGTCTTGTGACGGTTCGCGCGACTTGCCCCCGTTGGAAGTTCTAGTCCTTCCTCGGGCATAGTTGTGTGGGTTGTCCTTAGCGTAAGTTAGTTTAAGTTAGATTAAGTAGTGCGTAGGCCTAGGGGCCGATGACCTCAGCGGTTTCGTCCCATAGTTCTTACGACAAATTTCCCAAATTTTTCCCTTTTTCAGCAAAAGTCTTCCGGAATTTATCCACTGTAATAGCTTCGTACAATGATGTTGTAAAGTTTTTGTTTCACTTTTTCTCCTATTCTCTTCAGAAGTGCTGTTGGGATGTCGTCTGTTCCTGTTGCGTTCTTGCTCTTTAACTGCTGAAGCGCTGGATAAAATTCTTCTGGTATGATTATCGTTCTATTATTATCGTCTTCCACCATATGTTCAAGTTAGACATGGTTGTAATTTCCAACACTTCCGCATCATAGTACAAGTCTTCAAGATAGACCTTCCAGCGGTATGTCATATCTTCCCTGTCAATAAGTAATTGTCCATTCGTATCTTTTATCGTAGTACTTCCTTGTTTAAGTATGTACTGCAGTGGCTTTATCACGCTATTTGCTTTATCTGTTCTTCCTCCTCTACATCATGCTCTGTACTTCGCCCAACTTCCTTCATCCTTTCTTCTTTGTCCCGTTTACATTCTGTCACAATGACATTCAGTATTGTTCTGTATTGCATTTGGCTTTCTTTTGTACGTACCGTCTTACAGTGGTTTCTGCGATATAATAAATCTAGTATATCTTCAGTAATCCAAGGTTTTCTTTTACCCCTGTCAGCTTGATATTATATGTACATCAACTACTGGAAAAAATCGTACATCCACCTACATATTTTAAAGCACTAACCAATGTATTACCCCAAACTTTAGGCAGTTATTACATGTAACAGATATAATCTTAAGACCCCTGCTTTGTAAAGTTTTCTCTCATACAATCGCTCCTTCCAGCCTCTCCCTCCCTCTCACTTTCTCTTCCTCTTCCTCTCCCTCTGCCACCAACCTAACTGTGAATCCCAACCAAAATTGTAATTTGTGTATAATTTTTCCACTGTAGTCAACTTAATTATTGTATTTAAAGTTTGTAACATGCCAACTGATGGAATAAACGAGTATGGAGTTTAAGCTGTATCAACTTGTCAAAATAGGATGTATATGCCACCAGAAATATTTATTCCAACGCATACATTCGACACCTCAAAACAAACATCTCCAAAAGCCTTTAAAAATTTATTCTGTAATAATGTCGTTACGATGTATATTCTTTGTACTTTGTGATAATGTCTTCTGTTCTACGATATATATTCTTTGTACTTTGTGATAATGCTTTCTCTTTTGTAATACGACCCTTGCTCCTAATAGTTTCCAGACGATATATTTGTTTACAAAATATGACAGTATACATGTGATGTGTTATGATAGTGAAAGGAACCTGTGAACACTGTAGATACTCTACTTCACTTATTTTATTTTTACCGTTGGATATACGATTAATTTTTTCCGAAAGAAACCCAAAACCATGTTCTGAAATAGTGTTTTGTTTCTCCACTAGACAGTGCCACAAGTTCCTCCAAAAAATCGTAACACAACACACACACACACACAAGTTTCATACTAACCACCGGATGATGGAGGTTTAAACCTTTGAAACGCGTCGTGGAGATAAATAAACAGTGACTAGTAACAGTAAACTTGTTGTTTCATTTAATTTCAATAACAGTCACGGTAAAGCCTAGCCTAAAATGTTCACATTTAATGTCTGTTGTTTCTCATCCGCTGAACATGACCAATCCATCTCAGTTGGTGACCAGTAACGGTGGCTTCTATTGTATACATCTTGGCCTCCTCGAGAACCATAGTGTCTGATTCTAAGTCATTTCATTTGGTGTTAATGATGTACCTAAGCGTCTGTTGGTTGTAGTGTTCTAGTTTCTTAAGATCACGACGATATAGTGTCCAGGTTTCGCAGCCATAGAGCAGGGCAGAAAGAACAACTGCTCGATACACCATCAGTTTTGTCGATAACGTAAGATCTTTATTCAGGAAGACCCGATGTAGGAGACGTCCAAAAGCAACATGTGCGGCATGCAGTCTGTTCTTCACGTCCTTTTCCGATGAGCAGTTAGTTGATAATATACTCCCTAGATAGAGGAAGTGCTCTGTTTGTTCCAAAGGTGTGCTGGAAATAGAGATACTGAAATCCGGAAAGGCCGTTCCAGGAGCTGGCTCTGCTAAATCTTTGTTTTCTGGATGCTGATGGTCAGGCAAAACCGTTGATATGCGGTACCGAAATAATTTACAGACAGTTGCGGCTCTGTGGGTTTGTGAGCTGGAGAAACATTGTCGTCAGCGTACTGCAGTTGAGTTGCTTGAGTGAAACTTGTGAACCTTTTAGAGTGCAGTCTGGACTTATTAAATAGCCCTGGGTCAAATCTGTATTTACGTTCTACTCCGCAGTTGTTTACATACGACGTATCGTAAAGCATAGCTCACACATGTCATCATGGAAAGCTTGGGTCATTTGACCAAAGTGTTCAGGACAGCCGAAACGTTTTAAGACCTTCCACAATGCTTCTCTGGGCATTGTATCAAAGGCATTTTCTAGATCACAGACCACAAGTAGTAAAGATTTATGTTATGCCCTGCACATCTTCTGCAGCTGTCACGTAAGTTGATCCTCTGGAGAGGAGAAATCCGTACTGAGATCCAGGAAGTACTGTCTAAGAAAGAGTTTGGAGGTGATTCAACGAAATTAAGAAAATGTTGTACCAATTACGAAGACCAAGGATATGTCAGGGCAATTGTCACTTATGGTTCCGTCGACTATTTTGAAAATGGTGGCAATTGTGGAGTTTTCATGTCAGCTGCTACTTTCTCACATTAGAAGAAACAGGGGGAATTGTCTGTATTTTAGAGGAAAGCCACCATTTTGAATGGTATCCAGGGGGTGCTGTCAGGTCTAGATGTATTTCTCGGTTTCATTCTATTTAGAGCCTTGTTGAGTTCATGAGATATCGGTGGGACTGCTATACAAGGTTGCACCGGATGTTGTGGGACATGTCCGAGAAAGTCGGCAGCAGCAGTAGAACTACGGTTTAAAAGTGCTTTGTAAAGCTCTTTCCAGCGGTTTAAGATGTCCTGTGATTGTCAGTGAGGATGGTCATGCTGTTGGCGACTTCCATGACTCCTGATAAGGAACGAACAGGCCCATATTTTTCTCTTATTCCAGCATAAAAACTCGGAAAGTCCCCGGCATCTGACAGGCTTTGAAGTTTCTTGGCTTTTTGTTGCCACCAGTGGTTCTTCATTGTTCTTATTTCACTTTGACGTTTCTGCTTGATCTCTTGAAAGTGTGTTTTATTTTCCAGGTAGGATGGATCTTGAGCAATAAATAGGAATATATCCCGTTCTTTACTTTTGAGGCTCTTAATCACTTCGTTGTTGCCATAAAATCAATCGTTTATCTACTTCGCATCAAAACCTTGATTACCACTGCAGACTTCTTGATGTTTTTTTAAAGTGGACCATTCGTGTTCAACATCTGTTGTGTTAACTGGGCTATTGCTAAGTCGTTCCAAAAGTGTGTCTTGCAAGGGAAAACGAACCGTTTCATTCTGGAGGATGTTGATGTTGCATTTCCTCCTGGAAGGATTTAAGAAGAAGGATCGTTGTTTACGATGGACAAGGATACTCATATGGCTAACCAGCAGTTTATGTTCGGTCCAGCAACCATCGATGTTTCGAGTTGTTTTTTGTGGTCAGGACGACTTTCTTGTCATGCTGACATAGTCACTGAGATGCCAGTGTTTGATGCGTGGATGAAACCATGTTGTCTTATAACGGTTAGGTAAGCGGAAGGCATATTGGTGATACAAAACTCATGCTCACCTCAGAGACCTAGAAGTAGCAGCCCATTTGCAGTGCAGTTTCCTACACTTTGATTACCCATTGTTACCCCAAAAACTCTAGAACTGAAGTCGCCTAGTAACAAGAGTTTATTTGCGGTTGGTATCTTGACGAGAACATTGCTCAGCCGATGGGAGAACTGATTCTTTGTATCCTTCTCTCCACCTAATGTGGGAGCGTAGGCAGAGACGAGGGTGACGAAGCTGTCTCCAGAAATGAGAATTCGAAGACTCACAACTATTTCATTGACTCGAATAGGGGTTAATCGACGTTATTTCGATATTTCTGTTTTTACTGCAAATCCTACACCACGGGTACGCGGTTCTCTTGCATCCTTTCCTTTCCAAAATACGGTGTACCCTGAGCTCGCCTGACTAAGGTGTCTTCGCCTGATGGTCTGGTTTCATTTGAGGCAGCAACATCTACATCTAATCTAGCTAGCTCGTGGATGAGAAGAGCTGTTCTTCTTCCTAGTCTGTTTCCATTTAAATCTAGAAGAGTCCTGACATTCCATGTTCCAGTAGTCTTTATCATATTGTTCTTTCTTGGTTTTCGTCTGCAAATTAGGAGTAACCTCCTGGGTGCGGATTCCCAGCCTGGTACAAGTGAAACTACTTATGCTTAATCAGCCTTTTCTAGGGCCTGGCCCATTCAGGGAGGGCAGCGGTTATCCTAAATAGGCCTGCCCAGTCGCAGACGAATGACCAGATCCCTGAGTAGTCACATGAGTTCTCAGGAAGGCGACCGTCACACACCTGCCGCTAGTATGCAGGTCCAGACTAGTAGCTTTCAGCCTTACTCACGCCTGCTACCACCGTCTTTATCCCATCGCCACTGGCCTTCAAGGAAGATGGGAGAAGAAACTGCCAATCGCGTGTCTTTGTTTAAGGTACATCTCAACTTATCTCAACTTACGAGGAAGTAACCCGCTCACTGTGATTCTGCAACAATTCATCGCGGCACGTGCGTATGAGACATGTGATTTCAGACACCAGAACTGCAGCGAAGTACCGCGAGCTCTGGGACAGTGGAACAGCGCCTTTGCAGCCAGTTCTTGTGGCATCATCTCTTCCACCTACGCGACCGTCGGGGAACTCAGGTGTGATATGTTCCTCTTTCATCCGCTTCGCTGTTGGGTCCTAGGATGTTAGGGGAAGGGCCGGCCGAAGTGGCCGTGCGGTTAAAGGCGCTGCAGTCTGGAACCGCAAGACCGCTACGGTCGCAGGTTCGAATCCTGCCTCAGGCATGGATGTTTGTGATGTCCTTAGGTTAGTTAGGTTTAACTAGTTCTAAGTTCTAGGGGACTAATGACCTCAGCAGTTGAGTCCCATAGTGCTCAGAGCCATTTGTTAGGGGAAGGCGCTATGGAAAGGGACGAAGAAAGGGATGGGGCGTTGTGGGACACACTTTGTCTGGTTCATCCGCTGAGACCTGTCTGGCTTGAGAGACCCGGCCAGTAGCTACGCTACCGCCAGCATAGCCCTCAGCTTGACGTTAACACGCAAACCTCTGTGCCCACAAGGGCAGTGCTACGATAATTCGTTGTCCTATGGAAAAGGAACGCATATTGTGCTGATAACAATCCCGCATCTTATCCAAAGTAAAAGAGGTTCACCACTTACTTCGTTACAGGTACGCGATAAACCGTAATTCCTCACCTGTTTCCTGAGTGTAAATTTTTATACCCACAATTAATTAAAAGCATTTTGCAACGAAGGAGAGTTGCTCTAATTCCAAATGGGATAACAACATTCCAATATCAAAGTAAAAACCTCTTGCAGGAAGTGAGTGATGAGTGGGTTCAAATGGTTCAAATGGCTCTGAGCACTATGGGACTTAACTTCTGAGGTCATCAGTCCCCTATAACTTAGAACTACTTAAACCTAAATAGCCTAAGGACATCACACACATCCATGCCCGAGGCAGGATTCGAACCTGCGACCGCACGCTCGCGCGTTCCAGACTGTAGCGCCTAGAACCGCTCGGCCACACAGGCCGGCTGATGAGTGGGATTAGGAAAAAGCATGCAGCATGATTATGTTTGATATGAACAACCTCTGGTGACATTAAAAGCAACGGTGGTAACATTAAGAGTGCAACGGGAATTCCACTGTTAAATGCAGAGGAGAGAGCAGATAGGTGGAAAGAATACGTTGAAAGCCTCTATGAGGGTGAAGATTTGTCTGATGTGATGGAAGAAGAAACAGGAGTCGATTTAGAAGAGATAGGGGATCCAGTATTAGAATCGGAATTTAAAAGAGCTTTGGAGGACTTGCGGTAAAATAAGGCAGAAGGGATAGATAACATTCCATCAGAATTTCTAAAATCATTGGGGGAAGTGGCAACAAAACGACTATTCACGTTGGTGTGTAGGATATATGAGTCTGCCGACATACCATCTGACTTTCGGAAAAGCATCATCCACACAATTCCGAAGACTGCAAGAGCTGACAAGTGCGAGAATCATCGCACAATTAGCTTAACAGCTCATGCATCGAAGCTGCTTACAAGAATAATATACAGAAGAATGGAAAAGGAAATGGAGAATGTGCTAGGTGACGATCAGTTTGGCTTTAAGAAAAGTAAAGGGACGAGAGAGGCAATTCTGACGTTACGGCTAATAATGGAAGCAAAGCTAAAGAAAACTCAGGACACTTTCATAGGATTTGTCTACCTGGAAAAAGCGTTCGACAATATAAAATGGTGCAAGCTGTTCGAGATTCTGAAAAAATTAGGGGTAAGCTATAGGGAGAGATGGGTCATATACAATACGTACAACAACCAAGAGGGAATAATAAGAGTGGACGATCAAGAACGATGTGCTCGTATTAAGAAGGGTGTAAGACAAGGCTGTAGCCTTACGCCCCTACTCTTCAATCTGTACATCGAGGAAGCAATGATGGAAATAAAAGAAAGGTTCAGGAGTGGAATTAAAATACAAGGTGAAAGGACATCAAAGATACGATTCGCTGATGACATTGCTATCCTGAGTGAAAGTGAAGAGGAATTAAATGATCTGCTGAACGGAATGAACAGTCTAATTAGTACACAGTATGGTTTGAGAGTAAATCGGAGAAAGACGAAGGTAATGAGAAGTAGTAGAAATGAGAACAGCGAGAAACTTAACATCAGGATTGATGGTCACGGAGTCAATGAAGTTAAGGAATTCTGCTACCTAGGCAGTAAAATAACCAATGACGGACGGAGCAAGGAGGACATCAAAAGCAGACTCGCTATGGCAAAAAAGGCATTTCTGGCCAACAGAAGTCTACTAATATCAAATACCGGCCTTAATTTGAGGAAGAAATTTCTGAGGATGTACGTCTGGAGTACAGCATTGTATGGTAGTGAAACATGGACTGTGAGAAAACCGGAACAGAAGAGAATCGAAGCATTTGAGATGTGGTGCTATAGACGAATGTTGAAAATTATGTGGACTGATAAGATACGGAATGAGGAGGTTCTACGCAGAATCGGAGAGGAAAGGAATAGGTGGAAAACACTGAGAAGGAGAAGGGACAGGATGATAGGACATCTGCTAAGACATGAGGGAATGACTTCCATGGTACTAGAGGGAGCTGTAGAGGGCAAAAACTGTAGAGGAAGACAGAGATTGCAATACGTCAAGCAAATAATTGAGGACGTAGGTTGCAAGTGCTACTCTGAGATGAAGAGGTTAGCACAGGAAAGGAATTCGTGGCGGGCCGCATCAAACCAGTCAGTAGACTGATGACAAAAAAAAAATGAAAACAGGCGGCCACGTAATAATCTTCCAGTCTGCCTCCCTACATGTTCTGAAATGAAATATCAGAAAAGCGTTACTGCTAGCAAATGCATTTGGAAGATCGTAGTACTTTAACTGCAAAATTGTGACAGAAACTCTAAATTAGAGCACCAAACAATTTTCGAGAAAAGAACGTGACACCGTTGAGTAAATTTCACTTAAGAAGAACAGAACAGTTCGTTTACTACTAATATCCTGTTTCCGAACGTCATCGATGTAAAAGGAAGTAGCATGTTTAGTAGGATCAGTGCCACTTTATTATATCAGAACACGAGATACGGTATTATTTCCGCCAGAAAATGCACATAACTGATGCAGATGAGGTATTTAAGCCTATTTAGAACGGTAAGACTACACGGAAGAAGCTAAATTAAAGACTGGGAGCAAATTTGTAAAACAATAGTCTCAAAAAAATGGTTCAAATGGCTCTGAGCACTATGGGACTCAACTGCTGAGGTCATTAGTCCCCTAGAACTTAGAACTAGTTAAACCTAACTAACCTAAGGACATCACAAACATCCATGCCCGAGGCAGGATTCGAACCTGCGACCGTAGCGGTCTTGCGGTTCCAGACTGCAGCGCCTTTAACCGCACGGCCACTTCGGCCGGCACAATAGTCTCAAAAGGATGAAGATCATCCACCGTATTTTCCGTAATGCAAGTTAGTCTATGGCAAAAATTTACAGGATGTATATTTATGCGGCGAAAGCATTATTACTACTGCCCACTGTGAAGTTTAAAGGGTCCTGGTGGTGTTGCGGGCACATGACGCAGTGAGGAAAACATGCAAGCGGAAGAGACGAATGGGCAGTCATTACAGCAAAGATGCGGGCCGCAAATGCGGAAACCCATTGCTATAAGCGGTTTTGACAAAGGGCATATTGTTGTGGCGCTGCTGGTGAAAACGAGAACCTCTGAAACGACGAAGCTGGTCGGCTGTTTGCGTACTGCTATTGTGAGCACCTAGGGAAAGTAGTTGAAGGATGGTGGAACAGCGCGCGGGCCATATGGTACTGGACGTCCACGTCTCAGTACAAAACGTAGAGGGCGGAGGATCCCCCACTGTGCAATCCACGATCTGTGGCGAATATGACGTCATAGTACAATGCTGGTGCAGGCACAAGTGTTTCGGAGCACACCGTTCAACGGCCATTGTGAACACAGAGCTCCACATCACACATCTCCTACGTCAGTTACGACTGCAGTGGGCACAGCTACACTGGGTTTTCACAGTGGATCAGTAGATATGTTTCGTCTGTCGAATGAGTTGCATTTCTTGTTACACTATATCGATCTCTGGGTTCTTACACGCCGTCAAAAAGGTGAATGGCTGCTTGAAATTTGTATTGTGCCACAGATGCAGGCCGGTGAGAGCAGAATTATGCCATGCGGCACATTGAGCTGGGATTCTGTGAGACATATGGTAGTACTCGAAGAAACCATGACAGCAGTGAGCTACTTGAACATTACTGCGGACCACCTGCATCGCTTCATTCTTTTAAGTCTCCCCCTAGGCCGATGACATCTTCCAGCAGGATAACTCTCCATGATACACGGTCTAAATCGTGCTGCAGTGTGGTTTGACGAACATGATAGTGACATCACATTAATGTCTTAGCTAGAAAATGTACCTCACCTTTACCTGCTGGAACACATATCGGGCGCCAGGTGCGTGCCCACAAACCGTGGTTCCGTAATTTGCGAGAATTTAGAGACCTGCGAGTACCCATCTGATGCCACATGCTTCTGGAAACCTAGCAAGGACATTTAGAATATATCGCTGCTGCACTCTTGTATGTGTTTGAAAAATTCACAAACACTCTATTAAACAGGTAGTCATAATGTTTTGGTTCATCGGTGTAAATTGCAACTATTAAGGTATAACTCAGCCTAACAATTCATATTAACCAGTTGTTGTTGTTGTTGTTGATGTGGTCTGTAGTCCAGAGTCTGGTTTGATGCAGCTCTCCATATTACTCTATCCTGTGCAAGCTTCTTAATCTCAAAGTACCTACTGAGAGCTATATCCTTCTGAATCTGATTAGTGTATTCATTCCTTGGTCTCCCTCTACGATATTTACCCTCCACGCTGCCCTCCAGTACTAAATTGGTGATCCCTTGATGCCGTATGGAGCCGAGTGACCGCTACGGTCGCAGGTTCGAATCCTGCCTCTGGCATGGATGTGTGTGATGTCCTTAGGTTAGTTAGGTTTAATTAGTTCTAAGTTCTAGGCGACTTATGACCTCAGAAGTTGAGTCGCATAGTGCTCAGAGCCATTTGAACCTTTTGAACCTTGATGCCTTAGAACACGTCCTACCAATCGATACCCTCCTCTAGTCAAGTAGTACCACATACACTCCTGGAAATTGAAATAAGAACACCGTGAATTCATTGTCCCAGGAAGGGGAAACTTTATTGACACATTCCTGGGGTCAGATACATCACTTGATCACACTGACAGAACCACAGGCACATAGACACAGGCAACAGAGCATGCACAATGTCGGCACTAGTACAGTGTATATCCACCTTTCGCAGCAATGCAGGCTGCTATTCTCCCATGGAGACGATCGTAGACATGCTGGATGTAGTCCTGTGGAACGGCTTGCCATGCCATTTCTACCTGGCGCCTCAGTTGGACCAGCGTTCGTGCTGGACGTGCAGACCGCGTGAGACGACGCTTCATCCAGTCCCAAACATGCTCAATGGGGGACAGATCCGGAGATCTTGCTGGCCAGGGTAGTTGACTTACACCTTCTAGAGCACGTTGGGTGGCACGGGATACATGCGGACGTGCATTGTCCTGTTGGAACAGCAAGTTCCCTTGCCGGTCTAGGAATGGTAGAACGATGGGTTCGATGACGGTTTGGATGTACCGTGCACTATTCAGTGTCCCCTCGACGATCACCAGTGGTGTACGGCCAGTGTAGGAGATCGCTCCCCACACCATGATGCCGGTTGTTGGCCCTGTGTGCCTCGGTCGTATGCAGTCCTGATTGTGGCGCTCACCTGCACGGCGCCAAACACGCATACGACCATCATTGGCACCAAGGCAGAAGCGACTCTCATCGCTGAAGACGACACGTCTCCATTCGTCCCTCCATTCACGCCTGTCGCGACACCACACCACTGGAGACGGGCTGCACGATGTTGGGGCGTGAGCGGAAGACGGCCTAACGGTGTGCGGGACCGTAGCCCAGCTTCTTGGAGACGGTTGCGAATGGTCCTCGCCGATACCCCAGGAGCAATAGTGTCCCTAATTTGCTGGGAAGTGGCGGTGCGGTCCCCTACGGCACTGCGTAGGATCCTACGGTCTTGGCGTGCATCCGTGCGTCGCTGCGGTCCGGTGCCAGGTCGACGGGCACGTGCACCTTCCGCCGACCACTGGCGACAACATCGATGTACTGTGGAGACCTCACGCCCCACGTGTTGAGCAATTCGGCGGTACGTCCACCCGGCCTCCCGCATGCGCACTATACGCCCTCGCTCAAAGTCCGTCAACTGCACATACGGTTCACGTCCACGCTGTCGCGGCATGCTACCAGTGTTAAAGACTGCGATGGAGCTCCGTATGCCACGGCAAACTGGCTGACACTGACGGCGGCGGTGCACAAATGCTGCGCAGCTAGCGCCATTCGACGGCCAACACCGCGGCTCCTGGTGTGTCCGCTGTGCCGTGCGTGTGATCATTGCTTGTACAGCCCTCTCGCAGTGTCCGGAGCAAGTATGGTGGGTCTGACACACCGGTGTCAATGTATTCTTTTTTCCATTTCCAGGAGTGTATTTCTCTTCTCCCCAATTCTATTCGGTACCTTCTCCTTAGCTACGTGATCTACCCACCTAATGTTCAGCATTCTTCTGTAGCACCACATTTCGAGAGCTTCTATTCTCTTCTTGTCTTAACTACTTATTGTCCATGTTTCAAATGGTTCAAATGGCTCTGAGCACTATGGGACTCAACTGCTGAGGTCATTAGTCCCCTAGAACTTAGAACTAGTTAAACCTAACTAACCTAAGGACATCACAAACATCCATGCCCGACGCAGGATTCGAACCTGCGACCGTAGCGGTCTTGCGGTTCCAGACTGCAGCGCCTTTAACCGCACGGCCACTTCGGCCGGCTGCCACGTTTCACTTCCATACTTCCATACGAATACTTTCAGAACAGACTTCCTGACACATATATACACGATGTTAACAAATTTCTCTTCTTCAGAAACGCTTTCCTTGACATTGCTACTCTGCATTTTATATACTCTCTACTTCGACCATCATTAGTTATTTTGCTCCCGAAATAGCAAATCTCGTGACTTATTAGCAGTTTTTCCATTCCTCTGCAAAGAATTCGTGTTAGCATTTAGCAGCCGTGACTTATTAATTTTCACGCGTGTCAACACCTGCTTTCTTTGGGATTGGAATTATTATATTCTTCTTGAAGTCTGAGGGTATTTCGCCTGTCTCATACATTTTGCTCACCAGATGGTAGAGTTTCGTCAAGGCTGGCACTCCCAAGGCTATCAGTAGTTCTAATGGGATACTGTGTACTCTTTTTTTCGACTTGGGACTTTCAGTGCTCCGCCAAACTCTTCACACAGTATCATATCTCCCATTTCATCTTCGTCTACGTCCTCTTCCATCTCCATAATATTGCCCTCAAGTACATCGCCCTTGTATAGACCCTGTACATATTCCTTCCACCCGTCTGCTTTCCCTTCTTTGCTTAGGACTGGTTTTCCGTCTGCGCTCTTGATATTCATACAAGTGGTTCTCTTTTCTCCAAAAGTCTCTTTAATTTTCCTGTAGGCAGTATCTATCTTACCCCCTAATGATATATGCCTCTACATTCTTACATTTATCCTCTAGACATTCCCGCTTAGACATTCTGCACTTCCTCTCGATCTCATTTATGAGACGTTTGTATTTCTTTTTGGTTGCTTCATTTTCTGCATTTTTATATTTTCTCCTTTCATCAATTAAATTCGATATCTCTTCTGTTACCCAAGGATTTCAAGTAGCTCTCGTCATTTTACCTACTTAATCCTCTGCTGCCTTCATTATTTCATTCCTCAAAGCTACTCATTCTTCTTCTACTGTATTTCTTTCCCCCGTCCTGTCAATCGTTCCCTAATGCTCTCTCTGAAACTCTCTATAACCTCTGGTTCTTTCAGCTTATCCAGGTCCCATCGCCTTAAATTGCCGAATGTTTGCAGTTGCTTCAGTTTTAATCTACATTTCATAAACAACAGATCGTGGTCAGAGTCCACATCTGTCCCTGAAAATGTCTTACAATTTAAAACCTGGTTCCCAAATCTCTGTCTTTCCATTATATAACCAATCTGAACCTTTCCAGTGTCTCCAGGCTTCTTCCATGTATACAACCGTCTTTCACGATTAGTAAACGAAGTGTTAGATGTTATGCTCTGTGCAAAATTCTACCAGGCGGCTTCCTCTTTCATTCCTTACCCCCATTCCATATTCACCTGCTACTTTTCCTTCTCTTCCTTTTCCTACAATCGGATTCCAGTCCCTCGTCTCTCTTCACAACCGGAATAATTTCTTTTATCTCATCATACATTCTTCAATCACTTCGTCATCTGCGGACCTAGTTGGCATATATACTTGTACTACTGTGGTAGGCGTGGGCTTCGTGTCTATCTAGGCTACAGTAATGCGTTCACTATGCTGTTCGTAGCAGCTTACCCGCGCTACTATTTTTAGTCATTATTAAACCTACTCCTGGATTACCCCACTTGATTTTGTATTTATAGCCCTGTACTCGCCTGACCGGGAGTTTTGTTCCTCCTGCCACCGAACTTCACTAATTCCCACTATATCTAACTTTAATCTATCAATTTTCTAACTTACCTGCCCGATTAAGGGATATGATATTCCACGCTCCGATCCAAAGACCGCCAGTTTTGTTTCTCCTGACAACGACGTCCTCCTGATTAGTCCCTGCCCGGAGATCCGAATGGGGAAGTATTTTACCTCCGGAATATTTTACCCAAGAGGACGCCATCATCATTTAACCATACAGTAAAGCTGCATGCCCACGGGAAAAATTACGGGTGTAGTTTACCCTTGCTTTCAGCTGTTCGCATTGCCAGTAAAACAATGCCGTTTTTGTTAATATTGCAAGATCAGATCAGTCAACCATCCAGACTGTTGCCCCTGCAGCTACTGAAGAGGCTGTTGCACCTCTTCAGGTATCACACGTTTGTCTGGCCTCTCAACAGATATCCCTCAGTTGAGGTTACATCTACGGTACGGTTATCTGTATCGCTGAGGCATCCAAGCCCCCGCACCAACGGCAAGCTCCATGGTTCATGGGGAGAGGGGGGGATTAACCAGTAAGGAGCACAAATTTATAACGAATAATTCTCAGAACTGTGTCGTTGTCTTACAAATTGAACCACCGACTTCCAGAAAAAAGAAGCACATTGACAAAGGCTGCTATTTAACAACAAAATTACAGAATGAATGCGATTCAGCTGACTTGTACTG
Organism: Schistocerca nitens; assembly: GCF_023898315.1. Lineage (NCBI taxonomy): Eukaryota > Metazoa > Arthropoda > Insecta > Orthoptera > Acrididae > Schistocerca > Schistocerca nitens. The sequence goes on along the minus strand of NC_064616.1, from coordinate 240,691,522 downwards.
AATCTTGAAACGATTCACCATTTTATCGTCTTTGAGAACGCACAGGAGTATTTGCCTGAGTTATGACAATACAATTCACGCATTTCCCCTCGAGCGGGCCTCATGTTTTGATGAGGCAGATAAGATTTAAATACGCGAGCTAAAGAAGATAGAAATCAAATACTAGACGATGAAGCACCAGCAGCTGTGCAAATGGGAGGCGCAGACACTCATCCACGGAGAGTTAAATTAACTTAAGATTGCAAAATCATGTGTGAAAAGAATTTACTCACATGGACAGTTGAAGAAGAGGATAATGTCAGAATTACAACAATAGAAACTTAATGTTAACTGAATTTTCGTCCGTTCTTGGTAGAACAACATTATAATAAATGAAAAGCAATAGAGGCATAACTGTACATAGTTAAGCTACTTGAGCCAAAGACAGGTATTTTGAGAGGATCTATCGTGTGATCCAAAGAGACAATGGACGCTTTCCAGTCAGCTGCCACATCTCTGTTTCAGAGATACCACATTCTTTGAAAGTAGTTTGATAAAAACAAATACATATTAAAAGAAAAAAGTTAAACATTTTAATATTCAGCTTAATTATTAAAAATGTTTTAATGATGTTGCAGAGGTATATCTGTCTGCGAATAGAAATTGATATTACAGAGGTGACTGAAATATGACGTGAGCATGGGCTTTCGGACGAAACAAAACCTTCAAAATGCTAACGCAGTCACTCATGTTATTGAACAATGGTGCAACCATGTCAACTATGGGAAATAGATATCAATTACTATGAAATTCCGCACTAGATTCGAAGCCTGCAGCAAAACACGAAAAATGCGAGCATGAGGTACAATGACAGGGAAAGAAAAAATGGTAGTATAACAGAGACAGAAAAGAGGTTTTTCATTTAAGTCAATTTACTGTCGTAGAACATATTGCAGCTAACTGTGATAAATGGTACACGTAGATAACATGACGCACTTTTTTTCAGCCGTAGCAACCGAAAATTCCAAATGACTGCTTTAAGCATAATCTGAGACACCAGCGAAAGAGTAGCCAATGAAAAGGAACATCAGCGAAAAGAGTTTCCAATGAAGAGAGAAACTTCAAGCTAAGAGATAACAATGTACCGGGTGATCAAAAAGTGAGTATAAATTTGAAAACTTAATAAACCACGGAATAATGTAGATAGAGAGGTAAAAATTGACACACATGCTTGGAATAACATGGGGTTTTATTAGAACCACCCCATATTGCTAGACGCGTGAAAGACCTCTTGCGCGCGTCGCTTGGTGATGTTTGTGATGTCCTTATGTTAGTTAGGTTTAAGTAGTTCTGAGTTCTAGGGGACTGATGACCTTAGAAGTTAAGTCCCATAGTGCTCAGAGCCATTTGAACCATTTGAACTTGGTGATGATCTTGTGCTCAGCCGCCACTTTCGTCATACTTGGCCTGCCAGGTCCCCAGACCTCAGTCCGTGCGATTATTAGCTTTGGGGTTACCTGAAGTCGCAAGTGTATCGTGATCGACCGACATCTCTAGGGATGCTGAAAGACAACATCCGACGCCAATGCCTCACCATAACTCCCGTCATGCTTTACAGTGCTGTTCACAACATTATTCCTTTACTTCTTGTTGCTATTTCTCGTTACAGTTCCTACATTTTTCGCGAAACATCCGCGAATAACTTTTGCCAGAGTGTCTTCCGTATTTAAGAAATAAAGGTTTCATCTATCTTCTCTATCTTGAGACCATGAAAATCGTGGAAGCGGGTCGTAGGCGGCCTCTAGCATGACTAAGGTCTTCAGAAACAAGTTCCAATACCGAAGATACATCGTAATGCCATGAAGTGAAAGAGCTTCTTGCGATGTTGTTTCATCTTCTAGAAAGAAATGTTCGAGTTCCTTGCTACGATAGGTGTACAATTTCTTAAGAAACAGTTAGTGATCAGTATCCCTCAACGTAAGAAGGAAGCAATGGGTTCGATACATGTAAGATACCGTATGCCACATTATCTGTAGTCTGTCAGCAAACCGAGGGAGCTGGTGCATCGATCAAGATACCTGCCTGCGCGCTTATAAGCAGCTGATGAATGAACTACGCACCCACCAGAAGCGTTATGAAGGTTTGTTGCTCTTCTTGTTACCCTGCCATTCCCCGTGTCGCAACGGCGCATCACTGGTGGAGTTGCTTCATGGACGGCGCCACCGCAACTTAGTCCATTTGCTGCGCCCACCGCGGTGGCCGATGCCTACTCCTCTCCCTCATGCTACGAATCAAACTAATAGCCTAGTTTTTTTTCAGGTCAAGTAGCGATCGGAAGTGCTGGGAACGCGGCTTCGTTATAAGGTTGCTTGGTAATTGTATATTTTTTATACAGGGTCCAGGCAGATTGCAGCGACGGCACCTGAATCAAATTGGCACCTGTAAATTGCATTATCCTGCTACTGACTCTTTGTTCACAGATTCATTGCCTGACCGGGTGATGCAGCCGGTATCTTCTCTGGCTACCTGGGGTCCTACGTCGCCAGCACCTGGCCATGAACCTATGGTCCTGGACCCTACAGGTAACCCGGCGTGTAGCGGACAGCTGACGTCCACAGGCGTTGGTCCTCTCCACTTCACGGCCGACCAGGGGTTCGACGCACCAATTCGAGACACCGTATCGGTTCGACCACCAGGAGACCTCGCACTATTGCTGGATGCAGAGACGCACATTCCGTCTGGTTTCTCGGCTGGCGTTCCAGGACGGCCTCAAAGCGAATGCCGGGGCGAATACAGGAGCTCGGCACCAGCCACAGCTTCGGCTCCTGCCTCCTCGTCTCTTCCTGCATCCATGCCTCCAGCCTCGCTGTTGTTGCAGTTGTCGTCACTACACGACAATGGAGAGGAGGTTAGAGTGGAGGAGTGTAGTGTCGCCGCTTATCGATACTGGCAGAGCTGGCGTCTCCATGATAATTCCTTCGGGCACTGCGAGCGGCGCTTTGAATATTGTCACCAATAGGGTGACCTGACCAATGAAGAACATCCAGGCCGCCGACTAATGACCACTACCAGGACGGTGTTACAAGCGGCGGCCACCTCGGCAGCAATCATCTAGTTCGAGTTTAGTTCCGTGTTACTACATGGTGCCGAACATTAGATCGAGCTGTTGATAGCTAGCTCTACGGGCAAACATTCGGTGTACATAGACACACGCATCACTTTGCTTCTCTCGGCGCCTATTTTTCTTAGCGCTTTCTGGATATTTTTATTGAACTTTTACCATTTGTGCTTTCCGATATATCTGCTTCAGATCCGTGCATGCCATTTTCTCTTATTTTACTTGTTCGTGCCGCCACATATTGATTTAGCTTTAGCATTGTTTGCTTTGCCATGGCTATCGCATCGCCCCAAGCCCCAAGCTAGCCCGTCTCGTAGTTAGTGGCGCCACAATTGCAAGCGCCTTTGGCACCAACGCTCGATCTAACACAGCTTCTTCAGATAGAGAGGCCACAAATGACGCAGATTACTGAGCTTATGAAGGGCTTAATTCGGATGCAGACGGAAGCCAATGAGAATCACCTTCAGGCGCCACCAATTACGGCAGCGCCACAGCTTACACAGCCATCCTTAGCGCTTCAGTTTCGCCCATTTCAAGAGGAGTGGGTTCAGTAACTGGACCAGTTTGAAGCTCATCTATCTGCACACCAATGCCAAGTACCGTTAAACAGTCTCTCTTTCAACAACGGCTTTTGTGTCAGTTAATAGGATGTATTGCACATTGTTGCCCATTTCGGGGCCAGAACTTGTGATCTATGAAGAATTAATCCACGCTTAGAATAGATATTATGAGAAGAAATTCCTTTTGGCGGATGCCAGGTTTAAATATGTCACACTAAATATGTGACAGACTTACAAGAGTTTACGTAAGATTAAATGTGGCTGTGGCAAGTATTATAGTGACCTTATGATACGTGGCGCTGTTACTCAGAACGTGGCTGATAATAGAAGAAGGAAACTTGCGGTCAAGAGTCCCTATTTTTCCTAGCCACGGCTGCCACAAACTGTTAACAGTGTAGCACTTCTTCAGTGGCCACTTGAGTAAAATATGTATATTTATAGTGCGCTTGTGTCAACTAATCTTTAGCTAGCCTGTCCAGATTCCTGCGGCGACATATCTCTTTGGCCACCATCTTCACAAAATTTCCATTCTTTTGTCCTAAATGTGATCATTTTCAGTAACAATTCTTTTTTAAGGATAGTTTTGACGAAAGAGATAAGACGCATGTTTTTATCAAGAGCCAGAATTGGAAACACAGAAAAATGACTTAAAACGCATCAGAAGATAATGTATTTCAATTCGATAAGTTATCTGTGCTGAACAAAAAAAAATTTTCTGCAGTATCGTCTCAAAATGTGCAAGTTATGTAAGCTGAAAGTGATGTGGATCTCATGTATCTAAAAGTGATGTATGTATCCTGACGAATTTGTTTGATTTTATAAAAGTCATATATTTTACCAAAAACAACTATTATTGTATCACAACGAATGGTATAACAGACTGCTTCGTAAGAACAACTGAAGAAAACCAGACTACTGAACAGGTAGAAGAAGGAAGGTATGAAGAAAAGAAGTCGATAAGAAGAATATGGAAGATACAGCACGAAGTAATTCAGCTTTTCCATTCGTTTAGCTTACAAATATCAAAGAATACTTCCACAGGAATTTAATAATGCAACAGAAAGAGTTTTCTGAATAAATTCCAAATCGGAATACAAGAAAGTTTTGATTCATTGTAATATGCTGGATGGACTTTTTACTTGACCACCAAATCCCGAGAGAAATGCGTGTCACGTTACACTCTGCTGCCTGATCTGTGTGTGTTGGAAGTTCCCAAGGATTGTGTGTAATAATCTCAGCTGATCTACGTGTTTTGCAGAATTCAAGAGTACTATGTGAAAATATTTCAAGTGATAACATACATTTACATTTCTTAACAGGACTGCAACACTTTAAATAGTTTTAAATGCTCTAAAAAAGAAATATTAGTTCTCGGATAAAAATGAAGATTGTTAAAGAGGGCAGCAGACAAATCAGTGCGGATCTGCCGTCCTCTACTGTCTTAAAACTACAACGAAAAATTTTATGGATGTACATTCATTGTATTAACTGGAAAATAAAAGAGACCAATTCACAACAAATTAGAGCATTTAAAATTTGGTAGAAGATTACTTTCAAATGAAAAAACGGATAACTGATTTTACTTTTTAAGAAGAAGAAGGTCGCGCACCTGCCTTGCCTCTGCAAATCCACCTCAGAGATACAGCACGGACAGTGCTGTACAATGATATAGTCGGCTGCTGCAAGCACGATGTGAGTGTCGAGTCTGCTGACTCTGACACTACTGCCGAGGTGCGATCAGCAAGCATGGCCCACCACAGGGCACTCAAAGAGCCTGTGGTCGCCTAAATGTCGAGGCACCAGCAAGGGAAACAAAGCCGCCGCTAAATGAGTGTGGGAAGACGACCAAGTCTTCCCTATCAAGGTGGAAGCTTTCCCTCCGGTCGTGGACCCTAAACCACATTAATTCAGCTGCCGGGGAGAGGGCCGAGTGGCAAAGTACTGCCGCATCACACCGAGATGCGTCAGAAGCTCAGGCTACCATCACAGCCCCGCCAGCAGGCGACACATGGACGACGCGGGTGCTTGCTGCGCCATGCACCGTATCGTCAACTACCGTTGCTGCCCGGCCATCTCTAGCGGCAGCCAAGCCGTTGGCGAAATGAGGCCCCAGACTCAGCGCACGCAGATGCAGGAGAAGACGACGACGCCAGTCGTAAGCAACCGCTGAAACCCCCCCCCCTTTTTTTACCTGAGTGGCTGGGATATACCACAAATTGTGAGGAGAATCGGCCGCCAGTAGGGAGGTGGGAACAGCAGCCGCGATCTGGAAAGACACAGCAGCAGCAGAAGACCGTCCAAATGCTCGCCACAATGCGTTTTAACGTCTGAGGAACGGCTACAGCCACCCAAGCCGTCATGGTACAGAGAGGACTGCGTTCTTAGCCACACAGAAAGACTGCGTCGAGAGTTTGCTAGAGACTTTCTAGCAGGCAGAGGGCTACCTGGCCCTGCCACTGCCCCAGCAAAGTCATAGGAGAAGGTAGCCGCCAGGCAGACATCGACTCCTCAGGCAATGCCCCAAGCCACTGGAACTGCCCCTGACGAACAGTCTACAGTATTCAAACTATGAGATGAAATGGAAATGAGTGTGTGATATCGTTGGCCGGGAAGCCCCATTCAGGGAAGATCGGCCACCAAAGGCAAGCCTTATTTCATTTGACACAACACTGGGCAACTGGCGAGCCGGTGATGGGGATGAAATGATGAGGCCAACACAACACCCAGTACACGAGCAGAGAAAATCTCCATTTCGGCCAGGAATCGAACATGGACCCACTTATATGGGAGGCAGGAAAAGGGAAGACGGCGCCAGCCATCAACAACCGCTGCCTACCCCCCCGCCCCCCTTCCTCTGAGTGGCTGGAATGTCCCACCAGTTGTGGGGAGGACCGGCCGCCAGTGGGAGGGCGGGAACTGCAGCTAGCATCTGGAAATTCACAGCAGCTGCGGAAGACCGTACACATGCTCGCCACAATGCGCATTAACATATGAGGAACGACTACGGCCATCGAAGCCATCATGGCACAGAGAGGACTGTGTTCTTAGCCACCCTGGCTACACACAAGGACTGCATCCAGAGTTTGCTAGCGAATTTCGAGCAGGCAGAATGGTATGTGCCCCTGCCCCAGCAGCGTCGTAGGAGAAGGTCGCCTCCAGGCAGACATCCACTCCTCAGACAATGCCCCAAGCCACTAGCACTGCCCCTGACGAACCGTCAGCAGTATTCAAAGTATGAGATGAAATGGAAATGAATGTGTGATATCGTTGGCCAGGAGGCCCCATTCAGGGAAGTTTGGCCACCAAGTGCAAGTCTCATTTCATTCGACGCCACAACGGGCGACATGCGCGCTGGTGATGAGGATGAAATGATGAGGACGATACCCAGTCCACGAGCAGAGGAAATTTCCAATTCGGCCAGGAATCGAAAATGGGCGAACTTATATGGGAGACAGGAGAAGACGACGACGCCAGATGTCAGCAACAGCCGCTATCCCCCCCCACTTTCGCGTGAGTGGCTGTGATATCCCATCAATTGTGGGGAGGACCAGCCGCCATTAGGGGGCGGGAACAGCAGCCGCGATCTGGAAAGACACAGCAGCAGCAGAAGACCGTCCACATGCTCGCCACAATGCGCACTAACGTCTGAGGAACGACTGTGGCCTTGCAAGTCGTCATGGTACAGAGAGGACTGCGTTCTTAGCCACAAAAAAGGACTGCATCCAGAGTTTGCTAGCGACTTTCTAGCAGGCAGAGGGGTACCTGCCCCTGCCACTGCCCCAGCATAGTCGTAGGAGAAAGTTGCCGCCAGGCAGACATCTACTGCTCAGGCAATGCCCCAAGCTACTGGGACTGCCCCTGCCGAACAGTCAGCAGCGTTCAAAGTATGAGATGAAATGGAAATGAGTGTGTGATATCGTTGGCCAGGAGGCCCCATTTAGGGAAATTCGGACACCAAGTGCAAGTCTTATTTCATTCGACACCACACTAGGCAACTGGCGCGTCGATGATGAGGATGAAATGATGAGGACAACACAACACCCAGTCCACGAGGAGAGAAAATCTCCATTTTGGCCAGGAATCGATCACTGACCCACTTACATTGGAGGCAGGAGAAGACAACGACGCCAGCTGTCAGCAACCGCTGCCTGCCCCCCCTACCACTGAGTGGCTGGAATGTCCCACCAGTTGTGGGGAGGACCGGCCGCCAGTGGGAGGGCGGGAACAGCAGCCGGGTTCTGGAAAAACACAACAGCAGCAGAAGACCCAGCTAAGCAGGCAGACTATGAGATGAGGAACTAACTCGACGGCAAGTGTTTATCAAAGACAAGGGTAGCATCAGGAGTGGCCCAGGGATTTGTGATAGGACTGCTGCTGTTCTCTATGTACATAAATGATTTGTCAGACATTGTGGGCAGCAATCTTCGATTGTTTGCTGTAATGTACGGTAAGGTTTCAAAGTTGAGTGACTGTAGGAAGATACAAGATGACTTAGACAAAATTTCTAGTACCTGTGATGAATGGCAGCTAGCTCTAAATGTGGGAATATGTAAGTTAATACAGATAAGTAGGAAGATCAAACCTGTAATCTTCAGATACAGTATTAATATTGTCCCGCTTGACACAGTCAAGTTGTTTAAATATCTGGGAGTAATGCTGCAAAGCGGTATGAACTGCAACGAGCATGTATATATGTATCTGTATGTGTATTTAATTTGTACTTGTATCTATGTTAGTATTTCAATGTTTCAGTTGACTGAATTAGAGTAATTCTTGAGAACAGGAAAAAAAGGAACCTATGTTAATCCTTGAACACTTATGATGGCATCATGCCACAACCAAGTTTGTTAATGATCAAGTAACTGTGAGTAGCTTTGACGACTTAGTGTGAAACGTATATAATTCTATGTGCCTTATGTTATGTTTGTTTTGCTCCCTACAAGGAGAGATCCTTAAATACTTCATTCACTAAGTACGTGAATCCAATAATATTACGACTGCGCGTGAGTCGTAACGATCTTTCAGACTCATTACTCCTCACGCGGGAAGCGATGTAATATTATTGGTATTTCCGTCCTATGAAAGCTTTGAGTACCCTTGGAAAGGCATTCACCTATCTTTATTTTAAATGATCAACGTATGAGATGAGACCTATTCTTTGAAAGACATTTGTTTTATATAATTTACGAACTGTAAAGTTGCGCATCTAGCGCGGACGCTAATACATCGATTGCGCAGTCAAAGAAACATTTTAACAGAAGCTGAACTGACGTTCCGGTTCGATCTGAATAAAAGATGACAGTAAAAAACGTTTGTAGATCTTCAGATTTTAATGTACTTTTGCTTGTAATGTGGAAACGTAAAGGAGGTCGACTTTAAGTTAAAAAAGTGAGCGGTCTTGCTAGCGTGCAGACAACATTATTAATTAATAAAATTAAAGTAATTCATGTTCGAAACTGTAAATCAGCAAGTTATTGTTATCGGAGGTGTTGAACAGTGCAAGAATTGTCTTTAACGAAAAGAGAAAAGTAATGACTGTAATTTGTGACAAAAACGTGAACCAAGGAGACAGCACAGGACAGGCTGAAATCTGATCGCACCATACTGTTAAAAAAGTACTTATTTAAGTTATATTGTTTATAAATAAGCCCTAATTTGCTAGTGAGAATTGTTTGAATATATTTAGTGTTTACCAGACTTCTTATTCTGTTCTTTTCCTTTATACTTTTTTATCCTCCATGCCATATTGTTTTTATAAATGTCAAACAGCCTTTACTACAGCAGAGAATACTGCAGCATCCTGGTCGTAGACAGAAGGCCGCTCCTTGTCTTCTATACAACTCATAGCTACCCTATTAATTAATGATTTCATTTGCAAATGCAATTTTTTTTTTTACTATTCATTGTTAAAGGTCCCTTAGGTAATTATAAAATTCATACTGATTACGTAAAGAAATCCGGGTTGTTCTTTTCCAAATAATAGAAGTCTTTGCGTAATCAAAAACTAGCCTCCTTCTGACAACGATCAGGAGCCGACCAGAAGACGGACGTCTTCGACCGCTTTCGTGTGTCCTGTGGCAAAGCTGTGCCAAACTGGGAACACGGCATTCTAGTATGAAATACAGATTTAAATTGAAAGAAATGAGATATATTTAATAGTAATATTTTTTTTATCATACTAGAAGCCGCGCGACTGCTACGGTCGCAGGTTCGAATCATGCCTCGGGCATGGATGTGTGATGTCCTTAGGTTAGTTAGGTTTAAGTAGTTCTAAGTTTTAGGGGACTGATGACCATAGATGTTAAGTCCCATAGTGCTCAGAGCCATTTTGAGCCATACTCTCGTGCATTCTTCTTTTCCTTGACGCATGCCTTGGTACTTTTTCCCTCCGCCCTTAAAACCACTCTTCTTTCAGACGAATTTCTACCACTTTCTATCACGCTATGGGCCCGTGTTGATGGGTAATCTTACCTAGATGGACGGACATCACAGACCCTGCTTCTGTGAACTACTCGATGTAATTCCTAACAAATGCAGAGGCGGCAGTAGATCTTTTGAGATGCTCCTTGGTGACGAAACCATTAGAGAACTGCTGTCTGAATGTCTTGATCGTTGAAAATCTCTTTCCCCCTGATGTTCTCCCTCGATACCTGGACATTGTCGTCTATGGTCGATGTCTATGGCCTTTCTTCCCGACGAGAATAACACACATCAGAGGGACCTGGGTCACATTGTTGACACCATTTCTCATTTGGTCCAAATGCCGCCATAATATCACAGTGAATCTGTGCAATTGAGACATTTTGCTCACAAGAATCGTACGGTCCAGCGTACTTCAACTTGGGAGTGTGTTTCCAATTGCCGCACCATTACACTCCCCCCACCACCCATGTTGTCCGTACTGCAGGAGGGCTCTGTGTACAGTCCTTTGATTTGCTCCATTAATGCTTCAACCAAATGAGCCATTTGTTCTTCAAATATTTAGACCTTAACTTCATCTTTCTTTTCGCCCTTCTGTGTCCCACTTGTGGTAAAGACGACGGACTTCTGTTCATGTGCCCATAAGAACAACTTTCTTTGGGGACGAAATTTAAAATAAGAATGGCCACGAGACCAATGGAGAATTAATCGTGCCTTAGCAGTCCAATCGGCTCCGAGGATATAATTGGCAGCTGAATATTCTATCGCCTTCATACCCATCTTCCAGACAAATTCCCAACACTGATTTTAATTTAACACAGCCATTTACTCTTAAATTTGTTTTATTTGCCGTTCAGTACTCTCCTAACTCTCGCCTTAACCTTCCCCATGTGCATATATGTTTATATTTGACAAAACAGTCTTAATTTCCATTAAATGACAATGCGTAAGTTAAGGGCTGCACATAAACAGTAACCGCGAACCCGTCTTTTCGCGAATCGCACTCATAATCTTTCCCTGACTTAATTTTCAAAGTACTTGCTGCGCCCTTTGCGTCTCTGCGCACTCATTCTTTGCGTGTCCCTGCTTACCACAACCCCAGCAGACCCAATTACGCACTCATTAACACAATTCTTGAGCGTGGTCAGCGATTCCGTGCGCTACCATAGCGCTTCGTTTCACACGCCTGTTCTGATTCACACTCTTTGTTCCGCGTCTACCCCGTGAGCCTGTGCCTCCCTTTGGGTGTCGATAAATTCGATGGACTGTACTTGTTTTAACATCTCTTCTAATTAAGTCAACCTTTTCGAAATCACACAAAATACAGCTCGTTGCATAGTTTCGGGGTTTAGTCCCCCTAACATCTGCGTTCCCATCTGCTCCTCCATATACTGGAGAGCAAAGGCTACCGCACTCTTTCTAACGAGTTCCACATGTTCTGCTAATGATTCACCAGGGTCTTGTTCACATTCGGCTGCGAGACTTACCTTCTTGGCATCCGAAATCTTAAATGCGGTGGTAATGGTATTTTGACGTAGTGTTTCCATCAGTTCCCGAACAGTACCTTCCGCTTGAATATTCCTTATTTGCAACTCACAGATCAGCTCACCCCGCTGCAAACAAGTCCCATCCCCGGACATACTGAAATCACAACGGTCGATCTTCTTTCTACAAGCAACAGTACGAGGAATAATTAGAATAGTTACACCTCAGTCAGTCAACCACACTCTGCTACTAAAGTGTTTTGGAAGCATGGAGTTGTGGCTCTAAATAATTACTCGTGGAGTCGAATGATTGAGTATACAATACAAGGTCAAATTTTTTCGTCAGATTACACGATAGTGATCTCAAGTATAAATAGCATACTTAATACAACGTAACAAATGCTAGTTAATATAAGGATGACCAACAGGATGAAGCTACTAAGAAATGAATTGCTCCAGCAAAATCTTGTCAAAAAACCCTTTCGAACCTTTACCTTCCGTAATACATTGTATAGTTTCTGATAATCAAAGACAACAAGATGTTAAGATCAGAGTTTTTAAAAACAGCAAACACAAAATCAAAAATTATTATTTTAATGAAACCACCGAACATCCATCTAGATTTTTCCCTGAACAAATCATAATCATGGAATCCTCGAGTTTTTCGATCCAGGTTAGAACCCAGTAGCTGAACACGCTTTTCAGAAGTACAGAAATCTATAGTGAATACAAACTGAGGCTTCCCTTCTGTTGCAGCACGCCAGTAGAGCTGCCACTATCCTGTCCAGTAATTCAGCAGCATAGGACCTGTATATAGCGTTTTTTCCTTTTACAGAAGCAACATCACATGGAGTTCATTGGCACAGACCGTGCCCTCATATCCGTAGTACTTAAACACTGGTTTCATTAACCTTAATTCAAACGCCAGCTTCGTACGTTCTTACATCAGCACAAAAATTCAGCTGTCACGTTTTCCGATCAAGCAGTGATACTTCTGCAATAACACTGTCTGAGCATGGCCCCAGGTACACCACTGTCCCCGGTCAGTTACCCCGGCCTACCAGCCACGCTTCCGGCTTGCCCCACTCCAGTTGACAACCTCCTCTCTCGCCGCCGACCGTCGTGCCAGACAGCCTCCCACAGCCTCCCAGCCCGAAGATAGATCATTGCTCTGTGATGCGACAATCGATAAGTGCCGACATGGTACAGCGAAGAGAGAAGTTAAAATAAGTGTAAGACCAAATGCCTTGTTAATAACTTCGTAGTTTTAAATGCTGTCGTTCCATTTTGCATTTCACATGTCGATAGTATCGCTTATTTGCGATTCATCGGCCTTAGAGAGACATTCCGACCTAGTATAAAATACTGTATTGCAGATATCTCCATGCTTCCCGGTTCTTTTATTATCAGACTGGGAGGCACAGAAAGATATACACACTTCACCCAAAATGGGTTAAACACTTCTCCTTCATCGAGTTTCTGTTTGTAGATTCAGTTGTTTTATAGCCAGACATTGCTGGTGTCCTCAATATGTATTTGCTCACTTTAGTTAGAGTTTGGCATTTGGTCGCCAGTAAACTGCGAACGGTCCAAAGAGCATACGTCTCTACACATGCTTTGAGCATAAGGTAGGAACGTGGGCTCTTGGATTTTGGGCGGCTTACTGGTCCCCCCCTATGAACCCCAGACCTTGCCGAGGTGGGGGGGCTTAACTGTTCCATCCTCAATAAACCTGACAGTCTCTTAAGGACTGTAAAGGCCTGGGGACGGACCAGGACCAACGAGGGGTTCATAAAAACTCTGTATAGGGAAAGTGTCGCCACCTTTCCGGCTGCTGCTGTTTTGTGACCATCGTGCTGCTGGTCATGCATTAACCACTACAGTATATTTAGATGTTTTTATTGATGAAGCGTGCTCTACTAGCGCACATGTTGCTAAGGTAGAGCAACAGCTTGAAACTGAACGTTTTGAATCTTCGGCAATAGAAATGTGAGCAAAATGTTTCGAAAAATATCTTCTGTGACGACGATAATCCCTAATTTTCACGCAACTAGCATTTGATGAGTGGAAATTGAAAACGTTCTAAGTGCCAAATCGTATCCAAAAATTTGAGAATGTATTCTGATTGTGCTTAATTGTACTGTTCAACGCATCAGCGCAAGAAGGAGACAATTATATGTGCCAACAAGTTGATTCTTGCAAAGCAGAAAACAGCAAGAACTGTTTACACAAGTAGCGTTGTTACCGGTTTGGAACCGACGGGTTCATCTTCACACGCCTGTTCACGATTATATTAAATTTAGTGTTGTTTGCACTAGTTTTTTTTCAACAGCTAATGTAAACAACATAAAGTGTAGTATAAAACTGGGCAGCCGTCGGAAGGTGAACCTGTCGATTCGAAAAGAATACAGCGCTATTTGCCTACATAAACAGAATTATGAAAAGTCCCTGGTTACTATTTTGTTCACTGCATGAATCAACTTGTATTCTGATCAAAGCCACAGTCTCAATAACCTCACTTTTCGACAAAATAGACGGAAGATAGTATTTGTTCAAGTGACGTTAATACTAATGCAGTACGTTTTATTTCTGATAATACAAATGCAGATACACAGCATTACGTTTTTTACATTTTGAAATTCCAGAGAGAATGTCAGCTTGTCACAAAGACCTTGCGCCATCTACTAAAGCATTTTTGAAAGACTGTCGCCGTGGTTTGGCACCAGGATCAAGTCTAGACACACGCAGAGTGCTGCGAACACAGTACCACAGAAAAAGGGTTTTGTGATATAGTGGCAAGTAGAATGTTTTCCATTTCCACTCCTCTGTTATTAACGTCGGCATGGATTGATTTCACAGTTCCTGTTATGACAGCTAGCTCAAATAATTACTGGTAAGTGAGTAACTTAAAACTGATCATCTCGAATCTTCATTAACAGCAGCGGGAAAAGGTAAGTAACCGCTTTTACGTTCAGAATGTTGTTTCTACAAGGAAAAATCAAAGTTGTGGGACAAACTCCAGAGTTCTGAAACAATTTTCGTTACATAAATTAACATAGCTAAAACTAACTATTTACTGCCCACCTGGCTAGCCGGTCTAACGTGCTGCTTCCCGAGCGGGAAGGCGTGCCGATCCCTGGCACGAATACGCACGGCGGATAAGTGTCGTCGAGTTCCGGTGTGCCGGCCCGCCTGAGCATGGTTTTTAAGGCGGTTTTCCATCCACCTCGGCGAACGCGGGCTGGTTCCTCTTATTCTGCCTCATTTACACTGTGTCGGCGATTGCTGCGGAAACACCGTTTCCACGTACGCGTACACCATAATTACTCTACCACGCAAACATTTCGGATTACACTCGTCTGCTTTAAGTGACTCCCGCAGGAGGGGGGGGGGGGGCAGTAGGGGCCGAACGCCACAATAACTCTGGGTTCGGTGGGGGGCGGTGGTTGGGTGGCGGTGGGTAGGGTGGACTGCTGTGGGGTTGTGAACCACTGAGGGCTACAGTGGGACGAAGCCTCTCCGTCGTTTCTAGGTCCCTGGTTTAATACAATACAATACAACCATTTACTAGTAAAGAAACCATGCCTCCCGACGACTAGATTTATTTAAAGACATCTGATGAAAAGTTTTTCTTCTGCAACGTTTTATATTACACCTTTTGGTAAGCTGTCATTAGCAACCAGACTGAATCAGAGTACATTACACACCGTGCATCTAGTAATATTATTGTACCTTAGTCGAGGAATTTTGAATCAAGCAAAACCTAAACGCAGTAGGGATAATGGGTAAAAAAACACAGTATCCACCATATAGATTTATAACCCAAATATGAAGCAATCTGAAACGAGTTTTGAAGTTCACAGAAGACACAGGCACATCTCGACTACAATGCGACTTATACATGTCATGCACAGATAACTTTATTCTCTCAACGTACTATAGAAATTAATGTAGCCTACACATTAAATACGAGGGTAGAATTTAAAGCCGGCCGCGGTGGTCTAGCGGTTCTAGGCGCTCAGTCCGGAACCGCGCGACTGCTACGGTCGCAGGTTCGAATCCTGCCTCGGGCATGGATGTGTGAGATGTCCTTAGGTTAGTTAGGTTTAAGTAGTTCTAAGTTCTGGGGGACTGATGACCTCAGAAGTTAAGTCCCATAGTGCTCAGAGCCATTTGAACCATTTTTTTGAAGATTAGAGTGTAACGTCCCGTCGACAATGAAGTCATTAAAGACGAGGCACAAGCTCGCTTAAGGATGGAGAAAGAAATCAGAGACACCCATTTCAAAGGAACCACATAGACATTTTCCTTAAGCGATTTAGGGAAATCACGGAAACCTAAATCTGGATGGCCGTACTGAGATTACGACCGGCGTCCTGCCGAATACGATTCAAACGTGCTAATCACTGTGTCACATTGCTTGCTCACGTCGTTATCAGAGGAACAGGCAGGTTCTTCAGCTACGGAATCCCATGTTAAACAATGTGCGCTGAATAGTGTGCTCCGAAACACTCGTACCTGCACGAGCATTGTACTCTGCCGTCAGATGTGCCACAGACCGCCGCCTATCCTGCGTTATAGAATGGACAAGCCCCTGATGTCCAAGTTCTGTGATGCGGTATGGAAATCCAGCACGTTGTCGCCTACTGTGGTTGCCGCGTCTTAGATTCATTTTCCATAGATGCCCGCGACAATAGCATGCAGAAATGCAATAGGCTTCGCCGATTCCGAGTTGCTCAATCCCAGCTGCTGGACCGTAAAAAATTGGTCTTTGTCAAAGTCACTTGTGTCAGTGGATTTCCCCGTTTGCAGCCCTTATTACAGTACTAGTGATCCCCTTTCATCTCTTCTTTAGTTCGAAATTGCTTAGCGTTACATAAAAATCTGTCCATACAGGGTAGTCAATTGATCGTGGCCGGGCCCAATATCTCACGAAATAAGCGTCAAACGAAAAAACTACAACGAACGAAACTTGTCTAGCTTGAAGGGGAAACCAGATGGCGCTATGGTTGGCCCGCTAGATGACGCTGCCATAGGTCAAACAGTTATCAACTGCATTTTTTAACATAGGAACCCCCATTTTTTATTACATATTCGTGTAGTACGTAAAGAAATATTAATGTTTTAGTCGGACCACTTTTTTCGCTTTGTGACAGATGGCACTGTAATAGTCACAAACATGTGGCTCACAATTTTAGACGAACAATTGGTAAAAGGTAGGTTTTTAAAAGTAAATTACAGAACGTAGGTACGTTTGAACATTTTATTTCGGTTGATCGAATGTGATACATGTACCTTTGTGAACTTATCATTTATGAGAACGCATGCTGTTACAGCGTGATTACCTGTAAATACCACATTAATGCAATAAATGCTCAAAATAATGTTCGTCAGCCTCACTGCATTTGGCTATACGTGTAACGACATTCCTCTCAACAGCGAGTAGTTCGCCTTCCGTAATGTTCGCACATGTCATTGACAATGCGCTGACGCATGTTGTCAGGCGTTGTTGGTGGATCACGATAGCAAAAATCCTTTAACTTTCCCCACAGAAAGAAATCCGAGGACGTCAGATCCGGTGAACGTGCGGCTCATGGTATGGTGCTTTGACGTCCTATCCACCTGTCATGAAATATGCAATTCAGTACCGTTTCAACCGCACGTGAGCTATGTGCCGGACATCCATCATGTTGGAAGTACATAGCCATTCTGTCATGCAGTGAAACATCTTGTAGTAACATCGGTAGAACGTTACGTAGGAAATCAGCATACATTGCACCATTTAGATTGCCATCGATAAAATGGAGGCCAATTATCCTTCCTCCCATAATGCCGCACCATACATTAACCCGCCAAGGTCGCTGATGTTCCACTTGTCGCAGCCATCGTGGATTTTTCGCTGCCCAATAGTGCATATTATGCTAGTTTACGTTACCGCTGACGGTGAATGACGTTTCGTCGCTAAACAGAACGCGTGCAAAAAATCTGTCATCGTCCCGTAATTTCTCTTGTGACCAGTGGCAGAACTGTACACAACGTTCAAAGTCGTCGCCATGCAATTCCTGGTGCATAGAAATATGGTACGGGTGCAATCGATGTTGATGTAGCATTCTCAACCCCGATGTTTTTGAGATTTCCGATTCTCGCGCAATTTGTCTGCTACTGATGTGCGGATTAGCCGCGACAGCAGCTAAAACACGTACTTGGGCATCATCATTTATTGCAGGTCGTGGTTGACGTTTCATATGTGGCTGAACACTTCCTGTTTCCTTAAATAACGTAACTATCCGGCGAACGGTCCGGACACTTGGATGATGTCGTCCAGGATACCCAGCAGCATACATAGCACACGCCCGCTGGGTATTTTGATCACGATAGCCATACATCAACACTATATCGACCTTTTCCGCAATTGGTAAATTGTCCATTTTAACACGGGTGATGTATCACGAAGCAAATACCGTCCGCATTGGCGGAATGTTACGTTATACCACGTACTTCAACGTTTGTGAGTATTACAGCGCCGTCTATCACAAAACGAAAAAAGTGCTCCAACTAAAACATTCATATTTCTTTGCGTACTACACGAATATGTAATAGAAATGTGGGTTGCAATTTAAAAAAAACGCAGTTGATATCCGTTTGACCTATGGCAGCGCCATCTAGCGGGCCACCCATAACGCCATCTGGTTTCCCCCTTCAAGCTAGACGAGTTTCGTTCTTTGTAGTTTTTTCGTTTGATGCTTATTTCGTGAGATATTTGGCCCGGTCACTATCAATGGACCACCCTGTATATTGTCTCTCACAGAAAAAAGGTAAATTGAGGAAGAAAAAAGTATTTCAAAAATTAGTTCAATTAGTTTTTAATAGTAAAAGGGAATATAATCTTAGCAATATTTTCTCTGCTGTATCAGTATTACAAACGTCTCTGTATTCTTATACCATCGTCCGCAGTAAATACTGCAAACTACACAATCTAAATGTTATCGACGTACGAAAACAAACAGTTATCTGTATGAAAATTTGTTAACTAGCAAGACCTCCTTCCCATGTTCAGAATAAAACCATTGACAACTACACACATCAGAAAATAGCTTTGCATCATCCCCGTTCCCAGAATCTTGGAGATAGACGTTGACTGTGGATATTGTATTACAGACACAGTCCCTTTGACTGTTTAGAGATGTCACTAAACCCGCCCAAAGATGTAAACAACCACGCATGGGCAGCGTCTATTACACGGAGGGGGTCTTACAGCCCATCTGTTCCAGTCACCTCAGAAGGTCTCGCTGTATGGTGGTACAACATGCAATGTGTGGTTTTCATGAGCAACAAAAAGGGCGGAAATGATATTTATGTTGATCTTTATTCCGATTTTGTGTACAAGTACTGGAATTCTCGGAACCGAGGTGATGCTAAACTTTTTTTTGATGTGTAAGTTTCGTCCAGTACAGATTACATAATGTTAATTTAAAAGTAATTCATTAGTATGTATTCTACGTTTAGTATGAACTGCTAGTAAAGTACATGTGGTTCGTGAACTAAATTTTTCTCTTAATTAAAATATTTTTTCCTATCTTATGTGAATGAAGAATTGCTTATTTTAGGAAACTCAATGTTTCGTGCCCCTTCGTTTTTGTATTATTGTCAAGCCACATAACCGTTGTTGACTCACTGCAAAATGTAAGCAGTATTTGATTTTTGAAAAAGAATGCTGAGATTTTGCAACAGTCAAAGGTACTGTTAGGTACATTAGGACTTTGGAGTATATGTCCTGTTAATTCAGTATCAGTGAGCTAAGATTTACTAATGATATCTCTGCTAACTAGTATAGAGTTCAGATATTCGTGTTTTAAACTGACTTGTTATGAACATTAGCTGTGCTGAAAACAGAGGACAAACGCCATCAGCAAATGTCACTGTAAACTTAAACGTTTCATTTTAAGACCTTCGTCAGACATGGATATGAACGAAGGTTGTAATCCTCTCTGACACTGTCTTCGTGATTTATAATTATATCCTATTTTCATAGCAGTATATAGAAATGGTTTACGCTGGTCAAGGTCATTCTCCAATCGTCCGAACCGTGGATATACAGTGCTCTCAGAAACAGTCTGAAAAGCGTCTAAGGGTGTTGCAGGATACGTTGTACTGAGGAATAATTTTGAAGCAAAATTTCGGTGGGTTGCGCCCTTTGCGAGTTAGTTAACATTGAAGTTAGCCATTCAGGTCGTAGCCCAAGCAAATTCAAGCAGCCCGCCAGACACAGCGTCGTCGGACGTCTACTTCGTTTGGTTTCCTAAATCCGAACAAGACAGCGATACAAAAATTGAACTTGACACGGTAGTAATGGTCGAACTAGAGCCAAAGACTGAACAGTCCCGTGCTCTGTCATCTACGCTATGAGAAAACTGACACTATTTCTCTCTAGCAAACTGCTTCAATTTGCATTCGCAGGAACCTGATTGAGTAATTCAGTGCTAAATAACTCGGAAAAGGCTTAATGTATCGAATTTTTTGCTACAGTTATATCTTAGGACAATCTCCCTACCAACACCCGCACAAGCTTATCAAACTGTTTGTGACCACCCTGTGTAGACTACAAAGTAACTGTGAATAGATGTACATAGATTGCACGAAGAAAGTAGTGAAAACGAACAGAGGGGCATAAAATTAACGTTCAGTGGAATGAAATGGACACATTAGCTCCACTGGAGCCGGCCGGAGTGGCCGAGCGGTTCTAGGCGCTTCCGTCTGGAACCGCGCGACCGCTACGGTCGCAGGTTCGAATCTTGCCTCGGGCATGGATGTGTGTGATGTCATTAGGTTAGTTAGGTTTAAGTAGTTCTAAGTTCTACGGGACTGATGACCTCAGATGTTAAGTCACATAGTGCTCAGAGCCATTTTTTTAGCTGCACTGGCACACGTTTTGCAAAGAGGAAGCCGTAAGACTCTCTTTGAAAAAACCTTCGTTCTCTTGACCACGAACGGATACTATCGCCGACTGTGCACAGAGGCGACAAAGGTTACAACGCACGCCAATAATTTTGACCATAAAGAGGAAAGATACTAATACTTCGTTATGGAGGTGAAGTGCTTCAGGGATCATTCTTATAATGTTGGTTGGTATCAGCAGTGTTGACAACGACCGATAATGACGAAAATAATGTTGGTTGGTATCAGCAGTGTTGACAACGACCGATAATGACGAAATGATACACATCAAGTGATGTCACGTCTGTGTGCCGAGATATGTGGCAAATTACATCTTCAGTATCGAGCAAAGTGAAACAGCCGAAAAGGAATTTTTCTCCTCCTCCGTAAGCAAAAAATTCCCAAACGTGGTATATTCATTTACTACAACAAAATATTTAAAAACTTACATTTGAGATAGGATGTCATGTAGACAACAAATTTAGAAAAATCTTTGAACTCATGACACAGCCACCGAGAAATAAAGAAAATCAGAGCGCTAACAAGCAACAGCTCACATCCCACGTTTACTGTATGTGCAGTTCAATTTGGCACGGTATACTGGTGGCGATCTTGAGAGATTTTGCCTATGTTATCGCATACAACATCATCAGAGTGAGGTGGGAAGTCGCTTTGAGCGTATAGTACTGACCACTGGGAGAAAAAAAGCGCATAACACTTCGAGGTTCTGAGTTTCATAAGTCTGCCCCATCTTCCAGAACAATCGTGTTGTTGCAGGTAACATGATATCCAGCCTTAACGAATGACTGTGTTACAAATCATAAGGTAAAGCTGTCAATCAACCGCAGGTAATAATCTTGCAGCGTGATGATGTTGTCTTATAAGGTAACAAAACGTTGTCTTGTCTGAAACTGGTGCATCTGAGGCTACGGAAAGAGACGCATTTCGTCAGCTGTGTGGCTGTTCCTTGCATCTTATTGGCTGGGGGAAAAGAACAGAAGCTTGCGTTCATTTGAAGAAACACAAAAGATGAGATCATAATTGGCGATGGATGGGGTATGGACGAATCAGGAGCGGTCGCACATCTGCGAACAAGGCAGATAAATGTTTACTATGTTTTAATAGTACGGTACAATTCATTTTGTGGGCCTGTCAAATTTGTAAGAAGTAAGTGACCACGGCATTGTGAATACTTTCTTTAACTATCAAGTCGAACTCAGTACAAAATGTCTTGACATCCTAAATGATTAGTTGAATCATTGTCAGTTGTGATGTAGTACCCTTGTAACATTTAAATCTTTTTCTAGTATTATTAGTACTGTCATAGGTAAAAGCCACGTGTAACAATAAAACGTCCTGTCACAGAGACGCAAGTACAACACTATCCATGTGTATCATTCTCTTCTGAATGTGGCCTCCTGACGGTATCAACGAATCAGCACCTACTCTAACAATTCATAATAAAAGCTATCCTAAAAGCAGATTCTAAATCACATTCCCTGAGTTAACGTTGCCCCTTTTACAGGAATTTTAGAAGTTTGTTTGACCATGTAGTGTATGTGTATTAGATGCAATTGTCAGACTATTATTTGGAATATGATGCGATTCCAGTTTGGAGCAAGACATTAGGCAATCAGAAATCGAACCAGTAATCTTTTAGTTCCAGGTGTTTTATGTGGTCAAGACTATTTATGAACCGTCGCCAGTCTAATTAGGCACGAAATTGCCTGCATTGGATTATTCTAAAGCGAAATTGTGATTTCCTGTTTCGTATACATCTTACTGTGCTTAGGAAAGCAGAACCAGTTTCTTATGAGCGGCAGAACAGCTAACTTTCATTCTTACTTTATCAACTCCAGACTAATTATGCTACAGCCCCCAGATATATTGAAACTTTATTCAAGTGCAAACAAAGAAAAATCGGCCATAAGGGGTCTTTACAAATACGATTTGGTGAACCAGTTATTATTCTAAGTTAGTTAAGCGGAATTGCTGCGTTATGTTACTAACACGGTATTAAGACATACTTTGAATTTATCATTCTTTCATTTATGCATCATTTCAGCAGTTAATCAAATGGTGGCCCTTAAATTGTATTTAGTCTGAGAACGCTAAAAACTTTATAAACTCTTGTGAACTCTACACTAAACACTGTTCGAAAAATAAGACAGAACTACCTGATTAATTTCTGTGTTGATTATAGCACTAGATTCAGCAGTTTAATCTTTTATACAACAGTACAGTATATTTTACAATAACCATTTCAGTACACTACTTTACTTTATGTGATCAGTGTTGTCACACTCAAAGTTATTTATCAAAATCGCAAGATAATTTGTTTTTGTTCGAAAAATAAGACAGAACTACCTGATTAATTTATGTGTTGATTATAGCACTAGATTCAGCAGTATAATCTTTTATACAACAGTACAGTATATTTTACAATAACCATTTCAGTACACTACTTTACTTTATATGATCAGTGTTGTTACACTCAAAGTTATTTATCAAAATCGCAAGATAATTTTTTTTAAGTAAACAATTTTCTTTAGTATTTTTGTTTTAGGAGGTCTTAAGGAGGTCTTTCACGTTATAATTAAACTTAGGTTAGAGAGTCTCAGGGAACCACAGAAAGGGGGACGTCTAAAAGGGGGCTGGTACAACACAGTAAGGTAGTTGTAGAAACGATCGGTATTGTAGTCTTTAATTGTCGTAGCTGTTAACCTTCCTTCTATTCCTTGTATACAAACAGAATGGCTTATCCGTTGTAACAACACAAGTACCATAATTTCTGTCTCCAACAACACCAATTGCAAATGTTTTATAACAGATAATGTCTCTGTCATAGTAAGCCTCCAATCCTTGTAAAGGCTTGTCACTACCTCTCACCAAAGCAACAGACATCCATGAATTGCCTGTGACTACTTCATTTGTAGTACAAGAAAACGTAATCTTACAGCCAACAAATGTTATTGGCCCAGCTAATATCTCCTGTTGAGACGTTGGGTTTGGTGTCTCGTCAAAACTTAAAACAGTCTTGTAAACAGGCATTCTGCTCCTCCTAGAGTATCTCCTACGACGGTACGGCATGGCTGTGTGCTGCGTGCTGCTGCCTGCAGTCGACTGACGCAGAAACAGGAAGGGCGCCCAGACCCCAGCGCTGGCCTTATCAGCCGCCGGAAGTTGCGCAACCCATTCACGGCATTTTGATTTTAGCCCGCCGCGGGCCTAGTAATACTAGGGCCCGCGGCTCCCAGCAGCCTCGCTCAGCGGCTAAGTCCCGTTCAAGGTCACCCGCCTATAAGGCGGCGCACACAGCCCTAATAGAAAACATTGAAGCTCAAATAGTTATAGGTATAGAAAGCTGGCTAAAGCCCGAAATAAGTTCATCCGAAATTTTTTCAAACTAACAGAGTTCAGAAAGGATAGTTAAATACAGTTGGTGGTGGAGTATTTATTGCTGTTAGAAGTAGTTTACCTTGTAATGAAATTGAAGTAGATAGTTCCTGCGAAATAGTATGGGTAGATGGTATACTTGACAGTCGGACTAAACTATTAATTGGATCATTTTACCGACCACCCGACTCAGAAGATATAGTTGCTGAACAGTTCAAAGAAAACTTGAGTCTAATTTCAAATAGGTACTCCAATCATACAACTATAGTCGGTGGTGACTTCAGTCTACCCTCGATATGCAGGAAAAATTATATCTTTAAAGCCGTCGGCAGGTATAAAACGTCATCCGAAATTATACTTAATGTTTTCTCATAAAATTATTTTGAACAATTAGCTCATCAGCCCACTCGAAGCGTAAATGGTTGCGAAAGCATACTTAACCTTTTAGCAACAAATAATCCAGGACAAATAGTGAGTATCTGGACAACAAGGCAGTTGCTGCTAGACTGAATTCCGTAACATCCACAACGATAAAAAAGAAATGCAAAGTACATATATTTTTAAAAAAGCTGATAAAATGCTCTTAAGACCTTTTTAAGAGACAGTCGTCACGCCTTTCGATCTGATCATGTAAGCGTAGAAAAGATGTGGAATGATTTCAGACAGATAGTATCGATGGAAATCGAGATATATATATATATCACATAAAATAGTAAGTGATGGTACTGATCCCCTATGGTACACAAAACGGGTCAGATCGCTGTTGCAGAAGCAACGGGAAAAGCATGCCAAATGTAAGAGAACGCAAAGTCCCCAAGATTGGTAAAGTTTTTCGGAAGTTCGAAATACGGCGCGTACTTCAATGCGAGATGCTTTTAATAACTTCCACAACGAAACTGTGTCTCGGAATCTGGCAGAAAACGCGAAGAGATTCTCGTCATACATGAAGCACACCAGTGGCAAGACCCAATCAATATCTTCACTGCGCGATAACAACTGATGACAGTCCCACTAAAGCAGAGTTATTAAAAACGGTTTTCCGAAACTAATTCACCAAAGAAGACGAAGTAAATATTCCTGAATTCCAGTCAAGAATAACTGCGAAGATGAGAAACATAGAAGAAGATACCCTCGGTGTAGCAAAGCAGCTTAAATCACTTAAAAAAGGCAAGGCCTCTGGTCCACATCGTACACGAGTCAGGTTGCTTTCAGAGAATGCTGATACAATAACTCCGTATTTTGCAGTTATATACAACCGCTCGCTCACAGAAAGATCCGTACCTGAAGACTGGAAAATTGGTCAAGTGTAGTGGTTAATAAAAAAATAAATGGGAGAAGAGAGACCGTGAAAAAGGGGAAAAATGAAAAGCAAATCGGACTTTGTATTACAGAAAAGCTATCGGACTTCGTTATTCGGAAACGCTATTATTGGGGTGGTCCTTGTGGCGTTTTTGAGCAAAGGTTAAACCAATTTCCACTACAAAAATTTTTGAAAAAGAACAGAGAACAACAAAATGTAACTGACAGGGGGAAATGGCGTAGCTTTGAGTTCATTCTTTACCAGGTTAACATGTCTTCTTTCGTGCGGCGTCCAGGTCTTCAAAAATCTCCTTCAATTCTGCGTGAAAAGTCTGCTCCGAAATCTTGCAATCGTCCAGGAATCACTAATTTATACCAATTAAAATCATCTTGATACTGTATGCAATTTAATTTACTTCGCTACTTCCATCCTCCGAATTTCTTAACAACTTCCACAATATGTCTACACATTAAAATCAGATCAAGACTAGCTAATAAGTTTTTTTAACGTCTTCATCAGATCACGTCTGCCTTAAGCTTCGGCTATCAAGAGACAAACAAGAAACGAATAGAAAAACAAAAAAAAGGAGTTACAATTTTAGTATTTTCTCTGCCGTCGAGCGCTCATACCGCTGCGACGGGATATTTTTTATCTGAGGGAACGAGTGTAGCGCGGCGAAATTCAAAGTCCCGCTACACAAGTCACACCAATACCCAAAAAGGGAAGTAGGAGTAATCCGCTGATTTACAGGCCCATATCACTAACGTGATTTGCAGTAGGGTTTTGGAACATATTCTATGTTAGAACATCATGAAGAACCTGGAAGAAGTCCGCCCAGTTAGCCGTGCGGTCTCACGCACTGCTTTCCAGGCGGGAAGGCGCGCTGGACCCCAGCACGAATCCTCCCGCGGATTAGTGTCGAGGTCCGGTGTGCCAGTCATTTTATGGATGGTTTTTAAGGGGGTTTTCCATCTGTCTCGGCGAATGCGGGCTGGTTCCTCTTATTCCGCCTCAGTTACACTATGTCGGCGATTGCTGCTCAAACACAATCTCCACGTACGCGTACATAGTAATTACTCTACTACGCAAACATTTGGAGTTATCGTCTGGTGTGTGACGTGGAGGGGGGGGGGGGGGGATCTACTGGGGACCGAACCGCACAATAACCCTGGGTCCGGCGTGGGGCGGCGGTGGGATGAGTGGACTGCTGTAGACTGTAGTGGGGTTGTGAACCACTGAGGGCTACGGCTGGGATGCAGCCTCTCCGTTATTTCTAGGTCCCCAGTTCAATATAATACAGTACAATGCCTGGAAGAAAACGATTTATTGACACAAAGTCAGCACGAATTCAGAAAATATCGTTCTTGTGAAACACAACTAGAGCTTTATACTCATGACGTAATGAGTGCTATCGACAGGGGATGTCAAATTGATTCCATATTTTTAGATTTCCAGAAGGCTTTCGACACCGTTCCCCACAAGCGTCTTCTAATCAAACTGCGTGCCTGTGAAATATCGCCTCAGTTGTGCGACTGGATTCGTGGTATCCTGTCAGAAAGGTCACTGTTCGTAGAAATAGACGCAATGTCATCGAGTAAAACAGAAGTAATATCCGGCGTTCCCCAAGGAAGTGTTATAGGCCCTCTGTTGTTCCTGATCTATATTAATGGCATAGGAGACAATCTGAGTAGCCATCTTAGATTGTTTGCAGATGATGCTGTAATTTACTGTCTTGTAAAGTTATCAGATTACCAAAACGAATTGCAAAATGATTTAGATAAGATATCTCTATGGTGTGAAAAGTGGTAATTGACCTTGAATAGTGAAAAGTGTGAAGTTATTTACATGAGTACTAAAAGAAATTCACTAAATTCCGATCAAGCGATAAGTCACACAAATCTGAAGGCTGTAAATTCAACTATATACTGAGGGATTACAGTTATACAGAACCTAAATTGGAATGTTCGCATAGATAATGTTGTGAGTACAGCAAACCAAAGACTGCTATTCATTGGCAGAACATTTAGAAAGTGCTGCAGGTCTACTAAAGAGACTGCTTACACCACGCTTATCCGCCCTACTCTGGACTATAGGTGTGCGGTGTATGATGTGCATCAGGAGGACTGACGGATGACATCGAAAAAGTTTAAAGAATGGCAGCTCGTTTTGTATTATCGCGAAATAGGGGAGATAGTGCCACAGGCATGATATGTGATTTGGAATGGCAATCATTAAAGGAAAGGCGTTTTTCGTTGCGACCATGACATTTCAATCACAAGTTTTCCCCTACGATTGCGAAAACATTCTTTTGGCCCCACTTACATGGGGAGTAATGATCATCACGATAAAATAAATACAATCAGGAGTTCGCACAGAAAAATTTAAGTGCTCGTTTTTCCCGCGCGCCCTTCGAGAGTGGAACGGTAGAGAGACAGCTTGAAGGTGGTTCATTGAATCCTCTGCCAGGCACTTTATTGTGAATAGTAGGGTAGTCATGTAGATGTAGATGTAGAAGATCAGAAAAACTGTAATTTCCAGAAAACTATAAATTTAATTCTCCACAAATAACATTTAGAGTTTATGCAAAATATTTTACTTGATTAAGTGTACAAAATTAAGATTCTTTATAAGTTTAGAATACTGAGATCAATTTTCACTCGGAGAGGACCATGTCTAGGAATAAGTCTTCGGAAAATGAACTTCCTTGAATCAGTATATAGTAGGAACAAATTATTATTTCTAAATGCACACACAAAAATTTACAGTTTCACCCTGTTACAACAGTTCGAAATGAACTTGTTAACCATGTGCTGTAGGTGATGTGTGTGGTGATGGGAGTGGTGACTACAAAACCTATGTACTAGAAGTCATGGATCTTTGAGTTTTTGGGCTTAATAAATTCCTAACGGCGTCGATTTATGTATATAATATAGCCCAATTGTAAATTCAGTGCTACTGTAAAATAGCAGTCACCATCTAAAGCTATTTGGGCACTCTTCTTTGTTCCACTTAACAACAGTGCGCCAAGTGCTTTCACCTTTTCGCCTTGCTTCCTTTCAATGCGGTTTGAGATGGGAATTACTACCCCTTTTACTTTTCAACTTTGTAAATTTAATGCCCTCAGCATGAACCTGTTTTTATGTCGACAATATTTCTTTTAAAACATTTATCTGATTCAGCCCTAAATTGTTTTCAAACATTGTTATACAAAAATCTTTTACAAATTCATCTTATTACTCTGTAGACACCAATGTTCTTACAGCACCTTTGTTTAAAGCTATTGACTTTCACAGAAAAGCAATAAAACTTACAATGGAGTATTATAAGCTGGTTGTAAGGAAATGTTTTTTATTAGAAAGTTACAAATCCATCAGGGCAGTTGTGTTGCATATGCTCCTGTTTCCATGACGTTTCTCAATAGGTAATCATCATTAAAACACTAACAGGAAACTACAGCTCTGTAATCGTTAATCACAAATCTCTTTCATAATAACATTTTTATGCATCACACATAGCATTTATCAACCTAGTTTGAAAAACACTTGAAATTTACTCAGAAAATTCACTAAAACTTTTCATTTCTTTTATACTAAAATCATCATATTTACTTATTTTCTTATAAATTTTATTTTAAAATGACTGAAAAATGTAATTTTAATAAATAAACTTATTTACATACAGCACACATATTTTACATTAAAACAGAAGTTTATGTTCCGCTACATACATGTATGATGACAGTCAGTTTTCTATTTTGGGATATAAAAACCAATATTTTCGTTGCATGGCACTTTTCGGCCTCTTGACAAGAGTTTGGCAGTCCATTTGTCGTATGTCTTTCTTATCACATTTCACCGACTCGCTGCTGCCCCTTATATAAACAAATTAGGCAGTCCATTCTTTGCCATGTGATTTCATCTTCCATTTCATACTACCTTGGCTGCAAAAAACATTGCTTTGCAGTCCACTATCTGACACTAAGGGCTTCTTTGCATATTCCATGTACATACGTATTTTGGAATCTGAAACTTTTGTAAATGTTGGAATTTTGCTTTATAACATAACACAATAATTATATAATCATCATCATCATCATCATTATTAAGTAATACTCACTTCTGTTCAGTTCTAGTTCCATATTTTTTCAGGTCAACTATATTTCTGACCCCCAATGGGTTTTATTTCTTGTGTGTTTTAATTAGAACTAATTCGCCTATAGTGACTTTTACTGCTTTTAATTTTTCATTATGTCTTTTAGCTCCAGATTCTGCTTTCCTTTTTATCAGTTCCTTTACCAGTTCCTTTTATCTGTCCAGACTTATTTCATTGTTGGTTGGAAATTTAAGTATTTCTTCGATTAAGCTTTTACTTATTTAGCCTCACATTATTTCTACAGTTGTGAAACCAGTGGATTCCTGTTTCAATGTATTCGTGATTACTTCAAAATATGAGATAAATTTGCCCTAAGTTCTATGACTTATGTGACAGTAAGTTCTACATAATTTTGCCAATTCTCTCAAATAACGTCCTATAGGATTGCTACACAGGTAGTATACCGATCTGTATGATACTTGTACCCACATTTTCTCAATGCCCTCTAACCATATTTTAGCAATAAATCGATGTTCATTGTCCGACAGTACTGTTTTTGATGTTCTTATTTCGTTAAAATATTCTAACATTTTTCTAAACACTGCTTTCGCTATAGTTATTCTAATAAAATTCTATTAATACCCACATAATCCGAGGAAAGCTTTTAATTGTGTCCATCTTTCGGGGGACGACATTTTTCAATGGCTTTGAACTGCTCAGGTTCCTTTTCTATTCCAGAAGTCATAATGACATGGCCTAAGAATTTTCTTTCCTCACTAATTCAAACTTTTTAAATTTCAAAGTCATAACCACGTTTTGTAGAGCAATGAATACTTGTTCTAATAATTCACAATGTTCTTTCCATTGCTGCGTAGCTGTTAATGAAACGTCTACGTAAATTGTGAGTTTTTTACTTAAGACTCTTCCGAACACCCAATGTAACGCACGTATGAACACAGTAACCTACATGTTTAAACTGACAGTTATCAATTTGTAATTATAACAACTGCCAGCAAAGAGAAAAGCGGTAAATTTTCTAGAGTGAGCATCAAGGATGATTTGGCAGAACCCTACTGTCAGATTCAGACTGGTTGAATATCTAACATTATACAATCTTCGCAACATTTCGTCCAACGATTCTGGCCGATCTGTTTCCCTTTTCACAATTTTGTTTACTGTCCTGGTGTCAATGATTATTCTCACTCCTCTATCGTTTTTGCTGATAATAATCAATGGATTATTGTATTCACTGTTACTACATTCTACGATTCCCCATTCAATCACTCTGTCAATTCCTTCTTGAACGGCTCGTTTTTTCGCTAACGGTGCTGAATATGGGCAAAGAATAGAAGACTCATGAAGTAGGATTTTCATATGTTTTTCGAAATTCTTTACCCTTCCAGGTTTATCCGAAAAGACTGTAAAGTTTTGTTCGAGAATTTGTAACAGTTAGTCTCTTTGAACTGGATCTAAATCAGTTATTTCACTGAGAAGTCTCCTAAATTCTTATAGCATTTGGAATCCTTCGAATACTTCAGATAATCCATCATTTTCAGTACCGGTACCTGTTTCTAACATCATGGAGGTAAGTTACTGTTCCACCATTAGGCAGTTATAGGTTATGATGTTCATCTCTATATTTTCTTCATCATGTGACTTCTTTCTTCTTTTGATTGCGAATTATTTCACGATAGCCATTCGTTGCTGATTACTGAAATTTTCATCCGCTGTTTTTTTTTTCTTTACATCCATAATGTATTTTGGATCCTGGATTAAAATAAGGTCTACTTTCATCTTTCATAATCTGGTGGTGTTACATTTCCTTTATAAATGTACTCTTCTTGTTTCATGTTTAGATTTGGCAGATTTTCACACGGAGTAAGTGCTTCCTTTTGTACTAACATTTCTGTAGAACTGAGTTTTTCGTAAATTTCTTCTTCTCCTATTTTTGAAGCACGTATCTCGTCGCTCTCTTCACCTTCATGTGAGTCAGACTCTTCAAAGTCGCTTTCTGGTTTCAACATAAAAACTGTTTCTAATGTTGCCGTAAACTCCATATCAGCGCTGGTTTCGCAATTCATGCATAGTTGAATGCATTCTATTGTAATTAGATCTTCCTTTTATTCTGGAGCAGTAACATTTTTTCGTTTATGAACAGTTTTTTATCCGAACTGTCTTCTCTATCTTATCTTATGACGCCACCTCGTTCTTCAGATTGATTGTAATCCTTACGGATTTCTATTCCTCGCATATATTCATTCTTAACAACTTCTTCAGCATCTTATTTTCTTCAGAATGATTATTCTGCAATACTCATTATTTCATCTTCTGCTCAACGCTTGTCCAAGGCTTTGTTATTTTCCCTAACCACTGCAGTTCGCGATCTTTGCACGGCGTGGTTTAATTGACTACTAAACCTTTGCCCTTTGTCGGTAGCACACGAACTCCGCGCGGCACATTTTAATAATCTCTCACTTTCCATTTCACCTATTGCTTCCCCAAAATTTTCGGTCGTTTCAACGCCATATTTTTCGCCATTACGTTGCCTTAAATTGTTATAGGGATAATCCATCTCTAAATGCCATTCGTCAATTCCGAATAACTCTTCTTTTGATTCCTTTAATATTTGTTTAGTATCATTACTGTCGTTAGTTTTAATTTCCTTTACTACGAGCGAAAAATTTCCCACTCGCCCCTGTGACGTGACACACAGCGTGCACAGCAACTGACACTGGTGTTTCCGCTTTTGATCGCTGCTGGCGGTTTTCACTTGCTGGCGAAGAGCTCTTGTTTTTAGCCGACCATGATCCATGCTTCTGACCATCTGTTGCGGCGGTCGCATTGTCTCGCACCTTATTAGCACGGTACTGGTGTGCTTTAAAATTTCTGTCTGTTCTCAGCATTATTCCTAAGTCCGTCAGGCCCCTAACATTCGTGGATCTTAGTTTTCTGCTTCACATTTGTAGAATCATTACGCCATACATTTCCCTTAGTGCGATTATTTGACGTAAGCCTACCTCTGTCTCTTCCCTTTTGAAGCATTTATACTCTGTACTTGTTATTATCATGTTCGTGATTGTTGTGTCTGTGGTTCCTATTGTATTCGTTCTGCCGGAAATTATAATTTTCACGCCACTAGCCTTCGTCGATCATTCTTTCTAAGAGCGATGAAAAGGATTTGTGGTTGCTACCCACATAACTTTTTGAATCTTCCGGTAACTTTTTCCAAACTTCTCAAATTATTTCGGAACACGACCTTCGATTCAATAAATAAGTCAGTTTCCTATACCGTGCCTCACAGAAGTGTTTCATGGTCATTTAACCTTTTCCTTCCAACATCTTCACGATAATAAATTCTCTCCAAGGACAGTTCCGTATTTGTTCGGACCATTATTAATAGTAAAACTTGTGTCTAAACTTACCGAATGACGTTTCTTCAGTGCTTAGCTTGATCCCCCATCGTTTAGTAGCGCTATTAACAGTATTTACTTTTTCCTGATCCGTGAGATTATTAGGAAACAGTTTTTCAGAGATTTTTATAAAATCTCCTGATTATAACCCACAGTTTTTTCGGTATGGGTCGAATTTTTCTTCGCCCGCTAAAACTTTATCGTAGGCAATCCTGTCTACTACGTATGTAGTTGCAGTGTTGGTTTTCTTTTCAAGATAACGGAATTTTCCGTGAATACCCGAATTTTGTCTGTTACGCTTTTCATAACATTCTTTCATTTAGTAATTTCTCAGATTCGCGAGCAATAGTTCTCATTTGCCTCATTTGCCATTCTTAAACCCGAAATTTTGTCCTGGACTTTAGTTACTACATAGGATAACATTATTTTTTAATTTTCTATATTTCCACATCGAATTTTTCTTTAATATTATTGATTTTTTTCCTGCATGATATTAAATTTTTTATTTAGGTATTCAGTCTCTATTTTCGTGTTTTTCATTTCATTAGTTATGATACCTGATTTGTAGTATACATTTTCGAGGTTCTGGTTAATTATATCTCCTTGTTCGTTCGTATGTTTATCATGTGGTTTAAATTGGTCATTTACATTACCAGTTTGTTTTTTTAAGCTGCTCATTCATAGTACTTCCGTGTGCTTGATGTTGGCTATTCATATCACTAGTTTGTGCTACTAAACTTTGCAGTACTCCATACATGTCTATGTATATGTGTGTGTTTTGTTCTGGACTGTTTTCTTCAATTGATTCTGCTTCCTCCTAATTTGAAGTTTCTTTCATGATCTGTGACGAGTTCAGGATATCAAAATATTTACTCCGATATTCAGTATGTCGTCCATACGCTTGCGCCTGTAAAATGGATTTCTCTGTCTACCTGTTAACATACCTACTTTCTGATGATGCTTCTGCCCCCGTTTCTTGTTCTTGTAACCCCCTGTTCTGTTCTGAATGTTTTGCCTGCCTTTTCTTTTCCATATTTAAATACTGTTGGAACCACACGTACTAATTTAATCTCCTGCTCTATTTTCTTCCTAATTACTGTATTAGGTTTGTGTCACTGGACACTTTCTATCACTACTATGTTGCACTGTGGTCAGTATCTTCTTATTAAATGTGCCATGTAATGATAGTTATCATTGATGAATGCTTTGAATAAATATATAGAAAATACCCACTAAAACCCACTGTCAAGGGACAAATATAGCATTTAACTCTTTTAGAGTATTCTGAGAACCGTAACAGAAAACACTCATGTGTAACATTAAAGCGTCCTCTAAATGTGAGCTCCTGCTGGAGTATTTGGATCAGTACCTTCTCTAAGAATTCCTATAAAGCATATTACCAAAGTAAATTCTAGATCTTAGGCTTCATAAGTTAACGTTACCCATAATGGATACAAGTATCAGACTACTACTTCCCGTCCTGAAGGGATTCCAGTATAGGGCAATATCAGGAATCGAACCAGTAATCTTTTAGTTACAGACCTTTTATGTGGTCAACACTATATGTGGACGGTCAGCAGCCTAATTAGGCATGAAGTTACCTTCACTGGGTTATTCTGAAGTGTAATTGTGAGTTTCTATTTTGCATATACTGTGCCTTAATGTACTTAGGAAAGTAGAATCTGTTTCTCATGTGCAGGACAAGTACTAACCTTTACTGTGACTATGTCAGATCCAGAGGAATTATACTACAGCACCCAGGTACATTAACACTTCCTCTGTTCTTTGTGTAAATAATATTATTCAAGAGCAGCAAAACAAATCTCTACAACTAGGATTTGACCAACAAGTTATTATTATTAGTTAGTTAAGGCATATTTACATTATTATCGTACTAACACAATATTAACTCACACTTAGAATTTATTATTCTCAGTAATTAATCTAATGGTGGCCCTTAAACTGTACTTCATTAAACACTGTTCCAAAAATGAGAAAAATCTAACTGATTAATTTCGATTTTCATTATAGTACCGAATTTAAGCAGTTTAATCTTTTATACAACAGTATAGCATATTTTACTGTAACTATTTCAGTATACTATTGTACTTTATATTATCAGAATATGCTACACTCAAAGTTATTTATCAAACTAGCAAGATCATTTACTTATAAATAATTTTCTTTGCTATTTTTGTTTCACTAAGCAGTCTTTCCTTCATTTCATAACTAACGTGTGGACTTCGGCAACAGTGTAACTTCCATAAAATTACAAATTAAATTCAACAAAAAAATCTTTTTGCGATTATACAAAAAATTTCAAGATATTTTACTAGATTAAGTTTGCAGAATTATAGTTCTGCATCATTTCAGAATACTAAGAAGCATTTTCACTATGATAGCCACACTGGGTAGCCACTCGGTCTGGGGCGCTTTGTCACTGGTTCGCGCGGCTCTCACCCGTCGGAGGTTCGAGTCCTCCCTCGGGCATGGTTATGTGTTTGACCAAGCGAGGTGGCCTAGCGGTTAGCGTACTGAACTCCCATTGGGGAGGAAGACGGTTAAATACCGCGTCCGGCCATCATGATTTAGGTTTACCGTGATTTCCCTAAATCGCTTCGGGCAAATATCCGGATGGTTCTTTTGAAAGGGCATGGCTGACTTCCTTCCCCATCCTTCCCTAATCCAATGAGAATGATGACCTCGCAGTTTGGTCTCCTCCCCAAAACAACCCAACCCTTAGTAGGATAAGACCCTTTCTAGGTATATATCAAGGGAAAATGATCCAAGATGCTACTCCAGGCGGGTGTAAAATGAAAGTGCGCAATGGCGAATACTGAACGCGAAAATGAAGATTTGGCTGTGTCTGACCACCTCCTGAAGAAGATCTTAGGATCTCTTAATAGTAATATTATTTCCTCCTTCTTATTCTTTAACATAAAAATTACAACATAAACATAAATGAATGATTAAGGGAACTGGTAACTACAAAATGATAAATGTCGTTTCAGCTTATACATTCACTGTAGATTAAAAAACCATTTATACATCACAAATGTTTATATACCAATGTCCAATGGACATAAAGAGACACAAATAAATTTCCTAACTAGTATTACTGATAAATTGTCCAAATCTGACCTTTTTATTGATATGCGATCTTATATAAATAACATGAGATCACTGACATCAGTTAGGTACAAATACTAGAAGACACTACTTTCAAAGATGATCTACAGTAGTGTGCAACCTCAGTGGAAATAAAGTTACGTGGTCACAGCTGTTTAGATTTATAGCCCTAATAAGCCGAAGCGATTAGCAATATCACGGTTTGTACTGCGTCCAGTGCATCTGAGTGATGATTCTCGTACACGTCTGCAACGACGGAAGAACTCCAGCCATAAAATATTTTAAAAAACTCATTCAGACACTATGACGGTAGAAGGCGGTCCTCTGACCGTCAGTCTTGGGCTACTTCCTGTGTTATGCAGTCGGGATGCCATTTCCTGTCACTCAGCTTGTGTTAAGCTGGACCAACACACCTGTGGGGCCTTTTGCACCCAGGGCATGAGTTATGCCTGCCGTTTCGTTTCCACTGGCGTTCCGATCTTTGCTAGTATAAGCAATCATTCATTGCGCCATTTTGATAATAAAGACAGTCCATCACCTTTCATGCAATATGCGTTAACAGCTATTAAAAGGTATACGTAACAATGACAGTCATCTTTAAATATTCATATATACCATGCACTGCCTATCAAATGATACCTAATTCGATTGTAAATCACGCAAAGTAAGAAGATGAGTCCTTGTAAGTTGCGAAATTATAGCCACCTTTCAATGAACTTCTTTGAACCAGCGTATGGTAGCAACAAATTATTATTTCTAAAAACACAAAAAAAATTACTGGTTCAAGCTGTTATTACAGTGCGCCTGAATAGCATATCCCGTGTGAACAGTAAAACCATCACAGCCAGTCGTACTCTCACTTCCTTGCAAATAATGTCATATCTAATAATTGTTTGGAACTGTTAAATGGTTCAAATGGCTCTAAGCACTATGGGACTTAACATCTGTGGTCATCATTCCCCTAGACTTAGGACCACTTAAACCTAACTAACCTAAGGACATCACACACATCCATGCCCGAGGCAGGATCGAACCTGCGACCGTAGCAGCAGCGCGGTTCCGGACTGAAGCGCGTAGATCCGCTCGGCCACAGCGGCTGCCTTGGAACTGTCCATTGCTGTCTTGATAAGCTAGTTCAGTCACAAACAGTTCTTCAACTGTATGCTTTTTCTCATTTACAACGTTGTCCACTCATCATCACGCATATTTGACTCGAAAATACTAATTCGAGCAGTTTTCAACAAAAAGGTTAGTATCGTAGGCTTGAGATGTCAAGTGCAGCGACTGAATGCATCCTGTTGCTTGTAAGCGTTATAGCATTATGGTTGTAAGTCAAAGAAGAAATGAATTGTGACCTATTTTTTTTTTCTCTCTCTCTCTCTGTCTCTTTCTCAGCAATATTCTATGTTATTTTTTCCATTCATTCCCAGATCACTTGTATGGCGACACAACAGACAGGCTCATGGGTGTAAGAATAGCATCACATATAGCAGCTGCCTGGTGCCAGACGACACACAATGTCACGTAGATGAGAAATTTATAAAATGAATACGAATAAAAACTACAGATACGCCACCAACTTGATATAAATTCGCAGCCACGCTGTTAATTAGTTAGTAAGCTAGATTTTCCATAGTTTATTTCCACTAGTCTTTGTACAAATGAAGTGGAATGAATCAGTGTACAGGCTATGCATACATAATTTATTTGTATGACTACTTGCTGACCACTTGCAGATTACTACCCAGGACAGTAGCAGAAATTGACATGAATCGACATATTGCTCTCAAATACTACTTATTTAACGAGTGATAAACTAAAATTTAGTTATTTTAAACTGCACTTTCTGGCAGATTGTAACTAAACCAATTATCTATAAAAATAATTTTATTTTGGATAAAAAAATTTGCTTTTTCAGGCATGTTGTGTTATTGAGCAAACAATTAATGACTTTTGTGGCTGAATACTGGACTCCTTTCTAAGAAAGTGACAACTGTAGTAACAACTAATAAAGGTCTTTTGTTCTTCTAGTGACGAAACCGTGGACTTCACTATTCTTGCTCAAATTGTAAGGAACTCTTTAAGACGAATTTAATTGGTGAAATTCCTTCTTGCGACGGAGATTTTAAAATTCCTAACTCTATGAAGAAAGGTGTATAAGATTATTGTTGGTGAACACTTATTATTCTCACAGCTAACTCCTGTGTAATCGACACCTTTTTCAGGTGATGAGCAACCACGGAAAATTATTTTACCCGACTCAGGACATAAGTAAAATGTGTTGTAAGCAAACCCTGTTACGACGGGGTTCTGTGCAACACGGAGAGTGAGGTCTAGGATACTGCCTGCCGCTGCCTGAGAGGTCAGCCACGTGTTAGTCGCGCCCACGCGCCGAGGGGCAGCAGGGAGGAGGCTGGGTCAGCAGCGCTACACGTGGCGGGTCAAGTCCGTCTAGCACCCCTAGCTACACCCCCACTACCGGAATATAACAGGTTCGCTCGCGGATGCAAAGATGACACACGAGTGAAGTTTAATTCGCACACTGCACACATAGTTTACACTGTATGCGAAACGTAATCGTATGGACACACACTTAAAGACAGACTGCCGGTACCTCTGGTGCATTCACGCTAGCGGTCCGTAAGGCGTGCGGATTGCGCTCTTGCTCCTTGGTGTGTGGGCTGTGACAGCACTGAGCGGTCACTGCTATCAGATGCGTCCTGCAGTGACGTGTATGTCGTCAAATACGTCATGCTACGCAGAAGTTCTTTCTATCGCCGATAGCGGTTATAACCCTACAACTATAAATAACAGAAAATCCTGTTTATGTTTCCACGTATAGCTCTTACGAAATTTATTTTAGTTTCCAAATAATGTACAGTATGGGAGGATAGTCCCGTTAACAGGAAAAGCTAATAACTGAGTTATCCTTTTTACAGGATTTGACCGTGTGTTGTGTCTAACGAATAAGTAAATCAGACTATTCAATTCTTTTCCTAAGATCTTTCCCAGCGGTTAGAAAGAAACGCAGTATGAATAGTACTATATTGAAGCTAGGACAACTAAGTTCCAAGTCCATTCAATGGTTTAACATATGTACTAACGATCGCCAGCCTATTCCGGCAATGAAACAGTTAAGTATAGGAAAAGCAAAAGTATGAGTTTTGCCTACTTTCATGCTACTGTTTAAGTTGCTTCTTCAAATAAATGTTACTCCACTTAAACAATGTTCGACTACGTCCTTAGACATTACGTTCTTAAAAGAGCAAAAGGACAGTGGATAACATCAATGAAGCTAAAAAAAATTTTGCCATGGGGGGGGGGGGGCTTTAGAAAAGCATTTTCCGTAATCAACAGACTTAAATACTAAAATACCTAGATACTAAAGCACACTTTTATAGAGAACATTTCACGTCAAGCGAACCTCTTTCTTACTGTAATTTACTTTCAAAAGCTATTTCTCTTTGAACTAAATGTTTATATTCTTTTAATAGATTCTAGTAACTTTGCTTCACTCTGACTGAATTTTGCGTAAGCAAACTTTTACTATAACATTTTGCAATAGTTAAGAAAACTTTCTCATTATTTACACGAAAACAATTTAAATGGCGCCTCTGTAGATTAACTTGGCACTTCATAGGTCTGTAAAACAGGATACTCAGATTAATCAAACGCCAGGAAGGAACCCTGTGTAGGTGAATGGTTGGGATGAAAGAACAGCTGAACCACTTTCTTTTAAGTTCAAGAATGATTATTAAAACACAGTTTAAGTTAATGGTTAACGCTGTATTAAAGTAGAACACACAAAAATCTTACCTGGTGGCTGTAGGTTTGGGTCTGGCGAACAATTATGACGGCTACACTACCCACAGTTCGGCATGCAAATATCTTACTGTATGGGCTCAATTTCTCTTCTTGGCGTCGTTCAATTTTTTATACAGTAGCCCAAGAACTCGCAGCTATGCCGTAAGCCGTTTGCAGTCTTCATCCGAGGCATTTTTGTGCAAATTTTAAGGCAAAACTTCTCCTGCTCCAAAAGGGTGTTGCCTCAATCGCTGCTGCCTACAGACTGTATGACGTACTTCCAGCACTTGCTCTAGGTAGCGCGCCAATCCGTCCTTGCCACCTTTTCCACTCCTCAGAGCCACTTTCGTTTCAAACAAAAGCACATTGGCTTTTACGTAACATCTATTTCATACATTGTTCCTAAGCGTGACCATTTCTTACAATTGTCAAATTTACATGAACATGAACAGTTTATACACACCAATATTTTAAATACAAAATGTCATCGGAAAATTATTTAACGTAATAAACAATTTACATAGTATTTTACATACATTACTCACATACAATTCAAAGAACTTCAAACTCCAATACAGCACACTTTACTTTGCCGGCCGCGGTGGCCGAACGGTTCTAGGCCCTTCAGTCCGGAACCGCGCGACTGCTACGGTCGCAGGTTAGAATCCTGCCTAGGGTATCGATGTGAATGATGTCCTTAGGTTAGTTAGGTTTAAGTAGTTCTAGGTTCTAGGGGACTGATGACCTCAGATGTTAAGTCCCATAGCGCTCAGAGCCATTTGTTTTGAACACTTTACTTTACATATACAGAAAATATAGCATCAATATGGGAACATTATAAAGCAAAATATTACAAAATTATAGATGAACCACAAACAAATAGTGTTATACGGTGTTGTGAATTGGTGGATTCTGTTGCAGTCTGATGTGTAAAAAAAAGTAATATTTCTGGTGTCCAGTTCAAGACGCTGAAAATAATTACTTTCATGTCCTGCTGTGTGCGCAGACTAATGTCAGTAGCTGCTGTAGGGATTTTGATCCGGTTTTCACTAATAATTGCACTGATTCATGAGGATGGTTTTTGTATGTTAGCTATAAATAATTTGTTTGAATTGTCTGAAATT
Source organism: Schistocerca nitens (assembly GCF_023898315.1). Taxonomy (NCBI): domain Eukaryota; kingdom Metazoa; phylum Arthropoda; class Insecta; order Orthoptera; family Acrididae; genus Schistocerca; species Schistocerca nitens. Next base: position 240,650,772 of record NC_064616.1, on the reverse strand, counting down.
TGATGAATTATATTTTTGTTGTGAAAGCGACGTCACTGCTACCTAGCGAGCAGCTGCCAAAATTCGAGAAAGACACAGTTCCTTAAGAGAGGGCATTACGTAACACAATTAGCGTATGATGTGGTTGTCTAGCGCTAGTTCAGCCTTGCGCAACGAGCGAGTTTGTGTTTGTGACTGTGTCGCATTGTTCTTGCTTAACGCAGGTTATTGCTGGTGTGCTCTCTGGCGACAGACTTCTACGCCCTTGCATAGATCAGTCTGCCGAATCTCACAAAAATATTCTTTGTCGGTGTACCGTTGGTTTCAGTTTTGACAAGAATGCTCGTCCTGTTAATCCAGGCTGTATAATATTCACGATTAGTTGGTCGATATGATTCGCGTTACACCTGATCAGGTAGATACTGCTGATATCAATTCTGATCTATATGTATTTTTTGGGAAGTGTCAAGGTATTTCGCATGTGGACCTGCTTCTCTCTCGAGCTGGTTCTCAAGTAATGTTTACACATCGTGATGGTTCCATTAGTCCAGTCGGTCTTGCAAATCCATCGATCGAGTATATTCCAGTTAGAGGTCACGCTCTTCCACCCGAAGTGGACGACTTATTTCTTACGCCTGCGTTGCTTCTTTTAGGAGGCGTTCAACGTATCCGGCTGGAACATTGGTCAGTACAGCGTCGTTTGCAATTTTTGTAATATTTTTGGCTTTACAGCCATCATATTCGGCTACAAGAAGGTCATCTTATGAAGTTGAGAAGGAAGCTGTGGCAAGATGACGTAATTTGGTGTGAGCTACCGATGACAGACGGTTTGTTCCATCGTGATTGTCCGCGATTGGCTGTTGCATTCGAAAGTTGCGCGCCAAAATGATAACCTTATGTTATTAATATTAGAAAAACTAAACAGTGTATTTACTTGCATTTCATGTAAAAGTATCTCTCAATAGTAGGATATCCTTCAGTTACTTGAAAAGTGTTAATTACCAACAGAATAGTAAACAATTGATAAACGAAAAGGCAGACGAAGCACTTCGGAGACTTTCGGATCGCGCCTAACTTGGTTGGGTTGTTTTTGGAGGAGACCAGACAGCGAGGTCATCGGTCTCATCGGTTAGTGAAGGAAGTCGGCTGTGCCCTTTGAAAGGAACCATCCCTGCATTTGCCTGGAGCGATGTCGCAAATACACAGTTTGTTGTTTTGTTTTTATTAAAGTGTTAAGATTGGAGATTATTTGTGATTCATACAATGGAATATAGTTTTGTAGCTTCTCGTATTCTGCTAATAAAAAATGAGTGGCATCCAGTATAAAGAAGCTAACTGAAATTTTTTTATCTACCCAATATCAGTTCCTCGCTAAGACCTCAAGTGTTCTACCATCTTAGTACTATTGAGATCAATGGCACGTCATCTGTGGTAACACAGGGAGAGGTACGAAAGAGAGAAATTTTCGAGAAATGTGTTTATCATTCACACGAATATGTCACCCTCTCTCTCCCTCTCTTTTTCAACACGCCGTATGTTACAGTGGTATCCGAACCGCAGAAAAATGTGTTCAACCGATTCATGTTACATACGTAGGGCGAGAAGGAACCGCCTTCCTTTGTAAAGAGGCAACCATCGTATATCCAACTGCCCGCGTCGTGTTACGGTTTTAAAGTCGTCCTGTGGAAAACATCTTCCGTTGACATTAGCTCAGTCAGTGTCTCCGCAGTCTGCTGTCAATAATTCTCCAGCTTTAGATGACGCTGTGGAGACATTACACCCCACTCAGAGCGACTGTCCGTCGTCACCGGTACGTTCAGATGCGGCCCCTGCTGCCGTTAAGGCGACGACACCGGAAGCAAAATTTAAAATCCAGCTGACTTAGGATGGTGAAGGTCTTGATGTCATCCTCCCGAATCTTGCCTCTCCGAGAAGGTGATGGTGAAAGGTGTTTCTTCCCGTGGTGATGCTTGAATACTGACGTTAACTGCGGTTCTTGTTCGGCAGAGATGATGTGGCTGGTTCTCCAGATTTTGAAATGAATTTCACATCTGCGTCCTCTCCTCCATCCGTAAAAACATCTGTTCCTGTGAGATCCGGTCATTTAACGGAGACATCGTTTGCTGTTTTGATCTTACAGTGTTCTAATGCAATACTATCCTTTTCTCGTTCTGATACGGTGCAGCAACAGGTTACTTCGGATTCTCTTCCGGTTAGCTAGATGATGCAATGCCTGTCTCTCCATTATCTGATGATGATGATGATCGCTCCCGTTTCTTCCTCGCATTCCATTGAGTCGAATAGGGATAGCTCACCCATTCCCCCCCCCCCCCCCCCCCCCGTCTCCTCCACCCCCGCAGACCTCAATGAGCCCTCTACCCTTCCGCGTCAAGAAGTTATTTAGTCAAGGAGTGGTGTAAAACTACGACTTCAACCTGCAAAATATTACGCTAGGAGCCCTCACGCAAACTGCCTAAAATGAAATAGATTTGGAACCTGGAGCACAGAATATTTAAACTGTTAGAATTACAGATGTAATTCTAAAGGAATTACATTCACATACAAGACGAGAAAACAATAATTTGGACGGTACGAAACGGCTGCTGCTAGTGTAGTTGCTCTTCCAAACAGCATCTCATACAAGCAATCCAGTCGCCTCTTTACCTGCTATTACTCGTACTTGAGGTACTTGGGCCATGCGCGGCTTTGTTTAAAAAGGATAGCTCGATTTAGTCATAGGGGTGAGCTGCAGACGTCTGTTTTCATACCACACAGCTAATTCGCTGCAAACAATAACCTGTAGCTGTGATCCTACAGTCAAGTAGTCTTGGCATTGGGCGAGAAATGCGAGTTAATAAAATACATAGAAATATAAACTAAAAGTTAAATGAACTGTTTAATAACAACGGTTCTACTCCATCCTCTGTAGCTGATGTAGGCGACAGAGGATCATGATGAATAATGTTTATTCAAGAAAGATCATCTCAAATAAACGGGAAATGGTTCTATGATATTCAATTAAAATGCAGGCAGAAAACACCCATATCAAATTCAGTGAATTTACGTTTACAAATTAACGCACAAAAGATGACGAATAGTGTCCATCGTTATTGCTGTATTTTCTGAAATCGACATCTTGTAACATGATGTTCTGATGTGATGTGGTGTGGTGTGAAACGACGCTACGGTGATGTGAATAGGCTTGAAGAAGCGCCTGTAAGCCCCTAACCAGACGTCTGGAGGGTGGATCCTCTATCTCCTCCACGTTATGGAAGCCAAACGATTTAACGGCACACAACCCGTCATGCAGATACAAAAGCAGAAGCCCCAGAGCTGGAGCAGTGATAAAATCCAGAAAGAACGTTCGAGAGGCAGCGTTCTCAAATCCCATTCTATTTGGTTTGGTTTCAAATTTCCTCGGTAAACCTAAATTCTGAACAAACATAAATTCTCTACAGAGCCGATATTGTTCCTCAATATATGTAAAAATAATTAAGTGATGTTCCCAGCTGATAATGACCACAGTTTCCTCTGGTATTACAAGTAAATTTGTAAAATGGTGTGTACCTGCGAAGTGTGTGTGTGACAGAGAGAGACAGGGAGGGAGGGAGGGAGGGGAGAGAGAGAGAGAGACTAAACTTTAAATCATATGTAAATTCCGAAGAAACCATAAAAAAAGGACAAAACATGTTAGCCGCTGCATCTTCGTACCTGACCAGCTTTCTTCAGTATGATCTTTGGTATACTTATGCATAATGTACATGGAATACAAACCCCTAGACATCTAAATATTGCCTTCAGCTTGGTGCAGTACGACTTTTATGTAATATATCTTCTTCATTCTTTATTATTTTTTAAAAAGAACTTATAGTCCAAACACCAAGAGCTGCTAACGAATAATTACTTATATTTACCGGATTCAATTTTCAGATTACCTTCCGGTATTATAAAGCTATTTACAACAATGTACATGGATACATTATTACTGCTGGAGTTAAATAAAATAAAAGCGACTCTGCAACACCTTGCACACTGGTACCTTCCGTCAATAGTAACAAACATTATACAGTCGGCAGATAAATGTACTAACACAGTTAAGCACATTTTGTATGTTGATGTTACTATGCTACACATTTCCTGTAGAGGCACACTACAGTACACTGAGAGATTGCAGGGTAGTCTCACTTCTGATTCGGTGTCATGCCACCTAATGTTCTTAGGGAAGATGATCTTTATTACAATCTGACTACATACATCATGATGAAATGGTGGGCAGTAGTTAAACCTCTTGCTTGTGTGCTCTGGTGAAGGAATACCAGTAAGCTTCACCTGCTTTTAAAGGAATAGGGAGCCAATTTAAACAACTGCAGTAAAAGCGTATAGCGAATACGGGCCGAGGGGAGCGCGTTTTTTTCTGCGGAACCTGGGCGGAAACATTTCCGACTGCCCAGTTCCGCGGTCTCATTGTGCAGACACGTTTGGATGGCGCTGGTCGGTCGGCAGCCGCGTCCAGGTATGCTGACTAGCGCCAAGGAGACGCCGCTGCAATGGCCAAAGCATTGAAGACCGGCAATAAAGCAGAGGATGGGCCCTTGTTAGGCAGGAAGTCGATGAGACGACTGTGAGCAATCTGCGAATTTCCGTGGGACAGATCACTCCCGCCCAGACGTCCAGACTCTGTTATAAAAACATATTTGTGAAAATACCAGGATTTTAGCAAGTTTATGGCTGTTATTTGGAAACTTCGAAATGGACACAACTGGGGAGATAACAGTCATTTAATGGAGGGCTGTGGTTCCATCCTGGTCATGTTGTTAGCCAAATACACGGCGTAAACGCTTGAGAATGAGGCTGCAAAGCTGAATCTGTTTTTTCTTTTCTCCCAATTAACTTTAAAGTCTCTGATTGATCGAATCAGTGTATGCAGAGCAAGGAGCAGTCTCCATCTTCGAATACGGTGCTCCAGCTCATGATTGGCTTGTGCTAAAGTGGGAGTAGTCTAAGATGTAAATGTGCTTTGCTACCGAGCTGGTGAGGAAAGCAGAGAGAAGGAGAAGAAATTACTCTTGTACTGGCACTTCGTTAGTAATGAACTGCAGGTCTGTACCTAAACGGTGAGACTTGTGTCCTTTGTTAGTGTGCTGCTTAGAGCCTGTACCAGTCACCTTCTGAACCATCAGAGGTACAGCTTCCAGCATCACGCACACAACGAGTGATGCGTGGGTGTACTTATTTGCCTTGAGTCGGCCGTCTAAAAATTTGACATATTCCGTCACGCATAGTCGTGGGACAGAGTCAAATTGGTTTGGCAGACCAGCAAACGGGTCCACCTGCACATTGGAATCCACCGGGGTTTCAGAGGCTCATAGGGAATTACATGCATTCCGAATTATCTGAACATGAGACCGCATACTTGCATATTTTGAGGCACGCCGTTAATAAGAGATTGCTGCCATCGATGACTTCAGTCGCCAAATGCATCGTGGTGTGCCGTCTGACCAGAAGAGGAGTAAAGTATTCGCTGCTACGGCGTAGGCCTCCAATATATCTTTCTCAGCACCCTGTTCTTTCGAACCATATTTTAATTTTTTTTGTAATAGTAGAGTATAGATGCTTGACTATGGGGTAGTTTTGTGCCATATCTTGGATTCACGTGTACGAAGTCAGATAGAGCGATTATTGTTCTGGTTAGTGTCGTGTGTCGATGCCCAGCTGATAATTTTGTCCACCATAGAGCCCATATTAGTGTAAGCGATTGCCAAATGAAAAATGTTTGTGTGACGTTTCTTTAGTCTTTTTTTGTCTTGTGATATTCAGAATGAATAAATCTATTGTGGTTTATATCACAACTTCTCCCTGTATTCTGATTAACATTACCTTTGCCGTTTTTATTTAAGTCCCGATTATAAAGGAAAGTAGCAAGGTTGCAACTTGGAGGGCCATTAATTGTGTTAGTACAAGGGCGTGCTGGAAAGAAGGGCCACCGAATTTTAATGGAAATGTTTTTAAATAAAACTAACGTTTTTAACATTCTACATATTTATTCTTTATGTCTACAGTTTTCTGCAGGTAGAGGGCTCGGAATTGTGTGTGGCATGTAACATGGCGGTGTGTAACGTAACTATTGAGGTTCCTGCTGTAATCTAATTTCGAACTCAAAGAGTTCGTCCACACATGGAGCACCCTCTGCGTCAACATAAAAATGTCAGTCCACAAACGAGCCTTGCGATATCTGCAACAATCCGATGCCTTGGGCTCATTGTCATCGATCATCCTCCACACAGTCCAGACTTGGCCCATCCGATTTTCATCTGATTAAAAAACTTGCCTTCGAGGACGTCATTTTGATAGCGCCGAAGCGCTGCAGGCAGAGCTGAGGTCATGGCCCGGCAACAAAGTCAAACATTCTATAGTGACAGTATCTACAAACAGGTCTCTCATTGGGGAAATGTGTTCGTTGTATGTGTGATTATGCTGAGAAATAAACACAGAGACATGTGGAATAAAGATGTAGGATGTTAATAAAGTTTGTTTTGTTTAAAAAGCCTTAACAGTTTTCATGGAGGCATTACTATTCAGCCCGCTTTTTATAGATGCATTTACAACTGAAACTAAAACAGTTACGTTATTGGTTTCAGTATATAATAATTACCTTCTTGCACAGATGGGAAACAGGAAAAGTTTGTAGACTTATTTCTGTAATGTAGGTTTATAAATCACATAGGATAAAATAATCTTCACTAGATTATATTCGTATTCTCAGTTAGTCAAACGAATTATATCACATGCCTAATAGATGGGACACAAGAAACTATAAGAAACTATATACATTCTTCAAGTAGATATAAACCTGACCCGGTATTCACACTTAAACAGGTCACGAGGTTACAGGTCTTGTATCCAGGCCTCGCGCGACGAAATCAGACGTACTAGCACACATGAAATTACATGGGCTGTTAAGCCCCTGCCCCAGATGCCATTCAGAACCGCGTCTTCCAGAAATTCACGAGCAAAGCGATAGAAAACCTAACACAAATTATGAAAGAAAATGACTAGTATTGGTACAGGATAGGCTACCCTTCGCCAGTTACCGTGCGGTGGCTTGCGGAGTATCTGTGTGGATGTGGATGTCGAATACTATCGTAAGAGTACCAGCCTGAAGGGGATCTCGCGTCGGCCACCCTGTGGGTGGTTTTTAAGCCGGTTTCACATCTGTCCCAGTGAATGCGGGCTGGTTTACCTTATTCCATCTCAGTTACACTATGTCGGCGATTGCTGCGCAAACACTGTCTCCACGTACACGTACACCTTAATTACTCTACCGGGCAAATATTTGGGATTACACTCGTCTGGTATTAGACGTTCCCGTGGGGGGGGGAGGTGGCACAAGGGGGGGGGGCACAGGGTGCCGAACTGCGCAATAACTCTGGGTTCGGTACGGCGTGGCGGCGGCGGTGGGGTGGGTGGACTGCTGTGGCCTGTTGTGGGGTTGTGAACCACTGAGGGCTACTGTGGGACGAAGCCTCTCCGTTGTTTCTAGGTCTCTCGTTCAATACACACACACACTCACCATCCAAAGACACCAACAACACTTCCTCGCGTCGTGGAAGCCACCCAAAGTCCTGATTTTCAGGGAGACAGAGAACGACCACTCCAACCCACAAAATTACCGACTCAACAGCTTTCTGAGCTCCCTGAGAGAGATTGTCGAGAAGGGAGTCCTAAAACGACTCACTAGGCACTGCATAAGCAACAACACTCTGAGACCGGAGCAATTCGGCTTCAGGAATTACCACTCCAGAACAGAACAACGCCTTCGCGTCGTTGAACACCTAACAGACCGCTACAGTACCAACAAAACAACAGGGGCTGTGTTCATAGACAACGAAAAGGCTTTCCGTCGTCTATGGCACGACGCAACCCCCCGGAGCCGCGATATTTCCGAACCGGGGCAGAAACTTGTTAGGGTGCCCTCCATCCAACTCCCACCACCTCCTGATAATCCCATTCGAGCGTTTCAGATAGGACGCCAAAAATTGAAAATAATCGATTTTTCGAAAATATTTTAATTTTCTAGCGCAAGTCTTTCTGGAGGGTTTGATATATAAAACATATACGTTCAAGAAAAGCAATACGTTATTTGGTCTTAAGTGTGCCAAACTGCAACGCCATGCCTCTTCACACAGCATTATGCTATCGCACGTCACTGTATATCGCTCTGCGGAATTCAAACGTGTATATTTTGTAATGGAAGGCATCAAACCTACATTCAGGACAGTGGAAATTAAAATGTCCTGTGGTGCCTCTCCTATTTCCAGTCGACTGGTTTCACATCCTACCCCCTTATAAAATCTCACAATTAAATGATGATGGTATTATTTGTGACCGGGAGAATAAGAACTCTTCCGAAAATTTGCACTCTTTATTAACTATTAACTAATAACTTTCTCTTTTTTGTGACATAAAATTAAATATAGAACACATAAAACCAGCGAAGACAAGAGACTAGCAAGACAGTACACATTTCTTCAATCCTTAGGTACCAGCATTTTTCTCTCTAACCTTGCGACAGCTTTACACGGCGTGTTTTCCTTTCTGCTAAAGAATCTAGTACCTCATCAAAGTGTCAAACGTTTTGCTACATGAAAAATCGAATTGTTATTGTCTAATACTGAAAACACTGTTACCACAAATACTACCCAAGATTAGTGTGGTTTCTCGACATGATCACGTCTATTTTGTCACTATCTGCTAGAATAAGCGAGACTTTTCTGACACAAATCGTCATTTTTATGTACCTCATTTACATAAACAACACGACAGAATATAATTCACAAAGTACCCATCTCAAATGCCTATTAGAATTATTAGAAGCAAAAAGTTTTATGTTAAGAAATAGTTTCACATTTCATTCAGATGCTTCGGTTTCTGAAGCATGAGATCTAAAAGTAGTAGTAGTAGTACGAAATTTCTATAGAAATTTGAAATCATCATATTCTTCCATATAATTTGTGTGATGTCTCCGTTTCTTCTCCTTCCTCATTCTAACAACCAATCTTGTCGTCACTAATTCACTGTCAAAATTAATTCTCCGGTTAACTTCACTAACCCTGCCAGACTCACCGGTTTAGTTATCCCGTATTTATTCTCCAGTTAGGCATTATGGCGTGTTCCTTACAACGCGTTTTCTGCTCTATTCCGAGAAAAGAACTTAAGCGGCTGCGAACTGAGGACTGTACAACTGGCCCTTAGCAGAGTAGCGATCTGACCAAATGTTTTGTGTCAAAATTTCATTTCCTTGGATACACCCAGAAGCTAATATGTAATCTTTCTTCCTTGTTATTTCTGTTAGTCGTTTATTTCTACTCTGATAGTCTGAATCTATGAATTTCGCCAGTAATTGTATCATTCGCACAACCAATCAACTACATAAACAAACAGCGATTGGTATTCACCCTTTCAGGTTTGTTCGGCTCAGCTCATATAGCCTCGTCCCCTTTTGTCTGCGGAAATGTTTTTCTTAATTTTTTTATTTCTTGATGCAATGGAGATTCCCCTGACAGAGGCATCTCGTATACTATGCATGCATTCAAAATTCAACTTATTATTCGTTCAGAAATCAATTGAGAATGTGTTAAAGAGTGTTCAAGAACCAACAGGGATGCGTTTCAAAATCACATGTATAATCGATAGACCAACGTGAGCTGAATGCTAGGCTCTATCTGAAACAAGATTTTTTTCTTCAAGAATATGAATTTTTCGCGTCCTGAAATTGCCGTCCGGGCAGATACCTCGGTTTGTCCCCCAGTCCCCAGATCCGCGCCTGGCAGAACGACCTCATTCGCAGGCCCACAAGAAACAACCTCTAGGTGTCTATAGAAGGAAAACTCATTTGATACCCACAGAAAATATATGAAACACAGATACACTTCAACAACGAATAAAGACACGAAAGTATAACTGAGAAGCATCTACAAACCTTGGAGTGAAACCAAAGAAATTACCAGTTAGCTTAGCGAATGAAACAATGTTCGTTAAGATGCGGCTACCAACGAGATGCAATGAAAATAACTAGCTCCTTCGTTTCACTCATCCCTAACTGCTTTCGTTCCATTCTTTACCAACTAAAAGCCAGTTATCTGTGAATTCAGAATTACGTACTCTAAAAGACACACATTTACGATTTGAAACAACAGAAACAGTAGACTCACAAATGTACACTATGTGCTGAAAAGTACACGGACACCCCAGAAAACATGTGTTTTTCATATTACATGCATTGTGCTGCCACCTACTGCCAGGTACTCCATATCAGCGACCTCAGCAGTCATTAGACATCGCGAGAGAGCAGAATGGTGCGCTTCGCGGAACTCACGGACTTCGAAGAATGTCAGGTGATTGAGTATTACTTATGTCATACGTCTGTAAGCGAGATTTTCACACTCCTAAACATCCCTAGGTCCACTGTTTCCAATGCGATCGTGAAGTGGAAGCGTGATGGACAAGTACAGCACAAAAGCGTACAGGCAGACATCGTCTGTTGACTGACAGAGACCGCCGACAATTGAAGAGGGTCGTGATGTGTAACAGACAGACATCTCTCCAGACCATCACACAGTAATTCGAAACTGCATCAGGATGCACTGCAGTTACTATGACAGTTAGGCGGGAGGTGAGAAAACTTTGATTTCATGGTCGAGCGGCTGCTCATAAGCCACACATCACGCCAGTAAATGTCAAACGACGCCTCGCTTGGTGTAAGGAGCGTAAATGTTGAACGATTGAACAGTGGATAAACGTTGTGTGCCCGGTGAACGTCATCTGTCAGCGTGTGTAGTGCCAATAGTAAAATTCTAAGGCGGCGATGTTATGGTGTGGTTGTGTTTTTCATGTAGGGGGCTTGCACCCCTTGTTGTTTTGCGTGGCACTATGACACCACAGGCCAACATTGATGTTTTAAGCACCTTCTTGCTTCCCATTGTTGAAGAGCAATTCGTAGATGGCGACTGCATCTTTCAACAGGATCGATCACCTGTTCATAATGCACGACCTGTGGCGGAGTGGTTACAAGACAGTAACATCTCTGTAATAGACATGCCTGTACAGAGTCCTGACCTAAGTCCTGGGATGTTTGGGAACGCCGATTTCGTGCCAGGCCACACCGACCGACATCGATACCTTTCCTCAGTGTAGCACTCCGTGAAGAATGGGCTGCCATTTCCCAAGAAACCTTCCAGCACCTGATTGAACGGATGCCTGCGAGAGTGGAAGCTGTCATCAGGGCTAAGGTTGGGCTAACACCATATTGAATTCCAACATTACCGATGGAGCGCGCCACGAACTTGTAATTCATTTTCAGCCATGTGTCTCGATACTTCTGATCACATAGTGTAGCAGCAGCACTCTGACTATTTCTTCAAAATCATCTGGCAAGGTTCTTAAACAGTGGAATTGAATTCAATAATTTCTCATGCGTGAGTCTTGCAAAAACTTTTCTTCACAAAAAATGGCACTAAGCACTATGGGGCTCAACATCTGAGGTCATCAGTTCCCTAAACTTAGAACTACTTAAACCTAACTAACCTAAGGGCATCACACACATCCGTACCCGAGGCAGGATTCGAACCTGCGACCGTAGCGGTCGCGTGGTTCCAGACTGAAGCGCCTAGAACCGCTCGGCCACAGCAGCCGGCTTTCTTCACATATTCCTGTGTCTTGCGAGATTTATTCTTCTGTGCAGTAGTTTGATTGTGAGTTTTCTATGTAACTGATTTCATGTGTTCAATCTTCGCCACGTTTCTTCACTTCGCTAACCCCGGTATTCGTGTCTGATGAACATGACTGTGTCCATAAGCTGGAGGAAAGAGATAGGGATTACTTCCCTGTCATTAAATCAGACTACCAGTGTGTGAAAACAGAGGGACAAAACGTCGAATTTGTGTGTCTATATTTCCATATTAGGATTTCGTAACTCACTTGGTAATAAGGTAACACTTACAGGATCACTACGTGTTTATTTGTCCGTCTATCCGTCTGACTGTTTAAAACTCTTTTTCTCGGGCTCAGAAACACGTAGATTTATCAGGCTGAGATTTATGTCGTATACTAAGGTCTATAGTGCCTTGGCATTGTAATAAATGTGATTTTCAAAGGCAGTGAAGTCAAAAGATACGGCCATTTATGTCACATAAATTGATACTTGCACCATCACTCATCACAACCTATAGAGTACTTCTCGTTGCCCTAGAATCATGAAATCTGGTAAGAAGCGAGGTATCGCGGCGCAAGTAAAGGAAAAAAATTGTAAATTGAAAGTCTGTAATTATATCACACGAAAAAATAGTTTTTTGTCATTTGTTTTTCGACTGCCTGGTTGTCCTTCTATTAAGATCCCTTTTTCTCAGGAGTGGGTACACGTATATCTTGCCTGTATCGATATCGACAAAAGCCAAAAATTGTCGAGATTCTCGATGGTGGATGAACTATCTATATACATAATGAAGTTGGTACGGAGCCCTCCGTGCATGAGTCCTCTCTTATCTTACCCGGATTTTAATTAAATAATTACAATAACCTAGTAACACAACGTTCGTGAGATAATCTGAATCAGATGAGTATACACAGAATATTAGAGGATTTTATAGCTGTTCACTTTAGTAAGTGGCAAATAATTGGTCTTTGTAAGTGAATATTTGACGTACACTATGCGATTTGATGCATCTAGCCAGCCCCAAAAACATGCGGTTTCCGTATTAGGTGCATTGTACTGCCACATACTGCCAGGCACTCCACATCAGCGACCTCAGTAGTCATTAGATATCGTGAGAGAGAAGAATGGGGGCCCTCCGCGGAACTAACGATCTTCGAACGTGGTCAGGTAATTGGATGTCACTTGTGTCATACGTCTGTGCACCAGACTTCGTCACTGCTAAACATCCCAAGGTCCACTGTTTTCGATGTGATAGTGAAGTCGAAACGTGAAGGGACACGTACAGCGGAAAAGCGTATAGGCCGACTTCATCTGTTTGACAGAGACCGCCAACAGTTGAAGAGGGTCGTAATGTGTAATAGACAGACATCTATCCAGACGACCACACAGGAATTCCAGACTCTACCAGGATCCACTACAAGTGCAATGAAAGTTAGGCGAAAAGTGAGAAAACTTCGATTTCGTGGCCTAGCGGCTGCTCTTATGCCACAAATCACGCCGGTAAATGCCAAACGACGCCTCGCTTGGTGTAAGGACGAACATTGGACGATTGAACGTCATCTACCAACGTGTGTAGTGCCAACAATAAAATTATGAGGCGGTGGTGTTATGGTGTGGTCGAATTTACATGGAGGGTACTTGCACCCCTTGTTGTTTTGCACTATCACAGCACAACTCTACATAGATGTTTTAAGCACCTTCTTGCTTCCCAGTGTTGAAGAGCAATTCGGGGATTGCCATTGCATCTTTCAACACGATCGAGCACCTGTTCATAATGCACGACCTGTGGCGGAGTGGTTACAAGACAGTAACATCTCTGTAATGGACAGGCCTGTACAGAGTCCTGACCTGAATCCTATAGAACACATTTGGGATGTTTTGAAACTCCGACTTTGTGCCAGCCCTCACCGACCGACATCGATAGTTCTCCTCAGTGCAGTTAAGAATGAGCTGCCATTCCCCAGGAAACCTTCCAGCACCTAATTGGACGAATGCCTGCGAGAGTGGAAGCTGTCATTAAGGCTAAGGTTGGGCCAGCACCATATTGAATGCCAGCATTACCGATGGAGGGAGCCACGAACTTGTCATTCTCAGCCAGGGGTTCGGATACTTTTGATCACATAGTGTATCATGAAACTACAGAAATTTCGGATAGAAGAGAACAGTGTCTCCGCGAGTGACAAAACAAGAACAGCGGGAAACTTAGAACGTCGTTTGGCGCAACATCACTTTTTCATTAAAAATTGGTGCATAATGTGTACTCAGGAATCATTCTGCGAAACGTTCACTTTGCTGGCCCGTGGACTGGATTATGTTTGCTTTGAATAATTATTCATGTACCATGGTACATGGAGCGATCTGAACGTATACGCCGTTTCATTCTATAAAAAAAATGTTTCTTATTCTCATTCTAGGCATAACGAGGGAATCGGACTGTGCTGCCTCAATTTTAAAATATTGTCAGCCAACTGACTGCAAAATGCGTGGTAGATAATTCCACTTATATCGTGAGAAACTCGACTAACGTTTGAATTACGTAGTGTCGCAGCTACAAGTTCTCAAGGTTAAACCCTGGCTGGAAATTTAATGGCTGTATCGATATTTCTATACGAAATCAGATGTATAGCCGGATATAAAATATGCATTAAGTGAAATATCCGTAACTCTTAGGCCAAATAGTTTATTTTCTAGTAAATACTGTGTCTTAATTGATTAATACTGTAAATAATTAAGAGTAAAGATCGATCAATATATTTGGATTAACGAAGTGTCTTGTCTCTTTTAAAATGCACCAAGAATCAGTCAGGTGAAACACCAACTATACCCAGGTGTGGCAGAATGCATAGAATTAATAATGCAAGTATAACACCGTCTCCTTTGACGAAAGCTCAAATGTTTGGACAACACGTACCCAAATGGTGGATAAACGATTTTAGTTACATGACGAAAAATAAAAGCTTGTAGTCTATTGTAACTCAGTAGATCCCTCAAATGTTCAAATGTATGTGAAATCTTATGGGAATTAACTGCTAGGGTCATCAGACCCTAAGCTTACACACTACGTAACTTAAATAATCCTAAGGACAAACACACACACTCATGCCCGAGGGAGGACTCGAACCTCCACCGGGACCAGCCGCACAGTCCATGACTGCATCGCGTTAGACCGATTAGCTTCCTCGCCTTCAACCTTTAGAGCTGTTGTTGAGATCAACTACATAACAACATTAGAGTGTTTACATCAAGTATTGCTCTTGGTAGCAAATGTAGTGATTCAGAAGGTCCTATGTGGATGAAGTAAGAGTCTCGCAGTGAACATGAAAAGAGTGACACAATAATACCTCTATTTGGCATTGATTTATGCCTGATAATGGATACAGACCAAAATACAGTACAAAATTAATTAGAACGAAACTAACCTCCTCCAGAACCGGCCATGAAGGCCAAACGGTACCGACCGGCAGCCGTGTCATCCTCAACCACAAGCATCACTGGATGAGGATATGGAAGGGCATGTGGTGAGCACACCGTTCTTCCGACCGTATGTCAGCTTCTAGGACCGGAGCTATTCAGCTTGCTCACAAGGGTTGAGTGCACCCCGCTTGCCAACAGCGCTCGGCAGACCGGATGGTCACCCATCCAAGTGGTAAGTGGTCGTAGGTTGTGTTCCAAAAGTGAACAGCATAGAGACAGAAGTGCAGACACTTTCTGCAAGACCTGACCATCATTTTGCAGGAAAATGCTCAAGCATGTACAATCCAAGCTGTTACTGATTTGCTTGACTGATGGGGGTGCTAAGTGCTATACCACCTACTGCACTCGCCTGACCTAAGCCCTAATGAGTTCAACACAGTTTCTAAACTGAAGGAAACACTTCATTGCATTCGCTTCAAACCTACTAAATTCGGCGGGCAATAGACCGCGCCGCTCGAACTGTCAACAAAACTGGCACCGTTAAGAGTATCCTACGTTTTCCACATCGCTGATAACAGGTTGTACACAATGCTGGTGACTACTCTGAAGGTTAGTAAAACTTGGAAACACGTATCAATTTTTTACGAGCTACAAATAAATAGTTGCCACTATTAAAGTTCCAACCCTCGTACCTACGGGAAGAGGTGGAAGGACAGTGAATCTACCACTAGATCCTAAATGGTTGGACATCAACGACTATTTGCGGAAGGTGGGGTACGGAGGATTGTCTGCTCTGTAAAGTAGGATAGACGGTAATCTGATCTGTGGCATCTCCGCCGAAAGAGCACAATGCTGGTGCACACATAAGTGCTTCGGAGCACACCGTTCATCGTACATTGTTGAACATGGAGTTCCGCAGCAGATTACCTCTATGTGTTCACATATTGACCCAACGACTTCAGCCGGCCGGTGTGGCCGAGCGGTTCTAGGCGCTTCAGTCTGGAACCGCGTGACCGCTACGATCGCAGGTTCGAATCCTGCCTCGGGCATGGATGTGTGTGACGTCCTTAGGTTACTTAGGTTTAAGTAGAACTCTGATGTGAAGTCCCATAGCGCTCAGAGCCATTTTGAACCCAACGACTTCGGCAATTACGAATGCAGTTGGCTCGGGACCATCATCACTCGATTATCGATCGACAGAGACGTGTCGACTCTTCAGGTGAATCACGTTTTTGCTACACTATGTCGATGGTCTTGTCCTCATCGAGGTCAACGATGACTCGAAAAGTGTGGCGCGCCAAGGGTGCGGGCTGGTGGGACCAGTATTATGCCATGGGAGACATTCTCCTGTGCTTGCTACCTATGGTAGTAATCGATGACACGCTGACAGCTGCGAACCTCCTGCATCCCGTCATGCTTGATGTCTTCCCCGACGGTGACGTCATCTTTCAGCAATACAATTGTCAGTCTCTCGGAGCCAGAACTATGCCACTGTGCTTTGAAGACCATTATAGTGAGCTCACGTTCATGTATTGGTGAGCAAATTCACCCGATGTAAATCCAGTAGAACCCGTGTGGGTCGCTATTAGGCACCATCACCGTGTGCACAAATCAGCGGCTCGTATTTCCCCTAATTACATAACCTGTGCGTAGACATCTAATGCCATATATCTCCACAGACCTACCCACAAACCGTAGGATCCCTGATACGCAGAACCAACGATGTATTTAGTTCTAAAGACGGACGAACAAGCTGTTAAGCAGGTGGCTATAATGTCTAGGCTCATCACTGCACATAGCCCGAAAAGGAAAATATTTTAGTACACGATTTCTCGAACATGTCGATACTCCTCATTTAAAAAGTCTGAACAAACCGACTTTTGCCTTCCACGTTGCTGTAGACGGACATCAACTGACAGAAATCCTGCGCCTGGTCATCAAAGGCAAGAGAATGAATCTGCTTCGATGACAGAAATTTGTTCCCACAAGTGCAGATCTCAAATGGCATACTAATGGCTCAAACTCAGAAACCCATAAACATAGTGGTAAAATATTTTCATAAATGACTCGTAAAATCTACTCATCAAATACAGTCCTCGCAAAAACACATAATAAAAATGCCATAATTTTCTGTTCTTCTTCCTAAAGTTGTTGTAGCTGTTGTCGTCATGAGTCCGAAGACTGCTCTGATGCTGCTCTCCACACTACGCTATACAAGCGTCTTCATCTCCGAATAGCTAATAGAACCTACACAAAGTTCCCTTCGTCAGAGTTCTACTCAGTACCACCTCAGAGGTTACATGATTAACACGTCTTGTATTCATAATTCTGAAGTTTTCAAATGCTTCAAATGGCTTTGAGCATTATGGGACTTAACTTCTGAGGTTATCAGTCCCCTAGAACTTAGAACTACCTAAACCTAACTAAACTAAGGACATCAAACACAACCATGCCCGAGGCAGCATTCGAACCTGCGACCGTAACGGTCGCGCGGTTCCAGACTACAGCGCCTAGAAACCGCTCGGCCACCCCGGCCAGCCTCTGAAGTTTTTTCCAATATGTCAGTCCAATAATTGCACTCAGATTGTATGATATTATTTGTTGTGTGTAAAATTTCCGTATCACTTTCTAAACGTTCAGTCAAATTTATATGTCATTCTGTTAATGACAGGCATTCTATGCTAAACTACGGAGTGTTCAAATGGTCTGTCCGCAGTGCCGTATGAATGTTAGCCGCGCGTGCCGTATGCCGCAGTGAATATACCGAAATGAAACTCAGTGAAATACAGGTTATTAATTTATTGAATATTCATTTTTACTTACAAATTTTCGCATTAAATGTTGAAAGTGCCCCCACTGCTGTTGTTTACCCAATCCAGCTTGTTTAATCATGTTTCCAAACTCAAGCTGTAACATTTCTTATGTAGCAGAAACAGTGAAAGTGGATATTGCAGTTTTCAATTCATCGATGGATTTTTGACGGTGTTTATAGACAGTTGCTTTCGCTGCACCCCAGAAGAAAAAGTCAGGTGGTGTTAGGTCAGGCGATCGTGGAGGCCAAAGTCCCTGTAAAATTATACAGTCACCAAAAACATCAGCAAGCAGTG
Source organism: Schistocerca nitens (assembly GCF_023898315.1). NCBI lineage: Eukaryota > Metazoa > Arthropoda > Insecta > Orthoptera > Acrididae > Schistocerca > Schistocerca nitens. The sequence continues at coordinate 240,632,562 of NC_064616.1, read as the reverse complement.
ACATTGACATGTCATTTTGTATGGTAAAAGTTCTAATTTTTTGCTTACAGCTGTGTGGGCCGTTCCGGCACTAACATCGATTTCCTGGGCTAGTTTTCTTACTGACTTGTTGGGACTCATGGACATTTTATCGGAAATACCGAGTAGTTTATCCTCAGACAAAACGCTAGGACGACCACTTCTCGGTGCATTTGTCACTGAACCCGTACTTCGAAATTAGTTAATCAAATCTCACACAGTATCACGCTGTGGGAAAACTGAATTAAATGTTTGACGAACTGAAACTGTGTATTTACCGCCAGCTTTGAACACTTGTTCCACTAAAAACACACGTTCATCAGTGGTTAGCATTTTAACAGTGACAAAGAGAAACAAACAAACAAAGGAACTAAACTTAAAAGTTCACGTCAACACATAATGACACACACCAACGATACTACTGACACTGGCTAAGATAAACGAAACAGTGGAATGTTGAGAGAGTCCACTTGAAGGGAAGTAACCCAAGCTGGGGAATATTCATAGGGCACGCGCTGCTAACAATCATACCTCACTGCGGAGAGACTTTTTCAACACCCCGTAGTTAGATAACAATCCGTGTAAAATGCTGGTGTACTCATTGTACATCATTAATGTGAAAAATTAAAAACTAACTGTAAATAGCGTAGCACTGCTCAATAAAGTATATAAATTATGTTTTAAGCAAGTAATATGACACAATGTCGTTTTTTAGTCATTTAGAGGCATGTATGAAGTTTTAAGGTCGGCAGTATTAATTCGATACGCACAAGTGACTTTAGAAATACTTCCAGAAAGTATAAGAAAGTTGTAACTTGATGTTAGGTGTAATTTCCAATATAATCAAATACATAAGTCGCCCACATGGGGAATACTGCACACCATCCGTAAATCTAAAAGTGTGTGCTATACAAGGAAATACGGAAATGACTCATACTTAACGAATAAAATTAAGGCCATCAAATTATTAACTAAGCACAATTATCCAGCTAAATACTTAGGAATTACAGGTACAAACAAATGAAATTTCAACATAACCATTACTCCAACAGTTGATAGGGAAAAGCATGAAATGCGTCTTAGTTGAATCAACTGAATATGAAAAGTGTCTGGTTGCTGAATTCCTAGAAGTAACACAGTTTGGATTGCTGAAAGAGTCACTTACTTTTCTTAAAAAGAGTCTACTCCCTTAATGAAATAGCAGACTCATCACATGAGTGCAGTTTTTACAATTAACCTGATTTTTATTGAGATTTTATAGTTTCTCTCTTGGAGAATGGGTGATCCTCCCAGATAACTATCAGAACTGGTATATGTAAAGTGTCAGTTGTGTGCAGTGGTTCAAGAAAGGCCGTCATCCTAGTTCTGGAGGTTACTGGTGTAAAGAATGGGCCGCCGCATAAGGCGATCAGCCTTTCCTGGCCACACTGCGACCGCTACAGAAACTGAAACAAATATTGTTCGTAGAGTGAGAGTTGAGAAGCGTGCCACTCACGAAAGCCTTCTTCCACACACCTTGACCAGGAAATTTATTGCTGTCGTGGCGACATTTGGCTCTTGTTCAGAATGAAAGCGTTTGAAACCGTTTTCCGACCTTTTTGATTTATATTTTCTCCCACTGTCTCTAGAGTAGATTCCATCATACGTTTTACAGCGCCAGGATCGATTCCTTTCCCAACGCTTGGTGAGCTGAGCTACGTCTTGAAGCATCGGAGCTTTATTGTAAAGAAATTCGATTCACATCTCTACCCTCCTCGGTACTTTGACTTTTCTGTGGTTAACATTGTAACATGCCCTTTTATTTATTTTATTATTATTGTTCCCGCTCGTTCGGGATCTGAATAGCAGCCCAAATTTAGATAATTGATAAATGTGACCGTGTACCTAATGGGCTGGCAATCGGATTGGACTGCTCAGGGGATGTTACACTCCGTATTGTCCTTCGCAAATACTGTAATAAGTACTGTTTGGTGGTAAGAAGGACACAACACAGTGTCACAAACAAGATCTATATTGTCAGCAAAAGCACAAAATAAGGAGACAGCCACTGCCTTCGTCAATACACTGTTAATGACGGCTAATCTCAGCACAGGTTTCTTTAGTTATTCTTAATCGTCACACGCAACATCCAATCACTGTAATCCAAATAATGCCGGCGCGGTAGACGCGGAAGTTCAATAGCGGCACTTAATATCACTGAAATCACTCTGTAATGAAACTTTCTCACTTTCCCTTATAATACTAACACAAAGGGGTTAAACCGCGGCGATGGCCACTCCCTTTGTCGATAATTTGTATTAATTCAACTGCTGGCTTCTGCACAGCTCTGCCCGCCTCGCGGGAACCTACCACACCCTGACTTCAGCACATCTCAACTGTAACTGCTCTCCGCCCAGTTCTTCCCGCCTCGCGGGAATCTACCCAAGCAGCACTCGGCACTCCGGTGAACCCCCTCTAGCTCTCGCGACCTGCACACACACTACTCGATAGTTGCCCTGTCGACCTGTGTGAGCGCAAATTTAGTAGTAAGGGCCTGCGGACCCCTTACATCCTCACCCTCAAAAACTTCTTTTGAACCGCAGGTGAAAAAGAATCGGCAAGGGATTAAAAAAAAACATTGCTACATTTGAACAGAACATACAATACAAATAATTAATGAATTTACAATTTGCAAAATAGTCCTGGACTCCGGTAGTGGGCTGCCTCCACAACAATTTCTACAAAAGGTTATTATATCACATAAATGGCATTGTCCAAAATTACAATTTTTCATCTCAACCAGCAATAGTCCTCTCTAGTTCAATATCGAAATGACAACAAACACAGCATATATACTCAAAAATTCATTACCTAAACACAGAACATATGAATTCTACACTACCATTTAGCTATTACAGGTTTTATATTCATTCTTAGATAGTCTTTAACATGAAATATGCAACTCTAATTGTAATACCTTACAAAACACAATGTAAATAAACACTTCCCTCTTTCAAAAGTCCATTTTACAGCTAAATGTCCTAACCATGTCTTAGCAGGTTTACTCGGGTCCTGGTAGCCCTCACTCTAGACCAGACCTCACCTGGAGTGTCCTTCGGTTTTTCGGTTCCTCCGCCTCTTCCTCGGTAATCAGACGAATGATTAATATGAATCCTTGGGTCATTACTCCCTTCTCTGTTTCGATCATTAGCTTGCTTGTATTTCTGTGATTTAATAGACTCCAATTGGTCCAGTATCTTCATTAAGGTCTCTCTACCTTTAATTAGGCTCCTGGATACGGTTCCTTGCCTTTTCTGATTCAATCTTCTTTTTACCGCAGATACCATTACGTTGTCATTCAGGGGTTGTTCCAAAATCTCGTTCAATTCCCACAAGTGTTCGGCAAATTCTTCCGACGTTACCTTCCAATTACTACGTGGTCTGCATCGTAGTGGGTCTTCCAGTGCTGCACACTGACGACCTTTGGGCCAGCATTTCTTCAAGAATTTTCCTTCAAACTGACCATTATCCGTAGTCCCTTTCTTCTTCTTGATTTCACAAGTGAAGGCCTCACTTTCGATTACAACCCACTGGTCATCTTCTTCTCGCTGTATGGCTATAGCATTTCTCGGATTGACTGCCAATTGGTTTTGCTTATCTCCTATCCCCTCAACCACATCGTTGCATTGTTTCTGCATCTGCGTCACCTCGGTGATCCTTTCTCCCAATTCGGTTCTAGTTTCTTCAACATCGTCTTCTATCTTCTCTGTTAACTTTTCTTCCATCTTCTCCACGTCTCCCTGGATCTGGTCTATATTCTTCTGTAGCTTACTTTCTTTCTCGTCGACATTCATTTTCCACTGTTCTTGTAGCTCCTGTATTTCCTTCTTCAGATTACATTCCATCTTCATCTGTGATGTTTTGATCTCTTGTGCTATAGTTTCTTGTAGCTCTTCCTTTAATGATGCGTTATTTTCTTGTAAAACCTTTAGTGATTCTCTCGTTTCCTGTAAACCTTTCTCTACTGCTTCTCGGAATATTCTTCCTTCTTCTCTATTTTCTTGTAATTCTTCCTTTAATGATTCTCTCGTTTCTTGTGAACTCTTCTCTAACGATGCTTGTAAATCTTCCTTTAGTGATTTTCTGAGACCTTTTTCTAATGATGCGTTATTTTCTTGTAGCAAGGCTGCCAACATCGACCGTATATCTGCGCCCTCTGAAACTGGCCTAGCTCTCATCGTTTGTCCTGGTGTCTCAGGATAATTAGTTGAATGTGCTAATGGGCTATTTAATGACAATCCACAATCACTGAATCCCGAATCATCTCTATCTTTCTGTCCTATCCCTTTTCTTTCAACTACTGCCTCACAGACCTGCCTATCTTCAGTAGACATGTTTGATTTATTTCTGATGCCCAGACAAGTAATTTAATATAACCTCTAATAACCCAATACACTCCTAATTATCATGAAACTAATCAACCAGTACCTGCAATCTTTTCAGTTAATCCCCAAAATGATACAACATACATGAGTACTGAACATAACAGCCCTCAAAACCAAAATTTCCAATAACAATTTCTACATACACGATTTATGTAAAAATATTTTAAACAAGATAATCATAACACTCACAAAATCTATAAATGCAAAATTACCAAAACAGTTACCATTTATACAGTGCAGTGTGCATAAGTAAGCATGCTATATTTCAGAGTGCGTTTCAGAAACTTTTCAGAAATTACTGCAATTGAGCACTTTTCCTAATGTAAATACCAGTTAAAAACTGTTTATTTATCGCGAAGACTGCACACTGCAATTTACTGTTATGTTAACCCGTCATCTTCACTCACCAACCGACGTTACCGCGAGTCGCAATGTTTTGGCGTTTGAGATGGGCGTGGCTGTGCCGCCGCTGGAGCCCGCGTGAAGTTGAAGATCAGCTGCAAGGCGACATAGTTCCTCGTCGGCCGCTCCGTGGCGCTGCAGGCGGGCGTAGTTCGTAGTTCGGCCACTAGATGCCGGAACTGCGCTCGTTGTCTCTAAGTTGCGTCGCTCCGTGGCGCTGTAGGTGGGCATAGTTTGTAGTTCGGCCGCTACATGTCGGGATTGCGCTCGGTATCTCGAAGTCGCGTCGCTCGCCGTGGTGTCGTGTGACATCACCTCACGGATCGAAGCTCTTTAGTGCAACTGCTACGTGGCTCTGCGTGACGTCACTCATTAATTGCGTCGCCACAGTACCTTGTCGTCAGCATAACAGTTTACGGGTCCACACTAAACCGTCCGATTTTCACCATTCAAAAATAATTTCCATCAACATGTTATCACTAAACACCTTTCTAACAACTTTTGTGACGAAATCTTGGCTCATCTCACTATTTTACTGTTCACACGTGTTTTTCTTTAGTGTCCACTTTTCACAGTTTTTCGCGTGAATCTCCGCATTTGCACTTTACAACACAGTTTATTGACGCTATTGTTCTATTTAATATGGCAAGAAAAACAGTTTAGTCACAATCGTGCGATATTATTACTTCGTATTGTTCAAAAAATGCACTGTTCTTTATCGCGATTTTAACGTTGCAAAATATTTTCTTGCTTTAAGCACGGTAAATTACCTATTGTTCATTACGAATTGTCCGAAAATTGCACTAGTCCTTTCACGGTAAGCCAAGGGTGTAACATCCCCTTATATTATTTTATTGTTCCCGCTCGTTCGGGATCTGAATAGCAGCCCAAATTTAGATAATTGATTAATGTGACCATGTACCTAATGGGCTGGCAATCGGATTGGACTGCTCAGGGGATGTTACATTCCGTATTGTCCTTCGCAAATACTGTAATAAGTACTGTTTGGTGGTAAGAAGGACACAACACAGTTTCACAAACAAGATCTATATTGTCAGCAAAAGCACAAAATAAGGAGACAGCCACTGCCTTCGTCAATACACTGTTAATGACGGCTAATCTCAGCACAGGTTTCTTTAGTTATTCTTAATCGTCACACGCAACATCCAATCACTGTAATCCAAATAATGCCGGCGCGGTAGACGCGGAAGTTCAATAGCGGCACTTAATATCACTGAAATCACTCTGTAATGAAACTTTCTCACTTTCCCTTATAATACTAACACAAAGGGGTTAAACCGCGGCGATGGCCACTCTCTTTGTCGATAATTTGTATTAATTCAACTGCTGGCTTCTGCACAGCTCTGCCCGCCTCGCGGGAACCTACCACACCCTGACTTCAGCACATCTCAACTGTAACTGCTCTCCGCCCAGTTCTTCCCGCCTCGCGGGAATCTACCCAAGCAGCACTCGGCACTCCGGTGAACCCCCTCTAGCTCTCGCGACCTGCACACACACTACTCGATAGTTGCCCTGTCGACCTGTGTGAGCGCAAATTTAGTAGTAAGGGCCTGCGGACCCCTTACAACATGAAACCTTATTTCGATGCGACTAATTGCAATTACTTTCCACATATTTCTCCAGTTCAGCACATACACCGTAGCGCGAAAGAAACTGGTATAGACATGCGTATACAAATACAGACATTTGTAAACTGGCAGAATACGGCGCTGCGGTCAGCAACGCCTTGTATATGACAAAAAGTGTCTGGCGCAGTTGTTAGATCGTTTACTGCTGGTACAATGGCAGGTTATCAAGATTTAAATGAGTTTGAACGTGGTGTTGTAGTTGGCGCACGAGCGATGGGACACAGCATCTCAGAGGTAGCGATGAAGTGGGGATTTTCGCGTACGAACACTTCTCGAGTGTTCCGTGAATATCAGGAATCCGGTAAAACATCAAATCTCCGACATCGCGGCAGGAAAGAGATCTTGTAAGAACGGGACCAACGACGACTGAAGAGAATCGTTGGTGACAGAAGGGCAACCCTTCCGAAAATTGCTGCAGATTTCAACGATCGGCCATCAATAAGTGTCAGCGTACGAACTATTCAAAGACATACATCGATATGGGCTGTCGGAGCCGAAGGTCCTCTCGTGTACCCTTGATGACCGCACGGCACAAAGCTTTACGCCTCGCCTGGGCCGGTCAACACCGACATTGGGCTGTTGATGACTGGAAACATATTGTCTGGTCGGATGAGTCTCGTTTCAAACTGTATCGAGCGTATGGACGTGTACATGTATGAATACAACCTCATGAATTCATGGACCCCGCATGTCAGCAGGGGACTTTTCAGGCTGGTGGAGGCTCTGTAATGGAGTGAAAAAATGGTTCAAATGGCTCTGAGCACTATGGGACTCAACTTCTGAGGTCATTAGTCCCCTAGAACTTAGAACTAGTTAAACCTAACTAACCTAAGGACATCACAAACATCCATGCCCGAGGCAGGATTCGAACCTGCGACCGTAGCGGTCTTGCGGTTCCAGACTGCAGCGCCTTTAACCGCACGGCCACTGCGGCCGGCCGTAATGGAGTGATATGGGACCCCTGATACATACGTCTCTGACAGGTGACACGTACGTAAGCATCCTGTCTGATCACCTGCATCCACTCAAGTCCATTGTGCGTTCCCATTGACTTGGGCAATTCCAGCAGGACAATTCGATACCCCACACGCCCAGAATTGCTACAGAGTGGCTCCAGGAACACTCGCCTGAGTTTAAATACTTCCGCTGGCCACCAAACTCTCCAGACATGAACATTATTGAGATCTCCACCCCCTTACACTCGTACAGATTTATGAACAGCCCTGCAGGATTCATGGTGTCAGTTCCCTCCATCACTACTTCGGACATTAGTCGAGGCCATGCCACGTCGTTTTGCGGCACTTCTGAGTGCCCGCGGGGGAGCGTGTAGGATATTAGGCAGGTGTATCAGTTTCTTTGGCTCTTGAGTGTATAATAGCCCTAATAACCCCGCTGACAACGAGACGCTAATAACTAGCATTTCCTCCTCTCTGAAACCGCGGCACGTGTTACTGTGTAGTCTGCAAGAAATGCATTATAGCGCAGATGAGACCTTGTACAGAGCAAGATGATAGAGCTTTTAAGTTTAATATGAAAAGTGAAGGATCTGCTATAGCACTGCAAAAGTAAGAGTAACTGAAATGCAAGTGATCTGGCAGAATGTTGACGAAACGCTTCGTGGTAACAGATTTTAGAAAAAGTGACTGAGGTGGTAAGAATTATTCCATAAATTAGAAAATCTTTGCCGAGCCGAGCAATAGGTGTGCCAATCAGAAGTCACAGTATACGTCGGATGCTGCTCGTTTATCAACGCAAGGATAACCGCCTATCGAGCATGTATCTGCAAGGTTCATTTCACTCTCGAATTTTGCTTCCTCATCTGAAACGCAACAGGATTTATATCTGGTGCCTGATCAGACACTGATACTAAGAAACTTAAGATGAGCAGATTGCTAGGTTTCACCTGTTGATTTAGCGGACCAACAGTGGAAGAATGGGGTACCTGAGTGTTCGACAAACCAGAAGCATATGCGTGGAGCTCTGCTAACACGACAGTTTTAATCTCGGAACATGGAATTGTCCGCAAAGTATTCATCACAAAGTTGTAGAGGGAAAGGAAACACTTTATCTTCGAGAATGTTGAAATAAACGTCTTGTATCAGTGGGCCCAAATTACGGTACGAGAAGTATGCCAAAACATCATAGAACCATTCCCTTCGCTGAACTATACCATCAATGTACTGGGAGCTTAACGTCCCATTAGGCCGTCGGTGTAAGTGATGTCTTGCATCACTTGAAAGCAGGCAACATCGCCACTTGCTGGACCACGGTACTCGCCTCCAGTCGTCTACTGCCCTGTTTCTATGTTGATTGGTGCTTTGGAGACGTGGTGCTTTATATGGCTCTGTGAGCAATGACCTTATACGAGGTACCCGCCTCCTGTTATCCATTACATGTGGTTCCCTTTGGCTGCGACAGGTACATCGGTCCTTGCGGACCCGTTGGTCTATCTCTGTTGACATACCAGCAAACCAGGTAACTTCTATCGCGGTGTGGCCATGAACACGTTATATTACGATAGCTCCGCTCTTTGATTGTGTGACGTCTCCACGTCGACCATCCTATTACATTGATTCCAATACAACCGACTGGCACATTCACACCACATCATTGCCATGACTAACATCACCGGTACAGGGACACATGACTGCCTGGTACTAGTTCTAAACGACTTACAGCTTTCCAATGCCACGGTGTGCTCCTTTGAGGGCTGAGTAATAATTTGCCCATTGAGCTTAAATTTAAATACTTTTTGATTTGTACAGTTCTATTTTAGGACTTTTCCAACAGTCTCATTATGAACTATTAAATCCAGTGGTTTTTCCAGTGATTGGTGTTGATCGTCTTTGTTTTCCTCGCAAATTGTATCACATCCAAGATTTTGGAAATATTGTCCTACATGTAGCACCTTTTGCGTTTAAAAGACTGACACCCACAATAAACAAACACGTAGATTCAGTGATTCAAAGTCAAGTTGTTAATTCTGTTATGCTAAGCAATATCGTCCACCCCCCTAGCGTAAAGTTGGAAGAAATGGCTAGTAAATAAATGATTCTGTATTTATCTGACGCTAACGTATTTAACGAAAACTTTTTAAGAGATTCTGGTCTTACAAATTATCTTGTCTGAATAACGGAAAAGCAAATATAGCAAATCAGCAACTATTAGAACGAATCCGGCAAGTCAAGCAAAAGCACCTGTGTTGAATGCAGTTTCCTTAACACTGCGTCGCACATGAATTAATGCAGAAGGCCCTGTTCTGCTAAAAAATTCAAAATATATTCGTACAAACGATTACTTTGTAGCTACTTCGTTTGACATTATTAATACTACTGTTACCATAGTTATCACTGTTTTCTGCCTTAGCAGTCAGAAAGAAGAAAAAGAAAATTCGGGTTTGACGATGTATGGATGACGACGCAATTACGGCCGGAAAGAAGCTCTGATTGGTCAGTCATACGTGAGGAAATCGATCATGGCCTTTCTACAGAAATCATTAACGAATCTGCCTTAATCTGTTTAGGTAAAACCTAAATCTAGATAGCCGGAGCGAGATCAAAACTCTTGTCTTCCCGAATGTGTGTCCAGTGACTTAACCACTGCCCTAGGTCTCTCGGACTAGCGCACACAACTTATTCCCTTGCTGTTACGGGAATTGTAGGTGTGGTTAAAATTGGGAAAAGACCGCCCTTAAGAAAATGCACTTGATTGGGTCCTTACAGCAGAATGCTGATCCATCATGTGCAATTATGGAATTGCACGCGAATACAAATTTTTCTTACCCTGTACACTATCTAATGAAAAGTACCCGGACATTAATATAGGGCGTGTCTACCCTTCGACTTAATGACGGCTTTAACACTGTTGTGGACACTTTCAGCGAGGAGACAGAATGTGACCATGGTTTTTTTGCAACATGTCATTCTATTAACTGCATGCAACGTATGTGATATTACTTGTTGTGTGTACAATTCCAATGTTACTTTAGAAACATTCAATCTAATTTATTTGTCATTTTGTTAATGATAGTAATTCTCTACTACACTAGTTAGGTAACCGTTCGTGTCAAATGCTAGTGTAGTCATTGTACATAATTCATGTGAAAAAATTAGAAACTAAGTGTAAATAACACAGCACTGCTCCATTCAGTATATACAGGGTGTTACAAAAAGGTACGGCCAAACTTTCAGGAAACATTCCTCACACACAAAGGAAGAAAATATGTTATGTGGACATGTGTCTGGAAACGCTTACTTTCCATGTTAGAGCTCATTTTATTACTTCTCTTCAAATCATATTAATCATGGAATGGAAACACACAGCAACAGAACGTACCAGCGTGACTTCAAACACTTTGTTACAGGAAATGTTCAAAATGTCCTCCGTTAGCGAGGATACATGCATCCACCCTCCGTCGCATGGAATCCCTGACGCGCTGATGCAGCCCTGGAGAATGGCGTATTGTATCACAGCCGTGCACAATACGAGCACGAAGAGTCTCTACATTTGGTACCGGGGTTGCGTAGACAAGAGCTTTCAAATGCCCCCATAAATGAATGTCAAGAGGGTTTTGGTCAGGAGAGCGTGGAGGCCATGGAATTGGTCCGCCTCTACCAATCCATCGGTCACCGAATCTGTTGAGAAGCGTACGAACACTTGGACTCAAATGTGCAGGAGCTCCATCGTGCATGAACCACATGTTGTGTCGTACTTGTAAAGGCACGTGTTCTAGCAGCACAGGTAGAGTATCCCGTATGAAATCATGATAACGTGCTCCATTGATCGTAAGTGGAAGAACATGGGGCCCAATCAAGACGTCACCAACAATGCCTCTCCAAACGTTCACAGAAAATCTGTGTTGATGACGTGATTGCACAACTGCGTGCGGATTATCGTCAGCCCACACATGTTGATTGTGAAAATTTACAATTTGATCACGTAGGAATGAAGCCTCATCCGTAAAGAGAACATTTGCACTGAAATGAGGATTGACACATTGTTGGATGAACCATTCGCAGAAGTGTACCCGTGGAGGCCATTCAGCTGCTGGTAGTGCCTGCACACGCTGTACATGGTACGGAAACAACTGGTTCTCCCGTAGCACTCTCCATACAGTGACGTGGTCAACGTTACCTTGTACAGCAGTAACTTCTCTGACGCTGACATTAGGGTTATCGTCAACTGCACGTACAATTGCCTCGTCCATTGCAGGTGTCCTCGCCGTTCTAGGTCTTCCCCAGTCGCGAGTCATAGGCTTGAATGTTCCGTGCTCCCTGAGACGCCGATCAATTGCTTCGAACGTCTTCCTGTCGGGACACCTTCGTTCTGGAAATCTGTCTCGATGCAAACGTTCCGCGCCACGGCTATTGCCCCGTGCTAATCCATACATCAAATGGGCATCTGTCAACTCCGCATTTGTAAACATTGCACTGACTGCAAAACCACGTTCGTGATGAACACTAACCTGTTGATGCTACGTACTTATGTACTTGATGCCAGTACTGTAGAGCAATGAGTCGCATGTCAACAGAAGCACCGAAGTCAACATTACCTTCCTTCAATTGGGCCAATTGGCGGTGAATCGAGGAAGTACAGTACATACTGACGAAACTAAAATGAACTCTAACATGGAAATTAAGCGTTTCCGGACACATGTCCACATAACATCTTTTCTTTATTTGTGTGTGAGGAATGTTTCCTGAAAGTTTGGCCTTACCTTTTTGTAACACACTGTATATTAAACAATAAAATGACACAACAGCGTTTTTTAGTCATTCAAAGGCATGTATGAAGCTTTAAGGTCGGCAGCATTAAGTCGATAAGCACACCTGACTTCCAAAGTAATTCCGGAATGTATACGAGAGTTGTAACTTGAGTTGAGGTGTAATTTCCAATATAGACAAACTCATAAGTCGCCCACATGGTGAACGTTGCACACCATCAGTGACTCTAAAATTTGCATACAAATTGGAAAAAATGACTCCTTATTACAGAAAAAGTTAAGTGCACTAATTAATTAAGCGTAATTATTCAACTAAATACCTAAGAATTACAGTTACGAACATTTTAAACTGCAAAATATGTATTACCCAAAACTAGATAGCGAAAAACCTGAGAGGTGTCAAATGAATACAAAAATAATTTCTGGTTGCTGACTGTCTTCAAGTAACGCAGTTTGACTTACTGTAAGAATGGTCTTTTTTTAAACATTTTACTGGCTTAAGGAACTGCAGACTCATCATATGAGTGCATTATGCTCAGAACTGAATTTTAACGGGATTTTACAGTTTATCTGTTGGAGAATCCGTGCTCCTCCCAAACAACTACCAGAACTGTCATGTGTAAAGTGTCAGCTGCGTGCCAGTGGCACAAAAAGATACATCGCCCTCGTTCCGTACACCACAGGTGTACAAAATGTGCTTCTGCATCAGGTGATCAGCCTTTACTATCCACACTACTACCGCGACATACACAGAGCGACAGCTGAGAAGCGTGTCACAGGCAAAATCTTTCTCACACACCCCTTGACCAGAGATTTTTTCGCTCTTGTGGGGACACTGGGCTCTTGTTCTGAAAGAAAGTGTTTGAGGCGTTTTCCGGACATTATGATTTGCATTTTCCCTCAAGCATTTAGGGCAAATTCCATCACACGTCTCCAGAGCCAGGATCGATGCCGTTCCGAACGCTTAGTGGACTAAGCTACGTTTTTTTGTGCGCTGACTTGTATGTATGTATTTGTGTGTGTGTGTGGACGAGACGTGAAACTCCAACTACTTCCAAGCGTTACAGAACGAGGTGGCTCGCTGATTAAAACACTGGACCCTAATTGTGGAGAAATTGCAGTCACTTCCCTCCCCTTCTCGACGCATTAATTTTCTGTGGTTAACATAAAACTTTACTTTTGTGCGATTGAATGCAATTACTTCCCACATACTTCTCAAACTGAGTACATGAAATGGCCGTAAGGACCTTGTTTGCTTTCGAAGAGACACTGAACACCAGTATTCCTTCCTTTGACCAGTCGTCCTCTCTGAATCTTCAGAATGTGTTACTAACTAGTCCACAAAATGTAATTTATAGCGCACATTCGCTCTGTCATGGAGCAAGATTATAAAGCATCTAAGTTTCACATAGGAGGTGAGGAAAGATTCTACTATACGGTTAGAACATATGTAACTGTAAAGCACCTGACGATAGCAGCACGCTGCTGAAACGTGTTGTGCTAACAGATTTTAGTAAAAAATGAGTGAAGGTTTAGAAACTATTTTGTAAGTTTATAAAGTATGTGCCGTGCCAGGTGGCAGGAGTGCGAGTCAGAAATCGCGATACACATTGCATGCCGCGCGGGCGATCAATACTAATGCAATCCGCCAGCTGAGGCTGCGCCTGCGCGTCTCTCGTCTTTCACTTCCTCTTCTGATACGCCACACGATTCATCTCTAGTGCCCGTTCAAAGACTGAAACGAAGAAGGTAAATACATTGACGTTGAGGCCAAGGAAGGTAGCAACACACCGGACAAATGTCACCCCGATAGCCATCACGCTAATACGAGGAGCGTTCAACAAGTCATTCAAGGAATTTTTTTCTCATCCAGTTTAGGTTGAAAGAATGCGAAATTTTGTGTGGGACATCGAGTAATATTCTCGCTTCAGCCCTTATAGTTTCACAAAGTTCCGATACATGGCGGCGCTATACGTAGCATTCTAAACGTTGCCTGTAACGGAGGTGCGTTCCAAGCAGAGAGATGCCGCTGAGTTTCTTTTGGGGGAAAACCAATGCATCGCACATATTCGTGGGCACTTGCAGAATGTCAGAGCTCGCAATGAACAAAAGCACGGTGAGTCGTTGAGTGAGGCGTCTGTCATGACTGCAAACCTTCCTCACCCACCCTAGAGCCCGGATCTCGCAGCCTAGCAATACGTGGATGATGGGGAGTTTATTGATTCAGAAAGATGTATTTGTCGGGGCAGACAATATCTAGTTAAAATACATAATACGTTATAAGGTTCGTAGTCATATACTGTAACGAAATTAGAATCTTAACTAATCTTAAAGTTAAGGAACAAGTTTTTACTTTTATTTTTTGCTGTTTATTTATTTATTGCAAACTAGACCTCCCGCTGGTTACTTTGTCCATTTCTCACTGCTTATGTGGTTAAGGAAGTTCTAATACAAATACATTGTGTAATTTTTCCCCATATCACTAATTACCTTTTTATTAGTTACCCTGATTGCTTTCAAAAATTACATCTCTCATTGAAAAACTACACCTCACACCGATCAGACTGACCCCGTTTTTCCATTTCCTTCTGAGAGGATATTGAGACTAGACTCTATTGCCAGTGGCTGATTAGGGGAAAAGGACAGACACACATTTAAGGTACCTAAAATTTATTTTTAATGACTATAAAAAATTTTATTGTTCCTTCGGAATTCAACAACGCTTGCTGAATTTTCCATATTCCTTTTACCATATTACATTAACAATACATCTTGCTACCAGAAATTCGCCAGAATTAAATTTTAAAACTCATGGAACTGGGCCTTCGGCTGCGAAAGTCCATATCGACCATGTTTCGCTGAATGGTTTGCACACTGATAATTGTTGGTGACCCATCATTGAAGTCTGCAACAATTTGCCAAAGGGTAGCGCTTCTGTCACGTTGAACGATTCTCTTTAGTCGTCGATGGTTCCATTCCTGCAGGATCTTTCTCCGGCTGCAGCGATGTCGGAGATTCGGTGTTTTAGCGGATTCCTGATATTCACGGTACACTCTGTAATATTTCTGGCTATTCCCAGGGCAGTGGAGATGTAAGAAGCATAGAGATGACGCAATGTGGGATGAGGTACCGGTGACAGATATCAGATTCGGTACAATTCCCGTGAGAAATACCGCCTGCATGATGCTGCTGCTCTGTAATTGGCTGCTGTGTTCGGCGGCAGGGCGCCAGAACGTTAAACTTTAGTTGCTATTATTAATGAAACCTGTCATCCAAATTACTTTATTTTAAAAAAAAAAGATGTCTCAGCTACCAGCTGTCAATCAGACATTTCAAAATTATTAAAATCAAAGTATTACTAAAACAAAAGACTGACGATATTACTGCCGATGACCTTCGGTGGCGTTCGGGTCACGCGTTACTGGATTGGCGGTCGAAGTGTCTCGGGCAGTCCGGATCTCCAGTTCTGACCGTTCCAGTAGACAGACATGTTGTCTGTTATAGCAGTATTTGTTTCATGCAATTTTATTTACTACAGTTCCGACCGTCGCTAGGTACAGACATGTTGTCTGTAATAGTAGTATTTGATTTGTTGTTGTTGTGGTCTTCAGTCCTGAGACTGGTTTGATGCAGCTCTCCATGCTACTCTATCCTGTGCAAGCTTCTTCATCTCCCAGTACCTACTGCAACCTACATCCTTCTGAATCTGCTTAGTGTATTGATCTCTTGGTCTCCCTCTACGATTTTTACCCTCCACGCTGCCCTCCAATGCTAAATTTGTGATCCCTTGATGCCTCAAAACATGTCCTACCAACCGATCCCTTCTTCTAGTCAAGTTGTGCCACAAACTGCTCATCTCCCCAATCCTATTCAATACCTCCTCATTAGTTACGTGATCTACCCACCTTATCTTCAGCATTCTTCTGTAGCACCACATTTCGAAAGCTTCTATTCTCTTCTTGTCCAAACTGGTTATCGTCCATGTTTCACTTCCATACATGGCTACACTCCATACAAATACTTTCAGAAACGACTTCCTGACACTTAAATCTATACTCGATGTTAACAAATTTCTCTTCTTCAGAAACGATTTCCTTGCCATTGCCAGTCTACATTTTATATCCTCTCTACTTCGACCATCATCAGTTATTTTACTCCCTAAATAGCAAAACCCCTTTACTACTTTAAGTGTCTCATTTCCTAATGTAATCCCCTCAGCATCACCTGACTTAATTCGACTACATTCCATTATCCTCGTTTTGCTTTTGTTGATGTTCATCTTATATCCTCCTTTCAAGACACTGTCCATTCCGTTCAACTGCTCTTCCAAGTCCTTTGCTGTCTCTGACAGAATTACAATGTCATCGGCGAACCTCAAAGTTTTTACTTCTTCTCCATGAATTTTAATACCTACTCCGAATTTTTCTTTTGTTTCCTTTATTGCTTGCTCAATATACAGATTGAATAACATCGGGGAGAGGCTACAACCCTGTCTCACTCCCTTCCCAACCGCTGCTTCCCTTTCATGCCCCTCGACCCTTATAACTGCCATCTGGTTTCTGTACAAATTGTAAATAGCCTTTCGCTCCCTGTATTTTACCCCTGCCACCTTCAGAATTTGAAAGAGAGTATTCCAGTTAACGTTGTCAAAAGCTTTCTCTAAGTCTACAAATGCTAGAAACGTAGGTTTGCCTTTTCTTAATCTTTCTTTTAAGATAAGTCGTAAGGTTAGTATTGCCTCACGTGTTCCAACATTTCTACGGAATCCAAACTGATCTTCCCCGAGGTCCGCTTCTACCAGTTTTTCCATTCGTTTGTAAAGAATTCGCGTTAGTATTTTGCAGCTGTGACTTATTAAACTGATAGTTCGGTAATTTTCACATCTGTCAACACCTGCTTTCTTTGGGATTGGAATTATTATATTCTTCTTGAAGTCTGTGGGTATTTCGCCCGTCTCATACATCTTGCTCACCAGATGGTAGAGTTTTGTCATGACTGGCTCTCCCAAGGCCATCAGTAGTTCTAATGGAATGTTGTCTACTCCAGGGGCCTTGTTTCGACTCAGGTCTTTCAGTGCTCTGTCAAACTCTTCACGCAGTATCTTATCTCCCATTTCATCTTCATCTACATCCTCTTCCATTTCCATAATACTGTCCTCAAGTACATCGCCCTTGTATAGACCATCTATATACTCCTTCCACCTTTCTGCCTTCCCTTCTTTGCTTAGAACTGGGTTGCCATCTGAGCTCTTGATGTTCATACAAGTGGTTCTCTTCTCTCCAAAGGTCTCTTTAATTTTCCTGTAGGCAGTATCTATCTTACCCCTAGTGAGACAAGCCTCTACATCCTTACATTTGTCCTCTAGCCATCCCTGCTTAGCCATTTTGCACTTTCTGTCGATCTCATTTTTGAGACGTTTGTATTCCCTTTTGCCTGCTTCATTTACTGCATTTTTATATTTTCTCCTTTCATCAATTAAATTCAATATTTCTTCTGTTACCCAAGGATTTCTATTAGCCCTCGTCTTTTTACCTACTTGATCCTCTGCTGTCTTCACTACTTCATCCATCAGAGCTACCCATTCTTCTTCTACTGTATTTCTTTCCCCCATTCCTGTCAATTGTTCCCTTATGCTCTCCCTGAAACTGTCTACAACCTCTGGTTCTTTCAGTTTATCCAGGTCCCATCTCCTTATATTCCCACCTTTTTGCAGTTTCTTCAGTTTCAATCTGCAGTTCATAACCAATAGATTGTGGTCAGAATCCACATCTGCCCCTGGAAATGTCTTACAATTTAAAACCTGGTTCCTAAATCTCTGTCTTACCATTATATAATCTATCTGATACCTATTAGTATCTCCAGGATTCTTCCAGGTATACAACCTTCTTTTGTGATTCTTGAACCAAGTGTTAGCTATGATTAAGTTATGCTCTGTGCAAAATTCTACAAGGCGGCTTCCTCTTTCATTTCTTCCCCCCAATCCATATTCACCTACTATGTTTCCTTCTCTCCCTTTTCCTACTGACGAATTCCAGTCACCCATGACTATAAAATTTTCGCCTCCCTTCACTACCTGAATAATTTCTTTCATCTCGTCATACATTTCATCAATTTCTTCATCATCTGCAGAGCTAGTTGGCATATAAACTTGTACTACTGTAGTAGGCATGGGCTTTGTGTCTATCTTGGCCACAATAATGCGTTCACTATGCTGTTTGTAGTAGCTAACCCGCACTCCTATTTTTTTTATTCACTATTAAACCTACTCCTGCATTACCCCTATTTGATTTTGTATTTATAACCCTGTAATCACCTGACCAAAAGTCTTGTTCCTCCTGCCACCGAACTTCACTAACTCCCACTATATCTAACTTTAACCTATCCATTTCCCTTTTTAAATTTTCTAACCTACCTGCCCGATTAAGGGATCTGACATTCCACGCTCCGATCCGTAGAACGCCAGTTTTCTTTCTCCTGATAACGACGTACTCCTGAGTAGTCCCCGCCCGGAGATCCGAATGGGGGACTATTTTACCTCCGGAATATTTTACCCAAGAGGACGCCATCATCATTTAATCATACAGTAAAGCTGCATGTCCTCGGGAAAAATTACGGCTGTAGTTTCCCCTTGCTTTCAGCCGTTCGCAGTACCAGCACAGCAAGGCCGTTTTGGTTAATGTTACAAGGCCAGATCAGTCAATCATCCAGACTGTTGCCTCTGCAACTACTGAAAAGGCTGCTGCCCCTCTTCAGGAACCACATGTTTGTCTGGCCTCTCAACAGATACCCCTCCGTTGTGGTTGCACCTACGGTACGGCTATCTGTATCGCTGAGGCACGCAAGCCTCCCCACCAACGGCAAGGTCCATGGTTCATGGGGGAAGAGTATTTGATTTATGTAATTTTATTGTCCAGTTCTGACGGTTTCAGTAGACAGACATGTTGTCTGTGGCAGGATGTATTTCATGTAATTTTAGCCAGATATTATGACTGTGGAAATATATGTTCAATACGTTGTAAATTATATTAAGTGTAAAATGTCTGACAAAACTGAAAAAAGATATCCTCTTAGAAGTAGGGAAAGGGATCAAGTAGATATTGATGGCAATGATCCTTCAGATCAGCCACAAAACTTGCAAATAGATAACATCGTTGATGATCTAGCAGATAATTTGCAAAGTTTAGATAATGAAACTGAAAATGTTTCGGAAAATGCTGATTCTGTGTTAAATGATCGTACTGAAAATGTAGACACTGTCGCTCCTGACCACAACGACGTAGTAGGTTTGGATGATGACGTCAGACACACTGAATCTGACGTCAACATTGCAAATGAGCCAACAGTGGAGTCACACAGATTAAGTGATGGCACTGCTTCAGCTGAAACATTGCCAACAGTAGATAATGGGGAGATAGAAATCAGCAAGGAGCAAAATACGTTATCTATGTTATTATTACTTTCAAAAGAAACTAACGAAAACATAGATAAAATAGATAACGGGCAAAATGACACTACAGAAGAGATAAAAGCCGAGTTAAGAGAAACAAAAGGTGATGTCAGGAAAGCATATGCAGTAATGACTCAAATCCATAGCAATTTTAAGGCCTTAGAACAAAAGGTATCAAAACTTGAAGCTAAAACTGAGGCTTGTTCCAGAAAAATAGATCGAGAAACAAAAGAATGGGGTAAGAAATTAGAATTATGTAAGCTTGAGATAAATCAGAAGTTTGATTGTAGAATTAAAAAGCTGAATGATGATATGGGGGCTCAGGATTGTGCAATATCAACAATAAGTAGTAATGTTAGCCAAGTAATAAACGAGCAAAGCAAGGCTGCTAAAGAATGTAATGATAAACATGAACAGCAGTTAAGTGAGTTAGAAAACATCAACGATGAGCAGCAGGTACTTAGTCGTAAGGTTTTACAAATAGGTGCTCATTGTGGAGGTACCACAGATGCGATTCAAGATAAATTGAAGGAATTTGAGCAAGCAATTAACCAATTTCCTGACAAAAGTAAGAATAGAGTGTGTGTACATGCTAGTGATGTAACAAATCCCACTATTGTTTACCATCCTTTCTCTAGTAGAGGTAACATACATCCAGCTGATTTTATTAAACAGTTCGAGGGTACACTTCCTGAAAATGTAACAGAACAACAAAAAATAAAAGCTGTGGCAAGTAGATTTCAGGGAGACGTAATATCATGGGGAACCGGGGTCAGTAACACATACAAGGAATTTGTACAAGCATTTTTAAATCAATACTGGTCTACTAGCACACAAAATAGCGTCAGGAGTCAAATTTTTGAGGGTAGGAGATTCGCTAGTAGTGGTTGTAACAGTTACAAAGAGTTTTCTCAACACTATTGGGAAAATAATCAACACTTAACTGAACCTTTAAGAGAATCATACCTCATAGAAATAATCATACTTAAATTTCCAGTTTCTGTACAAGAGAAGTTAATCAATGTAAACAAAAGCGATGTCAATAACCTACTGAACGTCCTCGAGCAGTTAGATGCGTTGTCAGGCAACAAGCAAGTGCAGGAAGGCTGGAGAAGGAACAGGTGTCGTGCAGACCGCCAAAATGACCGTGAGTCAAGTTGAAGCAGAGGCACAAACAGAAGCGACGAGCGTCGCGACCGAGAGGAAAATAGGCCACCTCGTTACAGTCACAGTCCTTCAAGAAGAGGGATAGGTGCTTATCAAATTGTCGAATTAGCATTGATCAAGGCAAGAAACAGGTCTTCCAAGATAAATTCAGAAATTAAGAAGTTTCATGAATTGTATGAAGGCCATACAATATAATTAGGATACCACACCCCAATGCTGTGGAAGTAGCTAACATAAAAATGGGAGTAAGCAAAGGACTCTACAATATCGTAGACATCAAAAACTACTACGAATATTAGTAACCCTCAGGGGGTAATAGCGTTCTTTGCATTGCTAGGTAGATGACGACTACCAGGTACCCGAGTTAACTGACAGCATTACTTCATTTTCTTACGTGCTGTTCGTTCTTCCTCTTCTTTCATTCTGAGTTACATTCTGTATTCTTTACATTCTTGTCTATCCATGGCTATGACAATTTTTACCCGATTTGTGACAACAAACATAATTAGTGATAGCATTGTAACTTAGCAGTATAAACATCTGCATTGCACGGGTGAAAAACATGAACTGATGGAAAATATGTGAACAGCGAGTTTTAAAACACCAAAGAATAGCATCACAGGTACACAAGCTACAGAACACAGTATTACGTTGCCTTAAGAAACATCAGTTTAAGCTTTTAATGACATTACATCTATCACAAAGTATACAGTGGAACGATTTAATTTTGAATTTCAAGAACTAGTATGTACTCCACATCACACATTATGTTTGAAAAATTAGGAAAAAGTAGCAGATAAGTGAAATATGGGCTCTTATTACAGACCTAAGCTAGCAGTTGTTGAAGAAGAGGACGACGCTAAACCAGGTAAGTGAACATGACGAAAGAATGAGATTTGGTGGCAGAAAATGATGTCAGAAGATTATTAGTGCAAAAGTTGTGTCACGTTTTGTGGAAATAAATATATTATATTCTTAAGTATCAATTGCCAGCGACGCAATTTCCGCTGAGGCAAGAGAGTATGTACACTCCTGGAAATTGAAATAAGAACACCGTGAATTCATTGTCCCAGGAAGGGGAAACTTTATTGACACATTCCTGGGGTCAGATACATCACATGATCACACTGACAGAACCACAGGCACACAGACACAGGCAACAGAGCATGCACAATGTCGGCACTAGTACAGTGTATATCCACCTTTCGCAGCAATGCAAGCTGCTATTCTCCCATGGAGACGATCGTAGAGATGCTGGATGTAGTCCTGTGGAACGGCTTGCCATGCCATTTCCACCTGGCGCCTCAGTTGGACCAGCGTTCGTGCTGGACGTGCAGACCGCGTGAGACGACGCTTCATCCAGTCCCAAACATGCTCAATGGGGGACACATCCGGAGATCTTGCTGGCCAGGGTAGTTGACTTACACCTTCTAGAGCACGTTGGGTGGCACGGGATACATGTGGACGTGCATTGTCCTGTTGGAACAGCAAGTTCCCTTGCCCTTCTAGGAATGGTAGAACGATGGGTTCGATGACGGTTTGGATGTACCGTGCACTATTCAGTGTCCCCTCGACGATCACCAGTGGTGTACGGCCAGTGTAGGAGATCGCTCCCCACACCATGATGCCGGGTGTTGGCCCTGTGTGCCTCGGTCGTATGCAGTCCTGATTGTGGCGCTCACCTGCACGGCGCCAAACACGCATACGACCATCATTGGCACCAAGGCAGAAGCGACTCTCATCGCTGAAGACGACACGTCTCCATTCGTCCCTCCATTCACGCCTGTCGCAACACCACTGGAGGCGGGCTGCACGATGTTGGGGCGTGAGCGGAAGACGGCCTAACGGTGCGCGGGACCGTAGCCCAGCTTCATGGAGACGGTTGCGAATGGTCCTCGCCGATACCCCAGGAGCAACAGTGTCCCTAATTTGCTGGGAAGTGGCGGTGCGGTCCCCTACGGCACTGCGTAGGATCCTATGGTCTTGGCGTGCATCCGTGCGTCGCTGCGGTCCGGTCCCAGGTCGACGGGCACGTGCACCTTCCGCCGACCACTGGCGACAACATCGATGTACTGTGGAGACCTCACGCCCCACGTGTTGAGCAATTCGGCGGTACGTCCACCCGGCCTCCCGCATGCCCACTATACGCCCTCGCTCAAAGTCCGTCAACTGCACATACGGTTCACGTCCACGCTGTCGCGGCATGCTACCAGTGTTAAAGACTGCGATGGAGCTCCGTATGCCACGGCAAACTGGCT
This sequence comes from Schistocerca nitens, assembly GCF_023898315.1. NCBI lineage: Eukaryota > Metazoa > Arthropoda > Insecta > Orthoptera > Acrididae > Schistocerca > Schistocerca nitens. Next base: position 240,609,475 of record NC_064616.1, on the reverse strand, counting down.
GACACTGACGGCGGCGGTGCACAAATGCTGCGCAGCTAGCGCCATTCGACGGCCAACACCGCGGTTCCTGGTGTGTCCGCTGTGCCGTGCGTGTGATCATTGCTTGTACAGCCCTCTCGCAGTGTCCGGAGCAAGTATGGTGGGTCTGACACACCGGTGTCAATGTGTTCTTTTTTTCCATTTCCAGGAGTGTATTTATAGGCAAGGGATGGTCTTGCCAAAGAGGTTTATGTTGTGGAGAAATATTATTAGGCGACAGGTAAGTCGGCCAATTGTAAATGAAGAAGCGAGGAGATGAGAATTATTCGGCGACGTGTAAGTCTGCCCATTATTTATGAAGTATGAGGAAGTGTATGTACAAGGCAACGTGTGAGTCGGCCCATTATTAAGGAGGTATTTATTGGCGAAGTGGTTCCGCCAACTGGTTATGAATTTCGAAAGAATCGACGTATTGTTATTGACGTGAGCAAGACACAAGGGACACAGACACAATGAAATTACGATTTAAAGATAAGGCCACATTATATAAGATATGGAGAATAGCTCACTCGTTTATAATAAGAAGTATTAAAACTACAATGCGAGCAATGAATAGTTCAGACAACCCCTGCACGAAGTCACCTTAATACTTACATACGACTTTTGACACAGGAATGATTACGGAAGTGTACACATATGAACACATTAATACAGTTCCACTGGTTATAGAAATAGTAACAACGTTTAAACGAGAAGAGAAAGGTATGGTAACTTTTACTGTTGAGTGACGCAACGTTTCTAACAGCCAAAAATTTTCATTAAGAGATTTATTCTGAAGTGTTCTCTCAATATCTGTGAATCGCAACTGTGTGCCTATTAATGATTAAGAAAACTTTTTACGTAATATCTAAAATGATACTGTATTGAAAAATGTAGAAATAACGTAGGAGAATGAGTTGGAAGTGCAGTCATATAAGTCTGCGTAATGAAACAGTTATACGGCGCAGAGATGTCTGTCAGAGTTAAAGCGTACGGCAACAGCTGGCGTCTGTATGAATGAGTCACAGCGCTAGTACTGGACGTCACATGTTGTGAATGGACATCGACCCATCATATGCTGAAGGCAACGCCCTAGCCATATGATAGCAGTTAATGTTTATAAACAGTGGCACTGCATTCTAACAAAAAAAATGGTTCAAATGGCTCTGAGCACTTAGAACTAGTTAAACCTAACTAACCTAAGGACATCACAAATATCCATGCCCGAGGCAGGATTCGAACCTGCGACCGTAGCGGCCTTGAGGTTCCAGACTGCAGCGCCTTTAACCGCACGGCCACTTCGGCCGGCGCATTCTAACAGAATGATGTTTACCTTTTAGGTCTATTCATGTACATATTCATTGTATTGTGTAACCAAAAGTTTATTTCAGGGATTATTTAAGTTTTATTAGAAATCTAATATAAGGCATTTTCTATTGTTACATGAAATGTACCTGTCCTGTATGCTGGAGTTGGAGAGCTTCTGTAAAGTTTGGAAGGTAGGAGACGAGGTACTGGCAGAAGTAAAGCTGTGAGTACCGGGTCTGAGTCGTGCTTCGGTAGCTCAGTTGGTAGAGCACTTGCCCGCGAAAGGCAAAGGTCCCGAGTTCGAGTCTCGGTCGGGCACACAGTTTTAATCTGCCAGGAAGTTGCATATCAGCGCACACTCCGCTGCAGAGTGAAAATCTCATTCTGGAAACATCCCCCAGGCTGTGGCTAAGCCATGTCTCCGCAATATCCTTTCTTTCAGGAGAGTTAGTTCTGCAAGGTTCGCAGGAGAGCTTCTGTAACGTTTGGAAGGTAGGAGACGAGGTACTGGCAGAAGTAAAGCTGTGAGTACCGGGCCTGAGTCGTGCTTCGGTAGCTCAGTTGATCAGTCAGCTTTCGGCTGCGGTGGGGCGAGGACGTCCGCTGCGCCCCGCCGTGCGCGTCGGTGAGCGCTTGCTTGTGTTTACCTTCTCGCGGCGCGAGTAGTATTTGTTCCAAGTTCAGTGCGACTATGGCACACACATGGCGCCACGATACGATCAAAATTACTTTCCAACCAGATCACGCGCGTCCTCGAGCCTATGAAGTAGAACAGTTCATACGCGACGATCTACGTTTAGATCCGGCGACTGTCGTCGGAATACATTTTTCTATAACGGCGAGCGTGGTTTATGTTAAAATGACCAGTGCAGAGGTCTGCGCGACAGTGGTTTCTAAATACTCGAACTCTCTCCGATTCAAACATTCTGACGGGCATATCGGTGCAGTGACGGTGGATCATGCAGGCATGGGCCTAAGGACTGTTAGGGTTTTTGAGCTCCCCTTTGAGGTCCCAGAGGAAGTTGTCAAGGACGCCTTCCGACCATATGGCAATGTTATCAGCCACGTTGCAGAAAAATGGCAAACTTTCTCGACGTATAAGGTCTACAATGGTGTGCGCCAAATTAAACTTGAGCTCAAGAAACATGTGCCGTCCTATTTGAACATCGGTGGCTGTCGTGCAATCATCATGAACGACGGTCAACCGTGTACCTGTTCCGGATGTGGGCAGGAAGGCCATATTCGATCGAGCTGCTTACAACGTAGAATTACGCAGATACTAGTGGGAGACTCCGTTTCCCCGACGGGGACGACAATCCTGCCCCTCACCTACGCTCAGACGACGATGGGCACCATAGTTGAGGATGAAACGGGCGATCAGACACATCCATCGACGCCAGAAGTACCAAGGGAGGAAGAGGAAGGACCCTCGGTGCCAACCCATATGTCGCCCCCTCCACAGCAACAACAGCAGCAACAGTCCCACGGACTCCAGACGCAACATAACATTCAGAACGCGGTGGACGTGGACGCGAACATTGTCCCGACCACGGCTTTCCTCGCGGAAGGTGATACGACGCTGGATTGCCTCCCACATTCGGATACGGATGTCCACGTTCGAAAGCAACGTTCGCCTCGACGACGCAAGCGACGTCGGCGGACCCCTTCTGACGATTGCCTCCTACACACGGCCGGTCAAGAAGGTGACATCTCATCAGACAGCATGGATGCTGCGCCTGCTGAGGATCTAAGTGGTGTAGACGGTTCACTTGCCCATACTACGAGTGCCCAGTTACTTCTTGCATCACAAACGCGGCAGGTCGCGTCGATGGATGGCGCTCCGTCTACCTCTACCAGAGACGACGTACGTGAGAGAGATTTAGGTGCCAATCAGCTACACAGCATCGTGTTGCACCCACTGTGGTCGGACGATGTTGAGGAACTTCCTGAAGAGGGCACAGGTGACAGGGGAGGAGGCGGCATTGGGGATGCCACTCCTAGCGTGAAAGGCTCATAATTTGTAACGGGTTTGGTGGGTCCGGCATCTCTTGCGGTTAGCTTTGATTGCCATGGCGTCTACCCTAGGTGAAGAGGCTAGGCAGCACACCTTTCGCCTTGCCACAATCAATATCAACGCGATAAGGGCACCACACACACTAACAATGCTACAACGCACGCTTGATGCGGCGGACATCGACGTGGCCCTCTTACAGGAAGTATGTGTCGCTAGTTTCCCTGACTTCTACGGATATACCGCCCACATATCCCACGCCTCTTCTACCGATTGTGGTGTGGCTGTTCTGCTACGGGACGGTTTGGCAGCTACGGACGTACTGTACTTACCGAGTGGAAGAGCCATGGCAGTAACTGTCAACGGTGTACGACTCATCAATGTATATGCCCCTTCAGGATCAGGGAGACGGAGAGATCGGGCCCGCTTTTTTTCGGAAGATATTACGCGTCTATTCATGGGCTGCATAGACGATATCGTGATCGGAGGAGATTTTAACTGTACATTATCTCCATCTGATCAGCAGCCACATCACGTCCCGTGTGCGGAATTGGAAATGCTAGTGCGTGACCTCCACCTGATTGACACGTGGCGCCACATCCATGGCCCAGCTCCTGGTTACACCCATTATACAAGCCATTCATCAAGTCGGTTGGACAGGATTTACGTCACAAGCACCCTTTCGACGGCGACGAGAGGAGCAGACCTCTGGCCCACTGCATTCACCGACCACACAGCCTATATTTGTACCATTGCCCTCCAACCTGCACGTGTGTGGCGCAGTAGGCCCCCCTGGAAACTGAACGTCGCCCATCTGGAGGAGCCGGCATGTAAAGGTGCTGTCGAAGAGTCGTGGAACGCGTCCTTACTGCGTCGTGGTCGTTACCGATCGACCCTCAGTTGGTGGATTGAATGTGCGAAGCCTGCTCTTAGGCGCACCTTCATGGCTTACGGCCGGGAAGCAGCGGCATGGAGGAGGAGCACGGAAAACTTTTATTACACCGTCCTACGGGAATGTCTTGCTATGGAGCCCTCACCTGACAGGCAGATCACAGTCAATCGCGCGAAAGCGCAGATCGTCTCCTTAGCACGCCATCATTTACAAGGCGCTGTTATACGGTCGCGTGCTCCAGACATGATACAATCAGAAAGGCCATCTATGCACCACGTGCTCATGGAACGCAGGAGGCGCCGTAGGGCACTGGTAACCGACATGATAACCGACGACGGTCGACACGTGGTAGAACAAGCAGATATAGCAGAAGCCTTCTATGGGCATTACGCTCAACTTTATTCAACAGTGCTCCCTGATATGGCGACGGTAGACACCGTTTCAGCACATGTCCACGGTACAGTTCCACCAGACATGGTACCGACTTTACTGGGAGAAGTGATAGAAGAGGAAGTGCTCGACGCCATTGGTAAAGGTGCTCCACATAAATCACCAGGAATCGATGGGTTACCATTAGAGTTCTATCGAGCCTTTAAACAACTGTTGCTACCGTGTTTGATTGAAATTTGCCAGGAATTGATGTCCCCGGGTATAACATTGCCTGCACCATTCTTGGAAGGTCTGATTGTCCCCATCCATAAGCCGAAGGGACGGAATCATATCCGCGACTATCGTCCCTTAACGTTATTGAACAGCGACTTCAAGATCTTTTCGAGGCTGCTATCAGAACGTATTCGCGGCACACTATGGCATTTCTTGTCCGACGATCAGACGTCCTTGGGGGGACCCAACAACATCAGAACAGCGTTATGTCGTTACAGAGATCTCATCTCCCTTGCACAGGTGAGACGTTTGCCGGCAGCCCTCGCGTCTATCGACTTTAGCCAGGCTTTTGACCGTGTGGGCCACACTTTCCTCACGGCCGTTCTACGGCGCATGGAATACCCCGACCCCTTTATCACAGTGTTGACACGCCTACTACATGGTGCAACTTCTCGAGTTCTCGTTAATGGAAGACTGACGGCACCCATGCCGATCCGCCGATCAGTACGACAGGGATGTCCATTATCAACATAGTTATTTGCATTGGCCTTAGAACCTTTGTTGTGTGGTCTCCGAGACAGGCTCACTGGGATACAGTTCGGCGGCTCCATCTATCGTTGCACCGCATATGCGGATGATTTGATGATCGTCATACGTGGAGCTGACGACATGGCCGCGGCTTTGGACTGGATTGCAACCTACGGTACAGCTTCTGGTAGCCAAATCAACGTTGACAAGTCCGTCGCCTTGAGCATCGGGATTGGGCTACCGCAGGAACGCATTGCCCCCTTACGCTTCAGTGGAACTGTACGCTGCTTGGGCTTAGATTTCATGAACGACATGCGACGCGCGACGACGCTCAATTATCGACGCCTTCTTAACCAAATTAGGGCCGGAATTGCAAATCAGCGCTTGCGATCCCTCAACATCGTTCAGCGAGCGTATTATGCCAATGTATACCTTGCGTCCCGCATACCGCATGTCGCCCAAACGCTACCCATTCCGAAGCCCTTGGCTCGTAGCATTATGGCAGCGCTGGGATACTTCGTCACCGCTGGTATGTTACTGAAGATCAGATACGTATCTCTTACCCTCCCCAAGGAAAAAGGTGGTCTCGGCCTAGTTAACGTCGATGATAGGGCCATTGCCCTCTATGTTAGCTCACATTTATGTCTGCTGCGCCGTTGTCCTACGAGCCTCACGAGTCTGCTTCTGACGGCGCTACGACCTGCTTCACTAAGAGCGCCGGTGCCACTACAGGACATCCCAGCGCCCCTCTTTTATATAGGACGTTTCTATTTAGAACAAAGTTATTGCAGTGTCGCGCTCACGACACCACAAATGGCCACAACTCGACGCCTATATCATGACATGCTGCAACGCCGCCCCCTAAATGTGGTCGAACTAAAATATCATGACGTATGGTGGCGCGTGGTGTGGAAGACTGTACTCGATGCCATGCTTGATTCCGATGTTGTTTCTCAATGGTACGTAGTCGTTAATGGGAAGCTCATGACGCAAGAACGTCTCTACAATATTCACATGGCAGAATCTCCCAATTGTGTGGGTTGTAATACGGTAGATTCTGGCGAGCACCGCCTCAGCTGTGGAGAGGCGGAACCGGTTTGGCACCTAGTGCGGCAGATGCTGGCTTATCTCTTGCGAGTTAGGCCGGAGCATATGTCTGCACGCACGTTATTGTTTCCGGATGAGACATTTTACCCCAAAACTCGAACCAACTCTGTCACCTGGATACGTGGACATGCAGTCCATTACCTCTGTCGTGACGGACACAAGAATTTCCTTGACTTCTGGCTCTATTTGCAAGAAAGACATCATGCTATTTCTGGGCATACCAGATATCGACAGTGCTTCGCAAACTACCTATGGAGTGCCTTTCACAGCCCGCCGTGTACCTGGAATGTTCCAGGCAGTGGCAGATGAGGTCAGAACGAACTGCAAACGAGCATATAATGAACAATCTTTATCAGTGGGCGCAGTCGCTGGAAAGCCTCACTACGACGTGGTAGCTTTCTTTTCATGTTATTTATGTTTCATACCTTCGATGGCGTCTTCATTCTGTTTTAGTTTTCCAGGCTTGATTAACTATGACTGTTCGCACATTGATATCTATATAAATAAAAAAAAAGATTAAAAAAAAGTGGGCAGGAGACCTGCGTTCGAATCCAAATAAATGCACAAGAACAAAATGAACAACAAATAATATATAATAAGGTATTATACCCTTTTCTTTCTCCTTTTATTTTATTTTTTCGTACAAAGTTCAGAGGCATATTTAATTTTCGTTAGTTGGTGGAACCTGAAGTGGTGGCGAACGGCCGCCCTAGTTAGCTTTAGGATGAAAGTGGCGGTGGCACTAGCTTTGTTTTTGTTTTTAGGCTAGATAGGTTTTTGGGGGTAGTATGGGTGATAGGGGCCAACGCCTGAAGTGGAAGAGGTAATTTTCTTTCTGTATTAAAAAAAAGGGGTTGCGTAAAACAAAAAAAATAAAAAAGTAAAAAAAGACGTTGGGCTAGAAAGCGAAAGGTAAAGAGTTCAAACCTTGTGCGATGCTAAATATTTTCTTTATTAAAAAAAAAAAAAGGTCGCCGGATCGAATCTCGCGCCATGCAACCCTTTTTTTTCTTTTTAGTATTTGTTTTTTGTAATTCAAATGTATATATATATATATATATATATATATATATATATATATATATATATATATATATATACATTTGAATTACAAAAAACAAATACTTTGATCCCGGCAATTAGTTAAAAAAAAAGAGAAAAAGGAAAAAAAAGTTGGTAGAGCACTTGCCCGCGAAAGGCAAAGGTCCCGAGTTCGAGTCTCGGTCGGGCACACTGTTTTAATCTGCCAGGAAGTTTCATATCAGCGCACACTCCGCTGCAGAGTGAAAATCTCATTCTGGAGCTATAAGCTGATTTTTTCTTGTGTTTGAAATAACTATGTGATTTACTTTAAAAATTCGTTTATTTCTCACGTGCTTTGTGTAATCACATGATGATATACTATTTGTAAAATGTTTACTTATTCTTCATACTATTGTGTTGGGAGCTGAAGATGTAACTTTAAGTTGACAATGTTTGTGGTGTAGCGTGTTACTGTTTTGGAATTTATGGCAGGCATCACATCATTTCCTTCTTCTCAGATTTTGGAATTTTAATGTTGATTTTAGGGTAGATTGGTTAAAGCAAGATTCTTGTATACAGGTTGATTTTTTAAATTAGGGACAGTAGATAGCTTGGCTCTTGAGAGATTACCTATTGATTCACAGTTTTATCAACATTTGGTTCTATTTTTTCATATATATCCAAAATTGAGTGTTGTCTTCGAGAACACCACAATTTTTGGAAATCTCAGAAGGAAGGGGATGTGTAATATTTCTGGCTTATGCAGTCATCATATTAGGCTCCAGGAAGCTATTCCCACGGCAGTGGAGATGTAAGAAGCATAGAGATGACGCAATGTGGGATGAGGTACCGGTAACAGATGTTAGATTCGGTACCATTCCGGTGAGAAAGACCGCCTGCATGATGCTGCTGCTCTGTGATTCGCTGCTGTGTTCGGCAGTAGGGCGCCAGAACGTTAAACTTTAGTTGCTATTATTAATTAAACCTGTCATCCAAATTACTTCACTCTTAGATAAACATCAATCAACAGCCAGCTATTAATCAGTCATTTCAAAATTATTGAAATCAAAGTATTACTAAAACAAAAGTTTGACGATACTACTGCCGTTGCACTTCGGTGGCGTTCGGTTCACGCCTTGCTGGATTGGCAGGCGAAGTGTCTCGCTCAGTCCGGCTCAGTAGTTCTGACCGCTCCAGTAGACAGACATGTTGTCTGTTATAGCAGTATTTGTTTCATACAATTTTATTTACTACAGTTCCGACCGTCGCTAGGTACAGACATGTTGTCTGTAATAGTAGTATTTGTTTCATGTAATTTTGTTCTCCAGTGCTGACGGTTCCAGTAGACAGACATGTTTTCTGTGGCAGGATGTATTTCATGTAATTTTAGCCAGATATAATGACTGAAAAAAGATATGTTCAATACGTTGTGATCAAGAATAGTTTCTCGTGTCTATATGAATAAAAACGCGACTGGCATTCCAAATGAGTTACAGTTTATTCGTAGCAGCAGTTCCTTGCGAAGTTAATTTCAGCCACAAGAAAAAGAATCCACGACCTGCGTGCTGTTTTCTGCGCTGAGGACATCATGATCACGAAGACAGCAGGTGAGTGAAGTGTACACGAACTTATGTATTCCACACAGTGTTTTGGATGGCGGGAGAGCCAACACCTTTTTACTAGAGGAGGCCGAAAGGCACGCGTTTTAGCTCACGCAGGCTGGCGTGAGGTCTGGAACAGGACAAGGAAATTAGAATTTAGAAAAACGGATGTAGCTGGTGGAATACTTAACTTTAATCCGTTAATGAAGAACGTCGGTCTTGACGGTACATGAGTCAATATCAATAGTAACTGGTAATGGCGCCTTGCTGGATCGTAGCAAATGACGTAGCTGAAGGCTATGCTAAACTATCGTCTCGGCAAATGAGAGCGTATTTTGTCAGTGAACCATCGCTAGCAAAGTCGGTTGTACAACTGGGGCGAGTGCTAGGAAGGCTCTCTAGACCTGCCGTGTGGCGGCGCTCGGTCTTCAATCACTGATAGTGGCGACACGCGGGTCCGACGTATACTAACGGACCGCGTCCGATTTAAAGGCTACCACCTAGCAAGTGTGGTGTCTGGCGGTGACACCACATTCCTCCCCCGAAAATCGGCGTTCCATGTCTGAAGACAACTGGTCACGGGAAGCGATCGGCAGCGCGTGACCCAGGGAGGCGCCCGGCGGTTGCAGTGACGCGTCCACTGCGGGCGTCGCCGGCGAGAGAACAGGCGGCGGCGGCGGTGGCGGCGGCGCCATGGGGCAAAATGGAAGGCAGCGTCGGTAACACCTGGGGATGAGGCGAGCCAGTAGATGGGTCCCCAGGGCGCTGACCGGAAGGCACCGTCGCTGAAAGCAGATGGCGAGCGGCAGATCCCATGTGACGACAGAGGCGCAGCTGGTTGAGATGCCGGCGCACCGCACCAGAGGCCCCCAAAACCAGATACATAGCGCGTCCGAGGCAGCGAAGAATGCGCCCTTCGAGCCAACGCCGTGTACCTCGGTAGTGACGATAGTAGACAACGTCGCCTGGAGCAAAAGCAGGTGTCTGCCGCTGCACAGGAACCTGATGCGGCGGATGTAGTAAAGACGTCAAGGTTCGATGATGACGACCGTGCAGCAACTCAGCCGGCGAGCGACCTTCTCGGGGCTGAGAGCGATACGAGGACAAAAAGAGCAATAACGCGTCCTCCCGAGAATGCGACTCTTTTAACTTCAACATCTGGGACTTGAAAGTCGTGACCAATCGTTCTGCGGCACCGTCTGACTATGGCGAAAACGGCGCGGACGTCAGATGTTGACTACTATTGGCCCTGTAGAATGACTGAAATTCTGCGGACATGAATTGTGGGCCATTGTAGGAAACAATGGTCTGTGGAAGACCTTCAATGCTGAAGATAGCAGATAACGCTTGGATGGTGGCAGATGAAGTCGTGGAAGACATCCGGACAACAAAAGGAAAAATACTGAATGAATCTACCACAACCAACCATCGAGCATTCCAGAATGGACCAGCCACATCGATGTGTATGCGTCGCCAAGGGGAAGTGGCTTTTGGCCATGCAAAGAATTTCTGCGGTGGTGCTGATTGTTGTTCGGCACACACCATGCAAGAAGAGCACAGATTCGTAATCGCGGCATCGATTCCGAACCAAGTACAGTGCTGACGAGCAAGTTGTTTCGTTCTCACTATACCCCAATGTCCTTGGAGGAGAAGCTGTAAGACAAAGGACTGCAACGAACGTGGGACCACGACCCTGGACTGATCATTATCAGAACGCAACAGCAAAACACCACGTTGAACAAAAAGTCTCTCCTTGTGAGCATAAAATCGGCGAACCAACCGATCCCCGATCCGTGACTTTGACAAGGGCCATTGCGTAGCAACAAATCGCAGAACGGTAGCAAGGACAGGGTCGGCAGCTGTGGCAGTAGCTACACGACGAAAATCAATCGGAAAGGATTCGACCACGTCATCGGCTGCCGAATCAATGAACATGCAAGCAAGTTCGGAGGAATCGAATGCTCTATCCTCAGCAACAGGCAAACGGGACAACGCATCGGCGTTTCCGTGCTTAGCAGTGGACCGATACAAGATATCGTAGCGGTACTGCGAGAGGAAAATAGACCAGCGAATGAATTTCTGCGCTGTACGTGGAGGTACAGGCTTGTTCGGATGAAAAAGCGATGTCAAAGGTTTGTGGTCTGTGATTATGGTAAAGTGACGACCATACAAGAAATCATGAAACTTTGTAACACCAAATACGAGAGCCAATGCTTCTTTCTCGATCTGTGAATAATTTCTTTGCGCAGACGAGAGCAATTTGGACGCAAAGGCAATAGGGCGATCGTGCGATCCATGTTTTTGCGCAATCACAGCACCGATCCTGAAATCCGATGCATCCACCATCAACAAAAGGGGCTTCTGGGGATCGAAGTATTGGATAGCAACGCCGATTTCAACCGGCGAAAGGCGAGTTCGCATTCCGTCGTCGAGACGAACGGCACCTTTGCGGCGTAAGCGATGAAGCGGAGCTGAAATGGAAGAGGCATGCGGCACATAATTATGATAATAGTTGATTTTTCCCAGCACACTATGTAGCTGCTTCAAATTCTGTGGCGAAGGCAAGTGTTGTATGGCACGGAGGTGCTCGGGACTGGGATGTATGCCTTGGGCATTGAGTACATGTCCCAGGTAGGGCAAATCACGGGCAAAAAACACACATTTGTCCTTCCGCAAGCGAAGACCATTTTGTCTCAAGACCTGAAATAATGTTCTGAGATTGGCTAAATGTTCTTCTTCCGTCTTTCCAGGGATCACAATATCGTCCAGATAGTTTGCTGCAGTAGGGACGAACGCACAAACAGTTTGTAGATTTTACTGAAACAATGCAGGGGCGGATGCACACCCGAATGGTAGTCGTTTGAATCGATAGAAACCAAGAAGTGTGTTAACCACCAAAACGTGCTGGGAGTCTTCGTCCACCGGTATTTGCAAGTACGCATCTGCTAGGTCCAACTTCGAAAAATATGTACCCGGGCACAGTTTGTCAAAAAGATCTTCTGGGCGGGGTAAAGGAAAAGTTACAATCACTAGTTGCGGATTCACTGTTGCCTTGAAGTCCACACAAAGTCTCAATTTTGCGGAAGGTTTTGGCAATATTACTAAGGGTGATGCCCAGAGAGAAGCCTGCACACGTTCAATTACACCTTGCGATTCCAAATCGTGTAATGTTTTTGCGACCTCATCACGCAATGTGTGGGGAACATTGCACGCTCTGAAAAATTTTTGTTGCGCGTTTAATTTCAGTTCCAAATGTGCTTTATAGGTCTTAGCCCAACCAAGGCCCGGTGCAAAAATGTCTGCAAATTCTTCACATAGACGAGAAACACTGTCTGAAGGTACAGTCTGGTTCACTGATAGGACCTGATTTACTATAGACAAGTTAAACAACTGAAATAAATCGAAATCAAAGAAGTTCACTGCAGAAGAAGAACGAAGGACGTAAAATGATACAAGTTTTGTTTGTCCTTTGTACGTTGCAAGAAGGCTGCACTGTCCTAATACAGGGATCTTTTGACCTGAATAGCTAGTTAGCTTAACATTTGCAGCATGCAACGGAGGTGTGCCCAGCTGTTTGTACGTGTCTTGATAAATCAGTGAAACTGCAGCTCCGGTATCGAGCTGGAATGGTATCACTTTGCCATTAATGTCCAAGTCTACAAAAAGTTTATTGTCCTGCTGACGACAAGAGCGACTGTCTCGTGCAACGTAAAATGACACTGGTACATAATCACTTGGGACTTGACGGGATTTCCGGTGATGTCGACGCACACTATTTGTGGGACGAACACAGTCACTGTTAGAGAGAGTGGCACTGAGCGGAGTGGAATGAACTACATGAATTTCCATGGGCGAAGTTTCACGAGCCTGAGTATCCTTGGTTCGAATTCGGCGTGAAGCAAAGGGCCTGGAATGGTTGTGAGTTTCCGATCTGAGCTTTTTGTGGCAAAGACTCTGAACATGTGCTTTTTTATTACAGAAAAAGCAAACAGCCTGGCGTGACGGGCAATTCTCACGCGAATGTCTAGTAGCACACCGTGCGCATGATTTTAGCACTGCATTTGCTTGCCTGCGCGGCTCACGTGGCTGAGAGCCTGGCGGCAGCGGCGCGGCCGGGCACGAGGGCTGTTTACTGCTCCATGCAGCGCGCCCGGCGGGCCGGTTAACCTGACACACGGCTGGTGAAGTTTCAAATGATTCCTGAGTAAAGTCAAGTGTGTCCTGCCGATCCAATATGTCCCTCACTTGTTGAAGGGAGGGATTGACTAGATTCAATATCTGTTCCCTTATACGGATGTCAGAAACGTTCTGTGCAATTGCATCACGTACCATAGTATCTTAATAAGGGATTCCACACTGACACTCAAAAGCACAATCCCTAGTAAGTCCTTGCAAGGTTGCAACCCACTCCTGATTAGTCTGACCTGCCGTACGTTTTGTACAAACGAAGGTATACCTTTTCGCAACTACATTGACTGATTCTTTGTAATATGCATCTAATGCAGACAAAATGTCGTCGTAGGACAAAGTTGCTACATCGCGTCGGGGAAATAATTTGACTATCACACGGTACGTTTGGACACCGACCGATGATAACAAATAAGGCTGCTGCTCGTTACCTTGAATTCTGTAGGCGGCGAGATGGAATCCAAATTGGCGTGACCACCCCGTCCAGCTTTTCAGTGCAGCATCAAAAGGTCGAAAAGTTGGTGCAAAGCGTGTTGTGGCTGCGTTAGCGGTGGAGCGGCAGCTGCCGCATCGTTTTGCATTGCCCGTTGACCCTGGACGAGCTGTCCAAAGGCATCCAGTAAGGCCTGTGTCTACTGATTCTGTAGGCGATAAAATTCGGACAGTACATCTGGAGATTGTGGCGAAGCCATTACACAAGTAAATGAGGGCAATATCGATAAGAACGCGGTATTGCCTCGTCGCCGATGTTTTGGTTGGCAGGAGAGCCAACACCTTGTTACTAGAGGAGGCCGAAAGGCACGCGTTTTAGCTCACGCAGGCTGGCGTGAGGTCTGGAACAGGACAAGGAAATTAGAATTTAGAAAAACGGACGTAGCTGGTGGAATACATAACTTTAATCCGTTAATGATGAACGTCAGTCTTGACAGTACATGAGTCAATATCAATAGTAACTGGTAATGGCGCCTTGCTAGGTTGTAGCAAATGACGTAGCTGAAGGCTATGCTAAACTATCGTCTCGGCAAATGAGAGCGTATTTTGTCAGTGAACCATCGCTAGCAAAGTCGGTTGTAAAACTGGGGCGAGTGCTAGGAAGGCTCTCTAGACCTGCCGTGTGGCGGCGCTCGGTCTGCAATCACTGATAGTGGCGACACGCGGGTCCGACGTATACTAACGGACCGCGGCCGATTTAAAGGATACCACCTAGAAAGTGTGGTGTCTGGCGGTGGCACCACACACAGGGCAGTGGAAACAACTAGGCACCTCACGTGTACAGCATGCACAGTACAAATGTGCTCAGTGACATGTCATCTGCAGTAATGCAGAGGAGGTAAATAAGGATGAAAGTATTACCACTATCTCACTTTTATTTCTTTTTTCTTTGCCGTACATGATATCCCTGGTGGGAAAATCTTCGATGTTTGAGTGATTTGGAGATATGAGGCTTGATTATTACCGAGGATTGTGAACTGTGAAAAATTCTTGGACAAATCCATAGCACCTAAAGTGACTGTTCTGCTACTACATGACAATAGAAATATGTAGGAACTGTTTCAAAAGATTTTTTAACTGTGTTTGAACTGTTTTGAACTTTAGTTGAACTTCGATTTTTTATGCCACAGACAAGTTTTTTTATTCACGAGAACATAACGTCCGTGTATAGTAGATGCTGAAAGTGTTGAAGTGCAAGTGACAGAAAATCAAATATGTGTGCGCGGTCCATGGGATTACGTTTAATTTTCATCGAGATTTCCACGTGCTACGAGGCGACGCAACGAAGCGGGGGAGGCAGAGCCAGCGGCCGCAGTTCTCCGCGTCAGGTGCGAGGTTCGGCAGCCAGCAGCGGGCGAGATCAGTAGCAGCCGCTGAACAGGGTGTTCCAGCAGTACTTACAGCAATACGACACTTCAGCTTCAGCAGCCAGAGCAGAGAAGGAGCTTCTCGACGGCAGCACGCAGAATAGCATCGAAGAGTAAGTGTTTTCTGGCGCAAATAGCAAATCTCAGTAACGGACAGTAAAATAATATTGTATCTTCAAAGTATAAAATCGATCCCTTTAAACATATTTGGCTAAAATTTGTAAATTATATTAAGTGTAACATGTCTGACAAAACTGAAAAAAGATATCCTCTTAGAAGTAGGGAAAGGGATCAAGTAGATATTGATGGCAATGATCCTTCAGATCAGCCACAAAACTTGCAAATAGATAACATTGTTGATGATCTAGCAGATAATTTGCAAAGTTTAGGTAATGAAACTGAAAATGTTTCGGAAAATGCTGATTCTGTGTTAAATGATCGTACTGAAAATGTAGACACTGTCGCTCCTGACCACAACGACGTAGTAGGTTTGGATGATGACGTCAGACACACTGAATCTGACGTCAACATTGCAAATGAGCCAACAGTGGAGTCACACAGATTAAGTGATGGCACTGCTTCAGCTGAAACATTGCCAACAGTAGATAATGGGGAGATAGAAATCAGCAAGGAGCAAAATATGTTATCTATGTTATTATTACTTTTAAAAGAAACTAACGAAAACATAGATAAAATAGATAACGGGCAAAATGACACTACAGAAGAGATAAAAGCCGAGTTAAGAGAAACAAAAGGTGATGTCAGGAAAGCATATGCAGTAATGACTCAAATCCATAGCAATTTTAAGGCTTTAGAACAAAAGGTATCAAAACTTGAAGCTAAAACTGAGGCTTGTTCCAGAAAAATAGATCGAGAAACAAAAGAATGGGGTAAGAAATTAGAATTATGTAAGCTTGAGATAAATCAGAAGTTTGATTGTAGGATTAAAAAGCTGAATGATGATATGGGGGCTCAGGGTTGTGTAATATCAACAATAAGTAGTAATGTTAGCCAAGTAATAAACGAGCAAAGCAAGGCTGCTAAAGAATGTAATGATAAACATGAACAGCAGTTAAGTGAGTTAGAAAACATCAAAGATGAGCAGCAGGTACTTAGTAATTAAACCTGTCATCCAAATTACTTCATTTTTTAAATAAACATCTCTCAACAGCCAGCTATTAATCAGTTCTGACCGTTCCAGTAGACACACATGTTGTCTGTTATAGCAGTATTTGTTTCATACAATTTTATTTACTATAATTCCGACCGTCGCTAGGTACAGACATGTTGTCTGTAATAGTAGTATTTGATTCATGTAATTTTATTCTCCAGTTCTGACGGTTCCAGTAGACAGATATGTTGTCTGTGGCAGGATGTATTTCATGTTATTTTAGCCGGATATAATGACTGTGGAAATATATGTTCAATACGTTGAGATCAAGAATAGTTTCTCGTGTCTATATCAATAGAAACGCGAGTGGCATCCCAAATGAGTTATAGTTTATTCGTAGCAGCAGTTCCTTGCGAAGTTAATTTCAGTCTCAAGAAAAAGAATCCACGACCTGCGTGCTGTTTTCTGCACTGCGGACATCATCATCATGAAGACAGCAGGTTAGTGAAGTGTACAAGAACTTATGCATTCCACACAGGGCAGTGGAAGCAACTAGGCACCTCACGTGTACTGCATGCAGAGTACAAATGGTCTCAGTGACACATCATCTGCAGTAATGCTGAGGAGGTAAAGAAGGATGAAAGTATGAACGCTATCTTACTTTTATTCCTTTTTCCTTGTCGTAACTCGTGAAATGGTCATACGTGAAACTCCCCACTTCATCGCTACCTCGGACACGCTGTGTCCCTCGGCTCGTGCTGCGACTAAAATACCACGCTCAAACTAACTTACCTCTTGATAAACTGCCATTGTAGGAGCAGTAAGCGGTCTAACGGCGTCAGACACATTTTGTCTTATATAGGCGTATTCTGACTGTTTACATATCTCTGTATTTGAATACGCAGCCTACACCAGTTTCTTTGCGGCTTCAGTGTAATGAACTTAGGACAACAGTTTCAAATTACTCTAATTCGTCTGATTTATCTTTATCGGTGGCTGCAAACGGAACTAATGTCGGGAGCTGTTAAGGTAAGGTAGGGCGATTGAAGTACTAAGAGCAATAAGTAAAGACAGTCCAGTCAGTATGACACATCACATCTACTGTTTGCTACACAGTTACTCATTTAAGGAGAAAGAAACACAAGGGTTTAATGTTATTGAGGTTACGTTTTTAAAAACTTGCTCAGATTGGACAAATATGTCAAAAGAGATCGGTCGTCTCATTCTCGGAGGAATTATATGGGCATTTCCCTTAAGTAATTAAGGGAAATTACGGACAACCTAAATCCAGATAGATGCAAGAGGATACATTCTCCTCTTCTGACAAGAATGCGATTCCTGTGTGTCAATCACTGTGCCACCTCACTCGCCAGAATGTAAAATTCAGTGTATTCAGTTAGAAGAATTGTTTGTAAATCACACATTCCCGGCAGTGATAGGACAAAATTAAATTTTCGCTCATAACTCAGCAAGACCAAACAATGTTAAAAATTGTAGATCCAGTTTACACTCACTGCACATTCGCATCGTTTTTGAACATTCTGCATGGTATCTGTTTGTTCTATATCGTGTCTCCCTACCACTTTTGCACAACGACGCTCTGAACGTGCTTTTTAGGGAATTGACTAGTTTGAACCTGGGACCTGTTGCTGGTAAGGAGACGTCAGACCACACATGACATGTAGAGTTGAGAAGAGTTCAGTGAGACTAGCGATGATATAACCAAATACTTAATGATTTCAACGTCAGCTCCACTGCACTTCCTGTAAAAGAATCTTAATACTAACTAAATTTAGTGGAAGGGGTTCAAGGCTTTCCTATTTTTAGTTAAATGGTAAAATAACGTCGAAAAAGCAGTTAGGTTTACCATTGGAAATTTTATTCTACTCACGAAACATTGTTTATAAATTGCACTATTGAAAAGAGGAAATGTTTTAATATAGGATGGTAAAAACCACTGCGTTCAACAAAAATGTGAAGGAATATTCCCTGAATGGATTTCCAAGTTCTACAATGGATCGAAGAATGACCTATGCCAAATCACATCTATAATCTAGGTTTAAATTAAGTTTCACAAGAGAGAAAACTATCAATGGTCAACAGTGACCCTCAATTATCTTTAATTACTTATCTAACTTGTCGTAAATTACAGTGGCTTCTCATTAACTATATAACAGAAAAATCATCGCGTTTTAGATTTTTACTTCAAGTGGTAAATGTGAACACCATGAGCTTTAATTGACGATCGACACTAGTATTACGCAAAAAGGGGGTGTAACAGATGAGACTTCTGCTGTTCTGAGTGAAGCTTTATGCGCTGTTATGAGGCATCGCGTGCTTTCATTACCTTGTCGGTGTTCGTCAGGGGGCTCACCTCGTCGTCTCGGAAGCAACTCTCTCCTAACTTCTCCTTACTACAATTTACCGAAGTTGGTTTAAAAAAACTATCTGGCTGTGTTTTCATCTGACCAATCAGGGTCTCAATGTTAACCTTAAGCTCTGTCTACAAAAATTCTGTCTATCCAATGAGAAACGTTATACTTTTCGTGGTGGCTCAATGTTTTTAAAGTTTGCAACGTAACAGAGACGCGAAAAAGTCTCACGCTAAAACTTGCAGATGGTGTGGTCCTTTAAGTGTTATCGTAAGATCTATACTGTTCTTCTGGAGGGCTCTAGATTTTAACATGCGCTGGGGGGTGGTCCTAGAGGTTAGCTGGCGACGTGGGTGTCCGTCCGTTATCGTAGGGCCTTCTAGCTTAACACGGTTCTGCTCTCGGCTTCTGTTCTCGTTTCTCCCCTCGGAACTGCGTCTGTCTCACGGTGGGAAGGTATGACATGCATTTAGGCATTCTTGTGTTAGTCCGTGGTATTACATTTGCTCACTCGTTACTCGTATTACTTTGGTTAATTTAATGTCACGATTTATTCGGAGCTATGTGACATAATAATGGATTTGCTTATCATGTCAGGGTTTTCATGGAAGGTGTTGAATTTGCCTGACACCTTACAGTTTCTATGTCGACAAACACAAGTGCGTTCTCTCTCCCTGGTCAGACTTCTTTCCATAGTGCTAGAAAAAGGCAGCGCAATGGTTAAGACACTAGACTCATATTATGGATTAGTGGGAATAGAATCTCTGTGCAGTCATCCTGCATTGTAGTTTACTTGGTTCCCCCAGTGTCACTTAAGGTGTATGTTGAAATGAGTCCTTGAATAATGCTACGCCAGATTTCCTTCCCCATTCTTGTTCAAACACGCATATGCTTCATCGCTAATGATAACGCTATCAGAAAAGAGGAAAAGTTTCTTTTTTTCTGGTTTTGCAATAAGTTGCAAGAGACACTCTGAAAGAAGAAGTGAGTAACGAATTGTTTTCACTCTTGTTCTTTTCTTCTTGCTAAGTGTGTAAGTTACTATACAGAATGACACAACTCATGATGAATAAACAAAAAATGAAGTCTGAATTGTGTCCACTGTCAATGGTGTTAACTTTGGTGCATTAGATATCTTGTAAACATGAGGTTCTGATGTGATATGATGTGACGTGATGTGATGTGCTGTAACGTCGAACTTACTGACCGCGCTAAGGAACTTGAAGAGCAGCTTGTGAGCCTATAGGAAGCCGGCCGACGGTTCGATACTCTTTCTCCTCCATATGATGTAACCCAAATGATTTATGGGCATACAAGGACACACAATCCCACCACCCTGCTATAAAAGTACTAGTTCCACAGGTGGCGCAGTAGCCTCTACAAATATTATTCTGGCTTATGTGATTTAGAATTTCCTTTGTAGACCTGAATTTCGAATAGAAATACACTCCTGGAAATTGAAATAAGAACACCGTGAATTCATTGTCCCAGGAAGGGGAAACTTTATTGACACATTCCTAGGGTCAGATACATCACATGATCACACTGACAGAACCACAGGCACATAGACACAGGCAACAGAGCATGCACAATGTCGGCACTAGTACAGTGTGTATCCACCTTTCGCAGCAATGCAGGCTGCTATTCTCCCATGGAGACGATCGTAGAGATGCTGGATGTAGTCCTGTGGAACGGCTTGCCATGCCATTTCCACCTGGCGCCTCAGTTGGACCAGCGTTCGTGCTGGACGTGCAGACCGCGTGAGACGACGCTTCATCCAGTCCCAAACATGCTCAATGGGGGACACATCCGGAGATCTTGCTGGCCAGGGTAGTTGACTTACACCTTCTAGAGCACGTTGGGTGGCACGGGATACATGTGGACGTGCATTGTCCTGTTGGAACAGCAAGTTCCCTTGCCCTTCTAGGAATGGTAGAACGATGGGTTCGATGACGGTTTGGATGTACCGTGCACTATTCAGTGTCCCCTCGACGATCACCAGTGGTGTACGGCCAGTGTAGGAGATCGCTCCCCACACCATGATGCCGGGTGTTGGCCCTGTGTGCCTCGGTCGTATGCAGTCCTGATTGTGGCGCTCACCTGCACGGCGCCAAACACGCATACGACCATCATTGGCACCAAGGCAGAAGCGACTCTCATCGCTGAAGACGACACGTCTCCATTCGTCCCTCCATTCACGCCTGTCGCGACACCACTGGAGGCGGGCTGCACGATGTTGGGGCGTGAGCGGAAGACGGCCTAACGGTGTGCGGGACCGTAGCCCAGCTTCATGGAGACGCTTGCGAATGGTCCTCGCCGATACCCCAGGAGCAACAGTGTCCCTAATTTTCTGGGAAGTGGCGGTGCGGTCCCCTACGGCACTGCGTAGGATCCTACGGTCTTGGCGTGCACCCGTGCGTCGCTGCGGTCCGGTCCCAGGTCGACGGGCACGTGCACCTTCCGCCGACCACTGGCGACAACATCGATGTACTGTGGAGACCTCACGCCCCACGTGTTGAGCAATTCGGCGGTACGTCCACCCGGCCTCCCGCATGCCCACTATACGCCCTCGCTCAAAGTCCGTCAACTGCACATACGGTTCACGTCCACGCTGTCGCGGCATGCTACCAGTGTTAAGGACTGCGATGGAGCTCCGTATGCCACGACAAACTGGCTGACACTGACGGCGGCGGTGCACAAATGCTGCGCAGCTAGCGCCATTCGACGGCCAACACCGCGGTTCCTGGTGTGTCCGCTGTGCCGTGCGTGTGATCATTGCTTGTACAGCCCTCTCGCAGTGTCCGGAGCAAGTATGGTGGGTCTGACACACCGGTGTCAATGTGTTCTTTTTTCCATTTCCAGGAGTGTACAACACGCCACTGAACTGTTTCGAGGTCTTCCTTTAATCCGACGTGGCGGGAATCCCAAACATTCTCTCAGTAATCCGAAGACGACCATTCGCTCTCCCAACTACCGACCTTTAGATTTGCAACCTTGCGCCTGTATGTTTAATCGATGTTACTGTGTCAAGCAGAAAGTCACTAGTACTGTATTTGATAATTAGAGCATTGTTTTCCCACATCATCCACAACAACTTCCAATTCTCTATATTCAGAGCACACACCAAATAGATGTTGTGTCTAAGTCATTATGTATCCCTCTGTACTTTCCGGTACAGGTATACGACAGAATCATCAGCAAACAGTCGCAGACTGCTGACCACCGTATCCGTCAGGTCGTTTATGTATAAAGCTGAGTTTCGTAAGATCTATGCTTTGTAAACCGTTCCTGAATTGAGGACTGAAGCTTTTGTCTCAAGAAACTTTATTATGTTTGAACTTAGAACATGCCTAATAATTCTGTAGTGGACAGATGTTCGGGATATTGGTATGTAATTTTGCTGGTCCGTTCGTTTACCTTTCTTATATACGATAGTCACCTGTGGTCTTTTTCCGTCGCTTGGAGCTTCGCGCTGGATTTGAGATTGGCGATAAATGCAAAAGTACTTTATATAAATCGGAATTGGGAATCCATTCGAACTTGGCGACTTTCCTGTTTTCAATTGTATCAGTTGCTTCTCAACACCAGGGATTATTTCTGTATGTTGTGCGACGGTTAAACGATGGTATGACTGTACGACCCTCCTTCGTGAATGTTTTAACCGTGATGTTTAAACCTTCAGCTTTCTTTTTTCTGTCTTCTATCACAACACCATTTTCTTTAGACGACTGGCTGCATAGAATCCTTCCACCAACATAATAATTTAACTTCGGACAGAATTTTCTCGGATTCTCGCCAAGATCATTTGTTAAGGTATGACGGGGCACGTTGTATGCTTCATGCAAGTCTTTTTATACATGCCAGATTTTCTATTAACTGTTGCCTGTTGCCACTTGTTTGTTGTTTTTTGACCGAGAATGTAACAATTTCTGCTTTCTCAGCATTTTCCTGATTTTGTTATTAAATCAGAGCGGGTAATTTCCGCCTCGGCACATATGTCTCCAGATCACGATTTACAGTCGGGTTAAATCTGGCCACAATTTCTCTACGTCCGTCGTATCGGAACTAAATGATGTCCATTCACTGCTTAGTAGGATGCTAATAACTGCTAATCCGCTCTTTCTAGCGTAAACTCTCTCCCAGTATTCTTGATAGATCTGTTAACTTTGGAAATCGTCGTTATGATGCCATGACCACTGATACCTGTCTCTCTACTGACACTATCGATAAGGTCCGACTTCTTTGCACCTAGAAGGTACAGAATATTTCCATTGGGTGTGGGTTGTCGAACTAGCTGCTGAAGACAATTTTCGGAAAATGTGCTCAGAACTAAACTTTCTGTCCATACCACCTGCAATGAATCTACAGAGGTCTCAGGCTATATTATATAAGTTAAAGTCGCATTTCCGCGCTGTTGAGTGCAGACTTCCTTTGAATGATTCTACTAGTGTTAACGGTGGAATCGTGTGGCCGGTAAAAACATACGATGATTATCTTGAGTTCACCTGCGCCGGTTACACACATCCACATGAATTTCGCAGTCAGACCTCTATAGGCACAATACTTTAGTCCGCTGCCGTTAACTGTCCTAACCAGTCTTTTCGATATACGTTCCATGTCTCGCCAAATATTACACTGCTTTCTATTTTGGGTTTCATCCAGCTTCCGGTTCCGAGTGTAGTTTGAACGCAACAACTTTCCTGTAGAGCGTTAAATTCAGGTTCTTTGTTACAAATACTCCGGTAAAACCTACCGTTAAAACTTTGATAGTCAAAGTGTCAGTATTTTCTACGCCGTCTGATATAGCCCCACGCGGTCGGCGAACGAGCATTCATCAGAAGACCTCAAACTATCGCATAGCCTTTTTCCTTAAAGAAAAAAAGAAATGTATGCTCCGCACGAACTCTGCTATCCTAGCCGACTAGCTGCTTGCTGTACATAGTGCAATGCAACACTGACTCGTCATGGCGAGTCCTACAACTCTGCACCCCATAACGCAAGTCCAAAAATCTTCAGCCAAGATTTTCTCAGAATCGACAGAGCCTCTGGTTCAGACGCTCCACTCGGCTCCATAGCAAAGGACCCGATCAGTTCTAGGTAAATTATGAATGTTTGAACCCCGTGATCGAGACCAGCAGTCTTCATCACTTCCGCCAGCTTCACGTATGAACAGGAGATGCCCTCAGAACCCATGCAACAGGCATCACTGATGTCGACATGAGCCTCAGCTTAAAGATGACTGCACCCTGTACCCTCGATATTTAGTTTTTACTATTGATTTGTTGACTTGTTTAATTGTAGTGTGGCACTATGCTATTTCTGTTATTATTTTACTATTTCTGTGAAATGGGGGAAAATGTTTAGAATATAGGTAGAGACACGAAATGGTTATGACTAGCAGGTGTGATAGTAGATGGAGCAACACAGGTGTTACTAGTTGCCAGAGTGGCTACTATTTATAACGTTATTTAATTAATGATTAAAATATACGTTACTCACTTTAAACACTGATCCACGAGTAAGATTTTTGTATATAATTTTAAGCAGTTTGTACAAATTGTCGGAAGTACAATGAATTGAAATGAAGTTATGAAAACGAAGCCACTGCCACCTACCGGACAGAGGCCGTAAATTCAGAGCAACAGTGCCTTGACTTAGCAGAAAGCGTGGCAAGGTTTGCATCCGGTGTTAAGGTTCTGCCTGTTCCCGCCTCCATCGTAACGCTGCGAGAGTTTCCTTGTTCGCCCTCAGATCTGCGTGAGTAGTCGTTGTCCGCGTCACATCGTGTTTGTTATTCCATTTTGACGCGGCGTTGTCTTGGATCATGTTGTCGTCCATGGCTCCCAGGAACGTTCCACGCACAGGTACCGGCAGTTTTAGTTCTGACAAGTCCACGCATCATGTGCCTCCCAGTTTGTTAGAAATTCATCATTGGCTTCCAGATACGGTCAAGGTCACTTCAGACCAGGTTCACACGTCTTACTTAGATTCTGAATCGAATGAGTTTTTAGTCAAGATTCTAGGCCCGCTTCAGATTAACATGCTCGTTTTGCAGCACGGACAAGTCCCTTTCATTCATCTCGATGGCTCTAATAGTTTGGTTATTCTGGCGAACGACTGACGACAGTTTCCTCAAGACCGTTCTGCTTCCGTTTGGGGATATACGGAATATATGGAGCGAACGCTGGTCCGCTCAACATCGTTTGCAGTTTTATAGCGGAGTTCGATCCGTGGACATGGGTGTCAAACTGAATATTTCCTCTCATTTGCGGGTACATATAATTTACACATGACAAGAAGATATTTGTCTTATATGTAAGGAGAGTGGATACTTCCGTACGAATGGCTCGCGTCGTGTCACGGTCTTAAAATCCAATTACGAACAATGAAAAAAGCTAACTTTAACGGACCTGGATTTCCAAGTGACATCCATTGTGCCTAACAGAGTTTCTGAGGGGCAAAGCGAGTCATTTGGTGATGGTCCTAGCGCATCGCGTAGGCACTTTGCCGCTGTAGCTTTCGCGCCGCCGCCACATCCACTTAAAAACAAGCGTAGACGGACGTAAGATGGTGAGGAGTCAGATGATTCCTCTTCCCTGCTCCGCTCTACTGAAAAGACTCCAGTGAGGAAGCCTCTCATCTCCCTGAGTTTAGGCCGGATGATAACATGTCGGTTATTGTTCAAGATTCGAAAGCGTCACGCAATCTCTCCGACCTGACTCCTGAGGCCGGCCGTAGTGGCCGAGCGCTTCTAGGCGCTGTTGTCTAGGAGTCGCAAAATGATCGAACTGTGATAGAATCGCCGAGAATGTTACGCTACACGAAAAACAAAAAATACGTAATCTTTCCATACGCTTAAAGTAGTTGTGCATTGTGTGTTACCAACTCGTCGGATGAAACTGTTGTAAGAAGTAATATATAATCAGAGGTACAGCAGCAAGGCCTATTTCATCATTCCTTTGGACAGCTAGAAATCAGCTTTCCCTGTATTCTCGCCATTAACATATGTTTCATTAATAAATTTCATCATTGTATATCGGTTGTAGCGAACATTAGCATAGGAGAAGAGGCATATAGATATAAATTAGATATGCGTTATAATTCGATAGGATACCTCCATTTTGCTTGTCGAATTGCTGGCTGGAGAAAGAACTAGATGATTCAGGTATAGAGTCAAATTTTAAGTTAATACTTAAGCTCGATGTTATCAATTTCGAAGTTCTTCAGAGGCATTTGAGTCTTAGCCCACCCAAAAATTAGAAGAAACCGTACAATTAGAGTTAAAATATAACAATTCTTTGAAAAAAGTGAGTTTGTTTTCTATGTTACTACACTTTTGTTCGATCCATCCGTGAGTTGAGAACTCCCTGCGTTACGCAAACTGTTCAGTTATAAAGTTCACTGGAGCTTCCTAGAAATACCCTCTTGTTTCTACGCCGCAGCCGGCGGCACGGAAAACAGTCACGCGCGCTGTTCAGCCTTGGTTTAAATAGTATCATTCATGAGAGTAGGGTATTAACTATTTATATCATGGCTTGTGCAGAGGAACACTTGTGCATTCACTGAATTAGAGGACGAAACGATTTTCAAGCTGGACGCACGGAACAAAGTGCGCATATAAAGATAGGCGGTTCATACCACACTTAAGACATTAAAATAATTGATAGGGAACAAATCAGAAAAATTATGTTGTCTTGCTACGACAAGTATTGTAAGTAGTCTGTTTAGGTTTTTATATTGGTAACGCCACGTAGCTCTCTGTATGAAAATCCCTGGGTGTGCTGTGTGCAGTCGGTGGCTAGTTTGCATTGTTGTCTGCCATTGTAGTGTTGGGCTGTTTGCTGTTAACAGCGCGTAGCGTTGCGCAGTTGGAGGTGAGCCGCCAGCAGTGGTGGATGTGGGGAAGTGAGATGGCGGATTTTTGAGAGCGGATGCTCTGGACGTGTGTCCATCAGAAACAGTACATTTGTAAGAAAGGATGTCATGAACTGCTTTATGTATTATGATTTTTGAACACTATTAAGGTAAATAAATTGTTTCTTCTCTATCAAAATCTTTCATTTGCTAGCTATGCCTATCAGTAGTTAGTGCCTTCTGTAGTTTGAATCTTTTATTTAGCTGGCAGTAGTGGCGCTCGCCATATTGCAGTAGTTCGAGTAACGAAGATTTTTGTGAGGTAAGTGGTTTGTGAAAGGTATAGGTTAATGTTTGTCAGGGCCATTCTTTTGTAGGGATTATTAAAAGTCAGACTGCGTTGCGCTAAAAATATTGTGTGTCAGTTTAAGCACAGTCATTGTATAAATTTTTCTAATGGGACATTTCATATGTCGACCCTCAGCCGAGGATACCTCACTGGAATCTTCTGATTCTTTCTCTTGTAGTTTGTGTAATTAGTGTAGCTATTGTTTATTGCTAGCGCGTAATTATAGAGAGAATTTCCTTTGTAGTTGTAGTTTTTCATTGTTGTACAGTAAAACATTTGTGGCATGCATGTAGATTTGCACCAAGTATTGCGCAGCTACACTAGCAATTAACGAGATTATATTTTCGATGCTATGTTAATGTGTTTTTTTTATTTTGCTCTTCAAATTGTGCTTTTCTGTGTTGTCGTGTGAAATATTGAGACAACAATGGCGTGTGAAAAACCTAATACTAGGCTCCAAGGTAAACTGAGAAATGACAGTGAAGACGAAAGCAGTGTGTTAGCGCCACTGTGTAATGAATTAACTAATGTTCAAACTAGTAATTTGGTAATTGTGCATAGGGAAATGGCGCGGGCTGCAAATAATGGTTTACACAGTGAAACAATTAGTGAACAGGGAAGCATTATCGATCGATCGGTCGGCAACAGTTCGCCTCAGGAATTCGAAATGACAGGACACAATCTTGCAAATACTGTAGATTCAGGTTTTGTGTCTTCACCGTTTTCTCAAATAAGTAAAGACACATTATCTGCTCGTCAAAATGTGAATGTTGCCGGTGCAAATGCACTGCCGAAAAGCATAGAGGAACAGATTCCAGACACTAATACATTATTATTGCAATTAATGCAACAAATGATACAAAATCCGAGACAAACACAGCAACAGTTAGACACAATGGAACAAAATCTTCACACCATGCTTGAACAGACACGTGAAGATTTAACTACTGAGTTACGTAAAATCGAAGCGAAATGTCAAAAAGACTGTAATGACGTAAAAACACAAATTTGTGAGCATTTCCAACCTATTTTTTCGCGGCATGAAAATACATTACAGAATCACGAAGCAGCCATAAAAGAACTGCAAACTATTGTTCATGAAAATCATGACACCTTGCAAGCTAAAATTGACTCAGTTGCATCTACCGATTCGGTTACGCAACTTGCAAAAACTCAGGAAAACTTAAAGGACACAGTAGATACGATTTAAACACAAATGGACACTCTGAAACTTGGTTCAGAAAAACACACTGAGGAAATCAGTTCACTATCGGAGAAAGTAGCCGAACTTTCGGATCAGTTCACTAACTTATTTGCAAAGGTAGATGATAATCTGAGTGACACAAGACCTGTAGCCTTCACTGACACAGAAGAGTATGAACAAATTAAAAATTCAAACAAAATCAGAATCAAATTAATACGCAACACAAAAGGGAAATCCGGGAAGTACAAGATCAGTTGGCACAAGTATTACAAGAATTACATATTTCAGAGGACACTCACGCTTCAATACGGGAAGAGGGACATAGAAATACGGAACAGTCGCAAAATAATAACACAGCGCATTTCGGAAATTATGAAAGAAATTGGCAAGGTGCACCGAATTTTGAAATGGAACCGCCGAAACGACGTAACAATGACCGACATGCGACTGGCCGACACGATGATTTTGACTATAAGCTGTTCATTACTACACGTAAATTCAAAACATTTAAGAATTCTGGCAACGACATTCATCCACAAGCGTGGCTTCATCAATTCTCTCATAGTTTTCGTCCCAACTGGTCATTAGAGCACAGATTAGAATTTATGTGTGGCTATTTAGAGAATGAACCAGCTGTAAGAATGCGATCAGTCATTCACGATTGCCACAGTGAAGGAGAATTTTATCATTCCTTCCTCTCAGCATATTGGTCTCGAGCTACACAGGACCGAGTAAAACATAGCATCATAATGAAAACATGCTGCAAAGAATCAGTACCTGTCAAACCCATACAGCTCTTAGAACTCATCCGCATTTGCTTAATCAAATTGCCTGAACATTTACGACACATTATTTTGGCAGGACGTAGCAAAGACGACATTGAAGCTTTTCAGGGACTGTTACAAGAATTGGAAATTGACACTGACAATCGCGGAACTCGAAAACAGGAGCACAACAACTACAGGTCACATCTGTCACAATTCCGCGATGACAGAAATAATAAATGGACACGACAAGGCTATTCTTACAACGTAAATCGTGGCCAAAACAGACACCACCCGTATGACAACCGTTGGCAGAGTAATAATAATTACAGGGAAAGATCACCTCTCCGCGGTAGTGACTATCACAGAGACAGAGAAACAGACAATATGGGAACCAAAATAATTATTATCAAGGGAGACAGAATAACTTCTGACGCAACGGTCCAGCGCGCAGTTACGATTCAACGAGAAATTCTCCACCATGTGACCGACTAGAAAAAAACCATGGAATCTACCGACATGACGACAGACGATATGATCGTAATGACACACCTTAATTGAATCAGAACTGGCGGGATTCAAACAGGGAAGGGCCCTCTCAACAAGGTGAATTTGTAGAAGTTAGGTCTCCAAATCCCAATAACGACGCGAGCCAACAAAGAGACAATAGGCAATGACTCATTGCGCTGGCAACCACAAAACGTACTTATGAAACTGACGACGCAGCTGCCGTAGCTAGTAATTACGTAAAAATGGAAGACATTAGGGACATCTTACTCCAGGAACACGACGTAAAACGTAACAACATTGCATATCCTGTGATTCACGTTACAGTAAATGACGTAAAATTTACGGCAGTAGTTGACTCTGGCAGTCCCATTTCAGTAATCAGTGAAACAGCCTTTAGCAAATGCTACAAATCGAACGATTGCCCCACACTTCCGTTACGTAAGATTAAATTACAAGGTGCAATCGTTGGAAAAAGTGTAGATGTACGCCAACAAACCAACTTAGAATTCTTTAGTCAAAGCCACAGCTACTCTATGAACTTTCTTATTGTTCCATTATTGTCGACGGAAATTATATTGGGAGTAGACTTTTTTAATGAATACAAAGCAATCTTAAACTTTCACGATGCTGAAATAAGTTTAGAGAAGGAAGGTAAGTCAATAGATTTGAAATTTGAAGATTGGCTCTCAAACCATGACGACGAAATTAATCGGCTTTACCTTCTGTTAGACAACAGTTCGGAATTTTCTACGGAACTAGACACTAACAATCACTCTGCAAGTACTGACGGGGAGGATATCGACGACATATGTTAAACTAATGAGTTAATTCAGAATAAAATCGAAACAATTGAAAATTGTAATGACACTGATAGGCAGGACCTTTTTGAGATTTTACAAGCACATTCCACAGTTTTTACTCACAAAACAGGAACAATTAATGGATTTGAATACCAATTTCGTGTTCGTCAGCATACAAAATTTTGTGCTAGACCATACATAATTCCAGCACATTATAGGGACTGTGTTAGAGCAGAAATACAATCTATGCTTGACGATGGCATTATTGAGCCTGCAGTAAGCTCATACAACAATCCATTACATGTTGTTCAGAAGAAAAATGGATCGATCAGACTTGTCTTAGATTCGAGACAAATCAATACTATAATTATTCCTGAAACAGACATGCTGCAAACGATGGAAGAACTTCTTCAAAATTTTAATGGTGTAAAAGTGTTGTCTTCTGTTGTTCTCAGATCTAGCTTTTATCATATCGAACTTCATCCAGAATGTAGAAAATACACAGCTTTTCTTTGTTTCGCCGTTTGTTATCAATTTCGAAAACTTCCTTTTGGTTTGAACATTTCTTCGGCAGCGTTAATTCGCGGATTAAATTCCATATTATCTGATTTCTTAAAACGTCACATTACCTTATATGAGGATGATATTATAATATCAGAAGCCTCATGGGAACAGCTTAATCGCATCCTCAACAGTTTGTTACGTATTTTTGCAGAATCTGGAATTACAGTTAACTTGGAAAAGTCTGAATTCGGTAGGTCAAAGGTGAAGTTTTTGGGACATATTACTTCTTCTGAAGGCATTCAGCCGGATCCTGAAAAGTTAGAAGCAATTAGAGCCATTCCAGTTCCATCCACAAAAAACAAGTCCGCAGTTTTCAAATGGTTCAAAAGGCTCTGAGCACTATGCGACTTAACTTCTGAGGTCATCAGTCGCCTAGAACTTAGAACTAATTAAACCTAACTAACCTAAGGACATCTCACACATCCATGCCCGAGCCAGGATTCGAACCTGCGACCGTAGCGGTCGCTCGGTTCCAGACTGTAGCGCCTAGAACCGCACGGCCACTCCGGCCGGCACCGCAGTTTTCTAGATCTCGTAAATTTTTACCGTCGTTTTCTGAATATGCAAATTCTAGTTACACCAAAACTTTGTTCTCTCACTGGAAAAAATACTATTTGGACCTGGGACGAACAAGCACAGTTGGAATTCAATTCTTTGAAAGAATCGCTACTTAACGCGCCAATACTAGCTCATCCAGATCTGTCACAAGATTTCTGCCTTAGCACGGATTCTTCTAAAGTCGGTCTTGGTGCCCATTTATTTCAAGAAGCCATAGAAAATGACACTAGTGTTCAGAAAACCATTGCTTTTGCTAGCCGAGTGGTAAAAAAATCTGAAAAAATTATTCCGTTACTGAATTAGAAGCTTTTGCTATCGTTTGGGCATTTAACAAATTCCGTTTCTTTCTTTCTGGCAAGAACGTAAAAGTATACAGTGATCATCGTGCATTACAATTTCTTATGTCTTCAAAATTAAATCATGACAGGTTAAAACGTTGGGCATTGTTTCTGCAAGAATTCCACTTCACAATAGTCTACATTCCCGACAAGGAGAACATTGTTGCGGATGCACTGTCACGTGCACCGGCTGGGCTTGAGAAAAGTAACACAGAAGGCAACCCCGAGAAAAATTTCAGTATTCTTTACATTCAGAAAGTCGCCTTTGAAAACTTCATTACCACATCTTTAAAGGACATTGCTCATGAACAAGATAAAGATCCGATTTGGAAAGATGTCAAAAGTAAATGGCATGAAAAGACGCACACTCAGATTCGGCATTATTATCTGGTTAGAAACAACATACTCTTCAAACGCTGCACTGTTGATGACAAGCTATGGATACTTTGCATTCCAGACGATTTTGTTAATAAGCTCATTTGGTACATTCATTTCAGCTACGCACATTTTGGTCCACGAAAATGTTATGTTCTTCGAACGACTTGTTATTTTAACAATATGGAAAAGACAATTCGACGAGTCTTGTCTATTTGTAAACTTTTTCAAAAGGCAAAACCATCTACCATCTACTATCTCACATCATGCTCCGTTGTTCCCAATCATTCCCTCTAAATTAAAAGAATTTGCTGCTGTTGATCTCTTGGGACCCCTTGTCAGAACATCGAATGGATTTTCGTACGTTCTAGTCGCTGTTGAACTTACTTCAAAATTTTTTCTTTCACTCCGTTACGTAAAGCCACTGGACGGTCGGTATCCAACGCCTTTGTTAAAAATTTCTTACGTGAAGTAGGACACCTTAATAAAGTCATTTCAGATAATGGACCGCAATTCAGACCTGCTGTTTGGTCACGCATGCTTCGTAACCATAAAATCAAACCTGTTTTTATTTCATTGTACTCACCACATTGTAACCCGTCTGAACGGATTATGAAAGAAATCAATAAGGTTTGCAGACTTTGTCACAGAAAGCATCAGCATTGGGACAGATATTTACACTTATTTCAAAACGTGCTGAATGAAGTGCCTCATGACTCCAGTGCTTTACCACCTATTCTTGTACTGAAGAATGAAGAACCACCGAACGGAATCAGAGAGCTTGTACCTTTTCGGAATACAAGTAAACTTCGACACAAAGACATAATTGCTTTGGCTATTAAAAACATAAATTCTGCAGCAGACAAAAGGAGAAAACTACATTGTAAAGCAAATGCAAAGAAATTATATATTGGCCAGAAAGTTCTCATTAACGCTCATTCATTGTCACATAAGAAGTAACACTTGAGTCACAAATTCTTTCTGATTAACAATGGACCTTACAGAATCCGACGTATACCACATGATAATTGCGTTGAAGTTGAAACTCTGCGTACTAGGAAGAGTAAAGGATTGCACCATATTTCACATGTAAAACCGTTTGAGAGATAATCTGTTCTTTTAACTTTGTCTTTGCCATACAACTTATCACTTTATAACACTGCAACAGCATTTACGTAGCCTATGTAATCAAATACCAAATTTGGTTTATTACGTATTATGCTCCAACAGAGCAAACTAGTCCTGTCACGGAAAAGACACGTATCACACTTCCGTCTGCTACTGCTATACCATAACCGTATAGTTGGAGGCAGGTAGTGAAATAAAACTATCTTACTAAAGCAATGATGGTATAGCGCAACAGAACAGTGTTACCCTCTGAGAGGAATTTTGCTAGGTTGACCGTGTTGTACATAATGAAGATGGCTTATCGGAAATGAAAGTCAGAATTACGTAAATATTCGAACAGTAACAAACAATATTTTTGCCTAGCTATACTGTTTAAGGAAAACGGTCGACAGCCTAATTAGGCAGGAGAAAGATTAACGTTCTCGTTTAAGAAAGTAGGTATGAGTAACTTTAACGGACAAACACCACCTATACTTGGCCACACGCGAGTGCAATGAACTGACACATACATATGTTTACGGTAAGATTGAAGCTAGCAGCTAGAGCAGCACAAAATATTTGCAAAAATATAACAGATACCGAAACACTCTATTACTTTCAAGACTTGTTCAAACTGAATGGTCTCTATAACATTACTATTAACATTCACTGCAGAATCATAAATTGGACATAGGTTAAGTCTCTCTCAGTTACATACTTTAATATTTGAAATGGAATTTAATTGGAGTCCTCTAGCAGGTTGCTTCTCACTATCTTTTGAATAGAGAAATTATGGTTTTCAAAAATAGTGGGTTTCCCATTACTTGTTCTCTAGCATTAGCATAATTTTCCACTTTTACTACAGCGAAACACAATGTTGACAAAATTGCAAGAAACTGACTCACCTTTTAGAATTTACTACAGACAGCAATGTGATAATTTACTAAGCAAAACTTTATAAGCCTCAGTCTTAAGAACTTTTAATTTTGAAGTTGGCAACAGCACTTTAATAAGCAGTTTTAATAGGAACATTATTTTCAGCAAACAACATTTACTTTAACTCACTCTCTTGCCACATTAACTTTAACTTTCTTTTTACTATGTTGAAGAGGCATTAATTAGCAAAATACTGGGCTTTAATGTTCTTTCGGTAAGGACACTCGATAATCACTTTAGTTCAGACGGAGGTGTTATGATAAGGAAAACAAAAATCAAGGTAGGTACATGAATTCGATTATAAGTTACCTTATATTTGAGCACACTAACACATCCAATAAGCTGATCCTTCACTGTACATTATTATAGTATTCCGTTACAGTGATTGCGCAATGTGGTGGCAACTGCATGTTGGTAGGTGGATTTGCAGGCAGAATTGCTGGACTGTCCGTTCTTGGTGGCGATGATGGATACCAATCCCAGAATCGTTCCAGCTATTTACCCATCCATCCGAGGCACTGGACAGTGGCAGAAAAAGCCTCTCTTGGAACCAGCACAATATACAACTTTTACATGGCAGTGCACAGTTTGGTAGCTCGTCCCCGACTGACTCTTGTTCCACCTTTTCTACCTAGGCCAACCACAATTTGCGCGCGCTACATAGTTCCGTTCCCGAGGGGAACCACATTACCTTTTACATACAGAATAACTAAGAACCCTAAGTGAGGGTCAGCAATTTACATAACAGGAAACAAACATTTTAAATAAAACAGAAAATTTGCAAATACTGACATTTCTACAAAAAATTTTCACACAGAAATTACAATTATATACAGTAAGTTTTGTTCCCTCCAAATGGGACAAAGAATTTAAATGACACACTACTTTGCATAGAAACAAACCATGACATCAAAGTTTGTACAAAGAAATGAGTATACAATTTTGTTATCTATTCAATCAAACACATTTACAGAAGCTTAACGATGTAATATTAAATGAAACAAAAGCAATATAAATCCGTACAGCATTAGAGTTATGGTGTTACAACTTCACGTTACTAGTATGCTTTGTCAGAATTAGGAACTGTTAACATGCAACAATGTTTGAAGTTAAACATCCAGTCAAGATCCAAGAGAACTTATTTAAAGAGAAATTACGAATGCATTGTTATAGTGAACAGACGACACAGTGTTATTGTGTGTGTACATTCTTGCTTGTTAGTTGCACTATTACGTAACGACCATAAGGCCCACATACTTAGAACATGTACCGCTACTGCTAATGAGATTTTTGTTGTGGATTGGCAGGAGACAACCCACGGGGTTTGGACGAAGCCGAAAGGCACGCATTTAAGCTCACGCAGGCTGGCGTGAGGTCTGGAACTGGACAAGGTATTTAGACTTTAGAAAAAAGGTGGTACTTGGTGGAATACTTAACTTTAATCCATTAATGTTGAACGTAGCTCTTGTCTGTACATTCTTTACAATATCAATAGCAACTGATAATGGCGTCTTGCTAGGTCGTAGCAAATGACGTAGCTGAAGGCTATGCTAACTATCGTCTCGGCAAATGAGAGCGTAATTTGTCAGTGAATCATCGCTAGCAAAGTCGGCTGTACAACTGTGGCGAGTGCTAGAAAGTCTCTCTAGACCTGCCGTGTGGCGGCGCTCGGTCTGCAATCACTGATAGTGGCGACACGCGGGTCCGACGTATACTAACGGACCGCGGCCGATTTAAAGGCTACCACCTAGCAAGTGTGGTGTCTGGCGGTGACACCACAATTTTAATGCAACATTTTGGTTCACTTGAAAATAAATTCTGGATTTAGAGTACTTTCTGAGATACATCAGATGACACAGTGGTTAGTTTATGTGACAGCTATACGATTATATCACGACGCTACTAATGAGTGACAATTTACATTGTTGCTTTTGCGGTGTACCTGTTTTATATCTGCACAGTTTTTCTGTATTATTCTGGAAAGTAAAACATGTTTTAGTAGTAACTTTTGTGGTATAGCTACAATGAGACAGCCTTTTCTGTAGCACAACAATACGTTACAGCACAGTACTTACTTCATCACGGCAATAAGCGTAACAACTGCTGGTTGTAAGGACAATTCCAAAAACTTTGTGCGTGCGCAAGTGGTGGTTTATGGACTTGCTATTTTCTCTGCAAGACTCTTCGATGGTGATTGTGCACCTGCACAGTAGCAATAGATGGCTGCTGGCCGTCTCTACAAGAACTATAGTGGGTCTGCATCTTTGATGGCCCACCAATACCATTATCTCTACAAGGACTACAGTGGGTCTGCATCTTTGGTGGCCCACCAATATCATTATCTCTACAAGGACTGCAGTGGGAGCCGGCCGAAGTGGTCGTGCGGTTAAAGGCGCTGCAGTCTGGAACCGCAAGACCGCTACGGTCGCAGGTTCGAATCCTGCCTCGGGCATGGATGTTTGTGATGTCCTTAGGTTAGTTAGGTTTAACTAGTTCTAAGTTCTAGGGGACTAATGACCTCAGCAGTTGAGTCCCATAGTGCTCAGAGCCATTTGACTGCATTGGGTCTGCAGCTCTGGTGGCCCACCAATACCATAATCTCCACTAGGACTACAGTGGGTCTGCTCTGTGATGACCTACCTACCATTATTCTTCAACTTCGACTGACTCTGCTGTGGGTTTGCTCTGTTGTGGCCCATTACCTCTCTGCATGTCAAGAGTCAGCACTGTCTTTCCGTTGGAAGGCCAACACTACTTCTTCAAGACTGCATGGAAATGCACTACTTCCGTGTGCATTCTCTTTTACTGCTCAGACTTTGAGAAAAAAAAACACGGCAATTTTACTGTAATGAATGATCAGGACTGTCTTTATGGACTGTGAGAAAATTTTAGATTCTCACCAACTTTGTATCAATAAGTGTGTGCATTTGATATCTTTGCTATTGTAATTATGAAAAATTTTATCAAATCATTATTGGCCACTGCCCAAAACAATTTGTAAAATTTTTTGTGGGGAGCATGGGGGCTATGCAAGTAGGCTGTTTAGGTTTTTATACTGGTCACGCCACCTAGCGCTCTGTATGAAAATCCCTGGGTGTGCTGTGTGCAGTCGGTGGCTAGTTTGCATTGTTGTCTGCCATTGTAGTGTTGGGCTGTTCGCTGTTAACAGCGCGTAGCGTTGCGCAGTTGGAGGTGAGCCGCCAGCAGTGGTGGATGTGGGGAAGTGAGATGGCGGATTTTTGAGAGCGGATGCTCTGGACGTGTGTCCATCAGAAACAGTACATTTGTAAGAAAGGATGTCATGAACTGCTTTATGTATTATGATTTTTGAACACTATTAAGGTAAATAAATTGTTTGTTCTCTATCAAAATCTTTCATTTGCTAGCTATGCCTATCAGTAGTTAGTGCCTTCTGTAGTTTGAATCTTTTATTTAGCTGGCAGTAGTGGCGCTCGCCGTATTGCAGTAGTTCGAGTAACGAAGATTTTTGTGAGGTAAGTGGTTTGTGAAAGGTATAGGTTAATGTTAGTCAGGGCCATTCTTTTGTAGGGATTATTAAAAGTCAGACTGCGTTGCGCTAAAAATATTGTGTGTCAGTTTAAGCACAGTCATTGTTTAAATTTTTCTAAGGGGACGTTTCAGTATCCTTGGCTTACATGTTGCTCTGTAACAAATAAATTGTATTGTTACGTATGCAATTTGTTTGGTGGATCTGGGATTGAAGAAGAATTGACTTCAGCTTCCTTCGGAGCATGTGTAACAACAAAGTTTCAAAGAAAAGCCGACAAGCACAAGATTTCAAGAAGGCACCTTCAGAATGAAGAGTGTTTTCAGTTTTGGGGTCATGAACGAACTGAATATTCAGTTTCTAAGGGCCCAGATTCTAGCCGTAAAACATACTGTGGCTTTGTACGAAAATATTTCGTAATCGAGAGACTTACTAGTGATGTTTCTTTCTTGGGGAAGCAAGAGATTGCGTTCAGAGGACACTTTGAAGTTGTAAGTTCCGACAACGAAGGCAATAGCAATGTCTTGAGTAACTCGAGCTTTCAGCTATGTAGGCACATTTTACAGGTATTCGGGATCACCTGCTCAACACTACTGGGTTCAAGGGAACATCACAGTTCGAAACGGATTAATTCAATCGGTTACCAGTGTCATTAATGATAGCATTAAAGAAGAGTTACGATCATCTGAGTTTGTTGCAGTGCAAGAAGATGAAAAGTTTTATGTTTCTTGTTAGTCACAAATGAGTTTTATTCTCAGATTTTGTATGCAAGACGGTCCCATAGGAAGATTTATTGATTTTTAGACTGTTTCTAAAACAAAACTCGTCAGCATTTATCAGAAATTGTACTCAATGCACTTGGTCTCTGGCGAGTTGCTGACAAAATAGTGAGTCATGTGTGTGATGGAGCCTCAGTAATGGCGAGTAAACGTGGTGTCAAAAATTTTGTTAAACATTAATGCCCGCGAACTTTATTTTGCACTTTTGTATTCACAAACTTAATTTAGTACTGTTATATTTTCCAGAAATATCAAAGCAGTTAAATTTATCATTTAGTCTCGTAGCATGCCATTCAATTTAGCAAGACGTCAGAGAAAACACAGCTCTTCGAAAATAAAGGATTTAGATTGCCTCAAACATGTACTACACGCTGGAATTTCTTTTCACGAGCTGTTCCGAGAATAAAATAACGGAAAAAATCGCAACACCAAAAATAATTAATGTAGAGCAATGAAACTTCGAGAATAAATTTTTCTAGATAACATATTTAACGTGTGTGTAGTAACTTCGGAATTTTTAAGTGAATTTTGTGACGAGAAAGTACATAAATTCCTCGTGGCGTATTGAGCAGGTCGGTGGCTGAAAACTGTGACTGCATTTGGTACCGACAGACTTAATATTTGGCGAGCATTGTCAATCTGAAACAATCAGTATTTTTGTAGCTATTACGTTTTCGGGAAATGCAACACCATAAACTTGCTAACGTGAGTGATAGGGATTGTTAGTGACTGTGTTAATACTAGCACGGGATTGGCAGTGATACCTGTTCACCTAAGTTTCAGAATAAATTAATTGAGGACAAAATTTCCAACCTTTCATTTCGTATCTCTCCCGAAACGTAGATTAGTGACTTTGATTGCAGCCTGGTTATCGTCGAAGAACAGTAGGTTTCACTCGCCTTTCCTACTGATGATCTGCTGAGACAATGTTCACAGGTAGGTGCAGGTCCGTCGTAAAGGGACGGAAAGAACTGCGCCGCCGCAGCATTCTTGACTAACATCAACTCACTACGTCCAGTGTCATAGGTAAATAACGCTCACGGCCGTTACAGCGTGTAATTAAAGCAAACCCAATTTTCATCCTCATAGTGGCTGTACTAGCGACATTCCTATGCGACTGGGGCAAATTTAAATAACCATCTTTCAAATTTAGAACACGCCTAGCAACTTTCATTTATGTCGCTCAACTCGTTCTTGGTGTTGCATCTTTTTTCCCATCAGTGTATTTGTTGCAAATAGTCAGTAGCTAAGTAGAAATAAATTAAAATTACATCAATGATGAGAAAGTTTTTCACGCATCTCCATTTTTATGACGTCATATCTCCTGAACTGTGTGTTCTGCAATGATACATGTTTGCATGTACATTCAGTGATATATGTGTATACTGTGTGCGAAATGTCATGCAAACAGAGTCGGTAGTAAATAAGATATAAATTAAAATATCATTCCTGTTGCGGCAGTTTTACTGTATGAACAGTGAAAATGATGTAAACGATAAACTTATTTCCTTTCATCGTCTAGTGGGAGCTGTCAGCGAGAAAAAGTCTCGCAAATGTTTGAAATTATGTGTAAAGTTGGCTGTAAGTCACTAAGTGCTCTAATTCTCACATGCTGGACGAATCTAGTCAGGCTCTTTGCGTGTCATGAGCAACGTTTCTTTTCCACCCCCACCCCCACTTCTTTGAGGGGCAGGTGGCCCTCATTCCCTCAGTGATTCTATCCAGACAGTAAAAGATGTGTGTATCAGGTTTGGTTGAAATCTATGCAGTGGTTAGGAGATGCGGAATATACATACATACACTTCTATAAAATGTAAGGATTTGCATCGTTTAATGTCAAATGAAAGAGGTCCTCCAGTCAGTTTTTCTGATTTTCATGAAGTTTCCTTTGTTCGCTCTTACATCAATTTGGAATTGATAGGGCATAAGTTTATTTTCATGCTTGTTATGATTTCTGAATGGCGCCATATTAAAATTAAAAAAAAAATAAACTGAAGAGTTTCTTTCTTGGTTACATAAAAAAGCAAAAAAAAAGCCCAAAGACGATAGAAGAAGGTCCAGGAATATCGCCAGATATCGGGTTAAAAATAAAATTAAAACTGAAACTGGAACGTAAAATGATACGATTTAGAAAATGGTCTACTATGAGTTCATATAAAATGTGAATAATATATCTTATTATTGAGGAACTGGCTAAGTTTCAGCTTGTTATCATTATATGAAAAAGCAGCACAATATTTTCTTGTTTGCTCTTTTCTTGTCCTCTATTTTTGAAAAGTTTGCTTCATTGTTTTAAAGTGGGAAGAGAACGTGACAGAAAGCTGCATTCGCCAGAAGAAATGTTTATTAACACTATTTCCAGTTTTAGGTAGTTACTGAAAGCAATACTGACAGTTCTGTGGTTTACGTCCAGAGGGATGCGAAGCGTTAATTGTATGCCACACCTTAAAGTATACAGTTTCTTCCAATGAACAGTCGTGAAACAACTTCATAAACTGAGTATAACTATAGCAGCCAAAGCTTTTACTTCTAGGCACATGTCCAACGAACCAGAAGTGAAGCTATACTCTGACACTAGAGTGTCTGTAAGCAAGACAACGTTGGTCGTTGCCGCGAGTGAAAGATTCACAATGACAGAAGTGCAACTCAGTCTGTAAACAAGAAGGAACTCTGCATGCATCCACCAACTCTGTCTTCCCAATTGCGCTTTCGAATTACGGCCCAGGCTGACTGGGTATTACTATTCTGCCGTTGCTTTTGCATTTAGGAGTGTAAATACGTACATGGATATCTCATATCTAGATGTGCGAATGTCAATCGTTATTTTGTTATTCAAATATTATTAAAAATAGTGAAGGGCAGATTGTATTCCTCTGCGTTCTAGCTCTCATTTCAGAAACAAATACGCCACATTAACTAACCACATGTTTCTGAGAACTGTCGTTTCATTCACAGACGATCATGCGGACAGCATACTGTTTAGAATAACAAAATGAGTATTGCTCTAAAATGAAGCATAAATAAAATTATTCTAGTAACACCTTATGAAAATAGAACTTTAACAAAGCCAACTGGATTCCGAAGGAGGCACTTCCTGTTACATTAGTAACTTGCTCTAGGACGTGATACTGACAGCGCAGCTGTGACTTTCCGAATGTACAGCTTTCAAATATTCGCGCGCACCTGTATTTGCCAATATTCACCTCTCTGCAGCCGTACGGGAGACACGGCTTTGCGTATGCGTGATGTAAGGGTGCAGTCGTACAGGAGACACGGCTTTCCGCATGTGCGACGTGAGGGTGCTCTCTAGTCTTGCGAAGTAACTACCCTTCGCGCCGCTGACCGGCGCCACCCGTACATCGGTGGCAGCAAGTCGCATAAATTTTACTTACTTAGAACATGCAAACGCGAGCAGAATGTTAAACGTAAAATATCACATACAGACATAATACTAGTTCTGGTTGCAATTACGGAAACATAGAACGCGGCACAAGAATAGGAAAAACATCTTTACTCGTGTGATTCACCAAATTCTGTATCTACGTATATAGAGTTGCCTTAGCCGAACTACCTCCTTCCAAAACCCAGGCGATCATTGTAGGCAAAACCACCCCTTCCTTCCGCCTCCTTGATTTCTATCTCACCGTTTATGGCCGTCCCATCGCTCTCACCCCCACCCTTAAGTACCTTGGCGTCACCCTCGACCGTCGCCTCTCCTGGACTCCCCATCTCCAGACAATCCAAGCCAAGGCACGTTCCCGACTCCGTCTCCTCAAGCTCCTTTCCGGCCGTACGTGGGGTCTGGACCCCTCGACCATCCTCCACACCTATAAGTCCCTCATCCGCCCTATCCTCTGCTACGCCCATCCAGCCTGGATCTCCGCCCCCCCTTCCTTTTATAAATCCCTCCAAATCCTTGAACGCCATGCTCTCCGCCTTGCCTATCGCATCCGTCTCCCCTCCCCCACGCGGATCCTGTATGATCTTATCCCCTTCCCCCACCTCCTCCTCTTCCTCGAAAGGATACGAATCCTATACACCTCCCGTAAACTCGATCCTCCTCACCCGCTCGTCTCCCCGATCCTCTCCCACCCCCGCCCGCTGCCGCGCCTGTACTCCCATGTCCCACCCGGTCTCCATCTCTCCACCCTCCTTACCCTCTCCCAAGGTGGCTTCCGCCAGCTCCCCCTCCCTGATGATGTCCTCGTCCCCTCCATCTATACCCTCCTATCAACTATGACCCTGCCCCCCCCCTCACTCCTGGTGTCCTTTCCCTTAGGCACCCTCCCTCCTTTCTCTTCCCTTCCCTTCTCTTTCCTTTTCCCCTGTCCCCTCCCTCCACCCCTCTTCTTCCGGGCTTCCCCTCCCCCTTCCTCTCTCCCCCCCTCTTTCCCTTGCCCGTGGCGTCCCTGCTCTCCCCTCTCGCTTTCCCACTCCCCCTCCTCCTCCTCCCCCTCCTCCTCCTCCTCCTCCTCCTCCTCCTCCTCTCTTGGCAGGTCCCCGGACTCGCACACGCATCGTGAACTTTCGCGCGCCGGAGATCGTCGCCCTCGGTTTAGTGTTTGTGCCGTCGTGTCTGTGCATCAGTGTTTTTCGCCGTCCACGCTCCTTCGTTCACGTGCGTCGTCTACCTCGTCAGTGTTTGTGCCCAGTGCCGCCGTTTTTCTTGTTGTTTCGTCGAGTGTGAACGGCTTCCTGTTTTTTAACTATTGTATCTCCTGTTTTTTAATCCACCATTCTGTTACTTGTCTGTCTCCCTTTCTTTTTTATTGTACTGCCTATGGCTGAAGAGCGGAGTACACTGTTCCGCTGCCAGCCCACCTTTGTATGGGGTGTTCAAATTACAATAAAGGAAAAAAAAAGAACCGAACTACCCACGGCGGACATGCCGCCGCCGTCACCCCCCGTCCACCTTCTCCAGTTTGCCGATGACACCGCCTTCCTTGCCCTTGCCCCCACCCTGCAACGCTCCCAACACCTTCTCCAATCCCATCTTGACCGGTTCACCGCTTGGTGCAACCAGTGGTTGCTCAAGGTCAATCCTTCCAAAACCCAGGCGATCATTGTAGGCAAAACCACCCCTTCCTTCCGCCTCCTTGATTTCTATCTCACCGTTTATGGCCGTCCCATCGCTCTCACCCCCACCCTTAAGTACCTTGGCGTCACCCTCGACCGTCGCCTCTCCTGGACTCCCCATCTCCAGACAATCCAAGCCAAGGCACGTTCCCGACTCCGTCTCCTCAAGGTCCTTTCCGGCTGTACGTGGGGTCTGGACCCCTCCACCATCCTCCACACCTATAAGTCCCTCATCCGCCCTATCCTCTGCTACGCCCATCCAGCCTGGATCTCCGCCCCCCCTTCCTTTTATAAATCCCTCCAAATCCTTGAACGCCATGCTCTCCGCCTTGCCTATCGCATCCGTCTCCCCTCCCCCACGCGGATCCTGTATGATCTTATCCCCTTCCCCCACCTCCTCCTCTTCCTCGAAAGGATACGAATCCTATACACCTCCCGTAAACTCGATCCTCCTCACCCGCTCGTCTCCCCGATCCTCTCCCACCCCCGCCCGCTGCCGCGCCTGTACTCCCATGTCCCACCCGGTCTCCATCTCTCCACCCTCCTTACCCTCTCCCAAGGTGGCTTCCGCCAGCTCCCCCTCCCTGATGATGTCCTCGTCCCCTCCATCTACCCCTCCTATCAACTATGACCCTGCCCCCCCCTCACTCCTGGTGTCCTTTCCCTTAGGCACCCTCCCTCCTTTCTCTTCCCTTCCCTTCTCTTTCCTTTTCCCCCGTCCCCTCCCTCCACCCCTCTTCTTCCGGGCTTCCCCTCCCCCTTCCTCTCTCCCCCCCTCTTTCCCTTGCCCGTGGCGTCCCTGCTCTCCCCTCTCGCTTTCCCACTCCCCCTCCTCCTCCTCCCCCTCCTCCTCCTCCTCCTCCTCCTCCTCCTCCTCCTCTCTTGGCAGGTCCCTGGACTCGCACACGCATCGTGAACTTTCGCGCGCCGGAGATCGTCGCCCTCGGTTTAGTGTTTGTGCCGTCGTGTCTGTGCATCAGTGTTTTTCGCCGTCCACGCTCCTTCGTTCACGTGCGTCGTCTACCTCGTCAGTGTTTGTGCCCAGTGCCGCCGTTTTTCTTGTTGTTTCGTCGAGTGTGAACGGCTTCCTGTTTTTTAACTATTGTATCTCCTGTTTTTTAAACCGCCATTCTGTTACTTGTCTGTCTCCCTTTCTTTTTTATTGTACTGCCTATGGCTGAAGAGCGGAGTACACTGTTCCGCTGCCAGCCCACCTTTGTATGGGGTGTTCAAATTACAATAAAGAAAAAAAAAACCGAACTACCGACGATCATCTAGAGGGTTGGATCCCTTCCTTCGAAAGCGCCAGATTGCAAAGCCTCGGCTACTCTCAGGGTG
Organism: Schistocerca nitens; assembly: GCF_023898315.1. Taxonomy (NCBI): domain Eukaryota; kingdom Metazoa; phylum Arthropoda; class Insecta; order Orthoptera; family Acrididae; genus Schistocerca; species Schistocerca nitens. Next base: position 240,564,794 of record NC_064616.1, on the reverse strand, counting down.
GAAACTCCATCTTCGAAGATTGTGTTTGCCCGTCTGCCCGCCGTTTGCTGCTGTCGCTGTTCGTTCGTCTGTCCTCCTGCCTGCTCGCTGTCCATCGCCGTCGTCGTAACCGCTGCCGCCGCCGCTGCTGCCTGCTGTTCGTCCGTCGGTTCGATGCCGCCTGGTGCAAGTCCGTCTGTCCGTCGCCGTTCGTCTGCAATGAGTACTCCGACCTCCACTGTCATCTACACCTCCCCCTCCCCCTCTCCCACAGTCACTTCCTGGAATGCCGCCCCTGGCCTCCCTCCTTACACCTCCCCTTCCCTTCCCACACATACCGATCCCCCTATCTCCTCCCCTTCTGTATACCCACACCTCTGCACCCTTCCTCCGGCCTCCACACCCTCAACAGCTCCCACTACTACCCCACTACCCCACTACTACCCCCGCCCTCACGTACATTTCTGTTGCCGCCTCTGCTGCCACCCCTCCGGTGGTCGGCTTCCCCTCTCTCACCCACCCCGTCGCTTCGTCATCTGCATCTCCCGCACGCATCACGTCGCGCGGAGCCATCATCGCCACCACTGAACCAGCTGCTTCTCCCGGCGCCTTCACTACGCCACAGGGATCTACCACCCGCCACCTCCCTCTCCTCCCCGTCCCTCCCCCTCCTGCCAGCCTCCAGTCTCCAAAAAACCCCAAAAGCGCGTCATTACCGACTCTGCTCCCGCCACTTCCCACAAAACGTCAACACCACCTCCCCCTCCCCCTGCCGTCACCATGGACACCACCCCTCCTCCTGCCACCCATACCTCGGCCCCCACCCTCCACACCTTTGTCCTGTCAACACCCGATCCTAAGTTCCTCAACGCTCGTACCCTCACCATGGAGATACGAAAGTACTTACCTGGTGCTCCCATCTCCCAACTCATGCCCCGCAGGGACTCAGTCCGTATCAAGTCCCCATCCCCATCCTTTCACTCAGACCTCCTGCAAAAACTCCCACGAGTTATGTTTGGCCCCCACGCCTCTCTGACACCCTTCCTTTCCGCTTTCACTCCTTGTCAGCCTCAGCCTCCCCGTCGCCCCCCCCTCCAACTACACCGCTGTGATCACCAAACTCAGCCCGGTGATCACAGAGGATGAAGTGTTGGTGGAACTGAACTCCCACCCGGACTTGGAAATCCGCTCTGCCCGCCGTACCCACAATGCCTCTGGTCCCACCTACCTCATGCGGGTATTCTCTGAGTCCGCCCCATCCATTGACCATCTCCTCACCCAGGGTGCCCTGATATACCACCGTCGCCACCCTGTTGAATCCTCCAAATCCCCTCCCCAATCCTACCGTTGCCAGCGGTGCCTGATGTACAATGACCACCTGACTCCCAACTGCAATAACCCCCCACCTGTCCCCATTCCAAGGCCTCCCACTTTCTTAAGAACTGCCCAACCTCGCTGCTTCTCCTTCCTGTAATACTTGCAATGGCCCCCATCCCACCTACTCCCACAAGTGTAAAGCTAAACCCCCCAGCCACCCCTGAGCTTACAATCCCAGTTCATCCCGTCGATCCCCCTGTCCATCCCAACAATTCCCTCCGTCCACCCCCCACGGCCGAACACATCATCCAGTTCCATACCGTTGTACTCCAAAACATTCATCCTTTTCAGTGCCCCCACACCTTCCAACAAATCTCCCTTGCTGCTCGCTCTGTTTTTCACCTGAACACCTTCGCCACTTACTCCCACAACCAAGCCCACTTCACCTTCACCTGCCTCGACACCCTAGTTTAAGTATCTTCCCCTCCCTCTCTTCCCCCCCTTCTTCCCGCCATGGTGCAGCATGAGTATCGCATCCTCTTCCAGAACATTCGCTCCTTCTACAAATACCTCCTCATGCACACCCTCTCCCACCACCAGGTCAACACCTTCCTCTTGAACGAAACCTTTCTCCAGCCCCACCATTCTATCTGCACCTCTCCCTATATGCTCCACCGCACTGGCGCTCCTGGTCCTCGTGACCAGGGTGGAGTCGCGATTGGCCACCTTAAGCATATCCCCGTCCGGCCACAACCTCTCCTCATTGACCCCACTGAGCACCTTATCCTTAGCGTCTTCATCCCCTCCCTCACCATTACCTGCGCTACCATCTATGCCCACTCGACTGCTTCTTTTCCTTATGACTTCATCTCACATATTGACCACACCTTCTCCACCTATGTGATTGCTGCCGACCTCAACATCAATAGCCACACTCCTGCTGCCCTTCGGCAGTGGCATCAGTTCCTCTCCATAATCCAAGGTGACCTTGTTCCCCTTCCCCAGCACACCCGACGCGAAAGTGACACCACCCCCAAAGTTGTCATTGTCTCTGCCAACCTCCTTGAGCATATCGCTGTCGCCGTCCTTTACCCCAGAGGTAGCGATCACCTCTCTGTCCTTCTCCCCATAACGTCTGCTCACCGCCCCCCTCCAGCTCCGCACCCTGCACCCCCTCCCAAGGTCGTCCATGACTATCGCTGTGCCAACTGGGATGCCTACCGGGACTCCATCTCCACCCAGGTCGAAAGCCACCCTCTTACCTATCACCATCCTGACATCATCCACGCCTCGTCCATTCTTCAGAAGGTAATTACTGACGCCATGGAGGCCCATGTTCCTACTAAAACCATCCACCCACACCGTCCCACACTCCCTCCGCGGGCTGTCCTCCTCCTCCATGAATCCCGGCCCCTCTATCGCTCCTTCCTGCGCACTCATGACAGGGATACACTCCAACGCCACCGGCAAATACAGCGACACGTACGGAACCTTATTACATACTGGCGCCAGACCTGCACACTACTCAACGCCACCCTCCCTATCAACTCCTCCAAGTACTGGTCCACCTTCCATCGTCTTACTGTTTCCCTTTGCGCTCCCCACTACCCCCTTCTCCATAACGATCGACTCCTTCCTGACAACCATAGTAAGGCCAACCTCTTCGCTTCCCACCTTTCCGAGGTCTGCTCCATCCCCGATGATCCCCACTTTCATTATTCTCTTTTCCCCACCGTCATGGAACGTGCCGATACCTCGGTCGCTCCACTTGCTCCTAGTCTCCAGTACTTGGGGCAGTTGCCCCCCTCTGACGTAAACACTCCCATCACAGCACAAGACATTAAACTTATCCTCCAGTCCAAATGCAACACGGCCCCTGGTCACGACTGTGTCACCTACCGTCACCTTCGAGAAAGCCCCTATTCCTTCCTGACTGTCCTCGCCCATCTCTATAATGTCATCCTCTCTACTGGCTTCTACCCTGACCTGTGGAAGACCTCCCGCGTCCTCTTATTCCTCAAACCCAACAAATCCCCTTCTGCCGCCTCTTCCTATCGTCCCATCTGCCTCACCTCCGTCTTCAGTAAGGTCTTTGAATCCATCCTCTCCCACCGTATCCATCAGCACCTTACTCAACACCACCTCCTCCCCCTTACCCAGTGTGGCTTCCGACCCTCCTCATCTGCTGATGACCAACTCCTCTACGTTGTTCACCTTCTGTCCCTCCAGCTCAACTCCCGTCGCTCCGCCATTTTTGTTTCCCTTGACCTCCAAAATGCCTATGACCTTGTATGGCATCCCGGTCTCCTCTTTAAACTCCAAACCTATGCGCTGCCTATCAAGTTTGTTCGTCTGGTCGCTTCCTTCCTCTCGCACCGTCCTTCCTATGTCACCCTCCACAACACCAACTCCCGTGTCTTTTATCCCACGGCTGGCGTCCCCCAGGGTTCTGTCCTCTCCCCTCTCCTTTATCTCTTGTATACAGCTGATATGCCCAAGCCACCCCCACTAGTCCACCTTCTCCAGTACACTGATAACACCGCCTTCCTGGCTGTCTATCCTACCCTTCAACGGTCTCAACGTACCCTCCAAACCCACCTTAACCAGTTCAGAACTTGTTGTAACCAGTGGTTCCTCCGTCTCAACCCCTCCAAAACCCAGGCAATCATCATAGGCCGCACCACTCGCTCCTTTCGCCTCCATGATTTCTACCTCACCCTTTATGGTCGTCCTATCCAGCTCACCCCCACCCTGAAATACCTTGGCCTCACCCTCGACCGACACCTCACCTGGACCCCTCATCTCCAGACCGTCCAGCAGAAAGCCCATTCCCGCCTCTGCCTTCTGAAACTCCTGTCTGGCCGGACATGGGGATTGCATCATTCTACCATCCTTCACACCTACAAATCCCTCATCTGTCCTATCCTCTGTTATGCCAGCGTTGCCTGGATCTCCGCCCCCACCCGCATTTACAAGGCCCTCCAAATCCTTGAACGCCATACGCTCCACCTTGCCTTCCGTATCCGCCTTCCTTCCCCCACACGGCTCCTGTATGAACTGATCCGCTTCCCCCACCTCCTCCTGTTCCTCCAACATCTCCGCATCCTTTACATTGTCCGCAGGCTTGATCCCCCCCACACTCTGGTTTCCTCCTTCCTCTCCACCCCCCGCCCGTTGCCGCGCCTCTATCGCTGTATCCCTCCCTCTCTCCACCACCACACCCTCCATCTCGTTCATCAGGGCAATTTCCAACGCCTCCCCCTCCCGGATGACGAACTTCGCCGTGACATCTACCCTTCCTTCCAACTATAACCTGGCCTTGTTCCCACCCCCCCTCCCCAGGGCCCCCTTTTTCCTCTTCCCTCCTCCTCCCAGAGCGGATTTGCCTCCATCCCCCCCTCCCCTGACACTCTGCACCCCATACTTGCTTCTTTCCTTCCCACATCCCTCCCTACCTGGCCCTCTCCAGCGCGCCCTCCGCTCATCTCCCCCATCTCTTCCCCTCCCTCCCTTCTTCAGGTCTCCCTCATCTCCTAGCGCCTGGCAGATCCTCTGTATTGATCATCATCAGTGTGCCGCATCAGTGTTGTGTTTAGCGCTGTTTCTCCTGTGCGTCCAGAGGTGTGATTTTAATTGTGTTCGCCGACAGTGTTACGTTATGTGCTATGCCATCCGTCGATACCTTTATGCTCCAGTCATACTGTGCCTTGTGTTCTTTTAATCGCCGCAGTGTGTGGCTTTTTGTGTGTGCTACTTTTAAACAGTTTTTTATCTCCTTTTTACAGTCACCCCGTTTTTTTTGTCTATTGCCTTCCATGATGTTACCCCTTTTTTATATCTATGTTCACCATATTCTCTCCTTTGCAATTTTTAAATGTTTTCTATTGTTTGTTCTATGTCTTTCGTCTGAAGAGCAGCGCATATGCTGCTGCCAGCCCGCCCCGATGGGGAATTGAAATACAATAAAGAAGAAAAAAAAAAGACCTACCGACGGCGGTGAATAGGCGATTATCATCTGTATCTTGCGATTGATGTCTGCTTCTAATTTTTGGAAGGCTGTATAGCCTCATTATGTAGTTAACGTGGCTCTGGATACGAATAGTGTACTGATAATTGTCTGCAGATATGCGTCGAGGATGGTGGGGTCAGACTACCACAGTAACTTTTGATGTAAATAAGTTGTTCTTTGTTATTTGGGCAGCGTGGTCTCAAGCGCTTTGTCAGGCTTCGCGAGGCTCGCCCCGTCGGAGTTTCGAGTCCTACCTCGAGCGTGGGTGTGTGTGTTGTCCTTAGCATAAGATAGTTTTAGTTAGATTAAGTAGTGTGTAAGCCTAGGGACCAATGACCCCAGCAGTTTGGTCCGATAGTATCTTACCACAAATTTCCAAATTTTGCTGTTTGGCTATTTGGGCAACGAGATAACTGATGGCTAAAGTAGAGAGGATATAACATACAGACGGCTCTTCCGAAGAAGAGACATTTGTTGCTGCCCCTTCTCTCTCTCTCTCTCTCTGATACTACTTCCTCTTGTCCGTTTTTATGTGCAGGCCAACGTCAGGAACCTCTTGATTCATTTTTATCTGTTTTTGACTAATGGATACACTGATTCACGAGAAAGGGTACTGTATACAATTTACAAATATTTCATATGAATTGTCCGAATTATGATTAACTAAAGTTTAATTATGAAAACGACACCACTGCCTCCTACCGAACAACTGCCATAATTCGAGAGAGGAGCAGTCACTTGAGACAGCAGAAAGAGTGACACAATTTGTATCTGGCGTGATCTAACGGTATAGCGTTTGGCTTTGAACTATCGAATCCCGGATGAGCCAATTTTTTCCACTGTGCCTGGAATCCTTACATTCATCTCTCAATGACGAGGAGATTCGCCAGAAACGAAACTTGATTCGGATCGTGCGTTACGCTGTAGCTCCCCGTTTTCCGGTTGAATAACTGGTTAAGGACTTGCATGTCGCCTGATACCCAATTTATTGCAATCGTTTCGGAACAACTGAATAGCAAAAATAACATGTGAAACAAAATGCTTCGATTTTAAATATTTTATGCATATAGTAAAATGCAATACGGGATGCACCTTTGCTTCGTTTATATAAACAAAGCTTTACATCAGCGCAACTTACGGTTCAATATTTTCATAAGTCAAATATAATTGCGAACACAATTCTCTGCGTCCTGGGGGAAAAAGGTATTATTTGTTTTGACACTTCCAAATTGTGCAGAAGACTGGTAAAAGAATCTTCTTTGACGACGCACTTCGAAATACGACAATTTCAGACTGCCGATTTCTGCTTCCCTCACATTATCAGTTGCAACGTGCGCTCTTATTTAAGCACAAATCTTTCGATTAACGGACAGTGAGTTACTCAGCTTACAAGTATTCTAATAAACACGACCAATAACGAAAAGACAACCGCCCCCATACATGACGTCAGAGCTACAGTCTGTAGTAATAAAATATTTTTAACAGATCTCGTCCCTGAAATCGTTTGAGAATAACTGCATAGCGGTAAAACATGCGAATACCAAATATCTGATGTTTTATTTTTGTGTTTCAAGTAAATTTAATTTCCGAAAAACTACTTCAGCTGCTTCACTTCGTTTACATGCAATACGTCCTTTCAGCAGTGCAGGAGATGATTCAACTTTCAGCTTTCTGCTTTCCTTGAATCTAACCTGTATGTGGACATGGTTCTTTATGTGGCACAGTGAAGTCTTCCATAAGAGTCCACGGAAAAGAATTGCGGCAATGAGTCTCAACAATGCATCACAGTACGTACTAAAGCTTCACATAAAGTGTTCTGTTACACGACCTGAAAATGTACATCATGCGTGTTCTCTGTTCTACCACAGACAGCCTCGCCGCGCGGGATTACCCGAGCGGTCTCAGGCTCTGCAGTCATGGACTGTGCGGGTGGTCCCGGCGGAGGCTCGAGTCCTCCCTCGGGCATGGGTGTGTGTGTGTGTGTGTGTGTTTGTCCTTATGATAATTTAGGTTAAGTAGTGTGTAAGCTTAGGGACTGTTGACCTTAGCATTTAAGTCCCTTAAGATTTCACACACACTTTTTTGAAACAGCCTCCGATACATACTGAAACACTCACGCGCATGCAACTCATGATTCGCATACAATGTTTAGATATATTGGAAACATAACTTACGTCACGATGTGCTCCCATCATTGCGATGAGATGTCACTCCAAACGCCATTTTTACAGGGAAGACACAACATTCATGCCTCCAGACAATTTTCCTGCCTTGCCCTGCTTTCACCCCATAGGTTTTATGAATGTGATGATATTTACTTACTTAAAGATGTTCTGTGAATAATTTTATTCGTAGCCTGCAAACAAAATACGGTGCGACAGTCGTCTAGTCGCTTATACTTAACGCTACCCATGCGAAGCCAGGCCGGGTTACTTGTGAAATATAAATTTAAATATTAGGAAGCCTTTGATGGAGTTTAGACGTTCATGGAAGTGAAACAAAGGCGATAAGCAGTTCTGACAAGAAAATAAGTTTTTCAAATGTGGTGTTACAGAAGAATGCTGAAAATCACACCAGTAGATCGCGTGCCGGATGAGGAGGTACTGAGTAGAATTGGGAAGAAAAAGGAATTGTGCTACAACTTGACTAAAAGAAGGGATCAGTTGCTAAGACATTCTGAGACTTATGGGGAACATCAGTTTAGTTTAGAGGCAAGTGTGGGAGGTAAAAATCGTAGACAGAAAGCAGGATATGAATACAGTAAGCAGGTCCAAGGGGATTTAGGTTGCAGTAGCTATTCGGAAATGGAGAGGCTCGCACAAGAGCCAGTAGCGTGGAAAACTGCTTCAAACCAGTATTCAGACGGAAGACTACAACCACAACCATAACAACAGCAACAGCAACACCACCACCTACTGCTGCTACTACTACTACTACTACTACTACTACTACTACAAAAACGGACGTTTCAGTTTACAGACGTGTCAAGTCACAAGAACAAAATTTTATAGGTGACACAAAAAGCTATTGTATCTGATAGAACAGATGGTTATCCACTCACTTCTAGAAGTGCATGAGACTTCTGTAAACAATATAAACATTGTACTCCAGATTCAGGGGGTAGATGCAAGTGACCTATCTTGACCCCATTCCGGATACCTATGGTGAGGCATGAAGCGTCTTGACATTACACAGTTGGCTGCGAATAACAACAGAAGACACTACAGAACACTAAAGTAAGCAAATACGAGCTAAATGTGGAAAACGAAATGAGAACATAAACAATAAGACCAGAAAGTAGCAACAGCTATGAGTGGAACCGGTAGCAGACAACGACCATATACCAACATACAAGTGAATGAGACTGTAAATAACGAATCATGTGGTATACAGGACCATAATATGTAAAACAGAGCTTCGAGGAGAAGAAAATGAATGCTAGATACGTATCAATCAACGTTATCACTGTTACCAGTACACTATAATGTTCGTTCGGAGGCTTGTAAGGAGTTAGGAAACAATATGCTAGTTAATCACACTCTTCTTTGTAGTATAGATCGTGTGAGGTACTACTCGCGCAGTTCAATCTTAGAATAGGCGCTGTGGCTGATGGAGGCTACCGTTTGTTTCCTTTATCGTTATGTCACCCGCTTCGCCCCATATGAGAGGGGGCGGGGGGAGGGAGGGAGAGAGGGGACTATCGCGGGTACAAAATTACACTCCTCAGACAGGAGTATTAAAAAATACAACGAAGATGAAAACATATTATTAAGGGGTAATAACTTTACGTACGGTTATAAAAATGTAAAGGATGAATTCGTCGGCGTTTCCATAAAAAAATTAATATTTTCCTTTTTAAATTAAAATCAAAGGACTAAAAGACGAAAAACAAAAATATGTACATCTAAAAACAAATGTAAGAAAAGGTGAGATCCTTTTAAGGAGAAGTAGTGCACTTTAACTTAAAAGCTGAAGGCCCTACACGGGGCCGGCTGGAGTGGCCGAGTGGTTCTATGCGATACAGTCTGGAACCGAGCGACCACTACAGTCGCAAGTTCGAATCATGCCTCGGGCATGTATGTGTGTGATATCCTTAGGTTAGTTAGGTTTAAGTAGTTCCAAGTTCTAGGGGACTGATGACCTCAGAAGTTAAGTCCCATGGTGCTGAGAGCCATTTGAGCCATTTGAACCCTACATGGGGAGAAAAGGATTTGAGCAGAAGAGAATGTGTTCTATATGGTTGAGGGGTGCACGGAGGAATATATAGTGGCCCGTTAGCAGGAAACTATGGGGATGAAGGTAGGTGTTGATGTGGATAGTGGGAAGACAAAAGGTGGCAAGGGATTTGGTACTTTGGTAGGGTAATAGTATCAGGAGTAAGGGGATGGGGAGACATGGAGAGGGAAAATGAGAGGGAATACCTGATTTGGAGTTTGTTAGATGAGGAAGAGTAGTAATAGGTAGGACAGGTTAATTCGAAGCTGATCTCATAGTCTGGGAGGTAGTCGGTTGAAACTGGATTGGGATAGTACATGGAGTGTGTAGATGTATGGACACTGGGATGTGTTTTTAAAGATATGGCAGCACCCTGGATTGCTAATCAGAGGGCTAACGATAGGGTTATTTGAATCTAGTTTGCTGATTGTGTAGCATTAGCGAAGGTGTTTGATGTGATTGACGAAGAGTGGGAATTTGATGAGATGGTTGAGGATCCACATCATGGTAGGTAAAAAGGATCCGCAAAGCAAGGTGAAGTGCATGATGTTCAAGGATTTGAAGGGACTTACCGAAATTCGAAATTTGATGGTCCAATGATCTGTGCAACATTTTTATAGGAGAGGATGAGTTGGAACAAGGTTTTGTAAATGTGAAGACTAGCGGAGGGGTTCTATCTCAAAGTTCGCCCAACTAGTAGTTTTAGGCTATTGTGGGCTTTCTGTTGGATGGTCAGTAGGTGAGGTTTCCATTTTAGTTACCACACGAGAGTTAGTCCAAGGTATTTTAGTATGTTAGTTAAATGGATGGTGATGGGAAGTGCGTGTAGTTCATCCTATAATTGTTGCCTGGGTTATGGAGGGAATGCTCTTGAGGAGCCATTGTTTCCATTGATTGAGGTAGATTTTGACAGATCGTTAGGATTTCTAGAATTTAGGGTACAGAGTGGGGAAAGTGGTGTCATCAGCATACTGAAGGTGAACTGGCGGAGGTGGTTTGGGCATATTGACAGTGTAGAGAGATAAACGAGAGGAGAGAGGATAAAGTCTTGAGGCATGCCTACAGTGGGATAGAAGCTATAGGAATAGGTATTATTAATAGTGAAAAAGGATGAGCGATTAGATAGGAAAAATGCAAAGTGGCAGAATAGTTAATTGAAAGTGTGTAAGTCTGGAGTTTTAATAGGAGACTGGATTGCTAAAGCCGTCATAGAATTACTCTAGGTCGAGGGGCCAAAAATAGCGATTTATGTTCGTTCAGCTGGTGCGATAGGAGATGAGCAACGGACAGGATCTGGTCATCAGAGAAGTTAGGACAGAAGCCGCACTAGGTGACCGGAAGGAAGTGGTGTTGGTCCAGGTATTGATGGATGCTTCAGGGAATGATAGATTCGAAAACTTTGCAAAACACTGAGGTGAGGCTGATGAGGCTGTGTGAGGATGTTAGTGTGGATTGAGGAATACTAGGATTTTGGAAGATTACATTGTTCAGGGTAATAATCTGCAGAGAAAAGAGTGTTGTTATGGGTTTCGATGTTGACTAAAAAAGGAGAGGTTACCCTCTTTGAGGTGTTGGTAGGTAATGCACTCGTGACCAGGGGAAGTCTTTTGTTTTATGTGAATTTGTCGTTTGCTATGATTGGTGTGTTTAATTCTGGCTGTGATCTCAGAGCGAACATCGGTTATTGTGGCAGTGAGGGTACGGTGATGGTGAGAAGTTTTAGGTTGTTTGACTTGGGGGGTGGTGTTGGAGTGAGGAAGGTATAAGGGCGAAAGGTGATGCATGGGATTTTGCGCAGAAGATCATATGGAAGTTGGGGTTCATGGATTTAATAACTGAAGTTTTGTGGGGTATGAATTGGGCATTATGGGAAGGTGTGGGCCATACTTCTTGATGTCAAGAGTGAGCGATTTGTCATTAAGGAATCTGGGATCAGGATAGGATAGGATGAATGTCTGAACAGTCAGGGAAGAAGGTGCAGGAGGGTGGGGAGGTGGTGTTCATGTGTCCAATGGGATCGTGATTGGTATGGGTTTTTTGGGAACAGTGCTAATAGTGGAGGTTTGGGTGGTTCTGTGGTTTCTTCGAGATAGTGGGATAAAGCAGAAGTTGGGGAACTGGAGATGGTGTCACAACTTGTTGACTGAGTGAGAGATATTGCAGCTTGTGGCGTTGCACAGTAGCACAGCGAGATATTATCTGTGCTGGTAACGGAGCATGGTAAGTGGTCGGCGTGGGATAAATTGGAAGTGGGGATAAGCAAAGGAAATGGTAGAAGACACGAAAGGTACGGTAGGCGAAACAAGTGATTGCAGATGGGGACGAGACTGTAGGAGGGGGAGGGTGGACGTAAGGTGGTGGACTTGAGGAAGTGGTCCACATAGTGACAGTAGGAGGAGGGATCTGGGTGGTATAGATGAGTGAAGTAGTAGGAGTGTCCGCACTGGGATAGGGAGACAGGGCACAGGGCGTAGATGATGATTGCCGGCGACTAATTGTCGCCGAGGTGATGGGGATAGAGACGGCGACAGTAACGGTAGGGGAGGAGACGACTGCGAAGACAATGACGACGATCCACAGGGGAGGGCTGGGGGGTAAGGATGATGATGCACACACACACACACACACACACACACACACACACACACGTTAAGGTAGAATCTAAGTAGCCTCGCATAACAGGTATTGTTTGCGAAGCACAGGAGAGTTCTCCCACCAGTCTGTGCAGGACGGGAGTTGGGCAAATGGACAACTATCTATCTAGAACCAGGGACTGCCCAGGCCAGTCCAGTCAGTAGACGCTTTGAGCAAGGGAATCCAACTTTGGGATGATGGAAGCGACCATAAATGCATTTTCCATTTATGGTTGCTTCGATCAGCCACCGCGCCAAGTGTCAGCTTGGATTGTGCAAATAGTAAAGCGGAATTTATTGTATTAGCATGCAAAAATAGATCTCACAGAATCAATATTTTATTGCCAAAATGAAATGCGGCAGGTATGTAAATAGTTTCCAGTTTTTGAATATCAAAGGAATGGTTTGCACAGTCATTATTCTACCAAATTTTCCAGCAAGCAAAAGAAAGAAGGCATTTGACTTAAAGCTGAGCTGGCACAGCTAGGGTCGTTCTGATCGATATTTCTGTTTCAATACCTGTTGTATCTGTCCCGATATCATGTTTTCGTTAATTTCATAATATCACAAAATGTATCGCCATTGAAAGCAATAAAAGATATACAGAAAAATATTTATCATTGAAATACTTATTAATAGTCAAATAAATTACATTTGAAAATACAGCGATACTTCTCTTTAAGCCTTTCCATGCAAGTTTTATGAGAAGTGAATTTACGTAGTGTCTATGTAGTATACAGCAGAGTCACGTGCTGTAGGAAAACCTGCACTCCATGCAGACAATCAGATCTGAAGAATATACTGCAGTAGTATTAAGCATGTAGTTGTAAAAGTGGTTCTACTAATCAAATGTTTGTGAATTAAATGTACCTGATGGAATGTATTAGTACTTGTATTTTTCAAGTCACTTTTCTTGCTGTTTTGAGTTACTGACGCACTGAGAATCTGGCAAACATACATATATGTTCATACTCGACAAACCACAGTGAGGTGCATGCGAAACGTTAATTAGCATTGTACGGAGAGGCAGTTTACCCATACAGCACATGCAGCACAAGCACATGCACATGCTGTTAGGAGCCTCGCAGTAACACAGCGCAATTTTCGGGGAAAAATACAATTGAAATTATACTGTCAACGATTATATTGGCATTACAGTGCTGTATTTTATAACACGAGAAATATGGATGATTGACATAACGGTGTATGTACTTTCGACAGGAGCAGATTCAGGGAGGGCCGGGCCGGGCCGGGCCGGGCCGGGCCAGGGCGGGCCAGGCCGGGGGGGGGGCGTAATTCCCCCTCCCTCTCATTAACAACAGGTTAACCTAAGCATTTAAATCTTTACGTACATCAGTTTCCAAATTTCCCAGTTAACTTTCAGACAATGTCGTCAAAGCGTTGACCCTTCATGTGAATCCCTGTACTTTGTCGTTTTGCGGCAGGTTCGTATTGACAACTCAGTCTCGTAACACATGATGATTTTTTCCAAAAAAGACTTCTCAGAGATTTGTACTTCAATCAAATCGCGGCAGACGTCTATACATAATTACTTTTGTTTGAGAGTCAAGATATGCGGGACAAACTTTGCACACACTTTTCTATTCTCAAAAACGTTCTGAAGAATGTCTTGAATACTTGATTTAGAGATGTTGCACCACTGCGGCTTGTGTCACAACGTCAACACATTACGGCAACAATCCCTCTAGTTAACACCGTTTGCTCACAACTGACTTGTCGAATGCACATCTGTTGCTCACAGTTGTTAGTTCAAGCTGCACCATAATTACTGCGTTGACATCGCTTATGTGTCAGGAATAAAGTTAGTCCCGGAACATTTTGGACGGATGTTTATAAGATTACAAGTAGGACACTGAGTGACATGAGACAGAAATTGAAAGTCTCTCCACGAAGAGAAAATAGCAAAGTCTGACTTTCCCGAATACAGGTGGAAAGACTGAAAGGAGAAGCATTCCCCATCGTTTACACCATCGTACGGCCTTAGTTTGCATGTCTGTTTTGACAGTCGTAGTGCTAAATGCAATACTGATAGTACTGAGCCCACGATTCACTCTTACGTCACGTAGATTATGACATTGTCAGATTTGGTTGCTGTTATATATCACGTAACAAAATCTGTGACCAAATTTCAGAAAACATTCCTCACACATTGAGGAAGGAAATAAGTTACATGGACATGGATCCAGAAACGCTTTATTTCCATGTTAGAGCTTGTTTTTTATTTTTCTCTTGAAAATTTCATTAATCATGAGAAACACACAGGACAAGAACGTATCAGCACGATATGAAAGAATTTCCTAAACGGATTATTCAAAATGCCCTCTGTTAGCAAGAATAAATGCATCAACCCATCGTCACATTGAATCCCATGCTCCTTATGACGATGATCAATTGCTTTAAATATTGTCCTGTCGGGCATTGCCGTTCTGGAAATCTCTCCTGACACAAACGTCGAGGGCCACAGCCATTACCATCTGCTAATCCATACAACAAATGGCGACTGATGACGTTAGCAGTTAAGTCCCCATAAGATTTCACACACACACAACAAATGGCCATCTGCCGGCTTCACATGTGTGTTCATTTCCACTGCACCATATATGAAACCAAATCCGTAATGGACACTAAACAGTTGATACTACGAGCTTGATGCTGGTAGAGCAATGTCAACACAAGCATGAAGTGAGTCACCTGAAGGAATTTTGCGGGGTCACCCAGACGAACCATCGTCCCCCTCCCCCTTGGACAAATAAGATTCAAGTTCCCCATCCCCCTTCTCATCCTTTGGTAGTAGAGTAACTGAGTGGGCAACGTCAGTATTTTTCTGTGCGCTGTAGGCAGAGGATCAGGTTTGTTTGACCTCAGGGTGTGGGTATTTGTTGTAAACAATAACAATAAATTAAACGTACAATTATTGTTATTATGCACGTTCTCATTTTAGTTCTGGGCTCCATTCTGAGAGGATCACAGTATGTGTAATCATTATAAATAGTAAATTAATTATATTATTATTCGAATAACTCAAATTTCGTCATTTGAGGCATGTATGCTGTAGTGATAGGATTAGAGTGTGGGTATTTGTTATGAATAGTACATTAAATTTATTATTATTTCAATTACGTAATTTCGTGAGTAATATTTTTGCAATTTTAGCAATTTTTGAAATACTTCTAACTATTAAGATGCAAGTAAATATAAGATGCGATCATAGTTTCCCTACGAAAGCCACACTAACCCCTTGCAAAATGTGGGTGCTTACATATCCGCATCGGAGTCGTGCTGTTTTGCATATATGCTGCAGCGTTGCTCTCAAATGGAAACTTCTTGATCGCCCTTTATACGATGTTAAACAATTTCCACAATGCATTGTTCACACCATCGCAGACCCTTAAATTTTTAAATACTACACCATGATATTTAAATATATAAACTCTTGCTACATACCACATCTACTTCATATCTACTTTACCAGTGTATGTGCTGACATAATTTCTGCAATGTGTAATTAATAACAGCTACGCTATTGCTCAGACTTAAAATGTTAAAGAAATGCCACAAGAGGACATTTAAACAAATGACTATTGCTAAGTCATCCCTACATTACTAGTGTGTGTGTGTGTGTGTGTGTGTGTGTGTGTGTGTGTGTGTGTGTGTGTGTGTGTGTGTGTGTGTGGTGTCATAGTGTACCCGTTAAAACGAGTGCATTGTCCTATTGGTAGAAATGATGTCACGATATATTCTACAAAATCTTGGCAAATGTTAACAAGATGTGTGATGCAAGACAATGCTGTGTGACGTCATAGCAAAATTCTGTAAGCAGTGCAGTAATACAACTTGACAGAAAGGCACTGCTACTAAATCTAGCTCTCAGGGAGAGGCATCCAGCCCAAGTTAATAACAGCAGTTCTATCGTATCCCGTAGCGAAGCTCTTCGGCCACTTTTGAGGCTTAGACTACCGAAAAATTTAAGAAAACGTGCAGTTAGTCAGAATATAACAATGCGTAGAAAACAGTGTAAGTTTGTTTTGTATGATGCTATAGTTTCATTTGACCCATCCGTGAGTTGAGAGTTGACTGCGTTATGCATACTATCCAGTTAAACAATTCACTGGAGGCGTTTAGAATGACAAGTAACAGTATCCATTCATTCTGCCTCCGTCTGCTAACTTGTCGTTGCTACAGCACACTTGCTGCACTGCTGTGTACATGTGGAAAATCGCTTATTCCAGCAAGAGACCCAGGATCCGTACGAGTGTTCCAACCCCGTACAAACCTTCCAACTGCTTTTTATGCAGTGAGGCGGGGGGCGACTCCCCAGCTCTTCGGTTGTCCATTCTGAAGTGGTGCCACTCGAGCACACCGAGAAAAGAGGTGCCAGCGTGGTCACGAAGCCAATGTGAAGTGAAAAGCTTATTTTCCTTCAATGGTCCACGCCATCTTGCGACTTTATCTCTCATAATACGTTTAACGGGTGACAAAATTATTGTCGCCTTAGCATTTGACGATCTTATGGTTCAACAACACATCGGCAGGTCCGGAATCCCTTGCAAAATTTATGTTCTAGAAGAAATTTCCTTGTCAAGTTTCTCAACTCATTTATTATACACGCTATCGATTCGTGTTCGTAGTCAGTGGTTACAGAATATCAACTTTGGATTTTGTGTCAGCTCAATAATTCGACACTCTTCCTTTGTAAGGGCTGAACGAAATGGTCGCTAAGGTTTCTACATGAGTTTGTGAAACGTTTAAGAAAAGTCTCGGATTTATGGTTCTACTACTCTGTTAAAGAGCTCTTTTATCTATTTATTTGTATTTTATTTATTTAGCCTGACCAGATTAGGACCTTACGGCCTTATCTTACATCTGACCAGGTACAACACACACCAAAAATATTAAGAAACCACAGGTAATAATAATAATAATTGACACTAACAATGATAATGCTAATAATAATTGACACTAATATTAATAACGATCATAATAATAACTGACACTAACAATAATAATAATGATAAAAATCCTGACGGTCATTAAAAATTATATAGATTATTTTATCACATTTGAATCCATGTTTAGTGTTATAGAAACACATTTGAAAAAGAAAGAGGAGAAGATGGAAATGGCAGTGACAGTGGCTGTTAGGAAGAACAGAATTCAAATAAAGAATTCTGCTAACTTTGGGAAGGGAAAAGGGTTGACGAGAGTGAGCTGTAGGCTAGTATATGGGAGAGATGTCTATTGTGACAGAAGGAGGGGCCAACAACTGTATTTTGAAGTTTGGAAGAAATCTAATTTCTTGACATTTTGATGAAGATTTTCCGGAGAAAGTTTCCTAATACCAAAAGTGACTTAGAGGACATGGGAGAGTTACATGATGGTACAGAGATTATTTTAATTCGTTGAGAACGAATATTTCTGCTGTGCTTTTTAGGTAGCAGTTTAAGATTTGGAGTTATATAAGGGGGAGTGCAGTGATTGAGAAGACGATAGAGCTAACATACAATATAACTACTGTGTCCAAACTAAGTGCCTACGCCTCCCGCTTCCCGCGAAGCAGACCGGTACAGCGGGCCCCGGACCGAGTAGGGGTTAGCCTGGCCGGTTATCCCGGAAACAGACGTTTCCCAGAGACCACCAGGAGGCGTCCACGGCGCCGCAAGAGGTCGCTACAGCCGCGGACCTCTTTCCTTCCGCTCTACACATGACTGCAAATAGAGCCAGCTATATCCATGCGCCAAGCAGTATTTAGACTCGCGCAGGAGCCTGAAGAGGTTCTTCCCCCTCCTCCAGCCCCCCCCCCCCCCATCTGCCTTTGGCTCGGGAGTGTCATCTTTGTGCCGCCCTTTTCGTACAGTGTTTTACAGTGAGTGTTTTACAGTGAGTGTTCCGTGTTGTTTTTTGTGAAGTGTTGCGAACGGCCATCATACTGTCGCTGGGTGTGCTTTTTATCTCTTGCGAACAGAAACCAGACTGTCGCCGTGTTTTTTAATTGTGTGTGTACTATGTTACTCGTCTGATTCCTGTGTCTTTTATTAACATTGCCAACCCCTTTTGCTTTCTGGTTTAACTTTCCGCATTTTTCCGCCATTTTACACTTTACGTCACCGTTTTATCGCCTGTTTTTCTTGTTTCTTTTCTTCTTCCGTTTTTAAAATAAAAGTCTGTAGGCTGTAGAGCAGCGTACTAAGCTGCTGCCATCCCGCCCCCTTCGGGGGGAATTGAAAATCAATAAAGGAAACAAAAAACCTGAAGAGGCAGTTCACGCCGAGCGCGCCCACTGGTGTCATCGTAGCCGCCGTGTCATCGTCCACCGCCGCCAGCGTACCGGAGCCATCCTCGTACGGCCTCTATTCGTCCTCGGACTCCGGTGACGGTAACGTGGACTCCGCGCCGCTCTTCATGAGACGCCTGGGGCTTGGTTTGGTGAAGTTGTATGGTTACTACTGACAGTATTGTTTGGAAGAATCTCTGATTTAGTTAGTGGTAGGCTTGGAGGATCAGTCCTACCTCACAAATATTGTTTTGTAAATTCTGAAGAAAGTCTTTAGTTTAAATAAAAACGCTATAACTCCCCATGAACCATGGACCTTGCCGTTGGTGGGGAGGCTTGCGTGCCTCAGCGATACAGATAGCCGTACCGTAGGTACAACCACAACGGAGGGGTATCTGTTGAGAGGCCAGACAAACGTGTGGTTCCTGAAGAGGGGCAGCAGCCTTTTCAGTAGTTGCAAGGGCAACAGTCTGGATGATTGACTGATCTGGCCTTGTAACAATAACCAAAACGGCCTTGCTGTGCTGGTACTGCGAACGGCTGAAAGCAAGGGGAAACTACGGCCGTAATTTTTCCCGAGGGCATGCAGCTTTACTGTATGATTAAATGATGATGGCGTCCTCTTGGGTAAAATATTCCGGAGGTAAAATAGTCCCCCATTCGGATCTCCGGGCGGGGACTACTCAAGAGGATGTCGTTATCAGGAGAAAGAAAACTGGCGTTCTACGGATCGGAGCGTGGAATGTCAGGTCCCTTAATCGGGCAGGTAGGTTAGAAAATTTGAAAAGGGAAATGGATAGGTTAAAGTTAGATATAGTGGGAATTAGTGAAGTTCGGTGGCAGGAGGAACAAGACTTCTGGTCAGGTGACTACAGGGCTATAAACACAAAGTCAAATAGGGGTAATGCAGGAGTAGGTTTAATAATGAATAGGAAAATAGGAACGCGGGTAAGCTACTACAAACAGCTTAGTGAACGCATTATTGTAGCCAAGATAGATACGAAGCCCACACCTACTACAGTAGTACAAGTTTATATGCCAACTAGCTCTGCAGATGACGAAGAAATTGAAGAAATGTATGAAGAAATAAAAGAAATTATTCAGATTGTGAAGGGAGACGAAAATTTAATAGTTATGGGTGACTGGAATTCGAGTGTAGGAAAAGGGAGAGAAGGAAACGTAGTAGGTGAATATGGATTGGGGCTAAGAAATGAAAGAGGAAGCCGCCTGATAGAATTTTGCACAGAGCACAATTTAATCATAGCTAACACTTGGTTTAAGAATCATGATAGAAGGTTGTATACATGGAAGAACCCTGGAGATACTAAAATGTATCAGATTGATTATATAATGGTAAGACAGAGATTTAGGAACCAGGTTTTAAATTGTAAGACATTTCCAGGGGCAGATGTGGACTCTGACCACAATCTATTGGTTATGACCTGTAGATTAAAACTGAAGAAACTGCAAAAAGGTGGTAATTTAAGGAGATGGGACCTGGATAAACTGAAAGAACCAGAGGTTGTAGAGAGTTTCAGGGAGAGCATAAGGGAACAATTGACAGGAATGGGGGAAAGAAATACAGTAGAAGAAGAATGGGTAGCTTTGAGGGATGAAGTAGTGAAGGCAGCAGAGGATCAAGTAGGTAAAAAGACGAGGGCTAGTAGAAATCCTTGGGTAACAGAAGAAATATTGAATTTAATTGATGAAAGGAGAAAATATAAAAATGCAGTAAATGAAGCGGGCAAAAAGGAATACAAACGTCTCAAAAATGAGATCGACAGGAAGTGCAAAATGGCTAAGCAGGGATGGCTAGAGGACAAATGTAAGGATGTAGAGGCTTATCTTACTAGGGGTAAGATAGATACTGCCTACAGGAAAATTAAAGAGACCTTTGGAGATAAGAGAACCACTTGTATGAACATCAAGAGCTCAGATGGAAACCCAGTTCTAAGCAAAGAAGGGAAAGCAGAAAGGTGGAAGGAGTATATAGAGGGTCTATACAAGGGCGATGTACTTGAGGACAATATTATGGAAATGGAAGAGGATGTAGATGAAGATGAAATGGGAGATACGATACTGCGTGAAGAGTTTGACAGAGCACTGAAAGACCTGAGTCGAAACAAGGCCCCCGGAGTAGACAACATTCCATTGGAACTACTGACGGCCTTGGGAGAGCCAGTCCTGACAAAACTCTACCATCTGGTGAGCAAGATGTATGAAACAGGCGAAATACCCTCAGACTTCAAGAAGAATATAATAATTCCAATCCCAAAGAAAGCAGGTGTTGACAGATGTGAGAATTACCGAACAATCAGTTTAATAAGCCACAGCTGCAAAATACTAACACGAATTCTTTACAGACGAATGGAAAAACTAGTAGAAGCCGACCTCGGGGAAGATCAGTTTGGATTCCGTAGAAATACTGGGACACGTGAGGCAATACTGACCTTACGACTTATCTTAGAAGAAAGATTAAGGAAAGGCAAACCTACGTTTCTAGCATTTGTAGACTTAGAGAAAGCTTTTGACAATGTTGACTGGAATACTCTCTTTCAAATTATAAAGGTGGCAGGGGTAAAATACAGGGAGCGAAAGGCTATTTACAATTTGTACAGAAACCAGATGGCAGTTATAAGAGTCGAGGGACATGAAAGGGAAGCAGTGGTTGGGAAGGGAGTAAGACAGGGTTGTAGCCTCTCCCCGATGTTATTCAATCTGTATATTGAGCAAGCAGTAAAGGAAACAAAAGAAAAATTCGGAGTAGGTATTAAAATCCATGGAGAAGAAATAAAAACTTTGAGGTTCGCCGATGACATTGTAATTCTGTCAGAGACAGCAAAGGACTTGGAAGAGCAGTTGAATGGAATGGATGGTGTCTTGAAGGGAGGATATATGATGAACATCAACAAAAGCAAAACGAGGATAATGGAATGTAGTCGAATTAAGTCGGGTGATGTTGAGGGTATTAGATTAGGAAATGAGACACTTAAAGTAGTAAAGGAGTTTTGCTATTTGGGGAGCAAAATAACTGATGATGGTCGAAGTAGAGAGGATATAAAATGTAGACTGGCAATGGCAAGGAAAGCGTTTCTGAAGAAGAGAAATTTGTTAACATCGAGTATAGATTTAAGTGTCAGGAAGTCTTTTCTGAAAGTATTTGTATGGAGTGTAGCCATGTATGGAAGTGAAACATGGACGATAAATAGTTTGGACAAGAAGAGAATAGAAGCTTTCGAAATGTGGTGCTACAGAAGAATGCTGAAGATTAGATGGGTAGATCACATAACTAATGAGGAGGTACTGAACAGGATTGGGGAGAAGAGGAGTTTGTGGCACAACTTGACCAGAAGAAGGGATCGGTTGGTAGGACATGTTCTGAGGCATCAAGGGATCACCAATTTGGTATTGGAGGGCAGCGTGGAGGGTAAAAATCGTAGGGGGAGACCAAGAGATGCATACACTAAGCAGATTCAGAAGGATGTAGGTTGCAGTAGGTACTGGGAGATGAAGAAGCTTGCACAGGATAGAGTAGCATGGAGAGCTGCATCAAACCAGTCTCAGGACTGAAGACCACAACAACAACAACAACAACTCACACAGAGATTTTCCTATCCGCAAACGGCGGATATAGTAACTGTCTACACTTATCGGCACGCAGCCATGATAATTGTTCATAGACGTGAGCGGGATGATAGAAATGGTGTACGTCACAAATGTATCTCACACAAGCATTCATCGCTAGTTCTAGCCTGCTTGCGGTTTCGTACGTACGTTCTTCGAGAATACCAACACCATAGTTAACTATGGGGAGTATAGCTCGCCCGGCTAGCAGCGCGGTCTAACGCGCTGCTTCCCGTGCCGGAAGGCGTACCGGTCCCCGGCACGAGTCCACCTGGCGGATTAGTGTCGAGGTCCGTTGTGCCGGCCAGCCTGTGGATGGTTTTTAAGACGGTTTTTCGTCTGTCTCGGCGAATGCGGGCTGGTTCTCCTTATTCTGCCTCACTTACACTATGTCGGCGATTGCTGCGCAAACACTGTCCCCACGTACGCGTACACCATAATTGCTCTACCACGAAAACATTGTAGTTACACTCGTCTGGAATAACCCAGGGTTCGGTGTGGGGGCGGCGGTGAGGTGGGTGGCCTGTTGTGGGGTTGTGAACCTCTCAGGGCTACGGCGGGACGAAGCCTCTCCGTCGTTTCTAGGTCCCAGGTTCAATACACAATACACACAATGGGGAGTATTAGTGACTCTAAGACCTTGTTTTTAAGGTTATTGAAAATCTTTTATCTTCTGCAATTCTGGAGAGAATCATGTTGGTACTTACTAATATCATTCTGGTAAGAAATTCCACCTCATTTACAGATTACTTAACACTATCACGGTCAACATTTGATAAACTTAAATTATATTGCTTGGTAGAGGTAACTTTTACTCACGACAGGATCAGGATTAGAAGTGTTTGTTTCCATTGTGACAAAAGTAGTGTTGTAGAGCTGGGTTACTACAAGTTCTAGTTGCTTGGTGTCAGTTTAGATATTCTGGGTTCGGAATGCTACTCCTGTGTACTCCTGTGGAGTATGAGTTCTGTTAGTTAAGCGCTGCGGCACCTATGTTGGTTCTGGTCTCTGTTTATCTTTATATAATAGAGGGTCACAATATTAGATTTTGGGCATCTCACAGAGGATATGTTGTAGTATTACAGGGCTGGAAAGAAAGACACACATCAGGATGTTGATTTTCATTCTTGCTGCCAGCTACAATGCCACTTCTAAACAAAAATGACGACTCTGTTGCCGGATTTTTCCATTCATCGAGCTGCCCGATTCACCCCGAGAGAGCGATAAACCCCACCTGGCTGATGTAGGTCAGTGCAGCGTCGGGAAATCGATTCACACAAGGGTGTGAGCGACCCCACCACCTCCATCTCTGACTAACCTGTTGCGTACAGCAACAGATCTGAGGCAACCAGTGACGAGGACACCTTGCTGTGGCTAATGTCTCCTGCCTTGCGTGACCCCGCTGTTGTTTCAGAGCTGAAGAGATCCTTGTTCGTATAATGTGCCTAGCAGAGAAGCATGTGCTGTCCTGGTCAGACTATGCCACGTATTTCATGTAGAGAGCTATAAAAATATCTTAATGGTCACAGAGGAAGAGAACATGAAGCTTGGTAACGACTACCAGCACTACATCACTATACACGGTGAGTCACAAACTATTGCCACCTAGAATAACTCCGAAAGTGTGATAGTAGCTGAAAAGTTTGTGGGACGAATGTTGCATGGGACAACGGGTGCCACAATATGACGTTGGTGTTTTGTTGCTAGGTGGGGTCGCGTCAGACATATGAAGGTCCACTTTGTTTTTTTAATGGGATGCTATAGTTTGGTAGTTGTTTTCTGACAGCGGCTATCGAGACGAATCCAATGATGTGTAACAGTAACGTCTTGGAAGGGCAACTAAGGTCAAAAAAGTGGAATGAACGTCCATTTACAGAAGGTGCAAGAAGTGATAACCATTGGTATCAAAGCAGTGCTGCAATCTTCTTATCATGGATTGAGTGGTATTCCTAATCACTTTGGCACTTATCAGAGTACATGCTCTGAGAATTATCTGTCGTATATCGTGCATATTGTAAATCTTCGCCGGCCGAAGTGGCCGTGCGGTTAAGGGCGCTGCAGTCTGGAACCGCAAGACCGCTACGGTCGCAGGTTCGAATCCTGCCTCGGGCATGGATGTTTGTGATGTCCTTAGGTTAGTTAGGTTTAACTAGTTCTAAGTTCTAGGGGACTAATGACCTCAGCAGTTGAGTCCCATAGTACTCAGAGCCATTTGAACCATTTTGTAAATCTTCGCCGAGTACGGCGTATCAATGTAACTTTCCACTGACATGTAAACATCATTGGACGGTTTCCCAATAGAACACTAATAGGAACGGTAAGACTGGTATCGTCGGATCAAGCGACTGTGAATTATGTATTCCTTCGAAGAACAAGTCAATATGCTTCTAATTTACGGAGAGTACCAACGAAATTCAGTGAGAGCTAGAGACTTATACGCTGAAACATATCCTCAACGTACTCACGCTACACGTCGTAAATTTAAATATGTGTACGATAAATTGAGAACAACTGGATCTTTAACGCATCGGAAATATATCGGGCAAAGGAAATTTACTAACGAGGAAACAGAAATTGGTACTCTTGCCGCTATGGTTCGAGGTCCTTGTGTTAGTTCGCGTCAAATCTCAAGGAGATCTGGCATGAGACAGAGTATTGTTGTTCGTGTTCTGCATTGCCATAAATATCATCCATACCATATCCGTCTCCACCAAGAATTAAATGGTACGGATTGTATGCGTCGCACTGAATTCTGCCGATGGGCTTAACGTTAGATTCAGAGTGATGACAAATTTATTAATTTGATTTTATTTACTGACGAGGCTACATCGATGAACCACAGAAATGTTTTTGCATGACACGCATTATTGGGCAACTGAAAATACGTGTTAGCTGCGGAAAGTTGCACGCCAAAGACCATGATCGGTGAATGTATGGTGTGGGATTGCGGACGACAGATTTATAGGCCCCCATTTCATCGAAGGAATTCTTAATGGTAGGAAGTGCACCACATTCCTGCAAGAAACATTAGGTCTGTTATTGGAAGAAATATCTTTAGGACCAAGGAAGAGAATGTGGTATCAACACGATGGGTGTCCGGCACATTTTTCGATGATGGCTAGAAATGAGTTGCAGAGACAGTTCCCAAATCGTTGGATTGGACGCGGAGGAGATGAATCGTGGCCGGCTCGCTCGCCAGACTTGACGCCTCTGGATTTTTTCTTGTGGGGATTCGTAAAAAACGTTGTTTATAAAGACGTTCCAACGACACCTGAAGATATGCGAGAGAGAACTGTCAGAGCATGAGCTTTGATAAGTGCCGATGTGATAAGGAATACCACTCAATCCATGATAAGAAGATGGCAGCACTGCACTGATACCAATGGTCATCACTTCGAACACCATCTTGAGGCGTAGCGCCTTCGCATCGCTCCTGTCACTTGTTAGGACGATATCGTTATAGGCATGAGTCATCGACAGATGTCACCAGCTGACATGGACCTGAGTTTCAGAGCTGCACGTAGTTGTACCAGTAGGCGGCAGAGTTCAGCAGTTGACGGACAGTGCTAGCAGTCGTAGTCAAAACAATGTTGTAAAGCTATGCTTGATTAATATTTAATGTATTTGCATAAATATAATTGTTTTATATGTATTGTAATTAGCAGTGTGAGTGTTGTATGAGTAAGGAATAACAGAAGTAAATGAAAATTGTTTTGTTTTTTCACGAAGTACCAGTTAAACTATACAGGGGATTTACTGTAATTAAATGTGCAGTCAGTTTATGGTACTAATAAATTCTGAGTAGAACACAAATTAATCGGTAATTTCAGAAGGAGTAGTTTTATATTTGATATTTTTCTAAATTTATTTATTTAGCAATTGCCATAGATTGGTTGAAATGGCTCTGAGCACTATGGGACTCAACGGCTGTGGTTATCAGTCCCCTAGAACTTAGAATTACTTAAACCTAACTAACCTAAGACCATCACACAACACCCAGTCATCACGAGGCAGAGAAAATCCTTGACCCCGCCCGGAATGGACCCCGGGAACCCAGGCGCGGGAAGCGAGAACGCTACCGCACGACCACGAGGTGCGCTCTGTTGCTATAGAATGAAATGTTTTACTATAAGTGGTCATTGAAGTAAAGCGCGGGTTAGTGTGGGATAATACTGCAACCTTATTTGCTGTTTGTGATATTAGCCAATCAGAAAAATGCAGACTCGCGCCAATCTATGCTGGGAACAAAGCGTTTGGTGTGATCTAAGTCAGTCGGAGCTGAGGGTTCGAACTAGTAACATCTCATTGAAAGCAGCTCCGACGAAAGTACTGTAAAATCGCGGAAAAATGCTAATTACGAGTTCGTGAAGTAGTACAAAGTGTATTTAAGTGGACGGTAGAGTGGAAGTCATGTGGAATTTCAGACGGAATATCAAAATTATTGCTTTCGATTGTTAGTTAAAACCGCGTGGCGTGTTGTGCGATCTAAGACTGGAACAGGTATTACGTGTAGAGCAGAGTGCACAACATTTGAGCGAGCATTTTCGTAACTAAACGATCCAGTGAACTCTATTAACTTCGGTAACGGGTGTAAATACCATAAACTGGCTACGTGTGTGATTGTGGTGTGCGTGGGAACTTTACATTGTGTAGCCACTTAGTACGGACTTGGCAGTATTAACTGTGGTCTTTATCGTAAAAATACTCCTGACAATTTACATGGCCAAGTTAAAACTTTTATTTCAGTAGCTAGCCACATCCCGTTTACCGGAAAATTCTATGTATGATGCTACCTGCAGTGGACAGTAGTGGTCTAGTATTTTCTACTACAGCTTTTAGCTAGACAAATGAACATTGCTGGACACTGGCAGGGCGGTAAAAGGAAAAGTGCCGCGCCGCATTCTGTAAATGGGCTTTCATGCCACCTTTTTGATCTTCGTTGACCTACTGTTACACATCATTGGATTCGTCTCGATAGCCGCTATCAGAAAATAAGTACCAAACTATAGCATCCCATTTCAAAAACAAAGTTGACCTTCATATCTCTGAAGCGACACCAACCAGCAACAAAAACCCAACGTCATATTATGGCCCCCATTGTCCCATGCAACATTTGTCCCACAAACTTTTCAGCATCATCATTCTAGGTGGCAATAGTTAGTGACTCACCCTGTAGACTCAGCATTAGAGGAAACATTGCACAGAGTAATATCGACTCACGTCAACGCTTGATGTGGGGCGTATGATGTTCGCAGGATGTACCAGGAACCTGGACAACAGAGTTCGAGACGACTACCAGTGTTCATGGCTTGGTGCGCGCTCTAGGGTTATTGTGAAGTTCGGCCCCCCAACGTTTTCGAGACAAGCACTGTCTGCAGCAGTCGCCACGGTGCTCCGCGGTAGAAAATCACTTTAAGGCTGCTATCTAATGCAAAAATAGCATAAAAAATTAATATTTAACATAGTGTAGATTTATGTAGTTTCTCCCTATGCCCGTCTTTCGAATACCTTCATCGCACACTGCAGGGCACGCAAAACTGAACGTTACACGAATCTCCTGCCGCAATGATTGACTGAGAACTCGATGGTTTGCTCTGCGGCAGCACGGTGGTAGACGGCAGTGCCAGACCCCCATTCGTGTACTCGTGGTGGGAAGCCACCAAACGCCAGTTAGTTTAAATCGGACTATAGCGGCAGCCATCAGCAGCGCTTCACCCTGTGGGAGACGGTAGTGCCAGATAGGTATTGACAAGCCAATGGGCAGTGGTAAGGCGTCTATAAACTTGAAAGTAACTTCTGAAGGTATTTGCCGAGGTGTTTCCACTGGAGTAGCGATGTGAAATAGACTAGTGATACAACATATAATCAAAAGTATCCGGACACCCCAAAAATCATACGTTTTTCACATCAGGTATATTGTGCTGCCAACTACAGCCAGGTACTCCATATCGGCGACCTGAGTAGTCATTAGACATCGTGAGAGAGCAGAATGGGGCGCACCGCGCAACTCACGGACTTCGAGCGTGGTCATGTGATTAGATGTCACTTGGATCAAAACTCTGTACGCGAGATTTCCACACTCCTAAACATCCCTAGGTCCACTGTTTCGGATGTGATAGTGACGTGGAAACGTGAAGGGACACGTACAGCACAAAACCGTACAGGCCGACCTCGTCTGTTGACTGATAGAGATCGCCGACAGTTGGAGAGGGTCGTAATGTGTTATAGGCAGACATCTTTCCAGACCATCACACAGGAATTCCAAACTGCATCTGGATTCACTGCAAGTACTATGACAATTGGGCGGGAAGTGAGAAAATTTGGATTTCATGGACTAGCCGCTTCTCATAAGCCAAACATCACGCCCGTAAATGCCGAACGTAATCTTTGGACGACTGAACAGTGAAAAAATGTTGTATTTAGTGACGAATCACGGTACATAATGTGGCGATCTGATGACAGGTTGTGTGTATGGCGAATGCCCGGTGAACGTCATCTGCCAGCGTGTGTAGTGCCAACAGTGAAATTTGAAGGCGGTGGCGTTATGGTGTGGTCGTATTTTTCACGGAGGGGCTTGCACTTCTTGTTGTTTTGCGTGGCACTATAACAGCACAGGCCTACAATGATGTTTCAAGCACCTTCTTGCTTCCCACTGTTGAAGAGCAATTCGGGGAAAGCGATTGAATCTTTCAACATGATTGAGCACCTGTTAGTAACGCACGGCCTGTGGCGAAGTGGTTACACGACAATAACATGCTTGTAATGGACTGCCCTGCACAGACCCCTGACCTGAATCCAATAGAACACCTTTGGGATGTTTTGGAACGCCGACTTCGTGCCAGGCCTCACCGACCGATATCAGTACCTCTCCACAGTACAGCACTCCGTGAAGAATGGGCTGCCATTCCCCAAGATACCTTCCAGTACCTGACTGAACGTGTGTCTGCGGGAGTGGAAGCTGTCATCAAGTCTAAGAGTGGGCCAACGTCATATTGAATTCCAGCATTACCGATGGAGGGCGCCACGAACTTTCATTTTCTACTACTGAGGTCGCTGATATGGAGTACCTGGCAGCAGGTGGCAGCGCACTACACCTAATATGAAAAACGTATTGTTTGGTTCAAATGGTTCAAATGGCTCTGAGCACTATGGGACTCAACCTCTTAGGTCATAAGTCCCCTCGTATTATTTGGGGATGTCCGGACACTTTTGAAATGGTTCAAATGGCTCTGAGGACTATTGGACTTAACATCTTAGGTCATCAGTCCCCTAGAACTACTTAAACCTAACTAACCTAAGGACATCACACACATCCATGCCCGAGGCAGGATTCGAACCTGTGACCGTAGCAGTCGCGCGGTTCCGGACTGAAGCGCCTAGAACCGCACGGCCACCGCGGCCGGCGACACTTTTGATCACATAGTGTAGTAAGAGCAGAATTGGTCTACGAGTTCGAATGTGGACTAGTCATTGCATGTCAGTTGCGTAAGAAATCTATTGGGGAGATTTCAACCTTTTTAGAGCTGCCCAAGTCAATTGTTGCTGATATTATGATGAAGGGGAAACGCAAAGGAACAGCCACAGCTAAACTAAGACCAGCCTGACCATATGTGCTGACGGATGGAGTCCGTGGAGCATTGGGGTGGGTGGTCGTAAAAATTCGCACGAAATCCACAGAATGAATCACCCCTGATTGTCAAAGTTCTACCAGCAGTCCTGCTAGCATAATGACTGTGCGTAGGGAATTAAAATGGTATGGGCACAATGTTCTAGCAGCTTCTCATTAGCCAAACGTTTGTGCAGTCAGTGCCTTGCATACGTTGAGGTAGAGTAAAGAGTTACGCTACTGGTCGGTGGTTGACTGGAAGTGAGTAAATGGGGGTGCTGAATCACGCTATACCCTGTGGCTATCAGATGGAAGAATTTGGGTTTGGCGAATGCCTGGAGAACTTTAGCCCACCAAGTTAGCCGATGGCACTAACGCGCAGCTTCCTGGACTGTGATACGTGCGCCGATCCCGGATCGAATCCGCCCGGCGGGCTAACTACGAAGGCCAGTGTGCCGGCCAGCCTGGATGTGGTTTTTAGGTGGTCTTCCACATCCAACTAGGCGAATACTGGGCTGGTCCTCATGTCCTGCCTCAGTTACACAACTCGCAGACATTTGGAAACGTTCGCACTCTTTCACGGCTTCCACTAGACACAGACAGCTGGGGTACACTAATTCCGTCCCAAGGGGTTTGCAGTGGCGACAGGAAGGGCATCTGGCCACCTCTTAAATTTAACCACGCCAAACCCGACCGTAAGCATGCCGACCTTTCGAGAACTGCTGCACAAAGGAAAAGAAGAAGAGAATGTCTGGAGAGCTTTGCCTACCATCATGTGTAGCGCTAACAGTGAAGTACAGAGGGGGTGGTTTTTTTTCAGTATGGGGATGTTTTTCATGATTTGAGAGTGGGCTTCTTACTGTGCTTAAGAAGACGCTAAATGCGAAAGGATTCGAACACATTTTACAGTACTTTGTACTGTGTGCAGTAGAGGAACAACTCGGAGACACTGATTGTTTGAATCAGCATGAAAATGAACCCTTTCGTACGGCAGCATCTGTGAGGCAATGGTTCTTGGACAATAAAATTCCTGACATGGACTTGTCTGCTCAGAGTCCTGACCTGACCTGAACCCAGTGGAACACCTTTCGGATGAGACAGAACGTTGACTTTGCTCCATACCCTCAGCGTTCCCAACAGAGTTCAAGCCGTCATAAAGAAGAATGTATTATATTGAAGCTAGGACAACTCAGCTCCAAGTTCATTTGGTGTTTTAAAACATGTACTAACCGTCGCCAGCCTATCCAGGTAATGAAACAGTGAAGTATTGGAAAAGCAGAAGTATGAATTTTGCCTATTTTCTTGCTATTGTTTAAATTGCTTCTTCAAATAAATATTACTCCACTTAAACAATGTTTGACTACACCCTTATACATTACGTTTTTAAAAGAGAAAAAGCCCAGTAGGTAACTTCCAGGAAGATAAAAAAATTTGGCCAGTGGGGACCTTTAGAAAAGCACTTTCCATAATCAACAAACTCAAATACTAAAATACTTAGATACTAAGCACAAACGTTTTATATAGAACATTTCACTTCACGAAGACCTCTTGCTTACTGGAACTTATTTTCAAAACCTATTATTCTTTGAACTAACTCTATATAGTCATTTAACAGATTCTACTAACTTGGTTTCACTCTCATTGAATTGTACGTAAGCAAACTTTTATTATAACACTTTGCAATGGTTAAGAAAACTTTGTTATTGTCAACACAAAAACAAGTTAAATGGTGCCTCTTTATATTAACTTGGAAATTCATAAGTCTGTAAAAAAAAAAAAAGGTTACTCGGATTAATCAAACACCAGGAAGGGACTCTATATACGTGTATGATTAGGATAAAATAACAGGGTGAACCAGTTTCTTTAAAGTTGAAACACAGTTTAAATTATTGGTCCACGCTGTACAAAAGTAAAATTTGAAGAAAAAATCTTATCTGTTGGCTACAGGCTTGGGTGTGGCGGACAATTATGACGGCTACACTACCCACAGTACGGCCTGCAAGTATCTTCCTGTATGGGCTCAGTTTCTCTTCTTGGCGTCGTTCAATTTTACATACAATAGCCCAACAACTCGCAGCTATGACGTAAGCCTTTTTCAGTCTTCATCCGAAGCATTTTTGTGCAAATTTGCAGGCAAAGCTTCTCCTGCTCCAAAAGGGTGTTGCCTCAACCGCTGCTGCCAGAGACTGTATTACTTACTTCGTGCCCTTGCTCTAGGCACCGCGCCAATCCGTCCTTACCACCTTTTCCACTCCTCAGAGTCATTTTCGTTTCAAACAAAAGCACACTGGCCTTTACATAACACCTATCTCTTACATTGTCCTTAGCGTGACCATTTCATACTATTGTCAAATTTACATCAACATGAATAGTTTATACACACAAATATTTTTAAATGCAAATGTTATGAGAAAATTATTTAAGGTAAAAAACAATTTAAATAGTATTTTACATACATTAGTCACATACAACGCAAAGAACTTCAGTCTCCAGTATAAGACACTTAACTTTACAAATACGTAAAATATAGTACCAGTATGCTAAAATTTGAACCATAAACAGATACTGTTACAAGTCCCCAACGAAACTGCAACCGTCACCAACCAAGTGTCCCGCAGCTCCTATATGCGGATACAGTACGTTAATATTTTTGTATTCTATATTAAAGTCTCGCAATTTGTTATTCTGCCAATACATGTCTGTTACTTTCCAAACCACATATAAGCTTTTCAGCATTCCTTGTCCCTTCAGCACCCTACCATAAAGCCCCATATCTGCGAACACTCTACTCTAAAATAAATGATTTATTTTAATAGCAATCTTCCCCATCACTGAGAATGGTACTGGCAGTATTCGACCGTTCGGCAATAGGCGTGACTGTATTATATGACATGGAGATACACTATACTGCCCATTAGTTCCTTTAACAACTGGAAATCGAAGAAAGAGATTCCATCTCATGGTGTCTGGAAATGTCAGTTTGTACAATGATTAATGAAGGCTAACCATGGGAATGTACATGAACAGAAAAGGTCGATCATGCTGTAGTCGTAACCCTGACAAGAGCTGACATTTCACACGATGACTGAAATACAGTGCGCGCCAGATTTACATATCATCAGGTTTCTCTGGATAACAAAAATATATATTTTAAATGCAAGCTTACAAGTTTATATCTTCTGATATTTTCAGTGGCACGAGAAACCCGGAGCGATAGTGGAACTTAGCTAGCCTGTAGGTAGCAGTTGACTCCGGGTTGCCGATTCGTCTCCCGATTAAATCACGAAGTCGTTTTGTTCCATGATCAACATGAAATGCTCTTACTAATTCTCTGATTGCATACGATCTCACCACGAGACTGTGCCAACAACGTTCATTGCGGTGGATACCTACACCACGACCTGAACTTTAAATTCATCTGCCTTAAAAAGCCAATAAGAGCGTTCCTGACGGGTTCTGTTTAATAACTCGCTTCCAGAAGTAAATGATACTGTAGTTATTGGTATTAATTTCATTTACAACCCTAACTGGACGTTACTACAAGAAACCGTTCACTTTTACAGGTGAGTTCTCATGGAACTCTGCACATCTGTTAGATTTCCATTGCCTGGGTGGCCCTAATCGTCTACCTATCTTTACGTTCGTGGTTTTGTAATTCACAGTAAGAGACTGCTTAACGATTACCATATTCTTAGCGAAAGTTAATAATTGCGAATTAGAGGAATTACATGGTACTAAGACACCCTAAAATACTTTCATACTGGGTGGTTATAATTAAAGTTAAACTTTCAAACCGCTGTAGAAGTAACACCACTGGTCACAACGACATAAAATTGCCACGGAACATTATGGGAGAGGGAGAAAAGGTATGAAAACTAAAACTAAACTCCTTCCACACAGGCCAAGAAGGCCCAAAGGTACCGACTGGCCGCCGTTTCATCTTCAGCCCACAGGCGTCACTGGATGTGGACATGGAGGGGCATGTGGTCAGTACACCGCTCTCCCGGCCATATGTCAGTTTCCGAGACCGGAGCCGCTACTTCTCAATCAAGTAGCTCCTCTGTTTGCCTCACAAGGGCTGAGTGCAGCCCGTGTGTCAACAGCGCTCGGCAGACCGGATGGTCACCCATCCAAGTGCTAGCCCAGCCCGACAGCGCTTAACTTCGGTGATCTGACGGGAACCGATGTTACCACTGCGGCAAGGCGCGGAAAATGTATAACAGAAGAAAAATAAATAGTGACAAAATGAAGCAATAGATGGCGCTGAAAGCATCATAATTTTATAGTGATCGACTACAAATGACAAATGAATCATACAGCAATGCCCAAGGTGTAAGTTTGGCGTTAAACAAATCAGTGTGCATGGGTGTACGGGTGTGATACTGTTAGTTACGTAAGCCCATCCACCACGGCAAGGCCATATCACATCGGATGGGAAAAATAAGTTTTTAACTGTCCTGAAGCCAAAAACCGCATAAAAATCATCAATGAAAATCAAATCGGATTATTAATTTCCGTGTGACTTGTGCAAAACATGTTCAGTTATTAATTTTCATGTGACTGGTGGAAAACAAGTTCAGTATACTGTCCACAGTTTTCTGCAACAATCTGAAATCGAGAAACAGCATGTTCCACAAATCATCGAAGTGTTCCCGGGGTCACGTTCAGAATGCGCTGCGCAATGCGTGCCTTCAATGCAGCTAATTTTTCAGACAGCCCCACAGACAGAAGCCACACGGATTAAGATCAGGTGATCGGGACGCCCAGGCTGTAGGGAAATGGCGGCTGATAATTCTAGCATCTGCGAAATCGCGCTTCAGCAGCTGATTAACTGAATTTGCAATGTGCAGAGGTGCTCCATCTTGTACAAACATGATCCCATCCGCACATCCACGCTGTTCGAGAGGTGGAATGACGTGGTTGGTCAAAAGACATTCATAGCGCTTACCAGTGACGGTTATAGGTAACAGGATCGGAAGCACCTGTCTCTTCGAAAAAATGTGGCCCTATGATAAATGATGCCGTAAACCCGCACCACACAGTGACCTTTTCAGGATGAAGTGGTACTGGTTGATTTGCGTGTGATTTTTCCGTTGCCCATATTCGACAATTCAGCGTATTGACGTATCGTGTCAGATGGAAGTGGGCTTCGTCTGTCCACAAAATCTCCCACGGCCAATCATTGTCCACTTCCATGGGAGCAAGAAATTCTAAAGCCAAGGTCTCTCCTGCAGGTTGGTCAACAGGGAGCAACTCGTGCACATGGGTAATTTTGAATGGATAGCAAAAAAGAATGTTCATAGGATTTTACG
The DNA here is from genome assembly GCF_023898315.1 of Schistocerca nitens. Lineage (NCBI taxonomy): Eukaryota > Metazoa > Arthropoda > Insecta > Orthoptera > Acrididae > Schistocerca > Schistocerca nitens. Next base: position 240,529,807 of record NC_064616.1, on the reverse strand, counting down.
CACCGTGCTCACGGGTATGTCCAATTTTCGGGCAATTCTCCGTGCACTACACGTTTTTACACCACCACTCGTCTCCTCCTACATTGCTGTCGCCACTGCTTCCACTGACGTCGAATAAATTCATTTCCTCCCTCTACCAGGCTGCACACCAAAAGAACCCGTCTTTTCGAATTTACGAATCAGTTTCTCCAGACCCACGGCCGTCATAGGACCAACGCCCTTTTCAAACTCTTTAGCGTCCGAAACTTCTGCAGAGCGACGTATGCACAGTCATCATTCTTGTAATACAACTTTACAAGCAGAGCGCGACCCTGCATTGAAACTGTCACGGCGAACGTCCCAGAAGCGAAAGGAGGAAAAACCGTGTGCAATGGGTCGTGCGCATGACAGATGTATTCATCTGCATAGTCTGACACGTACAGCGCCATCTATTGATCAATTTTCACACTATTTTTTCTTCTGGCGTACGCTTCCTCCATTCTCCGAAAATATTCCGTTGCAATTTGACGTCATTCAGACCAGTGGTTTTATTTCTACAGCGTTTTGAAAGTTTAGCTTTAATTATAATCATCCTGTACACCCCAAGAGAAAGAAAATGGGCACCTCGAAGGAGTTATCCGAATGGGCCGGAAATCGCTAGATGAGTTTTACATATACACAAAAACAAATAATTACAGTTTCAGAAAAATTTGGTGATTTATACATGAGAATGATCCCTACAAGTTGATGAAGTCAATAATGTGTTGGTCCAGCTCTGATCCTTATGCTGTTTGTTATTCTACTTGGCACTGACTGATGAAATTGTTGGATACCCTACTGAGGGATATCGAGCCAAATTCTATCCAACTGGCGCGTTAGATCGCTAAATTTCCGAGCTGTTTGGAGGGCTCTAGGGGGGTTGCCTGTAATGTTCCAAACTTTATAATCTTGGGAGAGATCCAGCAAACTTTCTGGTGAAGGTACGGTCCAGAAACACGAAGACAAGCAGTAGAAACTCTCGCCTTATGCGGATGGTCATTACATATCTGAAATGTAAGCCCAGGATAGTTTGCCATAAAGGGCAACATAATTGAACATGGAATATCGCCGACGTACCGCTATACTGTGAGAATGCAGCGGATAAAAGCCAAAGGGGTCCTGCTGCGAAAACAAATGGCCACGGGGTGGGCGGCAAACAGATTGGTATCCCAACGCTATCCAGGGTATCTCCAGACACATATTCGGCCTGTAATCTCTTTGACTGGAGTATAAATGTCTTCACTGTGAATCCCGCTTCGAACTGACAAGTGAAGACGTGTCTGCAGTCAGGATTGATGGTCTGGGGTACGATTCCTTTCCGTAGCAGGATCCTTTTGGTTGTCATCCGCGTCCTTACAGCACAGCGGTACGTCGACGACATTCTACGCCCCGTTTCGTTGTCCTTCATGGCAAGCAATCCTTGGCTTTCATTTCAGCAAGATAAGGTCCACCCGCACACGGCGAGAGTTTCTACCCATTGTCTTCGTGCTTACCAAAGCCTACCTCGGCCATCAAGATCCCAGGATCGCTCCTTAACTGAGAACGCTAGGAACATCATGGGCAGGGCCCTCCGTACAGCTTGGGATTTTGACGATCTAACGTGCCATTTGAACAGAATTTGGAACGATGTCCTGCAGGTCATCCAACAACTTTACCAATCAATGCCAAGCCGAATAACTGTTTGCATAAGGGCTATAGGTGGGCTAACGTGTTGCTGACTTGCTCAGTTTGTGAAGCTCTTTCTCCTCAATAAAGCATCCATTTTTTTCTGAAGTGGTAATCATTGGTTTGTCTGTACATGTCCATCACATCTAGCGATTTCCGTCCCATTCGGATAATTCTTTCGTGGTGCGTCGCTTTTTTTGTCTTATAGTGTGTTACCTGATTTCTGTTCGTTTTCCTTTCGGGAACATTTTGATAAGGTTTATTAAAATTTTAGCACTAATTAATTAATAGCTTACTCTTTGAACAAAATATCACACTTCTATTCAACTCCGTGTACCTGTACCTTGGCAGCACAATAGCAGTAAAATACAGGGAACAGGTAAAATAATGTTAACACCTGTACTTACTTGGGAATGGTTTATTAATAAGGGGTTGGACCTCGATTTTCCTGTAATACAGCTGCGATTCTTCTTGCTTTACTGGCATATAATGATTGTATAGTCTCTAGTGGAATGTTATGCCACTCTTCAATCAGAACCTCTTCCAACTCCCGTAGTGACGAGGGAGGCGGAAATATGCTCCGGAGTCTGCGCTCCGATATCGACCACAAGGGTTCGATGATGTTCAAGTCCGGGGACTGTACTGGCCAGGAAAGAAGCTGCAGTTCAGTTACATGCTCCTCATACCACGACTGTACTGTCTTGGCTGCATGAAAGGGTGCGGGACAACATTTGAATCATGAGGTGCACCTGATCACCTAAGATGTTCATATAATCGTTGGGTGTAACACTGCCTTTGAGAGTAATGATGGGACCAGCAGAATACCATGATGTGGCTGCCCACACCACCACACTTCCACCTCGATGCTTAACCGCCGGACTCATGCGATCACGGTCGTAGCGCTTCTTTTTGCGTTCTCCAGACGTAAACCCGGCCCGGTGTTGGACATAACGAAAACGTTGACTCGTCGGAGTATATGACGTGTTTCCATTGATCAGCCGTCCAGAATTTATACTAGTGACACTATGTTTTACGCTTCTTTGCGTTGGTTGTCGTCACTAATGGGTTCGATGTAGCAGCCCGTCCGTGAATGTTCGCTTTATGGAGTTTTCGGCGGACAGTGTTGATAAATACGGGGTCTGACAGATGGCTATTGAGCTCTGAAGTCATTTTAGCCGCCGTAGTTTTGTGCTGTTTTTACACAATTCGTGTTAGTGTACGACAATCTCTATCATTTAGTTTTGGATTGAGCCCACTATTACGTTTACACGGTAATGTCTTTAAGTGTTTTATTTAGGCTGTCATGACTGTTGACGCAGTTTCTCTTAAAACATTCAATAAGTTGGCTGTCTTTGTTACTGATGCTTCAGCTAATCGAGCCCCGACAGCCAACCCTCTACGGAGCTCTGTTAGGTCTTTCATTGCACGTCGTCCTTGGCCTCTGAATGCAAATACGAAGTATGCACTGTTCGTCAACAACCTGCACTGATTCCTAGTCCGTACTGAACACTCAAAGCCCGGCGCGACACGTGCCTTACCTGCGTTGTTGGCCGTCAAACACAAGTATCCCATTACAACCACTGTTCACATTAATTTGCTTATCCCCTGTACGCACGTTTGTTGGTGTCACACTACAGACTGCTATATCAACGAACGCCAGCAGCATTTGCGGCATGGAATAGTATATTGTTTCATTATGCTATTTTCATCAGTATAATAGGTACACAGGGTGGTCCACTGATAGTGACCGGGCCAAATATATCACGAAATAAGCGTCAAACGAAAAAACTACAAAGAACGAAACTTGCCTAGCTTGAAGGGGCTAACCAGATGGCGCTATGGTTGGCCCGCTAGATGGCGCTGCCATAGGCTAAACGGATATCAACTGAGTTTTCTTAAATAGGAACCCCCATTTTTTTATTACATATTCGTGTAGTACGTATAGAAATATGAATGTTTTAGTTGGACCACTTTTTTCGCTTTGTGATAGATGTCGCTGTAGTAGTCACAAACGTATAAGTACGTGGTATCATGTAACATTGGGCCGGTGCGGACGGTATTTGCTTCGTGATACATTACCCGTGTTAAAATGGAGCGTTTATCAATTGCGGAAAAGGTCGATATCGGTTTGATGTATGGCTATTGTGATCAAAATGCCCAACGGGGGTGTGCCATATATGCTGCTCGGTATCTTGGACGACATCATCCAAGTGTCCGGGCCGTTCGCCGGATAGTTAAGTTATTTAAGGAAACAGGAAATGTTCAGCCACATGTGAAACGTAAACCACGACCTACAACAAATGATGATGCCCAAGTAGGTGTTTTAGCTGCTGTCGCGGCTAATCCGCACATCAGTAGCAGACAAATTGTGCGAGAATCGGGAATCTCATAAACCTCAGTGTTGAGAATGCTACATCAACATCGATTGCACCCGTACCATATTTCTATGCACCAGGAATTGCATGGCGATGACTTTGAACATCGTGTACAGTTCTGCCACTGGGCACAAGAGAAATTACGGGACGATGATAGATTTTTTGCACGCGTTCTATTTAGTGACGAAGCGTTATTCACCAACAGCGGTAACGTAAACGGGCATAATATGCACATTTGGGCAATGGAAAATCCACGATGGCTCCGACAAGTGGAACATCAGCGACCTTGGCGGATTAATGTATGGTGCGGCATTATGGGAGGAAGGATAACTGGCCCCCATTTTATCGATGGCAATCTAAATGGTGCAATGTATACTGATTTGCTACGTAATGTTCTACCGATGTTACTACAAGATGTTTCACTGCATGACAGACTGGCGATGTTCTTCCAACATGATGGATGTCCGCCACATACGTCACGTGCGATTGACTCGGTACTGAATAGCATATTTCATGACAGGTGGATTGGTCGTCGAAGCACCATACCATGGCCCGCACGTTCACCGGATCTGACGTCCCCGGAATTCCTTCTGTGGGGAAATTTGGAAGATATCTTGCTATCGTGATCCACCGACAACGCCTGACAACATTCGTCAGCGCATTTTCAATGCATGAGCGTACATTACGGAAGGCGAACTACTCGCTGTTGAGAGGAATGTCGTTACACGTACAGCCAAATGCATTCAGGTTGACGGACATCATTTTGAGAATTTATTGCATTAATGTGGTATTTACAGGTAATCACGCTCAAAGACAATGCGTTCTCAGAAATGATAAGTTGACAAAGGTACATGTATCACATTGGAACAACAGAAATAAAATGTTCTAACGTACCTACGTTCTGTATTTCAATTTAAGAAACCTACCTGTTACCAACTGTTCGTCTAAAATTGTGAGCCATATGCTTGTGACTATTACAGCGCCATCTGTCACAAAGCGAAAAAAGTGGTCCAACTAAAACATTCATATTTCTTTACGTACTACACGAATATGTAATAAAAAATGGGGGTTCCTATTTAAAAAAACTAAGTTGATATCCGTTTGACCTATGGCAGCGCCATCTAGCGGGCCAACCATAGCGCCATCTGGTTTGCCCCTTCAAGCTAGACAAGTTTCGTTCTGTGTAGTTTTTTCGTTTGACGCTTATTTCGTGAGATATTTGGGTCAGTCACGATCAATGGACCACCCTGTATATGTTCATTTGACTACGACGAAGCAATGTTAATGAGAGTTTTTGTTTCAGCTCTGTATTTCCTGTTATATATATTTAAGTATGATGGACAGTGTGACGTAATGCAGGGTTGGCATAAGATGTGGAAAAAAATGTAAGTGTACGTTATTTTGTCACGTTACGAATCACACCACCATACATACCGCGCTATATTTATCTGCTTTCAGCAACCAATTACTGTTCTGGACATTGCAATCATAACACCATGAAGGCGGCACGCAGTGAACTTCAAACTGGTGTGGATTATGAGGGATCCTGCCCACTCATCTATTATGCGGTGCCTAAAGGATGCTGCTTTCTCGTATAGCTATACAACAATTCAAGAAAATCACATTAACAGTTTTTATTACCATAAAGTAGATTGACAATACTTAACTTTGATTTACAAGAACGCGTCGCAAGCAGTTGGCGACCTGCAAACAATCAGTGTCCTTCGCTATATACAATGTCCGTGCAAGTAATGGATATGGATCACAAGTGACATCTCTACTAGTGTCCGTCTTCTACTGTCCGGCCGAGTCTGGCAGGAACGGCGCATATATTCTCTTCGGCTAGAGGCCGCTCCTGTCGCCGTGCGGTCCTAGTAAGCGAGTTACTGGCCGACGTCGTCACACAACCTTATCTGCTCTTGCCTTCTTAATCTTCGTGCCGGCATCTTTCGTTACGCCGGAACAGATTATACCACATGCTCGGATATGCAAATGTTAAGCATTTCAGAGACACCCCACAAATTATATTGGTGTAACACCATGTACAATCTCTATAATAGGAAAGACTACGCAGCGGCATTCTCATTGATGTACAGCATTTGAATACTGATGGCTTGTAAGAAGATCGCGTTATGCTTCATGTGTTAACGAGAAACGTCTCTCAGACTGAGTCGAAATTCGACAGCATGAGGATCGTGGGCCATCAACACTGTAGTTTATTGTCCCATCATTATGCTACTCATGTTGATCAGTATTCAGTGACCGTATGAAACGTCCCCTTTGGAAAATTAATGGATTACTGTGCTGGTAACCCTCGTACGTTATTTGATTTTCAACATCTGAGCAAAACTGAACGTACTCAGACATTTCTCTCTTTACTTCTTCTGATCATCACTAAACTGACACACAATATTTTTAGCGCAACGCAATCTGACTTTCAATAATCCATACAAAAGAATGGCCGTGACTAACAATAACCCATATCTTTCATAAATCGATCACCTCACAAAAACCGAGCGAGGTGGCGCAGTGGTTAGCGCACTGGACTCGCATTCGGGAGGACGACGGATCAATCCCGTCTCCGGTCATCCTGATTTAAGTTTTCCGTGATTTCCCTAAATCGTTTCAGGCAAATGCCGGGATGGTTCCTTTGAAAGGGCACGGCCGATTTCCTTCCCAATCCTTCCCTAACCCGAGCTTGCGCTCCGTCTCTAATGACCTCATTGTGAAAGATCTGGATAGAGAACAGACAAAGTATTTACCTTAATAGTGTTCAAAAGTCATAATATATATATATATATATATATATATATATATATATATATATATATATATATATATATATATATATCAGTTCATGACATCCAGTCTCACAAATTTACTCTTTCTGATAGACACACGTCCAGATCATCCGCTCTCAAAACTCCGCCATCTCTCTTCCCACATCCACCACTGCTGGCACCTCACCTCCAACTGCGCAACGCTACACACTGTTCACATCCAACTGCCCAACACTACAATACCAAATATTCCAACAATGCAAACCAGCCACAGACTGCACACAGCACAGCCAGTGATTTTCATACAGAGTAGAGATGGGTCGAACTCGTTCATTCCAGTGAACTACTTCATTCATTTCACTCTTTGCCGTGAAGCGTTCAAATGAAGTAGTTCATTCGTGAAGTACGGAAGCCTGTCGAAGTTGCCCAGTTCGCCGCTCAGCCGCAGCTACGCTCGCTTCGCCTCGCTCGTACAATGAAGCTTCGTAATATTTCATAATTTTACCAACAGATGGGCGAACTATGCAGTAACGTGCACGCAACGTTTTACGCTCTTACAGCGTCCGAGTTAACTTAAATAGAGCATGGTCGAAGGGGACAAAGGAAAGATAAACAGAGAAGCCTGTCACATATAAGGAAGGTATTACATTTAATCTTGCTCGAAATTTTCTCATGAATCGTCCAAAAAAGTCTTAAATGCCAAATGAAATATTATTTGTTGTATTCATGAACTGAAAAATAGGGCTAACAATGAAATGCAGTCCAATTTTATGTTCCTTGTAAAATTTAATCCAAAATAGAATGAGTATGTTTACCACTGTCATAGTCTATATACCTACGTTAAGTAATTATTCAGAAGTTTTCCTGTAGATTTTATTTTTGTTGAGAATAATAACCCTCCAGATTTAAAACGTAAACTGTCACCTGTGGTCATTGTTACGATTTCAGGTAAAATCCCCCTTTCAGTGTTATTAACAAACCTTTTATTTTCATGTTGGCTGTGCGTGCTCACACAGCCAGCCCCTTCGTTTATATCTGTAATATTCATTTGTCTGCAAGCGCTGCCAACGGTAGGCTACCCGTAGACGCGAAGTATACCTGCACAAATAGTCACGAGTAATGTCAGCACTGCACGTAGCAGCTGACGCTGCCTTCCCCTCGCCCCTCACCGCCCCAACCCCTCGTAAACCTATCGTTCCCCACAAACTCCGCGCGATTCGTCGACAGGCAACAGAGGGAGGACTGAAGTGAGTGGCGTAGCGCCGATGTAGTGGGAGAGGGAGAGGGGCAGAGAGTGAGTGAACTAGAAAAAAGTGTGGAGTGTGCTATCTGTGAAGAGATTGAAGTACCAGTTCATTCAAATTGAGTGGTTAGTTCACACTTCACCGAAGTGAAGCGTTCATTTAAACGACTCATTCACGAGCTCCCCATCACTAATACAGAGCGCTACGTGGCGTTACTAACATAAAAACCTAAACAGCCTACTTACACGTCTTGCGAATAAGGATTCGATAGTTTGAGAAGGGCCATGCAGTACTTTCTATGTACGCCTGCATGACTACTCTCAATTAATACCCAAGTGCCTGACTTTTTAATTTAAGTTGTTCGCAATTATGGTCCCTAGGTATTCAGTTGAACTGAGAGGCCTTACATTAGAGTAATTCACCGTGTCACCGAAATTTAACGAATTACTTTCAGCACTCATGTGGATGACTCACACTTTTCGTAAGCTGTCACTTTTCTCTCCATACGGGTATCTTCTCTAAATCATATTTCAATTGATTTTGATCTTCTGATGACTTTACTACACGGCCGGCCGGAGTGGCCGAGCGGTTCTAGGCGCTACAGTCTAGAGCTGCGCCACTGCTACGGTCGCAGGTTCGAATCGTGCCTCGGAGATGGATGTGTGTGATGTCCTTAGGTTAGTTAGGTTTAAGTAGTTCTAAGTTCTAGGGGACTAATGACCTCAGTAGTTAAGTCCCATAGTGCTGAGAGCCATTTGAACCATTTTACTACACGGTAAACAACTGCGTCATCAGCAACAATATAAGTGTGGTGCTCAAATCGTCTTCTAAATCGTTTGCATGGATTAGCAAGGGAAGAGGGCCTATAAGATTGCCTCGGGGAACGCCAGATATCATTTCCATTTTACTAGACGACTTTCCGTCAATTTTTGAATACGATGACCTTTCTGGCGGAAATCACGAAATCACTCGCAAAACGGAGGTGATGCTCTACGTGCAAGTGGTTTAATTGATGGATGGTGCCAAAAGCCTTCTGGAAATCTAGTAATATGTAATGTATTTGAGAGCCCATGTCAATAGCACTCATTCATTGCTTCGTGTGAATAAAGCGTCAGTTGTGATTCACAAGAATGGTATTTTCTGAATCTGTGACGTGTTTCGATAGATTTCTTCGAGGTAATTCATAATATTCGAACGCAATACATGTTCCAAAATCCTACTGCAAATTGACGTCAGTGATACGAGTCTGTAATTCAGCTGATTAAACATATTTTCCTTTTTTGAGTATTGGCTTGACCGGAGTAAGTTTCCACTCTTTAGATACGAACCTATCGTCAAGTAAGCAGTTATATATGACTGCTATGTATGTAATATCATTATACTCTGAAAGGAACATAACTGGTATACAGACTTGGCCGGCAGACATGCCTTCATTATGTGATTTCAGGTACTTTGCTACATCGAGGATATCGACTTCTAATTTTTGCAACTGCACTTCGCTAGAATGCCGGAATATTTATTTCTCCTTCTTTGGTGAAGGAATTTCAGAAAACCGTTCCCAGTAACTCCTCCTTAGTTGCAGTCACCGGTCCCAATACCATTGTTAATGCGCAGTAATGGTAATGATCTTGCCTTGGCGCTGGTACACTTTACATTAAAATCTCTTTCGATTTTCTGCCAGATCTCGAGACAGATTCGTGGTGGAAACTATTAAAAGCATCTTACATTGAGGTAAGCACTAGAGTTCGAGGTTCAGTAAAAAATCACCATTCTTGTAGATTTTGCCTCCGTTTAAATCTTCCTACCGGTTTTCGTTGCTTCTGCAGGAGTCTTCTGACCAGTTTTTTGTACCATGCGGGATGAGTCCGTCGTTTATAAATTTATTTTATAGAAATCTCTCAGTTTCTGTCAATACTACTTCTCTGAATACAAGACTCGTCTAGTTTACATATACGTAATTGGTTTGTAAAGAGTGAAGACTGTCCCTTACGAGGGTGTCAAACGAATTTTTATCTACTTTTTTAGAAATAGATATTGAGAGCCATTCAGGATGCCAACGGCCCCAAATAACTAGTGCCCGAGAGGACAACTATTTTTCTATCGCCCGTGCAGGATCGTACTGCCTTGTGACATGCTTTGAGTCAGGCAGTGGGCAAGAACACAAGTATCAGCACCGACAACTCCACAATATCTGGAGCAGCACGGACTGTCAGCATTGTTGCAGCTTCCCTTGATGCTGCTGAAGAGAGAGGCACGTTGACATGGTGTGGCCAGAGGCAAAACTGGACGCAGGCGAGGCACAATGTCATCATTCTAGATGAGTCTCGGTTCTGCGTATATCACGTAAGACGTGTGCTTGTGGAAACCTCCGATTAGAACGAACGATGCCATTTTGCATTCGTTATCGTCATATGCGCCTAATACTTAGCGTGGTGGTATGGAGTAACACTGGATACACTACATGATTTACTGTGGTTTGCATAGTTTGTAATGTGGTTCAGTGGGCGCTATATTTGTGATATTTTGACGCCAGTGGCTTTGCCTTAATGTTGCCCATGATTTACTGACCTACTTATATCGCTCCTGTCTAGAGCCTGTGTATCGTAAGAATGATTCATGTGTGCACAATGACAAATGGTCTGAAGCGGATTCTGTCGAGTACTTAGTTCTTATTTTCATCCACCACAGTACAGTAGCGGACAGAGACATTCAAGAAATAGGTCAGGATAATGTTTTTGCGAGTTGTTCTGTTTATTTCTTGAAGGTTTATTTTGTTGATTTATGTTTGTACAGTTTTGTATATGCTTTTTGTAGTGTGAATGATGCGTGAATGTGGTCTAAAGGCCGGCCGGAGTGGCCGAGCGGTTCTAGGCGCTACAGTCTGAAACCGCGCAACCGCTACGGTCGCAAGTTCGAATCTTGCCTCGGGCATGGATGTGTGTGATGTCCTTAGGTTAGGTAGGTTTAAGTAGTTCTGAGTTCTAGGGGACTGATGACCTCAGAAGTTAAGTCCAATAGTGCTCAGAGCCATTTGAACCATTTTTGTGGTATAAAGTAAATATGTAGAGCATTGTTCTACTAATGAACGCTGTAGTGTGAGAAACTTTTAAGGCAGTGTGAATACAGACGTCAGGGAATATTCTATCATAACATGTTAAGTAAGTTTATCGTAAAAGGAAAGCTATTTCGAGTGCAAATGAAAATAGTTGATAACGTAAAGTATAAACAAAATATCAGAAATTTAATATTTATTTCGGGAAAAAGTATAGTTCGAAAGTGTTTTATTTGTTGATTGGTTAGTCACGAAAAGCGCGGACTAACGCGGGAGTATAATGTTTTTCTATTGGTCTTAAGGAAAACTGACCAATCAGAATGGAGTATTCTTCACCCGTCTGTTCTCTTGGAGATATAGAACGATTATAGCAGTCTAAAGTAGTCGTATCCCTGCCTTTGAATGGTACGGTCGTGTGAAGTATGAGCTCCGAAGGAAGTTACAGTTTGCAGGTTTTAGTTGTACTACATGCCTCAAAAGTGCTTTAAAGTGCAGGCATATTTATTCCAGTGTGTTTTTTATAAAGTACTGATTTTTAAAGTAATTTTGGGTATGAGAAAAGACAGTAATTCCGCGTGGCATATTGAGCAGTTTGGTGACTAAAACCTTCAGTGCATTAGACACCGATAAACGAGCATTTTCATTTAACAACAATCTGTACTTAGTAGCTGTTCAGGTTTCGGGAAATACGTTACTATAAACTTAATAACGTGAATGAAAGGGTTTCTGGATGACTGTGTTAGGATTATCACGGGCTTGGCAGTGAACTTTTTATTCTCGACTTCAGAATATACCGAAGTTTTGCCACTATTTCCAAAAATGGTTCAAATGGCTCTGAGCACTATGGGACTTAACACCTGAGGTCATCAGGTTCCTAGAACTTAGAACTACTTAAACCTAACTAACAAAAGGATATCACATACATCCATGCCCGAGGCAGGATTCGAACCTGCGACCGTGGCGGTTGCACGGTTCCAGACTGAAGCGCCTAGAACAGCTAGGCTACAACGCCAGTATTTCCATCTTTCATTCAAAATTAAGATCTTTTCCCGATTTATTGAACAGTTACGTTGTATGCAACCTGGTGCGAGTTGCAGTTAGATAGGTTTCCGCTCGAATTTCCTACCGGCGATTTGCTGCAACGAGGTGCAGGTAAATGGATGAAAGGTACCGCCCATCGCACTACTTAGATACAGATGGTGTAAAACTTTTGGACTGGCTAGCACGTTCTCCACAGCTGTGACCCACTGAAGGTATCTGGTCATGGGTTTCTCAAAGACTGGCACACCATCACTCACCAGCCACTACGATTGATGAACCGTTGCACAGAGTCGAACTGACATGGATTGATGTACCTGTATCTGTCATAGTTCAGTTACAGTTGAAGCTATTGTTACCGTGAGAGGTGTCTGCTCTGAACTACATTTCGCAACGTGTGTGGCACCAAATCATCACCAATTTTGAATCATTTATTCTTCCTACAATACTGTACACGCAGAATGAATAACATTTCATTATTTGGTATCATTTCTGGTGTTGTGATGTTGATGGTCAGCAATATACCATTTCAATATAATCTAGCTGTATAACATTCAAGCCGGCCGCGGTGGCCGTGCGGTTCTGGCGCTGCAGTCCGGAACCGCGGGGCTGCTACGGTCGCAGGTTCGAATCCTGCCTCGGGCATGGGTGTGTGTGATGTCCTTAGGTTAGTTAGGTTTAAGTAGTTCTAAGTTCTAGGGGACTTATGACCTAAGATGTTGAGTCCCATAGTGCTCAGAGCCATTTGAACCATTTTTATAACATTCAAACTTACACGCATTCCGAAAAGAAAAAAGGGTTTATGAAAAGAATGTAACTGAGAACGAATGCATAGGACGGGGACAGCAGAGGCAGGAGAGCGAGAGGAAGGAGACAGTCGGAGATGTACAGATGCTCGGCGGCTGCTGCGCAGTTTCTGGGTTTGTCGATAATCTGGGACATTCCATAGCAAGGGGAGGACGGCAGCCACAGGTGGCCAGCCCAGCTGGTGTAGGCGTTGCGTTAAGTCTGCAGCTTGCAATACTATTCTCCCGACTGTCAGAATTCCGTCTTGTGCTGATCTTTAACATTCCTGGTCCTCTCCTCTTCCTAATCTTCCTCTGCAGGCTAATTGCGGACCACCTTTACAAAGCTTAGTCAGCGATATACTTCCACCAACACTCCTTTAACTGCTATTTTTTTCTGTCTACTACTCTACCTGTAATTACATATTTATCAGCGCCCCTCTCTACGATAACATAAAAAAGGTGAGTCGCTCGACCTTCTACTGCAGCTTGTCCCCTTGTGGTATGAGATCACTTCTACTGATGATCACTTACTTTATCTTGTGTTTGACGGTTAGTTAGTTACATGTTTCACGGAACGTTTGCACGGCTCGAAAATGTAGCTGGAATCGGGTTACAAGCTACAGAAGCACTTCACTTTTAGATGTGCGAGTAAATGCTGGTTTGTTACAGATTACTATGTAAATCTGCGAAAAATACGAGGGCGTGTTGAAAAATATATTACTGAATTTTATTATTCTGTTCTCAATATCGGTATACGTATTAGGTATCATGTGTATTACTCCAACTTTTCCGCTCGTTAAAGCAAGTTGTAACCTGCCGCTAGACGACTCCGAATTGTAGCGTGTAACATGACGGTAGTAACGTACCTACAGGTGACTAAAGTAAAGGGATATTGATATGCAGATATACAGATGGCGATAGAATCACGCACCGGTACACAAGGTATAAAAGGGCAGTGCACTGGCTGAGCTGTAATTTGTTCTCAGGTGACTGATGTGAAAAGGTTTGCGACGAACTTATCAGTTAGGACAAGGCGGCGAAATCTGGCGTTAATGGACTGCGGCAGCAGACAACCGACACGAGTGCTTTTACTAACAGCAGCGCCTCTCCTGGGTTCTTGACCATATCGGTTGGACCATAGACTGGACAACCGTGGCCTAGTCAGACTGTAACTCCCCCCCCCCCCCCAACAGAAAAAAATATAATGTATATTGCATTCACAATTAGTGTACAAGATGAGTCGCAATTTCAGTTGGTATGAGCTGATGATAGAGCCCAAGTGTGGCACAGACGCCACGAAGCCATGAACCCAATTTGTGAACAAGGCACTGTAAGAGCTGGTGGTGGTCCCATAATCTACATTTACATCTACATCCATACTCCGCAAGCCACCTGACGGTGTGTGGCGGAGTGTACCTTGAGTACCTCTATCGGTTCTCCCTTCTATTCCAGTCTCGTATTGTTCGTGGAAACAAGGATTGTCGGTATGCTTCTGTGTGGGCTCTAATCTCTCTGATTTTATCCTCATGGTCTCTTCGCGAGATATACGTAGGAGGGAGCAATATACTGCTTGACTCTTCGGTGAAGGTATGTTCTCGAAACTTCAACAAAAGCCCGTACCGAGCTACTGAGCGTCTCTCCTGCAGAATCTGCCACTGGAGTTTATCTATCATCTCCGTAACGCTTTCGCGATTACTAAATGATCCTGTAACGAAGCGCGCTGCTCTCCGTTGGATCTTCTCTATCTCTTCTATCAACCCTATCTGGTACGGATCCCACACTGCTGAGCAGTATTCAAGCAGTGGGCGAACAAGCGTACTGTAACCTACTTCCTTTGTATTCGGATTGCATTTCCTTAGGATTCTTCCAATGAATCTGTCTGGCATCTGCTTTACCGAAAATCAACTTTATATGATCATTCCATTTTAAATCACTCCTAATGCCTACTGCCAGATAATTTATGGAATTAACTGCTTCCAGTTGCTGGCCTGCTATTTTGTAGCTAAATGATAAGGGATCTATCTTTCTGTGTATTCGCAGCAGATTACACTTGTCTACATTGAGATTGAATTGCTATTCCCTGCACCATGCGTCAATTCGCTGCAGATCCTCCTGCATTTCAGTACAATTTTCCATTGTTACAACCTCTAGATACACCACAGCATCATCTGCAAAAAGCCTCAGTGAACTTCCGATGTCATCCACAAGGTCATTCATGTATATTGTGAATAGCAACGGTCCTACGCCACTCCCCTGCGGCACACCTGAAATCACTCTTACTTCGGAAGACTTCTCTCCATTCAGAATGACATGTTGCGTTCTGTTATCTAGGAACTCTTTAATCCAATCACACAATTGGTCTGATAGTCCATATGCTCTTACTTTGCTCCTTAAACGACTGTGGGGAACTGTATCGAACGCCTTGCGGAAGTCAAGAAACACGGCATCTACCTGTGAACCCGTGTCAATGGCCCTCTGAGTCTCGTGAACGAATATCGCGAGCTCGGTTTCACACGACCGTCTTTTTCGAAGCCCATGCTGATTCCTACAGTCTCCAGAAAAGGCATTATACTCGAACATAATACGTGTTCCAAAATTCTACAACTGATCGACGTTAGGGATATAGGTCTATAGTTCTACACATTTGTTCGACGTCCGTTCTTGAAAACGGGGATGACCTGTGCCCTTTTCCAATCCTTTGGAACGCAACGCTCTTCTAGAGACCTACGGTACACCGCTGCAAGTAGGGGGGCAAGTTCCTTCGCGTACTCTATGTAAAATCGAACTGGTATCCCATCAGGTCCAGCGGCCTTTCCTCCTTTGAGCGATTTTAATTGTTTCTCTATCCCTGTGTGGTCTATTTCGATATCTACCATTTTGTCATCTGTGCGACAATCTAGAGAATTAACTACAGTGCAGTCTTCCTCTGTGAAACAGCTTTGGAAAAAGACATTTAGTATTTCGGCCTTTAGTCTGTCATCCTCTGTTTCAGTACCGTTTTGGTCAGAGAGTCTGGACATTATGTTTTGATCCACCTACCGCTTTGACATAAGACCAAAATTTCTTAGGATTTTCTGCAAAGTCAGTACATAGAACGTTACTTTCGAATTCATTGAACGCCTCTCGCATAGCCCTCCTCACACTACATTTCGCTTCGCGTAATTTTTGTTTGTCTGCAAGGCTTTGGCTATGTTTATGTTTGCTGTGAAGTTCCCTTTGCTTCCGCAGCAGTTTTCTAACTCGGTTGGTGTACCACGGTGGCTCTTTTCCATCTCTTACGATCTTGCTTGGCACATACTCATCCAACGCATATTGTACAATGGTTTTGAACTTTGTCCACTGATCCTCAACGCTATCTGTACTTAAGACAAAACTTTTGTGTTGAGCCGTTAGGTACTCTGTAATTTGCTTTTTGTCACTTTTGCTAAACAGGAAAATCTTCCTACCTTTTTTAATATTTCTATTTACGGCTGAAATCATCGATGCAGTAACCGCTTATGATAGCTGATTCCCTGTTCTGCGTTAACTGTTACAAATAGTTCGGGTCTGTTTGTCACCAAAAGGTCTAATATGTTATCGCCACGAGTCCGTTCTCTGTTTAACTGCTCAAGGTAGTTTTCAGATAAAGCACTTAAAAAAATTTCACTGGATTCTTTGTCCCTGCCACCCGTTATGAACGTTTGAGTCTCCCAGTCTATATCCGGCAAATTAAAATCTCCACCCAGAACTACAACATGGTAGGGGAAATCTACTAGAAATATTTTCCCAATTATCCTTCACGTACTCAGCCACAACAGCTGCTGAGCCAGGGGGCCTATAGAGACATCCGATTACCATGTCTGCTTTAACCGTGACCTTCACCCAAATTATTTCACATTTCGGATCTCCGTCAATTTCCTTCGATACTATTGCACTTCTTATCGCTATAAACACGCCTCCCCCTTCACTGTCCAGCCTGTCTCTGCGGTATACATTCCAATGTGAGTTTAGGATTTCATTACTGTTTACGTCTGGTTTCAGCCAACTTTCTGTCCCTAGTACTATATGGTCGTTGTGACCTTTTATTAATGAGAGCAGTTCTGGGACCTTTCTGTAGACGCTCCTGCAGTTTACTATTAGCACATTAATATTGTTATTCCCTGTTGCATTTTGCCTACTCCTACCTTGCCGCGTCTCAGGAGGCGTTTTGTCGGGCCTAGGGAGGGACTTCTCTGACCTAAAAAACCCCCATGTACACTCCACACGTACTCCGCTACCCTTGTAGCCGCTTCCGGCGTGTAGTGCACGCCTGACCTATTCAGGGGGACCCTACATTTCTCCACCCGTTAGCGGAGGTCGAGAAATTTCCTCCCCAGGTCTCCGCAGAATCGTCTGAGCCTCTGGTTTAAGCTTTCCACTCGGCTCCAAACCAGAGGACCGCGATCGGTTCTGGGAACGATACTACAAATAGTTAGCTCTGATTCCACCCCGCGAGTGAGGCTTTCCGCCTTCACCAATTCCGCCAACCGCCTGTACGAACTAAGGATGACCTCTGAACCCAGACGGCAGGATTCATTGGTGCCGACATGAGTAACAATTGGCAGTCGGGTGCACCCAGTGCTCTCTATCGCCACCGGCAGGGCCTCCTCCACATCTCGGATGAGACCCCCCGGCAAGCAGACAGAGTGAACACTGGCCTTCTTCCCCGACATTTCCGCTATATCCTTAATGGGCTCCATCACCCACCTAACGTTGGAGCTCCCAATAACTAATAAACCCCTACCCCCATGTGCCTGCTCGGACCTTGCTGAAGGAGCGGCCACATGTCCACTCACAGGCAGAGCGGGCGATGCCACACGGCCAGCCTCCACATTTACCCTCCGCCTCGTGCGCCACGAACGCCGCTGAACCCGCCACTCCCCTTGGGGAGAGGGTGGCCCAACCGCGCCCGGTACCAGCGGAGATGTCTCGACAGAAGGGACAGTGGGTGAAGCATGTAACACCTGGGGTGAACCATGCGATGCACCAGACTCCCCACTGCCGCTACACTCCGAGGCAGCAGTCTGAAGACGGCTGACCGCGGTCATCAGCACGTTCAGCTGTTTGCGAACAGTGGCCATCTCCTCCTGTGTCTGTACACAGCAGTCACACATCCTATCCATCCTAAGAAATCAACAATTTAGTGTAGAAAGTTAATCAACTTTTAACTAGACTGCTAATTCACTAAAGGCGGCTGATTGTTGACTAAACTGTGGTTGCTAGCCACATCTTGAAGAAAACAATGAAAATAGCACTACCTGTGTCTGGACTGTATTGAAAACAAACACTAGCACTACTGGCACTATGACTGACTAAAGGGACTCTCTCTGACTGTATTCAAAACAAATACGAAATCTATGAAACACTGCTACTAGCCCTCGACAATTAAAGCTTCCTAAAAGCAAAAACACACGGAAGAAGAAGTGACAAGTAAGAAAAATACAGTAAATACTTAAATTAAGGTAGCTCGCTGCACAGCAGACGTGAAGCAGACGGCAGTTACGACGACACTGACGCTACTGGCAATGGTGTGAGCTGTGTTTTTCTGGAATGGACTGGGTCCTCTGGAAGTTCAGCTACTTGGAGACAACTTACAGCCATTCACGGACGTCATATTCCCAAACAAAGATCGAATTTTTTTGGTTGACAGTGTGCCATGTCACCGGGACACAATTGTTCGCGATTTATTTGAGAACGTTCTGGACAATTCGAGTGAATAGTTTGGCCTCCCTGATCACCCGACATGTATCCTATCTAACATTTATGGGACATAATTGAGAGATCAGTTGGTGCACATAATCCTGAATGGGCAAAACTTTCGCAGTCATAGGCGGCTATAGAGGCAGCTTCCCTCAATATTTCTGCAGGGGACTTCCAACGTCTTCTTCAGTGGATGCCACGTCGATTTCTTTGCCGGCAATAAGCATGTCCGACACGATATTAGGAGGTACTCCGTGACTTTTGTCACCTCTGTGCATGTGGGTGCGTGAGAAACAGCGAGCTGTAATCGAAAGTACGAATTCGAAGAGTTCGTCCACACACAGAGCGCCCTCTCTCTCAAGGATGATAATACCAGACCACGCACGACCGCTGCGACATCTGCAATACCGACGCTTTGGGTTGAGTGTCACCGATCATCCACCATAGAGTAACGATATGGCCCCATCCGATTTTCATCTGTTTCCGAAACTTAAAAAACACCTTCGAGGCCTTTAATTTGACAGTGATGAATCGGTGCAAGCAGAGGTGACATTGGGGCCCTGTTAACAGTCAAACGTTTTCTTAGTGACGGTATTAACAAACTGGTCTCTCGTTGGGAAAAATGTGTTCGTCGCCAGGGTGACTATGTTGAGAAACAAATATATAGACGTGAAGAATAAAAATGCAGAATGTTAACAACGTTTGTTTTATTAAAAAAGAATTAAGATTTTTCACATGAAATATTCGTATGCATAACTTCTCAGCACGCCGTCGTAATTAACGTTCGCAACGCCAAATATATACTCTTTATTTTACATTAAGTAATACCGCAGCTATTTCGCAACAAAGGCACACGATCTAATAGTTTTGCCACAACTTAATTCAGTCATATTTTAGTAAATGGTAACTTCAGAGGAAAGTGATGAAAGTAATTTTTTCGACTACCGTCGTCATGATGGTAAAGAGTACGTTAGCCAAACAGTCTTGTGAGTTCCACATGTAACAGCATTTTCTGCTCTAAATGGGAGGTACGTTAGTAGGATAGCATGCCCGGTGCAAGCCGAGATAGCGATCTTACCACATTCAGTTTCATGTACCACATCCGGTGGCAGGTCACACACTTGGGCTCCTTGATGCCCCCACTCCTTCTCCCCTGGGGAACCACTAGGAATTGATCAAGGTCACCCTGGGGAATCACCCAGGCCGTTGTGCAACTGTATTCAAGGTCATGACGTAATTATATAATAGTCACGTGTTATAAAAACGATGGAACACCCATTCTCTCCCCTCTCCTCACCTGTCAACCCATCCCCTACCCTGACGTTTCCTTCCCTTCCCTTCCCTTCCCTTCCCTTCCCTTCCCTCTGGACCAATGATAACTGGGACACTTGAGTGAGACGAGCTATTCTGTAGCTGGACAACATAGGAAGAGCATGTGTTTATTTGTTAATAACAATATTACGTGACACCGGCAGAGACCACATCCAAGAAGATCTGTAAGTACCTTGTTACGTGATTTCCAATATTTTCGTCAATTTTAGTATTTTTACCGGTTTTTCCTATTTTGCAACTGGGGAGGGCACTCTGAAGCTTGGGTGCATAAGGAGAGGTCGAGTCTATAATTTAACAACAAATTACATCACTCTAGGTCCATTTGTTAATAACAATTTAATAGTACGTAGCACCAGCAGAGACCACACCTAGGTAGATATGTGAGTACTCTCGTAATTCCATATTTTAGCGCATTTTACACATTTGCCCCTTTTAGTATTTTGTCCAATTAGGCAAGATGCACCGTCTGTTCCTGACCTCATGATGCTCCCAGACAATCTCAACGCTGTAAGAGCCTGAATTAGATGCTAGCGATATTGAGACACACGTTCCCCACCTTCATCTTTTATTACTGGGGCACCTGAGTGCGTACCACAGGTTGTAGGTTGTGTGTTTTGGTAATCACAAATTAGGACACTACAGGTCTATTTGTTAATAAAAAATTAATATTTTGAGACACCAGCAGACAGCACACCCACGCAGATATGTATTTATTCTCATATTTCCACAATTTTACCATATTACCCGAGTTGTGTGTGTCAACATTGTGTCACGACGTCCCATCACCACGTAGCACATTGATGTCCATCGTGTCGTGTACATGTGACGATGCTCTCAGCATTGTCCACATTTATGTTCATTGCTAAGCCACCACTCCATTACTAGTGTGTGACGTCATGGTGTTCTAAACGAACACACTGGCAGAAATAGACGTCATGTCAATGACGTCATAGAGAGTTCTATAAGTACTACCGATTTCTTACCAAAGACATTGTATAAGAGATACCACACTACATAACAGCTTTGTGTGACGTCATAGAAAAATTCTGATGGCGCCAACCAAAGAATGGCCTGCTGTATTTGTAGCACAGCACTGAAAAATACGTAACAACCCCAGCGAAAATCACGTCGTCTGCAGAGTATCCCGTCCCCTCAGACTGCGACGTGTGGCTGTGTAGTCGCGAACGTTGAATCTTATGGAGACAGTGTCAAGCAATGGTCCATAAATTTGCAGTATAATGCACACCTGTCTGGTGCCTAACACTGCTACTATATCAGTTGTGGATTATGGATCTCCCGCCCTCGTTCATAACGGCAAACACATCTCAAGATGTCGGTGAAAATATCAGTCTGGTGCCAATACTCTTCGCTGTCCCAAAAATGGTTCAAATGGCTCTAAGCACTATGGGACTTAACATCTAAAGTCATCAGGCCCCTAGACTTACAAGTACTTAAACCTAACTAACCTAAGGACATCACACACATCCATGCCTGAGGCAGGATTCGAACATGCTACCGTAGCAGCAGCGCGGTTCCGGACTGAAGCGGCTAGAACCGCTGGGCCACAGCGGCCGGCTACCGCTCCGCCCCCCCCCCCCATTTTCGCTGGATAATGCCAGTACGGTATGCAACTCATCGTACGTTCGTGATCACCAGATCACCTATTAAGCAGGTGAATTCTCCATAAATCCAGTAACTTAATGCCGGACTTGTTACTGATACTGCCAATCAACATACTCGAAAACACAACTGAGAACCGACATTCAGAATCAACGTAAGATAAAAGAAAATTGAGCGATCCTCTCTCTAGCACCGTTTTTTTGTGAGAGGCTCCTATACTGTGTGTGTGTGTGTGTGTGTGTGTGTGTGAGAGAGAGAGAGAGAGAGAGAGAGAGAGATTTTGTTTGGAATCAAACATATGTAAGCAATGGACAGTCAGTAAAATAGGCTTCTCTGGAACTTATCTTGCTGTACGTATAGCCCACATCCGTTAAACGAACATGGCAAGGGTCTTAGACTATCTATAAAATCTCGTAGTTTGTCGTAACACACCACGGCAAGCCTAAACATGTCACGCATGTGATAAATAACTATCGAACTGAAGACTGATCGTAGGTAACAGCATACTGACAAGCACTGTGTAGTGGGACCATGACACCTGAAAAGACGACGCTTCTGCGAGCTACAGCTGCGAGAGCATGTAAAGCTAGTTCGGAGTCTTGGTTCTAGAGGAGAAGACTGTGTCATGTGGAAATTCAACCATTCCAAAATAGATGCAAGTATAACTGTTTTGTGTAATCGACTTTGTAACGGAACATATTAAAGGCTTTACTTTAATGAAGTATGCGATCCCTTCCAAATTCAACCAGTTTAACGAGTATTTATGATTATAGAAAAGTTATTGTGTATGTTAACAATGATTGCACAACATGTCTCCATAAACAGTCAACCCATTAAATTATACTGAATAACTGACCCACACAAAAGTTTATATCACTTGATCACTGATACAGCAAATGTCATCATGAAAAACACTAAGTTTATCTTAAATAATTAATATGAAGTACGAAAAATAGTGGCCAACTTAGGTATTTTGGATCTCCTTAAATAAAAATCACTCAGTGAAACCTATTTGTTCACTAGGAGCGTTTTCACTCAGTATTCACGTAATCAATCCTATTTTAGACGAAAACCAATGTAATTCTTCATAATTCACGTTACTTACTTATTTATGCAAATTAGAGAAGTCAATTGACAAACTTCTAAAAAACGACCTTTTTGTAACAAAGAATTATTCTGTCAAGTCAACAAATCTGTCTGTCATTTTAATAACATGTTAAATTATGTCACTCGATGCAAATTAACAACTTTTCTGCACAAATTATGATAACAGATGTACATGTGACTTATAAACTATATCTCTTTTTAGTAGTTCTTTGACAATGTTATAAATACGAGCAGTCGGAGGCAGTCAGGGCAGTCGGAATGTCACTTTGGTGAAGTGTGTTTCTGTGTTATTGTTTGGCAAAACAAGGCAAAGAACATGTAAAGGAAGTACTACTTTGTGTTGTGTTATGGTCTTTGGTGGACCGTGGAATTAATATGGCCACTAAAGTAATAAATATTTGATGTTTACATACGTGTTGGTTTCGCTCGTCCTTTATCATCAAAAGCACATGAAAAACACGGGACCTCATGTTTTTTAACCCTAGACAACCAGATTTAGAGCCAGCATCAGCATTGAGACACAGCAGCGATCCAGCAAGCAGCAGCGATTATTACAATACAATACATTGTAATGGCGCCAACCTAACATCAAGTGCTAACAAGCTCCGTAAATTGGAGTGAAATAGTGCGTTTACAGCAATTAGCGATATCAACGACGACCAGGAGGACCATTACAAAAGTGGGGGCTCGTCCGGGATCTTTAAGTGCATCGATGATAATAGTGCAGCGATAAATTTCGTAAGTGCTTGCCACTCCAAAAAAATTTTATTTGTGCAGTGTGGCAACAGTGAAAATATGTCAAAAATAAATAAATAAATAAAGTGTGTTTGTGCGACTACAAAAAACTATCATCACACCGCTCGGGAGATTAACGTCTGGATTATGTCAATGGATTTCATCAATCAAGACTTCAGCTTCAATAAAACCGAATATAAGTGAAGAAAGCCAACAAGAACACCGACCACGACATCATAGCATAGACATAAAGCAAGGTATTTTGTTGTTGTTGTCATTTAAAATAATTAATTGTTAACATGTCTCTACCTGAGAGGGGTGAGATCGTAGGAAATGTAAAAATTGAACCAGGGGGTGGTGAACAATTAAACTTAACAGAGTGGCTAGCAGAGTTTGCAACTCAAATAAGCTCGCAACTTAAACAATCAAGGGAAGAAAACACAGATAGACTGGAAAAGTTAAGTTTGGATTTTAAACAATCAAGTGAACAAGTACGTTTGGATTTTAAACAATCAAATGAACAAGTAAGTTTAAAACTTAAAGAAAACACAGATAGACTGGATAAGTTAAGTTTGGATTTTGATCTATTAAGTACTCATCTCAATGAGAAGTGTGAGGTAATTAAAACTACCCTCAGTAAGAACACTAGCGAACAGTTGACACACTTCAGAAAAGAATTTCAAGTTAAAGTTGAAAGTTTAAATGAAAACATACAAGTGAACACAGACAGCATTGCTGTCATCTACAACAGAGTAGATACTGAATTTGAAAGATTAGATCAGAGAATAGACAAAACATCAGAAAACCTTAGACAGGAATACAACCTGTACACCACTAATGTAGATACAAAAGTAGAAAATATACACACTAAATATACACAATTGGAAGATGCATTGATGTCAAAACAAATGTTTTACAATCAAAATACAATGTATGGACACATCCAAGTGAAATGCTTTCCTGGTGAAAATCTGCACCCTATTGACTTTATTCACCAATGTAAAGATATGTTTGTTGTAGGAATGTCAGATAACATAAAAATTAAGTTAGTAAAACGGTTTCTAGAAGGGGAGGCCCTATCCTGGGCAAATGAGAATAATGATTCTTGGAATACTTTTGAAGAGTTTGAAGCTAAATTTATTTGCAAATTTTGGTCACAATCCATACAAGCCAGATTAAAGTCAGAATTTCTAAATGGACCAGTGTATAGAGGGAAAGTAGGGGGAATGCAAAAATTTTGCAGAGATCAATTGAAAAAACTTGCTCACTTGAATAACTCTTTTGATATTATGACACAAATTGATGTTTTAAAAAGAAGATTACCAGAGAGACTGCAGTGGGAATTGGTCCATGGACCAGACGATTCAATGGAAGAGTTCCTGAAATTTGTAGATAGATTAGATAGGGCCTTGGAAAGAGAAAGTAACCAAAGTTTTGGCTCTGGCAACAACCAGTATGGGGGGTGGAACAGGAATGTAAATAGAGATTATTATGGGAGGAGAGACTTTGAAAATTCTGGAAATAATGCTCCAAATAGGGGAGATAGGAGATATGAAAATGATTTCAAAAACTATACACAGGAGGGAGGATGGAGGAGAGATAACAGGAATGATAGAAATAGGTATTGGGGAAGAGAACAAGATAGAAGGGGGTTTGTTGAAACTAGTGAACAAAACAACAGCTACAAACGGACAGACCGAGGACACCAGCCGGGAAACGGTGGACAGTCCCACTAGATGTCCGTAGTTTTGGGGCTAGACAATATTATGACAGGACAACACATAACCGAAACTGGAAAAGGAGAGGATACAATGTAAAGAGTAATTACCATGAAAATACTGAAGTTGTTAGAATGAATAAATTAGAATTTAATAAAAGGTTTTGGGATACTATGAGTAAAAGTGATACAGTTAATAAAAACTGTGTTCAAGCACAGGTAGTTAGTGAAAGTGCAGAAGTTGAAGGTATTGCAGAGTTCCATAGTTGGGCTGAAAAGGATACTGGTGTGAATAACAAGTCAGACACACCACAAGTAGAATCTATTTTGGGGGGTTTATTTGATAAGAAGGGGGATGACGATGTGTTTAATGGAGCCAAAGACTCAATTGCTGAGATTCAGATACATAGGGGGGAAACTGAAGATGGGGTTGTTGTGGAGGAGGAGGAAGAAGTAATAGAGGGACATTTAAATAATGATCCTAAATCAAGTGATGTTATTGATGAGAGTGTGAAGGAAGAAATAAAAGTATTTGCAGAATTGAAAAGTGATTATGTGGTAAAGGTAAGTGATGTGACAAACATGGGTAATAATGAGGTTAATTTAAGTGAAATGCAGACTAGGGAATGTGTATCTGAGGACAAGCTATTGCCTATTGGGAACTATGAAACGCTAATCCATGAGAATGGTAATAATAATAATATTAAAGAAAATATAAACGGATGGCATGTAAATGTGTGTTTTCAAGAAAAAGGGGAAAAGTTTTTAGAAGTTTTGTGGAACAACTATGGAAACTGTATAAACAAAGATGCCTTTTGGAAAGAATTAGCAAAGGTAAGTGCAACCTTGTATCCTACATGGTGGACAAGAATCCGTAGTGGACTTTATAAAAAATGGGGTGAAAACAGTAGTTTGTTAAGTGACAACACAGTGTTATGAGGAACAGATGAAAACAAAGGTTTATGTTTAAATGCCAATGCTTTGCAAACAGAGAGGGATGTGGCTAAATGTAGGAAAGAGACATTAGACTTAGGAACTAAAGAAATTGAAAATGATCTATTGTTTGAAAATACTGAAATAG
Organism: Schistocerca nitens; assembly: GCF_023898315.1. Taxonomy (NCBI): domain Eukaryota; kingdom Metazoa; phylum Arthropoda; class Insecta; order Orthoptera; family Acrididae; genus Schistocerca; species Schistocerca nitens. The sequence goes on along the minus strand of NC_064616.1, from coordinate 240,503,537 downwards.
ACAAAGATGTTGAGCTAGGTTGTCCATATGTTAAAGTAAACATTGACATTGGTCCATTTGAAATAAAAGAAAGCCCACATCCTAATGCGTATAGACTTATCTTCCCCAGATCAAGAAGGTTATTTGGATTAAGAAACATCACTGAATTGAAACCATATAAACATGATTAAGCACATTTCCCTGTTTGAATACAGTTACTTACCCATTTTCCGTAAAGCATGTAATCAGCAAAGATTTTCACTAGGTGTGTCAAATAGCAACTACCACTACACACCCTGGAAAAGTTCCAGATCTCTGAGAGAATATTTATATATTTTTATTGTCCCTATTGAATATTAAATATTGTGATATCTTCTTTACTTGCAATGGGCAAGAAGGTGACAAACATTTATTACTTTCTTTTTGTATTATTGAATATGGGACATACTTGCACCAAATATAAAAGACAATGAAAAAATTGTTGTGCAAGACCCATCATTTTGTTACTATTCTTTTTGAGGCATAAGATTTGTGTACAATTTTCTACAGCTAATCAGATGTTCACCAAGTTTGATGTTTGTGTTATGTTGTGACCAAATTAAGTGTGCAATTTTGGTATTAATATGTTCTTGTACTATCTTGACTATGTGTCTCAATGGGAGACAAGTTTTTTAAATATTTTCTTTTTTTTAAAATGCATATTATATTCATACATGTGACTTCTCTAGTGTTTGTGTTTATATATATATCATGTCCATACTTATAATTATGTTCTTTGTTTTCATTTCCTTTATGTGGCTCAAAACGAGCAGACAGTTGCATTGTTTTTCCTATGGACATCTGACCTGTCCATCTATGTAATATATTTATGTTCCTTCTATTATCTTGATTATTCTGTGACTCAATGAGAGCTGACTTTGAAATAATTTACATATATTTTTTTTATATCTTAAGATCGCATGTGATATATTTGTGTCTGTTTTTGATCATTTTCCATGTGGCTCACTGGGAGCAAAGATTAACAATTTTTTTACTTTCATATATTACTAAATATTTTCATTATGCTGTCATACTGAGAGGCATAACACAAAGTGCATTTGAAACAACACAACTAAAATATTTCCAGGAAAAAGTCATTTTGAAACTGTGTAGCGGTCACTGTAGTACTTTTCCAAATTTTAACCATTTGACACATTTTTCCTAGTCGGCTAATATCATTAACATTCTGTAAATGATATTACCCGAGGGGGGTATTGTAACGGAACATATTAAAGGCTTTACTTTAATGAAGTATGCGATCCCTTCCAAATTCAACCAGTTTAACGAGTATTTATGATTATAGAAAAGTTATTGTGTATGTTAACAATGATTGCACAACATGTCTCCATAAACAGTCAACCCATTAAATTATACTGAATAACTGACCCACACAAAAGTTTATATCACTTGATCACTGATACAGCAAATGTCATCATGAAAAACACTAAGTTTATCTTAAATAATTAATATGAAGTACGAAAAATAGTGGCCAACTTAGGTATTTTGGATCTCCTTAAATAAAAATCACCCAGTGAAACCTATTTGTTCACTAGGAGCGTTTTCACTCAGTATTCACGTAATCAATCCTATTTTAGACGAAAACCAATGTAATTCTTCATAATTCACGTTACTTACTTATTTATGCAAATTAGAGAAGTCAATTGACAAACTTCTAAAAAACGACCTTTTTGTAACAAAGAATTATTCTGTCAAGTCAACAAATCTGTCTGTCATTTTAATAATATGTTAAATTATGTCACTCGATGCAAATTAACAACTTTTCTGCACAAATTATGATAACAGATGTACATGTGACTTATAAACTATATCTCTTTTTAGTAGTTCTTTGACAATGTTATAAATACGAGCAGTCGGAGGCAGTCAGGGCAGTCGGAATGTCACTTTGGTGAAGTGTGTTTCTGTGTTATTGTTTGGCAAAACAAGGCAAAGAACATGTAAAGGAAGTACTACTTTGTGTTGTGTTATGGTCTTTGGTGGACAGTGGAATTAATATGGCCACTAAAGTAATAAATATTTGATGTTTACATACGTGTTGGTTTCGCTCGTTCTTTATCATCAAAAGCACATGAAAAACACGGGACCTCATGTTTTTTAACCCTAGACAACCAGATTTAGAGCCAGCATCAGCATCGAGACACAGCAGCGATCCAGCAAGCAGCAGCGATTACTGCAATACAATACATTGTAATGGCGCCAACCTAACATCAAGTGCTAACAAGCTCCGTAAATTGGAGTGAAATAGTGCGTTTACAGCAATTAGCGATATCAACGACGACCACGAGGACCATTACAACTTCCACGTTAAAACTATAGGCATACAGCACCTAGCTATTTTTAAGTATAGTCTCGAGATATGGTATTGGATCCTGCACTGGATTGCCCGTTCGCCCAACTTAAATCCCATCGAGCAAGTGTGATATGCGGTAGGGAAATGTACTCGTTCTGCAGCACGTCCACATGTACCAACAACCATCCATCAGTTGTACCGCACTGGTGGAGGAATGGAATCCTTTACCACAAAAATATCACAAACTTATGGATGAGTATGGAAACATGTTGCTGAGTATGCATTGCTCTGGCAGTCAGCGTTAGTATCATAAAAGTGGTACACAAACACTGAATTACGTCATAGCATGACAATATGACCACCAACAGCAAATGCCTTTTACTAACGATGATTATTCACTGTAGTAGCAAAAAACCATCGGGTATAGGTCATCATGGCGAGACTTCCCGTCACATGATCTTCTACATGTGATTGAATTCACACTATATAGCGTGTGCCGTGACGTGGACACCCAAGAGTCGTGGGATAGGGGCGTGGAGTCCAGCAACGACGAGGAACATGCATAATGCTCTTCGGCACACCAAAAATGGATACTCATCGGTCTGTATTTAATAAAGAACCAGCCCACATGTCTATACAAATGTGACATACAGCCTGACAACCGTACAGAACAACCTGATAACGCTGTCCTAGGATCGTTGTAGTATATGGATTACTTTCATACAGTTTTAAGTGGAACTAAGACGTGTATTTTGATGAAATACTACGTATAATCTAGACTTAATCCTATCAGTATCAAGATGTTTAGATAACGCGCATTACCAAGTAGGATAGGAGGTACTTTATGCTCACCCGAATAAAATTAAAACAAAAACAAAATTCGTTAACTGTTGACTTGTATTGGCAACATGTTATTTTAAAGAGTTACTGATCTGAATGTAGCGTCGAGCACCTGAGAACACCTTTCAGAATACTCTTAGCAATATCAGTGCACGTTGAATAATGAGCACTTCCAACATCGTGATCACCACAAGAAGAATTAAGAAATTCAGATTTAGTTCATTCTTGTTAACTTTTTACTCTAAACATACTTTTTAAAAAGAAATTGATGTGCAAGTAACGGCATGAACCAGGAAATATTCAATACAACATTCGTTGGTGAAAGTGAGATCTGTTATTGAGAATTAAATTTTTGTATTAACTTAAATGAAAAATATAAAATATGTATGGAATATGGTAGCAGAATCCTTAAAAAATATTTTTTTCAAACTTCAGAATGTAAAATAACTGATTAGATTACAATATTTTCAAGAGATAAGCAAAAAGTACCATCCCCACCCACTGGTATTGCGAGGGTTAACTCCTTAGTTCAACATTTACGCAACCACTGTAGTAGTCTTAAATGGCTCGGAATACATTTTTATACGAGCAAATTAAAATTGTAGACAGATAGATGATATCTTGTACAAGTCAAACCCCGTTAGTTGATTATCCATATTTATAACAAAAACATGTTAGTAGAGAATCCAGATGACAGCACTTTTACGAGAATACAACACGGCTAAGGGTAGAGTGGATGCGAGTTTATTTTCAGTGTGCATAGCGGAATACTAGAGAAGGGAATTCACTTTAGAGACACCTTACCCACTTTATAAAAAGTGGTTCTAATGGCTCTGAGCACTATGGGACTTAACATCTATGGTCATCAGTCCCCTAGAACTTAGAACTACTTAAACCTAAGGACAGCACAACACCCAGTCATCACGAGGCAGAGAAAATCCCTGACCCCGCCGGGAATCGAACCCGGGAACCCGGGCTCGGGAAGCGAGAACGCTACCGCACGACCACGAGCTGCGGACCCACTTTATAGCAAGAGAGTAATTATTTATTTTAATTATAATAACTCATGACGGTAAAATGTGAGACAGAATGGATACGGGAGGTCACAAGCAGACAGATATAGAAATCGAGATGACCCGAACGATTAATTTCAGACTATCCAGTCTAATAGCGTTAAAGCAATGAGACACGAAGGAGAATCGACGCCGACGGCGCCTTAAACTATCCTTCGCCGACACACTTTCGCTCTCCACCAAGACACTTCATTGTATATGTCTCGGAATCAGTAAATTTGACAGAGTTGATACAGCCGGAGAGAACACTGTATGAAAAGGCTGAAGTACGATAAATGGGCTTAAAAAATAGACAAACGCCAAGCAGTAATATTAGGAGTTAAGTCATGTATTATATATCAAACTAATGCTACACATGTTGCCCACAGAATCCCTTTGTTTCGTCGTTTGTCAGCAAACTTCTCATGATTCGCTAGTAGTAACGTCAACCCGCAATCAGTGTGTTTCGATTCTGAAATGATACCAGTTTATACTGTATCCAACTATTTTTTCGATTACAAATGCATATAACGTGCAACTAGTATGTATTGGTTTGGAGAATGCCACAGCGTTCAGAATAAAGTAACACTACCGTTCCCTCACACACGCGTAGAACTTTGGTAGTATGACAATTTCGCCTTACCTCTCTAGATGCCTTCGTCGTCGGTCGATGGAAGGAATGGTGATACCTGCTGGAAACCAATACGCAAACTGGCATAACTGTGTGTATACAGCAGAATAACGTCAACACACTACCTGCAAAAGCAATCCATTAACGTGTGTGTGTGTGTGTGTGTGTGTGTGTGTGTGTGTGTGTGTGTGTGTGTGTGTGCGTGTGTGTGTGTGTGTTTCTGCCGTTGGTAATGGCACTTACAGTAGACATTTGGAGGACTTTGGAAGACTAAGTATATACCCTGGCTGGATTGGGGCTCTGTATCGAAGTTGAATAGCACAAAAAAAAAGAAAAACAACCTCTGTCTGGTCTTGGTTGGTTGATTTGGGAGGGGGGACCATATCTGCTCATGAAAGCATTAAGAGCATATTAATGTTTTTAGACGTACACATGGAAAAAAGTTGATAAACGTCAAAAATATAGAAAGGGTCAAAAATTTGGTAAATAATCTGGATATTAAATGTTCGTTCAGGAGATACCTGCATTTACGCGTCAGTGAAACAGCAGAACGATTCACACTAAGCCATCGGGCCACATCAGTTTGCGACTGTCCTGCTTCCGTTCTTTTGAAAGTCGCGAGTTCTATATGTTCTTATCTCGTGTTTTCTACTGAAAATCTCGTGCTTGTACTCTTGTTAACTTTACTATTACAGAGATCGCTTAAACTTTATTTATTTTTTTAATTATTGGTCCTGTGCGCAAAAAATAACTTACTTGCTCTTTCTGCTGCCACTGTTTGATCTGCTGCATTCCATTATTTAACAAAAACATAAAAATACCTATTATTCATGCTGAGTGCAATGCATGTTCTGTATGTGCGGCTCCTGCTGTTGCTGCTGCTGCTTACTACAACTACATATAATTCAAGAGAAAGTGTTTGGTCAAATCTAAACTCGATAAATGATAACCCAAACAAAAAACTACATTCTGAAAGCGATTCTATCTCATTCAATTAACACAACGCTAGAAGCTCTTTGAACAATCGCTTCGTTTGTAAATCTGCCTCCAGTGGCATTAAAGCAATGTTACAAATTAATCAAACTCTTGAGACAGACTGAAATACTTCTTAATTGAATACATAGTGAAACAATTCCCTGACGATTACAAAAGAAATCAATGACAAAAATCTAACAATGGTTTCCCTTAAGAATTCAACTCCTATCACACAAACCCTTTTCTTTAAATTAATAAGCGTGCTGCAAATTATAAAAAATATTAACTAAATACCAAATCCTGTGTCACTGCTGGCGGACACGGCAGTACGGCAGCTCGGCGACGACCCCTCGCCAACACACGTGCGTACCAGAGCAGGCGGGCTCCTGCACTGGCTTCAAAACTGCCACTAGTTAATCCGCGCGATGCGAAGCGCGACAACAATATCTCAGATTCCAGAGCTTGTGTATGCGCACTGTAGCCAACCTTTATATTCTAAGAGAGTATTGCCAAATCTCATAACCCCCAATCTCATTTTTGAAAATTTTGCGGGGTGATTCATGCCTAACATATTGGCAGGGAACAAACAGTAAATTTTTTTTACAAAACGACGAAAAATTAGGCAAAGAGAAAAAATATTACAATTTATATCCAGTGACTAAAAGTATTTCTTGCTTAGCATCTAAGTAAATTTTTTATATGAAAATGTTGCTAGCCTAGTATATATGTAATAAGGAAACATCAAACGAAATATAACAAGTTTCTTACATAAGTAGATAAAAAAGATCATATAAGTTTTTACATATGTGTAACAGTAACTACTTAAGCATGGAATAGTCTCCAATAAGCTAATATAACCTAATAACCAGTAAAAAAAAATTTTATTTTGTGCATTTGGGCACTTACTTTTCCATGACATTAATCAGTAGTGGCCTGACTACATGATATCTTATGTTTTTATGCTCGCAGTTCCCTCTGGTCAAAAGAAACCAGGTCTACATGTTTTAAGTGCAGCAGACTCAGGGACTTCATATCCACTGACAACCACACTAATATTCCCACATCCGTTAATTTATGGCGTAAGCAGACTCAGGGACTTCATATCGACGGACAAATACACCTGAAGTCAAATTTTCCTGTGGTGAGACAGTTTGACAACGTAGGCAGACTCAAGGACTTTGTGTCCACTGACAACTATACGTAACGTTCATTCTCCCAGGATGACACAGTTTGACAGTGTTGGCAGACTCAGGGACCTCATGTCCACTCACAACCACACGTCACTGCGTTATTGTGTAAGTACCTCCTGAAACTTATATAGTACAAGTCTGGGTCGAGTATTTCTCTATACTCAAAACGTCATATTTTATAGAAAATTGATTCTCCCTTTAAAATACGATATCTCTAATTACATAAATGAAGCAAGGAATGATATTATGTCATATACACAGGCATGCGAGCTCTGAGCTCATTTAAATGTTTTCTTTAACTCTATTGCCGCAGCAATTACAGATTTGTGGCATATATCTCAAGTCATGAATAACGTGAGGCTCACCACACGGTGGCAAATTCAATTTTCTTTAAATTTCTCGCCACAGCAATCACCGATTTGTGGCATGTATTTTCCAATTCAGTCATAATATGAGGCTCACCACACGGTGGCAAGTTAAATTTCTTACGATTAGTTTGGCCAATAACAATGGCAAAGTTTTGAGTGTGACCACGAATCATTACAAATATGGCACCACACAAAAAATATCATTTTAATTTCAAGGCATAAATCCTGTGCCGTAGAACTCTAATTACCAAAATGTTTACATTACTAGTGATGCTGAAGAAGAATCTTACAACATATGTTACAATAATTGTTATGTACATTTTGGTTATAAAATATTTAAATAATCCTACAAATGGAAAAGTAATACCATATTGATGCTATTATATATAATAAAAGTTACAGAATCATTTAGAAAAAGTGTAGCCAATGGCTTGCCAAATCAATTCATATATATGTACAAAATTTAGTGAATGATTACGTTACATTGCGTCAGAATTTTTTACACTCTAATTACTAAGTTATACCAAATTTATAATTATCGGTCTGTAATGACTGTCAATGTTTCTGATGTCGAACGTAAATGTGTGTGGCATAGCGTCTAAATCGTTTTTATATGGAGTCCTCATTGTCTGTTTGGAGGCCTCCCTAGTCTTTGTATGAATCTGTGTGGCCATACCTTGGACGGTCACAAACAACAAGAATAAGAATCATCCTACAAAGTACATAATAAAAAAATAGATTTACAAAATACAACACACAAAACCCCTCCATCTGCCCAGTACAAACTGAAAGAAATGGCTTATTCATCAAGGTGACAAGAAATAAATTTATGACATTACAAGAGAAAAATCATCACCTTACAATTAACCTCATGCTGGAATCGGCACTGCATCACTAAATTACAATCATGAAATAGAAAACACAAGATAAATATTAAATTGACTTATGTTACACTACTATTTACACATTCATAAAATATGGCAGATACTCTCGCCTCTTGGCGTAAGAGTCATTTCGCTCTGGAAAGAGAAAAGAAATAATTTAATGCAGAACATAATTATCTAGGTCATAGCTCGGTGTTTTTGTCACGGCCGACTGTTTCTGGAATGTCTTTTTTCTCGCGACCCTTAACGGTAAGCTTGCTACGCTCCGATCTGAAAAAATCGTCTACTACACAAAATTACGTCACGTTAAGTGCTTTCGTTTCTGCAATGGAGAAAACTTCCGTTGCGATCATGTTTCCTGTAAGAAATGCAATAAATTCAACCTTAACAACAATAAGAAGAGAAACAACACTATCATTCTTACCATTCCACAATTTCACAGAGAAAAAAAAATATTCTTGACACTCATTCATCACATAATTCAACACTTCGCTGTGTATTTGTATCAGAACACCTTTTGTGACTCATAGCCATGTCTTAACTTTGCTGTGACTTAGATTTTAAGTAAATGTGCACTCTACCTTAACATTACTGTCACTTAAATTTCACGCAAATGTGTATAAGCTATATCTTCCTTCATAGAATACCATTATGGGTTTCTTCGTTTAGAAGTGTATCTTTCTTACCTTCTCTTGTTCTATAAATGTCTGCAAAGTGCTCCCTCATTGTGTCACACTAATCATGAGTGGTCCATAAATCCTAATACGCCTTACCTGGCAAACTAATAAACACGAAAAAGCACATGAATCATCACTCTTCAAACTATTTCATAAATCTGAAGTAGTGTCATTTCGAAGGTTACCTAATTATACTATTACCCAGCAAATATATCTTCTCAATTCAGAGCCACTTTTACACTATATTTTACCGGAAGATAATGTCAACACTTTCTGTTATTTCATGTTATTTCTCCCTAAAAACGTACATAGTTATTTCTTGCACTTTCCTTCAAATAAGTCACGAAAATTTCATTCTTTCAGTGAACAATCGCAAGATGTCAACAGCTGGTATAATCCTCTCGTCAGAAATGTCCTTTGCAAAGTTCTCATTCTCTCAAACAATACAAATCGTTCGTAATTATTCATTCTTGGTCTTTCATACAGGATAGATTGACAATAAAAGATTAATAGATAAACAGGTTAGTCAAAGATTATGAAACAGTACCGAAAACTAAAATCGGAAGAATATACTGTAACGGCTGGGGCACCTATGCTTGCCAAATATATATTTACTAAAGATCAGTAAACCCCCTATGGCCTTATTCCTTGAAAATTTTAATGTGTGATAAATGGTGAAGACCTCGCGATTTATGTGTTCGTATTGTCTCAACTTCCACAGCGTTTGTGTATGCAATGCGTCGTATACGGAAGGGTCCTTCATACACCATGAAAAGCTTCCTACTCAAATATTTTACCTTATGAGATAGGCGATGTGATCTAAGCAATACCGTTTGACCTACCTGTAAATTATTGACGTTGACTCGTGGATTATGCAGTATCTTTCTTCTGTCTGCAGCTTTCTTGATGTTCTGTAATGCTATACTTACCAATTCATGGTGTCTTAAACGTCGCTGTGGTGGTTGTTTATTTTTCAACACAAGCAGTGGGGGCAGGGTAGTGGAATCATTAGGTAGTTCATTAATAATGTTTTGGAAACCAGATAAATGTACGTCCCAGTTTCTATGTTGGCGATGGCAGTACAATCTGCAAAGTTTAGCTAACTTCTTCACGATATGTTCTGATGGGTTACATGATGGCATAAAACGTGATATAAATACTGGTTTAAATTTCCTGCATCGCAAGGTTTTCAGCCAACTGTTGGAACGGAATTGTGGGCCATTGTCACAAATCACCTTGTCAACGTGCCCTACTTCCTTCAAGAAATTCTTGACGAATGCTGTGGAAACTGATTTTGCTGTAGCTTTTCGTAAAGGTGTGAATGAGACAAATTTCGAAGTAAGCTCAACAGCTACGAAAACATATGAATGGCCTTGTCTAGAACTTATTACTGGTCCGAAGATGTCCACGGCAGCCACCTCTTTTAATTTGACTGGGATGATTGTAAATAGTGGTGTTCTGTGTGTCACTGTTGGTGGTTTTCCTTTCTACCATAACTTGCATATTGCCAGGACTTTACGGATTCTCTTTTCCATATTGTAAAAATAGCATGTGTCTCGTAATTTTTGAAAACATTTCTTCGCACCAAAGTGGGCATAACTGAGATGTGTGTGCAAATGAGTTTATTTACAAGTTCGTCTGGTATGCATAAAACCCAAGAAGGACTGTCAGGACGTCTGCGTCTGAATAAGATGTTATCACGTATGTTATAAAACTATCTTATAGCAGGATGTGACTTACTCTCCCACTTCCTTTTTATATGCTTCCAAATCGAATCCTTTTCTTGTTCACGAGCAATGTCACTTAATGAGGATGAAATGAAATTTTCAAAAGCAACCTTCTGCATGTAGAGTAAGCTGTAATTATTTTCTAGGCAATCTTCCTCGTTACTTTGGGCTAAACCAAGAGGTGCTAGTGAAAGCGCATCAGCAATGATGTTTTGTGAACCTGGAATATATATAACAGTGAAGTAAAATTCCTGAAGAAACAAAGCCCAACGTTTTAAATGGTCGTGATTTAATTTGGCTGAAATGAGAAATTGTAACGCCCGATGGTCGGTGTATACTTTTGTGTGCCTGTCTTGCAGATAGTAACGAAATTTATCCAACGCCCATACTAAGGATAATGCTTCCAGCTCCGTGACTGAATAGTTGCGCTCTGATTTTGTTAATACTCGACTGGCAAAAGCTATACTTTTGTGAGTAAGAATTCCATTTTCAACAGCTTCTTGGAACAAATGGACACCAAGCCCAGATCTTGAGCTACCTGTCGAAAGGCAAAAATCAAGGGATAAATCAGGATGTGACAATATAGGTGCATTCAGTAGTGCAGTTTTCAAATCGTGGTACTCTGTTTGAGCAACATGATCTCAGTCCCAAACTGTGTTCTTACCTGTTAGTTGAGATGATCCAGGTGTTGACAAGCTTTGTAGGCTAATAAAACGACGATAAAAATTTATGAGTCCCAAAAATCCTCTTAATTGTCGCTTGTTTGTTGGTAGGGGCATTTCTTTGATTGCATTTAATTTTTCTGGATCAGGAAGAATGCCTTTTGTTGTAACAATGTGGCCAAGAAATTTGATTTGCGTTCTACCGAAGTCCGATTTTTCTAAATTGACTGTAATGCCATGTTCCCGAAATGTTCGTAATAATTCACTTAATACTTGGTTGTGTTTTGTCCATGAATTTTCTGCGATCAAAATGTCGTCAACATAAGTGGTGATCCTGTCTTTTAAGTGTGTCGGTAATATTGTATTCAAACCACGGATAAATGCAGCTGACGAAACGTTGAGACCAAATGGCAATTTTCGAAATTGGTAACAGTTTTCAAAACATAGGAAAGCTGTGTATTTCCTACACCTCGGATTTAGTTCTATTTGCCAAAAACTACTTCGTAAATCCAAAGATGACATCACCTTCACTCCATGGAATTTTTGCAATAGTTCATCTAGTGTCTGTGGTCTATCGGTTTCAGGTTGGATTACTGTGTTAATTTGTCTGGAATCAAGAACCAGTCTAATGGAATTATCCCTTTTCTTAACCACGTGTAATGGGCTATTATATGAACTCACAGCAGGTTCGATGATTCCCTGCTCTAACATGGATTGTATTTCCTGTTTCACTTTGTCTCTGTATGTCAATGGGATGATGCATGGTGGTACAAAAAATTTATTATGCTCCTTGACCCTGAATTCATAAAGAAAGTTACGTATTGTTCCTGTCTTGTGAGAAAAAACTTCACAATTTGTTTGTAATATTTCAAATAACTAATCATTTCATACATTAGGATCCACTTCGTCTCGGTAAATATTCCTTTTCATTAATTGTTCTGTACTAATGGGTTGTTCTGTTTCACAGTAAAACATAGTGATGTTATCTGAGCAACTATTAGACAAATTCAGTGATTGTTGTGTCTCAAGCGGAAAGAGAAAACGCAGATAATTCACTTCCTCATCCTCCTTTGTTAGCCATCCTTGAAATTTAAGCGTGACTAACATTTGATTTACTCGTAACATGACTTCAGCATTACAAAAGTTTAACATTGCTTTATATTCACGTAGGAATTCCACACCCAAAATCATTTCTGTTGATAAAAGAGGGACTACTAAGAAATTTGCAGAAAACTCGTGTCCTTGACACCTGAAAACTAAAGAAGTCTGATTGCGTACGTCTATACTCCTTCCTTGAATGACTCCCTTTAATTTGGTCTTTAATAATGCCAAGGTTGGACAAACAGATGCCTGTTCACACTTCTTAAACATTGTCTCGCTAATTACATTCACAGGGCTGCCAGAATCAAGTACAGCTGAAAGTAGAGTATTTCCAACCGAGATTTTTATAATTGGATGAGCATACATAATTTCGTTGTTATCATTTTCTTGTAATAATGTGTCTCTAATGTCCTCCAATCCAACAAAGTTAACATAATTTGTGTATCGGCTTTCCGCAGCTACAAATGGTTCGTTTGTAGTCCTTGTTGCTAGTCATTGTTGTGCCTGCTGGTATTGCCGCGAATTATTGCTTGGGTTGGGTGGTCTGATTTCTACATTGTCGCCACGCTCTAAATTGGAATTTCTGCGATCCTGCCAATTTTGATTTGTCCCCTCATCATAACTGTTTTGGTTCTCATAATTGTTATGACTATAATTACCACGTGGGCTCGATGCTCTGTATTCTGCATGAGCACCGCGTTCCGAATTGTAATTTGCGTGTCCGCGCCAATTTCGGTTGGCCATACCGCGACCATTCCTTCTAAAATAATTTTCATTTCCATAACGCCTTTACTCTCATGGTCCGCGATCTCTATTACTGTACTGAAAGTTCCTATGACCATAAAAATCACTTCTCTGGCGTCTATGATCTGTGTTATACGGTTGATGCCGCATATCACGTCTATCTTCTTCCGCCCTGTACGTGTGAGGTTCGTCCGAGTTCCATACGCGTTTACGGTCACCCCGCGGATTATTATTTTCCCAATACTGATTACTATAATCTCTTTGTGTGTTTGCATAGTTGTCAAATTCTAATTCTTGCAAAAGAGCTTGGAATGCCTCCAAGTCATCTTTGGACCTACCTGCCAAAATTATGGGGCGCAATCTGATCGGCAGTTTTGTCAAACAGATACGAATTAATTCCGACTGACTGTACGGATTCGTTAAATATCTGTTCATGCGCATCATGTTTTCAAAATATTGCACTGGAGTTGAAAATTTCGACTGCTCATAACTTTGCATCATAATGATGTAATGTGTTATACGATCTTGTGTAGTCTCTGACCAGTAAGCAGATAAGAATGCGTGATAAAAATCACCATATATGTGACATTCACGTACTATTGAGCGCATTCTTGTTGCAGGCCCTCCTTCAAGATAACTGCAAATGAATTCCAGTTTGTGGCCAATTGGCCGTGTTGGTGGTAAAGAATAGTCAAATTGTTGTAACCACTCTCGAGGGTGGATTTCGTGACTAGCATTCCGAAAAATTTTAAATTTCCTAACTGTGAGAAAATGCTTATAGTCAAACTCGTCATTTTTCTTAGCGGATGAGTTTTCTTTTACATCATGACTCACGTTTCCTTCATTACGTCCCGCAAACGTGTCATATTCACGAGAAAAGTGGTCGGCATTTCCATAATTAACGCGCTCATTGTCGTTACCAATTTGGTAATTATTGGATCTACCAGTGTCATTGCTGCGATCGATCTTTTCTTCGATGCTGGCAAGCTGTTCCTGTATATTTTTTACGTCACGTTTGTTTTGCTGATTGTCATCTGCCCTTGTTTAAAACGTTGCAGAGACTGAAATTCTTCGGTATCCGCGATCGGTACCGGCTGAGTGTCATCTGACCTCGTATCTAACCCGCTACTCAGTTCCGTCACTTTCATAGATAATTTATCTACCTGTTTAGCTACTGTCGTTAATTGAGTTTCTATCTTTGAAACTTCATTGGTGGTCTGTAACTGCAATGACTCAACATTTTTCGCTAATTCCTCTACTTGCAGTTCTTGTTGTGACGTCTGTCGTTTCACTTCAACAATATCAACATTTTGTACGTGATCAAGTCGGGATACAAGATTGTTAATATCTGATTTGAATTCTTCACGTAGCTGACTTTTCAACTGACTGGTCATTTCTTCAAATTTACTATTTAAATGGTCATTCACCTCACCCTGAAACAATGTGAGATTCTCATTAATTTCGTCCTGAAGTGATTTGAAATTCTTTGCATTATTGTTGTTAAATTCAGTGACTTTACTCTTCTGTCTGTCATTAAATTCGGTGAGTTTACTCTCCTGTCTGTTATTAAATTCAGTGAGTTTACTCAGTAATAATTGTAAAACATCATTACTGGGGGCAGGGAGTACAACGTTACTCTTCTCTGTTAAAGCAGAAGCAGTACCCGCATTTCCACTAACAGAAGGAAAGGCAAAATTACTCCGCTCTATCGGAGTGGCAACCACACCTGAATTTCCACCGAAAGTGGGGATAACGAAATTACTCTGCACTTTAGAGGCGGAAGCAACGCTGGAATTTCTCATAATGAGTTCGGTTTGCGTAACTGTATTCTCACGTCCTAAGTTGCGTGTAGCACACAGTTGTTCATCATGCATTGTTGGCAAATGATCGCCTACATTCCGATTCTCCGTTGTATTGTTCGAAAATTCCCGGATCTCAATATTCTCAAAAGAATTTTCTACTCCCTGTTCCGAATTTTCGGAAACTGCGTTTGAAACCGCTCCTACATTCATGTTCGCCACCGTATCTACGTTCGCGTTTGCAGTAGCATCTGCATTATTTTCCATTTTCTTTTGTGCTCTCGTCCTCATTGTCGCAATACGAACGAAAACATGTCACTAAAATACACCGCTATTCTAAAAATTCCACTGTTCAATTAACTATTACACAATGCACCAACAAATTCAAAGACAAAACTGCTGTTAATACAAAGCAGTGCGCAAGAGATCAAAATGCTGTGCCTCCACTAATGATTACTGTTGCCTAAGCTTGCAGTTGGCAGTAGAAAGACGAAGCATATCTAACTACGATTCATCCAAAAAAAAAAAAAGAACCTATCCTGGTTGGCATGTCGCCAGGTCAAAGTCGCGAGCTCTACATGTTCTTATCTCGTGTTTTCTACTGAAAATCTCGTGATTGTACTCTTGTTAACTTTACTATTACAGAGATCGCCTAAACTTTATTTTTTTTATTATTGGTCCTGTGCGCAACAAATAACTTACTTGGTCTTTCTGCTGCCACTGTTTGATCTGCTGCATTCCATTATATAACAAAAACACAAAAAAACCTATTATTCACGCTGAGTGCAATGCATGTTCTGTATGGCGGCTCCTGGTGTTGCTGCGGCTGCTGCTACTTACTACAGCTACATATAATTCAAGAGAAAGGGTTTGGTCAAATCTAAACTCGATAAATGATAACCTAAGCAAAAAACTATATTCTGAAAGCGATTCTTTCTCATTCAATTAACAAAACGCTAGAAGCTCTTTGAACAATCGCTTCGTTTGTAAATCTGCCTCCAGTGGCATTAAAGCAATATTACAAATTAATCAAACTCTTGAGACAGACTGAAATACTTCTTAATTGAATACATAGTGAAACAATTCCCTGACAATTACAAAAGAAATCAATGAAAAAATGTAACAATCGTTTCCCTTAAGAATTCAACTCCTATCATTATCTGTCCGCAGCTCGTGGTTCCCAGGTTCGATTCCCGGCGGGGTCAGGGATTTTCTCTGCCTCGTGATGACTGGGTGTTGTGTGATGTCCTTAGGCTAGTTAGGTTTAAGTAGTTCTAAGTTCTAGGGGACTGATGACCATTGCTGTTAAGTCCCATAGTGCTCAGAGCCATTTTTTTTAACATTATCAAAATTACCGTCTGCTGCTACGCATATACACAAACCCTTTTCTTTAAATTAATAAGCGCGCTGCAAATTATAAAAAATATCAACTAAATACCAAATACTGTGTCACTGCTGGCGGACACGGCAGTACGGCAGCTCGGCGACGATCCCTCGCCCAACACACGTGCGCACCAGAGCAGGCGGGCTCCTGCGCTGGCTTCAAAACTGCCACTAGTTAATCCGTGCGCTGCGAAGCGCGACAACAATATCTTAGATTCCAGAGCTTGTGTATGCTCGCTGTAGCCAACCTTTACATCCTAAGAGAGTATTGCCAACTCTCACTTTCTATTGCCATCCACCGTAGAGAGTCTGGTAGGCAGTTTCTCTGTGCCATACTACACCGTCTGTGACTGCGTACTGACGTACGCAGTAGATCAGAGTGTCTGGAGGTATGTCTTGGATGTTTAACTAGGAAGCTCTGTATGAGTGGTCTATTACAACCACTACACAATCTGTCTCCTAATTGGCCGAGATCTGTGCTCAAGATTGAGAGAAAGCGAACTCGTTATAGATCAGTTGGAATAAATTAATGAAACATACCGTTATTTTACCGTCCTGTATCTTATTCACGATATAAACGTACAAAATGTCATCCATACGTCCGTACAATCCCGTTCTCCACGGAAGATGGCATCCTGGACAACGGAAAATCGTGTCAAAGATGACGTAACGCCATCTAGGAAAAGATGCGATGTTTACCGGGTAGTCCCACTTCCACAATCGCTGTGTACACAGTCACAGACGGTGCACTATGGCACAGAGAAGATGCTTACCAGACTGTCTGCGGTGGACGGCCATAGAAAGAACGGAAGCAGGACAGTCGCAAACTGATGTGTGAATCGTTCTGTTGTTTCTCGGACGTGCCGACAATTTATAGAGACCAAAACTGTATCCCGAAGACCAGGGCAGGACTGACCGCATGTGACTTCAGAAGAGAGGACCGTCATTTGGCTTTAAGGGCACGACAGTAACGCCTTAGTACTGCACAGTAACTGGCATGTGAGCTCGCAGCATCCGCTGAAGGTACTGTATGGAGTCAAACGGTGTGCAGAAGGCTTCGGCAGAGTGGCCTTTATAGTCGGAGATCTGCTGTATGTCTACCTCTGACGCGTCTTCACAGAAGAGAACGTCTAGGGTGGAGTAATGAACACGCCAAATGGGCGGTCGAAGAATGGGCCAATGTTGTTCTCACAGATATCTCTCAATTTAGCCTGGGGAGTGGTTCTCGATGGCTTTGCACCTGGAGGGAACGCGAAACACAGTTTCGGGGCCCAAACAATGTGGAAAGAGACCGATATCGAAGAGGATCCCTAATGGCGTTGGCAGGGATTATGTTTACCACTCGAACCCCTATTCATGAAATTGTACGGGTGAATCGGCAAGGTTTAACTGCTGTCAGGTATCGTGACGTGATCTTGGGACCTCATTTGCTGTTGATGCGAGGTACTGTTGGCCCAGACTTCGTACTGATACACGATAATACTCGACCTTACAGAGGACGGGTGGTTGATGTTTTCTTGGGAACGGAAGATATTGCACGCATGGCTCGGCCTGCTCGCTCTCCCGATTTGAATCCCACAGAGCATATCTGGGATGTAGTGGGGAGACGGCTTGTATCACGCCAGCGTCCACCGACCACTCACCAAGACTGTGAGCAGCTCTGCAGGAAGAATGGTCGTTATTGCCTCAACATGAGTCTGATGGCAGCATCCACAGCATGCCCTTTCGTTGACAGGCTCACGTTAACTAGTTGTCTCAATGTGTGTCCAAATCCGTTAAGTTGGAAAACACGAGAACATTTTTGTCTACCGTTATACATGTTGTAGTTGTTTACGTACTGAATTATTTGCGTTGTTTTTTTACTTTACCGTCATCTGTTTATACTGTAATGTGGCGAAATAAAAGCAAGCTTGCAAAATTTCCATTTGTTGCTTTAATTTTTGACACCAGTGTATATATACAGAGGGAGGGAGAGACATGGCGTTACAGATAAATGTAGGAAACAAAAATCATTATGTAGATGATGTAACAGGTCGAGGGGAGTAGTGACGAGTAAATATAAGAGTGGCAGTGACAGCACCTTTGCATTACTAGTGGAACGATGGTGCATTCTGAAGAGACAGGATGAAATTACCATACTCCCATTAGTTCTATGTGAGTGTGTGTGAGAGAACGGTATTATTATTTTATTCTGAATGCTCTGGCATTTTGCAACCCAAATACATTTTAGTTGCAAGCCATATATCTTGGAATCGTAAAAAACAGTTAGATGCAGTTTAAAGTTGTATCATTTTAGAATCGAGACACATTGATTGCATATCGGTATTGCTATAGGCGAATCATGAGAAGTTTGCTGATAAAGTATAAAAAAGGACTCTATATGCAACGTGGGTAACACAAGTTTTAGCTACAGGTCTCAGATTAGCTCCTAATACAACTGCTTGATGTTTGCTAATTTTTAACCCCACTTATCGTACATTTACTCTTTTTGTCGAAAGTTCTCTCCGGCTGTTTCAGTTGTGCTTTCGAAACATATATAATGGCGTGTTTTCGTGGTGAGTGAAGCGTGTTTGGTAAGGATGGTCTAAGGCGCCGTCGGCGTGGATACTGCTTTGTATCCCAGCGCTACAGCGCTGTGGAGAGAGAGTGTAAACTTAATCATCAGGGTCGTCACGATAGCTACATCTGTCTGCTTGTGAGCTCCAGCGTTATTATAATTTAAATAAACAACTACTTCCTTGCTGTAAAGTGGGCAGGGTATCTTTAAAATGAAGTACCTCCATTAATATGCCGTCATGTATATAGAGAATGAAGCCGCATCCACCCTACCATTGGCCTTGGAGTATTCACATTAATGAGTGTAATTACAACCACACTTACAGGTTATCACCGAAAGCACCGTCATCTGGACTCTTTACTCATATGTTTTCGATATCAATATGGATAATCGTCTAACTGTGTTTGACGTGTGCAAAATATAACTATCTGTCTACAATATTAATTAGGGACTCTGTTACGCCAATTCGTGCCGTTGATGCGAGCTCGTATATAAAAAAAATTAGTCTGAGTCGTTTACTAGTTAGCACACTGGACTCGCGTCGGGAAGTTGACAGTTCAAACCTGCGTCCGGCCATCCTGATTTAAGTTTTCCGTGGTTTCCCAAAATCGCTTAAGGCAAATGCCGGGATAGTTCCTTCGAAAAGGGCAGAGTCGCTTGCCTTTTCCATCCTTACCCAATCCTAGCTTGTGCTCCGTCTCTAATCACCTCGTTATCGACGGGACGTTAAACACTAATTCCCTCCTCCTGAGTCGTTTACTACTACTACATAGATCCCATAAGCGTTGTATTACAGACTTAAGTCTAGAGTATGGGTATTATTTTGTCAAAATACGAACGAAACAATACGTTGGTGTGCTACCTGGCTGGAAAAGGAGTACCCACGTTAGTTTTAAAAGCAGAACTGTTGGGGGTATTAGGGGTATTATAGTTCTGATTGGCCCAGGAAGAAAAGTTGGTGGTGAGGGATATGCTTGGCGCTTTAACTGTTAGCAGCGATTATCCACAAACACGTCGGTGAGTTACGATAGGTTTTGCTGTGGTGGGATATCTTCTTCCTAGAATGACTGAGTGTCATTTGTGCCAGCTACCATATCGGAGGTGATTACAGATACTCTGTGCAAATTTCTCTACGACTCCTGGGGAGTTGTGGGACACTCCAGTTCGCGATCTGGTGATCACGATCGTACGAGCAGTTGCATATCGGACCCGCATTATCCATCGAATACCGGGGGGAGAACGGTGTGTGTTGCACCAGTCTATGTAATTTCCACCTACAGCTTGGGATCTGTTCGCCGATATTAACGAAGCTGGGGGATCCCTCATTCGGAACTGCAGCAATGTCAGGCGCTAGACCAGCGTGCTTACATCGCAACATTGCCGGACTCTGTGTGACAGCAAGCATCGGCGTTCGTGTCTACACACACAGCTATCCTGCAGACGGCAAGATTTACGTTGGAGTTGTTACAGATACTGAACAGCTCTCTAGAGGTGCATTTTGCAGCACAGCGCTGAAAATTCAGTACCTTTGACTGGAGGTATCAGAATTTTACTATGACGTCAGATAATCTAGTAATGTAGTCTGGCATTTCATATACGATATCGCTGGTTAGAATCGGTAGTGCTTATAGAATTCTCTGTGATGTCATCGACACTACGTACTATTTCTGTCAGTGTGTTCGTTTCGGATAGTACGACGTCACACACTATTAATAGTGTGGTGGCTTAGCAATGGTACATAAATGTGGATTTCTCGATTTGCTGTAGGATTTTGGAACGTATACTGTGTTCGAACACCATGAAGTACGTCGAAGAAAACGATTTATTGACACATAGTCAACACGGGTTCAGAAAATATAGTTCTTGTGAAACACAACTAGCTCTTTATACTCATGAAGTAATGAGTGATATCGACAGGGGATGTCAAATTGACTCCATATTTTCAGATTTCCAGAAGGCTTTCGATACCGTTCCTCACAAGCGTCTTCAAGCCAAATTGCGTGCCTACGGAGTATTGCCTCAGTTGTGCGACTGGAGTCGTGATTTGCTCTCAGAACGGTCACAGTTCGTAGTAATAGACGGAGAGTCATCGAGTAAAACAGAAGTAATATCCGGCGTTCCTCAAGAAAGTGTTATAGGCCCTCTAATGTTCTGATCTATGTTAACGACATAGGAGACAATCTGACTAGACGTCGTAGATTGTTTGCTGATGATGCTGTCGTTTACCGTCTTGTAAAATTATCAGATGACCAAAACAAATTGCTAAATGATTTAAATACGATATCTGTATGGTGAGAAAAGTGGAAATTGATCCTGAATGAAGAAAAGTGTGAAGTTATTCACATGAGTACTAAAAGAAATCCGCTAAATTTCGATTACGCGATAAGTCACACAAACCTGTAGGCTGTAAAGTCAACTAAATACTTAGGGACTGCAATTAAATATAACTTAAATTGGAATGATCACATAGATAATGATGTGGGTAGAGCAAACCAAAGACTGCGATTAACTGGCAGAACACTTAAAAGGTGCAACAAGTCTACTAAAGAGACTGCTTACACCACGCTTCTCCGCCATATTCTGGCGTACTGTTGTGCGGTGTGGGGTCCGCATCAGGTGGGACTGACGGATGACGTTGAAAAAGTTCAAAGAAGGGCAGCTCGTTTTCTATTATCACGAAATAGGGGAGATAGTGCCACAGACATGATACTTGAATTGGAGTGGCGATCATTAAAACAAAGACAGTTTTCGTTGCGACGGGCTCTTCTAATGAAATTTCAATTACTGGTTTTCTCCTCCAATTGCGAAAACATTCTCCTACACAGGGAGAAATGATCATCACGATAAAATAAGAGAAATAAGGGTTCGTACAGAAAAATTTAAGTGCTTGTTCTTCCCGCCCGCCGTTCGCGAGTGGAACGGTAGAGAGACAGCTTGAAGGTGGTTCATTGAACCCTCTTCCAGGCACTTTATTTGAATAGCAGAGTGATTACGTAGATGTAGATGCAGATGTAAATGTAGATGTAGACGAAAACGAGAGCATCATGACATCGACGTGACGCGATGGAGCTCATGATGCGACGTGGTGACGGTACGTCGTGGCGCGATGTTGACACACATAATTCTGGTAATAGGGTAAAATTGTGGAAAAATGAGAAAATTACGTATCTGTCTGGGTGTGCCGTCTGCTGGTGTCTTCAAATATTAATTTGTTATTAGCAAAAAGACCTCTAGTGACGTGATTTGTTACTAACAAACTGACACAGCCTACAACCTATGGTGCCCACCCAGCTGTCCCAGTTGTAAAAGATGGAGCTGGGAACGTGTTTCTGGGAGCATCATCACGTAAGGAACAGAGGGGTGAATCTTGTGTGATGGAAAACAAAATAAAATTGGTAAACCATATGAAAACAAAGAATTCCGAGCGCTCTTACATTTCTGACTAGGTGTGGCCTCTGGTGGTGCTACGTACTACAAAACTGTTATTAACTGAAACGAAAAGTGGCGTGATTTGTTGTTAACATACTGACTCAACCTTCCCCCTTTGCTACCCAGCTCTAGAATGTTTATCTCAGTTATAAAATAGAAAAACCCATTACAAATACTAAAACTGAGGAAGACATTGAAAAATACGTAGAATTGAATGTACTTACATGTCGAGCTGGGTGTGGTCTGTGCCGGTGTTTCCTAATATTGTTATTAACAAATAGACACATTTCGCCGTCCAGTGTGGCCAAGCGGTTCTAGGCGCTTCAGTCTGGAACCGTGCAACCGCTATGGTCGCAGGTTCGAATCCTGCCTCGGGCATGGATGTGTGTGATGTCCTTAGGTTAGTTAGCTTTAAGTAGTTCTAAGTTCTAGGGGACTGATGACCACAGATGTTAAGTCCCTTAGTGCTCAGAGCCATTTGAACCATTTTTAGACACATCCCTATGCTGTTCAACTCCATAGTAACGCCTGCCACAAAAGTGTACTAGTTATAAAAGATGAAGGTGTAGAGGGGTTGCATGATTCTCATCGGCCCAGAGGGGCGGTAGGTGAGGGTAGGAGGACAGGGGGTTGCCGCCACTTTTGTGACATCTGACGACTATATGTTTACGTCCTTACCTTGAATATAAATAGTACAATTGCCTGGATGAGTTCCCTGTGTGACCGCGATCAATTCCAGGTGATTTTCCGGGGGATATGGAATAGGGGAAGCGAGGAGACCAAGTGGATAACCTGACACCGGATGTGTAACATGACACTGGATGTGATAATATCGTTATCTTGGCCTGAGCGCTCACTGGTATGCTACTTACGTTTTGCTTTCTGTATACATCCAGTATTTATGTACAGAGTATTGCACAACTCCTATTGCAGGCTTCTAGGTATTGTAGAGGTACTTAGTACATAAAAATTTGATAAGGAACCCATATATGTTTGAAGATAGGATCACTTTTACTGAACGCACCCAGAGGAGGAGTGAGCTCGGATTTGTGTCCCCTACAGGAGTCCATGATATGGAGAATTTTTCGAGCACCAGCCGTCGGGTTCTCTTCTACGTAACGAAGTACTTCCTCTTCAAAGTCAAGACTGCGACGCTTCTGTGGAGCACCACGGTGAACCCTACCAGCTTCAGAAGTGCTAATTTCTCGCGGCCGTTGTTATAGACGGAGGAAAACAATATGTGTTGTCATAATTGTGATACAAACTGACGACGATTGGTTGATTTGGGAGAGGGGAAACAACCGCGAGGTCGTCGGTCCCAACGGATTAGGGAAGGATAGCGAAGTGAGTCGGGCCTGCCGTGTCAAACAAACCATTCCGGTATTTGCCTGAAGCGATTTAGGGAAATCACGGAAAATCTAAATCAGGATGGCCAGACGCGGGTTTGAACCGTCTTCCTCCCAAATGCGTGTCCAGTGTGGTAGCTACAGTGCTACTTCGCTCTGAGATTGAAGACGGCGCCCTTTTCTGAGTTTATGTGGTAATGCAAACTGGGAGATGTGAAACCGATCCGATCTTCAAAGTTACTTGGTACCGCTTGACAAAAAAAGTAAAGCACCCAGAAGGAGAGGAGGAAACGAAATGAAACTTCACTGGCTGAGAAAGTACGTGATGATGTTCCAGTGATTACGAAGTCGTGAAAAATTTAGAAATAACTCTGCAGGATGAGCCCATCTATCAGTATGACGTTGCACCCTTCTCTGGCTAGGATGAATTCACTGCTTAGTTTGCGAAGGTTGTCATAAAGTCTTTGTTTCCTCCTTGAGGCAAACTGTCCCACAGCTGTTATAACTAGTCTTTGATATCCTCGATAATGAAACTGAGACGAAGTAGATGCCCGAGCGGGTTCCACGCATGCTTTGTCCGGGACAAATCTGGGAGTGTTGTTGTCCAGAGGGGTACCTCAACGCAACTCAGGCAATTAATACAGACACGAACCGTGTGTGGACGAGAATCGTCCAATTTAAAAATGCTCTCACGATACTGTCGCATGAGAGGTAATAAATTTGGACGCAGGATGTGTGGGATGTACCGTTATGCCGCCATAGATCCCTCAGTAACTACTAGCTATGTCTTGAATTCATACCTGATGAGCCCCAAAACCATAACGCCAAGAATGACACCGCCGTTCCTCTCCAAAGGATTGGACGAATGTGACCTCTTTGCAGGTGCCACTGTACTCGACAATGCTGGTCGTCCGGTGTAGTGCAGAACCGCGATTCTTGGCTGGACACAGTGCGACGCCAGTCATCCGTAGTCCATGCTTCTTGGTCGCGGTGACACAGTAGATCGAGAGATTGTAATAATGAAAATTGTACTGAAATGCCGGAGGATCTGCAACGAATTGACGCATGGTGCAGGGAATGGCAATTCAATCTCAATGTAGGCAAGTGTAATGTGCTGCGAATACATAGAAAGAAAGATCCTTTATCATTTAGCTCCAGTGTAGCAGGTCAGCAACTGGAAGCATTTCATTCCATAAATTATCTGGGAGTAGGCATTAGGAGTGATTTAAAATGGACTGAATATATAAAATTAATCGTCGGTAAAGCAGATACCAGACTGAGATTCATTAGAAGAAACCTAAGGAAATGCAGTCCGAAAACAAAGGAAGTAGTTTGCAGTTCACTTTTTCGCCCACTGCTTGAATACTGCTCACCAGTGTGGGATCCGTACCAGATAGGGCTGATAGAAGAGATAGACAAGATCCAACGGAGAGCAGCGCGCTTCGTTACAGGATCATTTAGTAATGGTGAAAGCGTTACGGAGATGATAGATAAACTCCAGTGGCAGACTCTGCAGGAGAGACGCTCAGTAGCTCGGTACGGGCATTTGTTGAAGTTTCGAGAACATATCTTCACCGAGGAGTCAAGCAGTATATTGCTCCCACCTACGTATATTTCGCGATGAAACCACGAGGAAAATATCAGAGAGATCAGAGCCCACACAGAGGCATACCGACAATCTTTCTTTCCACGAACAATACGAGACTGGAATAGAAGGGAGAACCGGTGGAGGTACCCAAGGTACCCTCCGCCACACTCCGTCAGGTGGCTTGCGGAGTATGGATGTAGATGATGATGTAGATTTGTAAAAATGAAATTCTAACAAAATTTCAATTTGGTTTTCAGAAAAGCTTTTCAAATGAAAATACTATATATGCTTTCATTGATCAAACATTATATGAATTGACTAAACGAACACCACTTATTGAGATATTTTATGATCTCTCAAAGGCCTTTGATTGTGTGAATCATGAAATTCGTCTAGATAAGCTTAAGTATTGAGGTATTAGTGTGACAGTACACAAATGGTTTCATTCATACTTAACTGGAAGCATGCAAAAGGTTGAAATGAACAGTACAGATAGTCTCCAAAAACCACCGGATTCGTGTAGCTGGGGAGGTATCAATAATGGTGTTCCACAGGATTCAGTCTTGGGTCCATTATTGTTCTTAATATACAGTGTATTAACAACTCGCCACTCTATATTCATGAGGATGCAAAGCTAGTTCTTTTTGCTGATGATACAAGTATAGTAACCACACCCAACCAGGAAAAATCAGCTGAGGAAATTGCCAATAATGTCTTACAGAAAATTATTAAGTGGTTCTCTGCAAATTGACTCTCACAAAATTTTGAGAAAACACAGTTTATACACTTCTGTACAGTAAATGGTATATATATATATATATATATATATATATATATATATATATATATATATATATATATATATACACTCCCGGAAATTGAAATAAGAACACCGTGAATTCATTGTCCCAGGAAGGGGAAACTTTATTGACACATTCCTGGGGTCAGATACATCACATGATCACACTGACAGAACCACAGGCACATAGACACAGGCAACAGAGCATGCACAATGTCGGCACTAGTACAGTGTATATCCACCTTTCGCAGCAATGCAGGCTGCTATTCTCCCATGGAGACGATCGTAGAGATGCTGGATGTAGTCCTGTGGAACGGCTTGCCATTCCATTTCCACCTGGCGCCTCAGTTGGACCAGCGTTCGTGATGGACGTGCAGACCACGTGAGACGACGCTTCATCCAGTCCCAAACATGCTCAATGGGGGACAGATCCGGAGATCTTGCTGGACAGGGTAGCTGACTTACACCTTCTAGAGCACGTTGGGTGGCACGGGATACATGCGGACGTGCATTGTCCTGTTGGAACAGCAAGTTCCCTTGCCGGTCTAGGAATGGTAGAACGATGGGTTCGATGACGGTTTGGATGTACCGTGCACTATTCAGTGTCCCCTCGACGATCACCAGTGGTGTACGGCCAGTGTAGGAGATCGCTCCCCACACCATGATGCCGGGTGTTGGCCCTGTGTGCCTCGGTCGTATGCAGTCCTGATTGTGGCGCTCACCTGCACGGCGCCAAACACGCATACGACCATCATTGGCACCAAGGCAGAAGCGACTCTCATCGCTGAAGACGACACGTCTCCATTCGTCCCTCCATTCACGCCAGTCGCGACACCACTGGAGGCGGGCTGCACGATGTTGGGGCGTGAGCGGAAGACGGCCTAACGGTGTGCGGGACCGTAGCCCAGCTTCATGGAGACGGTTGCGAATGGTCCTCGCCGATACCCCAGGAGCAACAGTGTCCCTAATTTGCTGGGAAGTGGCGGTGCGGTCCCCTACGGCACTGCGTAGGATCCTACGGTCTTGGCGTATATCCGTGCGTCGCTGCGGTCCGGTCCCAGGTCGACGGGCACGTGCACCTTCCGCCGACCACTGGCGACAACATCGATGTACTGTGGAGACCTCACGCCCCACGTGTTGGGCAATTCGGCGGTACGTCCACCCGGCCTCCCGCATGCCCACTATACGCCCTCGCTCAAAGTCCGTCAACTGCACATACGGTTCACGTCCACGCTGTCGCGGCATGCTACCAGTGTTAAAGACTGCGATGGAGCTCCGTATGCCACGGCAAACTGGCTGACACTGACGGCGGCGGTGCACAAATGCTGCGCAGCTAGCGCCATTCGACGGCCAACACGGCGGTTCCTGGTGTGTCCGCTGTGCCGTGCGTGTGATCATTGCTTGTACAGCCCTCTCGCAATGTCCGGAGCAAGTATGGTGGGTCTGACACACCGGTGTCAATGTGTTCTTTTTTCCATTTCCAGGAGTGTATATATGCAACATCTTGGTAGATGATTGTTGCAGTGTCTGTGTGTTTATGGGTTGCATTTTTTCATATGACTTGTCAAGCCAATGGCAGCACGGCATAACACCATTGATAAGTATAGACTATGAACAGAAGTCTGTTGCTAAGGCAGAATACTCAAAATTTCTGGATTTGTGCACTGACGAGAAAGTGAATTGGAAGAAACATATCGATGATCTGCTGAAACGGTTAGGTTCAGCTACTTATGATATTGGGGTTATTGCAAATTATGATGATAAACATATCAGTAAATTAGCCTACTATGCCTATTTTCACTCACTGCTTTCATATGGCATCATATTTTGGGGCAATTCGTCATTAAGGGAGAAAGTATTCTTTGCACAAAAGCGTGTAATCAGAATAAAACCTGGAGCCCATCCAAGATCACCTTGCAGGCATTTATTTAAGCAACTCGAGATATTTACAGTACCTTCGCAATACATATATTCACTTATGAAATTTGTCATTAATAACCCATCCGAATTCAAAAATAAGAGCGAAGTGCATAGCTACAACACTAGAAGAACGGATGATCTTCACTATTCTGGATTGAATCTCACTTTGGCACAAAAAGTGGTTAATTATGCTGCCACAAAAATCTTTGGTCATTTGCCAAATAGTATTAAAAGTCTGACAGATAGCCAACGAACATTTACGAAATGTCGTATTCGTGATCTATGGAACAAGGATTAATGTATGTATGCATGTATTCTCGCTACCGGGTTTCGCGCTGGCGCACTGGCCGATTTGGCGGCTAAGAGCTAGACGCTAACGGTGAACATGCCAGAAGCTACCGTCGCACGTGCGTACACTCGCTTTCTTAATGTTGATTTCACACTAAGTACCAGAGTTTCACCTGAGTGTCACATATAGAAGAACTGCTGTGGCGGTTGTCTTCATTCAGGGTGCATCGGGTGTGCGCTTACTGTTCAAAATCAGACGCTGTGGCAGAAGATCTCCATTTTTACGACTCGGGCACCATTACTACCCGTCGCACATGCATTTTCAGCGGAGAGAAACCCTGACCAACAGCATCCGTCGATGAGGTAAGTACCAGCTCGAACAACTATAGTTCACTTGTCAGTGTGTCAAGCGTTGTGAGCCACGATACTCAGAAGTTATTTCGTTGCACACGTATGTTCATGTCACCACGCTTGACCGTCCACTTCTTGAAGGGCACATATAGCCATCAAAAACATTATATAAATTGCTGGTCTTTGAAGATCATTTCTTCATATGGCGTTTGGTTTCCAATGAAAGTTCATACAAGTATTGAGTTACAACAATATACATAACATTATAGCTTATACCTATGGCTGACATTCCATCCATCGCTTATATTACGAACACAAATTTCTTAATTTTTAAAACGTCATGAAATTTTCATTAACTGGCTTCTGTTACTACAGTTTGATTGTTAGCTTCAACTTCTCTTCGTTCAAATCACATTTACAAATTAATTACATATCACATTATTATGACAGAATACAAGCATATGACACATTTATCTTTCATTTTATAGATAGGCTTTTATCACTTATGGGAGCTCATTCCTTCCAAAGGTAGACGAAGGAGAAAAAATTGGAAATAGAACTGAAACGTTGCACACTACTGGCCTAACTACACTTGGCACCGTCTCCTTTGTCTGGGACGGAAGAAGGGAAATACTCACCTACTGGTTCAAAAATTTATGAGGAGATGTTACTCGTACAATGATGGACTAGTTGCCAAGGAACTTTTGCTTCATTGAAATAATGTGAACTGACTAATCACCCAAGTAGTATCATATTATTTCTGCATGTGTTAGTGCTGTTTACTTCAATTCATGTGTAGCTTAGGGTGAAACATGACGTTTTTACGATCGTAGACTTGTCTTTCTCAAATACCTTGAAACGTCAGTATTCAAGCTTTCAAGTGACACGATAAAAATTAACTGGTTTTTGTAAAATCCCATCCTTAAATGTTTATGTGTACTCTACAGCGAATAGGAACTGGTAAGTGCCACGGAGACACACTGCGACGATGCATATTTCATTTTTATTTGCCTTATGACCTTCGTATAAATATCCTTATAACTAAATTGTTTACTCAACGTGCGGCGCATTTCTTCATTTGGTACCTGCTACTCTTGACGTAATTCTCTTCTTCTGCTATGTGACGATACACTGGTAGCTGAAAGAAAAAACTTGAAACTAACTTAAAACTAATTGCATTACGTAGCTCGATGGCCACTGATACATTCGGTCATTGCATGCGTCCGCAGATACTTCCATATTTTGTTTAAATTCATAGACATTTGTTTATTGTGTTACCCATTATCATCAATTACTCTGCAAAGAAAATTATTTGTCATCTCTCACGGCATTTTGTCGTTAGCCTTTAGTTTACACGTCTCGTGTAGTTTTTCATAATACATACTTTTAGTTGTAAATATGTTGTATAGAACTTAGTATTTAACTAAGTCTCTGTGTACAATATATATATATATATATATATATATATATATATATATATATATATATATATATATATATATATATATATAGGTTCCTTAGTCTTTAGATAGTTGAAGTATTTGCGTAGTATTTCCGTTTACTTTGTATTCAAGTTAGGTACACATTGAATTCCTATTTTGGTTGCGCCTTCTGACAGTCTGTCGCACATGCGCACAGGTCAGTGTCTCCTCTCCTGCTGCTGACGTCAGCGCGTATTGTTGAGCGCGCGACCGCTCAGCCATAAGCTAATATCGTTTATACTTTCGCTTCGCATAAAGTGATGTGTTACTTCTCATTGCTGTTAATTTTTGTGTCTACGTGTACAAATCAAAGGGCAACGGCCTTGCCACAGTGGATACACCAGTTCCCATGAGATCACCGAAGTTAAGCACTGTTGGGCGTGGTCGGCAATTGGATGGGTGACCATCCAGGCCACTATGCGCTGTTGCCATTTCTCGGGGTGCACTCAGCCTCGTGATGCCAGTTGAGGAGCTACTCGTCTGAATAGTAGCGGCTTCGGTCAGGAATACCATCATAACGACCGGGAGTGCTGTGTGCTGACCCAACGCCCCTCCTATCCGCATCCTCCACCGAGGATGACACGGCGGTCGGATGGTCCGAGTAGGCCGCTCGTGGCCTGACGACGGAATGTGTGTGTGTACAAATCAAAAGAATTACTTATGCCTATAAACATTACTTTATCTTAAAAAATTTCACTTAGAATTATGTACACTATGTACAATTATCTTGCGATAAAAAAAAATCGTTGCCACGCTTCGTCATTTTGTAAAGGCTTTTATATCTTTGTGAGGGTGGAGACCCTTGTCTGTTCCTGTTTTCTCATAAACTAACCAGTACGCTCCAGGATATGGTATTTTAGAAATTACATATGGGCCTGAATAGAAAAATTGCCACTTCTTATTCAGTTTGCCAGATTTTGTCGATTTAGGGTGCGTACGTAAGAGGACTCGTTGCCCTTCAAAATTTGTGTTTCAGTTTCTTGTTATAAATTTTCCTTTTATACTCGGCCCTGTAACTATGGCTCGTTTGATTTTGTCTTGTAGTGTCATTTCTGTAGTGCGTACCTTTGGTATAGGCGACTCCCACTCATTCGTATGTTTTGACTGAAACGTCAATTCATTCGTTGTTAAACCTGTTGAAGAATGCGGAAGGTTATTGACCACTTACATGAAAGGAGTTACGCATTCTACCCATCAGGTGTGTTTGCAAAACGTATGGCAATCAGACTGTTGTGCTGTACCTTGGATTAATAACGTTCTGATACCCGCAGCCTGCTCTGTTAATTTACCAAATTCCTCTAAACCTTGTGGTAACCTGGACAAGGCATTCGCGATAACATTCTGACTTCCTTTAATATAAATGATCTCAAAACTGAATTCTTGTAAATATAGACACCACCTAGCTAATCGACGGTGTAATAGTTTAAATGTTAAAAGAATGACAGTGATTGATGGTCACAATGAACTTAGGTATTCTTGCCCCGCAAAAAATATTCAAACTTTTTAAATGCCCATATAACAGGAAAGCTTTCCAATTCTGACACAGAGTAAGATCTTTCTACTTCCGATAACGCGTTACTAGCAAAACTGATGACCTTGGGTACTTCCTTACCTTCTTCCTCTCGCATCTGGAAGAAGCATGCCCACCGCCCTTGAGATGAGGCATCTGTGCATAGAGAAAAATCCTTGGACATGTGACGATAGCTAAGAATGTTTGCATTGAGTAATGCCTGCTTAATGTTATTAAAATCCTCGTGACACTTGTCATCCCATAACCAAATCCTATTTTTTCGTAACAAGTTGAGCAATGCATCACTGTTCATCAGTTGTTGTGGTACGAACTTAACGAAAAAACAAAACTAGTCCTAAAAAGGCCTTTAGTTGCTTTTTATTCCTTGAAGCTGGAGAATTGCGTATGGCATCAAGTTTCATCGGATCAGGTAATATAACTTGTTCTGACACAACATTTCCGAGAAATTTGACTTGCTCCTTACCAAACCTAGACTTTTTTAAATTGGCTGTTACTCTGTAATCTGCAAATCCTTGAAGCACCTGTTCAATGAGTCTGATATGTTCTAGCCACGTGGGTGTGGCTATTAGCATGTCGTCTACATAAACAGTGACTTTGCTAAGCAATTCTGTCCCTAAAACCTAGTCCAATGCAAGTATAAACATTTCTGCGCTAATATTCAGTCCAAAAGGTAGAACACGGAATTCGTAACTTCTGCCACCACAAGCAAATGCTGTATATTTTCGACTTTCTTCGTGGAGCTTTATTTACCAGTAGGACATATTGAGATCGAGTATACTAAAATATTTTGTATTGTCAAACTTCAGAAGCTATTCGTCCAAGTTGTCTAGTCTTATGTGTACTGGTACTATAATGTTGTTGATACCTCTGGCATCGTGAACTTATCTTACAGAACCATCTGTTTTGCTTACTGGTAATGTTGGACTACAATAGGGTGAAAATGGAGGTTGTATAATTCCCCATTTAATTATACGATTGATCTCTTCCCTTACTGCCTCTCGTTTTGCCCATGGAATAGGATATAACGTTACACAAAATGTTTCATGCGGGTCGACTTCAAATTTATATTCGTAATCTTTGATTACTCCTGGCTTCTTACTGAAAACATTGGCATACTTAAATAGCAAGTTAGAAAGGTCTTGTCGTTGCATCAAATTTAGTACCTGTGTTTCACTTAGTTTCTGCTCTACCATTTCGTAAGTAACCTCAGTGTTTGCTTCTTGTTCAGTATCAAATTTGTATGTGAAATATACAGCTGGAAATGAATATTGTACCACTACATTTGACTCTAGTTTGGTTTTGTTACTTTCATTAGGTGTTCTGACTAAATCAATAGAAGAGATCTGATCCTTTACAAAAAAAAAGTGGCATTTACCATTACCTTTGTCAATCTGCGTTTTGTATGTTCTAATCGTGTCTATGCCAATAAGACAATTAACTATAAGTTTGTCGATTATAATAAAGTTGCACTTCACTGAAAAATGTTCAATTTGTAATGGGAGAAGTGCCTGATGTTTAACCAATTTAGTCTTACTGGCTGTTGCAGTTTGCACCTTGAAATTTTGAACAGGAAATGTTGGGAGGTTGCCTCTCTTCTTCAATTCACAAAAAAATGCATTTGACATTAGGTTAGTAGTTGAAACTGTATCTAAAGTTAACTGTGTGTCAGTGTTAAATACTTTCACCTTAATGATTGTTTGTATTTATTCTTCCTTGACTTCATCTACTGTATCTTACTCATGCTGATACGAATCATCCTTGATGTCACTTTGTTTTCCAAACCTTATAAAACATGTTTGCCCCCACTCCCTGAGAGGTCAATGGCCTGTTGCTTAACTACGACCGGTTGGTGTTTTCCAACGCCGTAGTGTGAATTAATTCGTTACCTGTGGAAATTTCAGTCAGTTGCTCTGTGTGAGTACTTTGCCAGATTGTGTTGTTAGCTACTGTGCAGTTATTTTGCTGCCCAAAGGTAGGCTGCGGTACAGCGTAAGGCATGGCATTGTTGCCGCGCGATGACCTCTGCTGCGGCTGACTGTTTCTATTCATGTTCGGCATAGGGCCTTGTGATGGTGAATCGTAATTCGCTCGTGCATTGAAATTACCCTTATTGTTTTGGAAATGTCTTTTAAATGGTTTGTTTTTTCCTTTCCTGTTACCGTACTCATTACCTCTTGGTATGTAATTTTGCTGTTGTGTGTACCATCCTTACTGTGTGTTTAAATCACGTTTTACTGACTGATTTAGATAACTATGTTGTTGTTGTGCCTGATTTTCTGTTGCTCTGTTGGGTACAGGTCTTTCGTCATAGATTAGGTCGATATAATCAAGCACAGAGAGAATATATTCAGCGTGGTGCTCTGGCGTTGTGACTAATTTTGCTCTTATGTGAGACGGTAAACGACTTTTAAAAATTTTTAACACGTCCACCTGTGATATTGAGTTCGTCCAGTAGCGTGTCTTGTTCAGGTATTTTTCAAAGTATCCACGTAGACTACCGTATTTGTCATTGAAAGGTGCAGGGTTGGAAACCTCGCGCCTGAGTCTTTCTTGCACTGCCTCAGACCAGTGTTTGTCGAGGAAAGCTCGTTCAAATTGGATATAAGTGCTGCAACGTTCGGCCACTTCAGTTCCTATAAAAGCACATCACCTAGCGTATATCCCACGACAAATCTGTTTTTCTGTGCTTCTGTCCAGTTGCGTGGAAATACATGAGGAAAAGCACTGATAAATACTACGAGATTCATTCTTCTACCTTCGGTTGTGAGTGTAGGACACTGTCGATGTCTCAGCAATCCTTCGTCTGCAAAAATAGTTAATAGACACATGGCATTTTCGGTTGTATTTGGTTGGTTATTGTAGTTACCTGTAATTCCGGCTGGTAATTGTTCAGGTATTGGAGTTGTGGGTATCTTTACATTTTGCACTCTACAACTGTCACTGGTATCTGCTGTGGGACTCGTGACAATTTATGGATAAATACCAACAGGATGTGGTTTGTTCACTGGAGCCTGTGTATTATTTATATGCATATTTCGAGATCCGGTAATATTTTCTTCTAAAAGATTGCGGATCCTATTTTCCACCGCTTGTAGATTAATGTTTACCTTGTTCACTATTTCATTTTCTTTTTTCTGAATAGCCTTTTCTACTATATCTGTGTACAACTTACAATCTGTTACTAACTTCTCTGCAATGGTATTACCATTATCTAGCGTACCTGCTTCAGCTTGACTAATGATATCATTCAAATTTTCATTGATCTTCTCTCTCTCCTTCTCAGCACAAGCTGAGTCAACTTCTATTTATTTAGTTAGTCAACGACAGTGGTTACCTTTTTTACAGACTAACACAACTGGTTTTGTGTGTCTTCAATGTTTATGTTTGAGTCTGTGATTTTCTTTATCTGTTGTTCTCTAGATCATTATGGTTGTTAAAAGAATCTACCTTCTGTTTTAACTCCGTAATGTCACTGTTAACTTCAGAAAGCACTTCATGCTTTACCTGTGTTTTCATATCATTCAATTTTTCGTCGATTTCAGTGCGAAAATTTTTGGCTAAGTCATCGAATTTCCGTGAGACCGTGCCTTGCCAATCCTTTAATACCTCCTTTTGTTCTGGTTTCATAATATTTAGATCTTGTGTGACGGCGTTCAGATTGTGTGTCAAACTATCAGTTTTGGTATTTATATATTGTTTCATATCACTGAAATCTGGTGTTCATATTGTGTTTCATATCATCAAATTTCACGTTCATGTTAGATAATAACTGCCATAGCAGTGCTTCAGTTTTACCACTGTTGTTACTGTCAGCTGTACTTTCCAAGTGGTGTTTATAACATGTTGTCAAAATTCATATTCGAATCGGTCTCCAATGTTTCATTCATTAGCCAAAGCCCGTCGGAATGCACAAAGGACATGAATGGATGCAGGTGATCAGACAGGATGCTTACGTACGGGTCACCTGTCGGAGCCGTATCTAGACATATCAGGGGTCCCATATCACTTTAACTGCACACACCCCACACCATTACAGAACCTGCACCAACTTGAACAGTCCCTGCTGACATGCTGGGTTCACTGATTCATGAGGTTGTCTCCATACCAGCACACGTACATCTGCTCGATACAATTTGAAACGAGACTCGTCCGACCTGGTAACATATTTCCAATCAGCAACAGTTCAATATCGGTGTTGACAGGCCCAGGCGAGGTGTAAAACTTTGTGTCGTGCAGTCATCAAGAGTACATGAGTAGGCCTTGGGCTCCGAAAGCCCATATCGATTGTGTTTCGTTGAATAGTTCTCACGCTGACACTTAAATATTTTTGACTATGCGCATGAAGACACATTTTTGTAGAATACAAGACGATTGCGTTATTAAAATGTTCTGTGCTTATTTGTATTTTTTGGCCGTCGGGCTTCGCTAACATTTTAATTGTAGCTGCAGGCAGCGGACTCCGAAAACACCGGCGCTTGTCGTAATCAAGATAATCCTCCTTATATGTTCTTCTCCTTACTTCAATAAATTAAAAAATACTTGATTCTGTTGTTCAATATAATATTATTCACGCACACATATGATACATAGAGTTCCCAATACTTTATATCTGAAATCGCACAGTTTCATTGTCCTTCTACCCACGAGAGAGTGTAAGAGTAACAAACAAAAAAACTGTACGAAAATTGAATGTTCTTTTTCTTTAATTTGTTTGCACCTTACTGTAAGTAGGCTGTTTAGGTTTTTATGTTGATAACGCCACGTAGCGCTCTATATGAAAATCACTGACTGTGCTGTGTGAAGGCTGTGGTTGGTTTGCATTGTTGGAGTATATGCTATTGTAGTGTTGGGCAGATGGATGTGAACAGTGCGTAGCGTTGGGCAGTTGGAGGTGAGCCGCCAGCAGTGGTGGATGTGGGGAGAGAGATGGCGGAGTTTTGGTAGC
The DNA here is from genome assembly GCF_023898315.1 of Schistocerca nitens. Classification (NCBI taxonomy): domain Eukaryota; kingdom Metazoa; phylum Arthropoda; class Insecta; order Orthoptera; family Acrididae; genus Schistocerca; species Schistocerca nitens. The sequence continues at coordinate 240,466,943 of NC_064616.1, read as the reverse complement.
ATATGATCTGGACGTGTGTCCATCAGAGACAGTAAATTTGTAAGACTGGATGTCATGACTTTTGAACACTATTAAGGTAAAGAAATTGTTCTTTATCAAAATCTTTCATTAGCTAACTAATCCTATCAGTAGTTAGTCCCTTCAGTAGTTAGAATCTTTTATTTAGCTGGCAGTATTGGCGCTCGCTGTATTGCAGTAGTTCGAGTAACGAAGATTTTTGTGAGGTAAGTGATTCATGAAAGGTATAGGTTATTGTTAGCCAGGGCCATTCTTTTGTAGGGATTTTTGAAAGTCAGATAGCGTTGCGCTAAAAATATTGTGTGTCATTTTAGTGTTGATCAGATTAAGTAAAGAGCGAAATGTCTGAGTACGTTCAGTTCTGCTCAGCTGTTTGAAAATCAAATAACGTAAGGGGTTTACCAGCACAGTAATTCAATAATTTTTCTAAGGGGACGTTTCAATGTCAGTGCGTCAGCCCTGTTTCCTAAAGAAATATGTTAAGCATTTGCATTTTGTAGTTGACAAGGCCTTAGTATCAAAGAAAAGACACAACACAAGTGAATGGAATTCGGGAACAGCGTTCACTTTCCAAACACCTAATCTTGGAAAATCTTTGTCAGGCATGGCCAAGGTCACAAAACCTATCAGAGCAAACGAATAAAAGTAAGTTAATCCTCAATAAAGGTTCTGGGCGATTTAAACAGTTGAATAAGAAAAGAAGTGCAAAATATTAATGACTTTTTTTCTATATGAGTTGTCGAATAGTATATAATGGATAGAGTCATTACACTTAAATCATTGAATATACCTCACATAATATTAGAAAAACTGTTGCGCTCGAAATTACTCCGTCGAAGACCTGTGTACCATCTAATAGTAATTAATAACATGTAGTTTCCACAATTTTCTAGTTTTCCTCTTCTTTTTCTGCGTTTTACTACAGGATACTATGTTTTGCGATCAACACAATCTTGTACCTACTCAGACAGCGTAGTGTAACAGCGCTTTCGTTGTGGACAAAAGATGAGTTGAGATGTAGTGGAACCCGACTGTGGGTTTAAGTGTGTTCGTATTGTCTTCTACAGCGTCTGCTCATTATTTTCCGCAGTTTATGTAGATGTTGAGCTCGGTTCTCTTTTCCCGACTCGCATAAAAAGCATGAAACATGCTAAGATACGAGAACATTATATACGGCTCCAGGGGATGTAGAAATGTCTTGTAGATAGTATTTTGATGAGGAACACATACCTGAAAATGCACAGTTAAGGTAAGCGCGGATATACAAACAAAGTGAACGACCCAGGATGTATGGTCGGATTTCATTGAAACTACGTCAACGTACACTCTGTCGGTAGGTATGCAAAAGCTTAGAGGTGCAGTTTTCCGTGACAGATAGAACTACTTCAAGTGTGCATAAGTGTTCTTCGTGTTTAGTGTTGTTAGAGGCTTGGTAGCGTATCAAAGTGGCGTGAACAGCGTCATATTTTGGGAGGTTACTGTGGAGGACACAGAAATGACGCGTACTCTTGAAAGACAGCGTTATTATATAATCCGTCGGCAACTGAAAGTCGCCTCATTGCCAGTACCAATTTGGCTGGCTGACCGAATCGTGCACTATCCAGATTTGTGAGGCATTCCGATGTGAGAGTGACCAGACAGGTGACTGCATGGGAATGTAAGGGCAAGCATCCTCGTCGTTTAGTTAAAGCTTGACGAAGTCTGACCGCTACCCGGCAGAATCGCCGTATTGTGCACCAGGAACACAGTAACATAGTCACATCTGCTCCTGCCATTCTATAACAAGTAATAGATCCGCTGCAACATTCCGTGTCATAGCGTGTCATCAGAGTCACCACTGTTTGTCACCAGAAAGTCTAAAATGTTATCGCCACGAGTCAGTTCTCTGTTTAACTGCTCAAGGTGGTTTTCAGATAACGCACTTAAAAAAATTTCACTGGATTCTTTGTCGCTGCCGTCCGTTATAAACGTTTGAGTCTCCCAGTCTGTATCTGGTAAATTAAAATCTCCGCTCAGAACTATAAAATGGTCGGGAAATCTATTCGAAGTATTTTCCAAATTTTCCTTCAGGTGCTCTGGCACAACAGCTGCTGAGCCAGGGGGCCTATACAGATATCCAATTACCATGTTTGAGCCAGATTTAACCGTGACCTTCACCCAAATTATTTCACATTTCGGGTCTCCGTCAATTTCCTTCGATACTATTGCACGTTTTATCGCTATAAACACGCCTCCCCCTTCACTGTCCAGCCTGCCTCTGCGGTATACATTCCAATAGTTTAGAATTGCATTACTGTTTACATCTGGTTTCAGCCAACTTTCCGTCCCTAGTACTATGTGGGCGTTGTGACCGTTTATTAATGAGAGCAGTTCTGGGTCCTTTCTATATACGCTCCTGCAGTTTACTATTAGCACATTAATATTGTTATTCCCTGTTGCGCTTTGCCTACTACTACCTTGTCGCGTCTCAGGAGGCGTCTTGTCGGGCGTAGGGAGGGAATTCTCTAACCTAAAAAACCAACATGTGCACTCCACACGTACTCCGCTACCCATGTAGCCGCATCCTCCGTGTTGTGTACGCCTGACCTATTCAGGGGGACCCTACCCGATAGCGGAGGTCGAGAAATCTGCACCCCAGATTTCCGGAGAATCGTCTGAACCTCTGGTTTAAGCCTTCCACTCGGCTCCAAACCAGAGGACCGCTATCGCTTCTGGGAAAGATACTACAAATAGTTAGCTCAGATTCCACCTCACGAGCGAGGCTTTCCGCCTTCACCAACTCCGCCAACCGTCTGTATGAATTGAGGATGACCTCTGAGCCCAGACGGCAGGAGTCATTGGTGCCGACCTGAGCAAAAATTTGCAGTCGGGTGCACCCAGTGCTCTCTATCGCCGCCGGCAGGGCCTCCTCCACATCTCGGATGAGACCCCCCGGCAAGCAGACAGAGTGAACACTGGCCTTCTTCCCCGACCTTACCGCTATTTCCGTAAGGGCTCCATCACCCGGCTAACGTTGGAGCTCCCAATCACTAATAAACCCCTCCCCCCGTGTGCCTGCTCGGACCTTGCTGAAGGAGCGGCCACATGTCCACTCACAGGCAGAGCGGGCGAGGAGAGGGTGGCCCAACAGTACCCGGTACTCACGAAGATGTCTCGACAGAAGGGACCGTGGGTGAAGCATGTAATACCCGGGGTGTACCATACGACGCACCAGACTCCCGACTACCGCTACACTCCGAGGCAGCAGCCTGAAGACGGCTGACCGCCGTCATCAGCACATTCAGCTGTTCGCGAACAGTGGCCAGCTCCTCCTGCGTCCGTACACAGCAGTCACACATCCTATCCATCCTAAGAAATCAACAATTTACTGTAGAGAGTTAATCAACTGTTTACTAGACTGCTAATTCACCAAAGGCGGTTGATAGCTGACTTAACTGTGATTACTAGACACTTTTTGTTGGAAACAATGAAAATAAGCGCTACCTCTCACTGGAATGTATTCAAAACAAACACGAAATCTATGGAACACTATTACTAGTACTCGAAAATTAAAGCTTCCTAAAGGCAAAAACACACGGAAAAAGAAGTGACAAGTAAGAAAAACACAGTTAATACTTAAATTTACGTAGCTTGCTGCACAGCAGATGTGAAGCAGACGGCAGTCACGACAACACTGTGATGCCACTCTTGAATACATTACTTTTCAAGAATTTTTGTTAAAGCTGTCAAAAGTAAGATTGGACGGTAGCTGTTAGCATCAGATCTATGAAGCAAATTGAACATTATTGTCAGCGCTCTAAATTCAAAGATGCAATGGACTGTCATATTATGTATATAATCTTTTAATTTCTTATAAAATTCTAACATACATAGGATAAGCTGACATGTCCAGTCATTAAATGAAAAAGGAAGCAGACAATAAAGGGCACCGACCCCTATCGGCAAATGTAAATACAAAAAAAAAAAAAAAAACACTGTATGTCTCCATACCATACCAACTTACAGTGTGCAGTGTGGGGGCAATTGTGTAGGAACATGATGAAAGGCCCCAAGAAGTCGTAAAATTAAGATTTATCATAACACAAAAAAAAAAAATGAAACACAGAACGACCAGAGAGTTGGCCAAGACGTTAATTACGAATGCACGGTAAGGCGAAGACAAATGAAAAAAATTCAATTTTTGTACAGTTCTTTTTTTTGTTTTTTTTGTTTTTGTTTTTTACATTCTCTCGTGGGTAGAAGGACGATGAAGATGTGCGATTTTAGATATGAAGTAATATCCGGCGTTCCCCAAGGAAGTGTTATAGGCCCTCTAATGTTCTGATCTATATTAACGACATAGGAGACAATCTGACTAGACGTCGTAGATTGTTTGCTGATGATGCTGTCGTTTACCGTCTTGCAAAATTATCAGATGACCAAAACAAATTGCAAAATGATTTAAATACGATATCTGTATGGTGAGAAAAGTGGAAATTGATCCTGAATAAAGAAAAATGTGAAGTTATTCACATGAGTACTAAAAGAAATCCGCTAAATTTCGATTACGCGATAAGTCACACAAACCTGTGGGCTGTAAAGTCAACTAAATACTTAGGGACTGCAATTAAATATAACTTAAATTGGAATGATCACATAGATAATGATGTGGGTAGAGCAAACCAAAGACTGCGATTAACTGGCAGAACACTTAAAAGGTGCAATAAGTCTACTAAAGAGACTGCTTACACCACGCTTCTCCGCCATATTCTGGCGTACTGTTGTGCGGTGTGGGGTCCGCATCAGGTGGGACTGACGGATGACGTTGAAAAAGTTCAAAGAAGGGCAGCTCGTTTTCTATTATCACGAAATAGGGGAGATAGTGCCACAGACATGATACTTGAATTGGAGTGGCGATCATTAAAACAAAGACAGTTTTGTTGCGACGGGCTCTTCTAATGAAATTTCAATTACTGGTTTTCTCCTCCAATTGCGAAAACATTCTCCTACACAGGGAGAAATGATCATCACGATAAAATAAGAGAAATAAGGGTTCGTACAGAAAAATTTAAGTGCTTGTTCTTCCCGCCCGCCGTTCGCGAGTGGAACGGTAGAGAGACAGCTTGAAGGTGGTTCATTGAACCCTCTTCCAGGCACTTTATTTGAATAGCAGAGTGATTACGTAGATGTAGATGCAGATGTAAATGTAGATGTAGACGAAAACTAGAGCATCATCACATCGACGTGACGCGATGGAGCTCATGATGCGACGTGGTGACGGTACGTCGTGGCGCGATGTTGACACACATAATTCTGGTAATAGGGTAAAATTGTGGAAAAATGAGAAAATTACGTATCTGTCTGGGTGTGCCGTCTGCTGGTGTCTTCAAATATTAATTTGTTATTAGCAAAAAGACCTCTAGTGACGTGATTTGTTACTAACAAACTGACACAGCCTACAACCTATGGTGCCCACCCAGCTGTCCCAGTTGTAAAAGATGGAGCTGGGAACGTGTTTCTGGGAGCATCATCACGTAAGGAACAGAGGGGTGAATCTTGTGTGATGGAAAACAAAATAAAATTGGTAAACCATATGAAAACAAAGAATTCCGAGCGCTCTTACATTTCTGACTAGGTGTGGCCTCTGATGGTGCTACGTACTACAAAACTGTTATTAACTGAAACGTAAAGTGGCGTGATTTGTTGTTAACATACTGACTCAACCTTCCCCCTTTGCTACCCAGCTCTAGAATGTTTATCTCAGTTATAAAATAGAAAAACCCATTACAAATACTAAAACTGAGGAAGACATTGAAAAATACGTAGAATTGAATGTACTTACATGTCGAGCTGGGTGTGGTCTGTGCCGGTGTTTCTTAATATTGTTATTAACATACAGACACACATTTCGCCGGCCAGTGTGGCCCAGTGGTTCTAGGCGCTTCAGTCTGGAACCGTGCAACCGCTATGGTCGCAGGTTCGAATCCTGCCTCGGGCATGGATGTGTGTGATGTCCTTAGGTTAGTTAGCTTTAAGTAGTTCTAAGTTCTAGGGGACTGATGACCACAGATGTTAAGTCCCTTAGTGCTCAGAGCCATTTGAACCATTTTTAGACACATCCCTATGCTGTTCAACTCCATAGTAACGCCTGCCACAAAAGTGTACTAGTTATAAAAGATGAAGGTGTAGAGGGGTTGCATGATTCTCATCGGCCCAGAGGGGCGGTAGGTGAGGGTAGGAGGACAGGGGGTTGCCGCCACTTTTGTGACATCTGACGACTATATGTTTACGTCCTTACCTTGAATATAAATAGTACAATTGCCTGGATGAGTTCCCTGTGTGACCGCGATCAATTCCAGGTGATTTTCCGGGGGATATGGAATAGGGGAAGCGAGGAGACCAAGTGGATAACCTGACACCGGATGTGTAACATGACACTGGATGTGATAATATCGTTATCTTGGCCTGAGCGCTCACTGGTATGCTACTTACGTTTTGCTTTCTGTATACATCCAGTATTTATGTACAGAGTATTGCACAACTCCTATTGCAGGCTTCTAGGTATTGTAGAGGTACTTAGTACATAAAAATTTGATAAGGAACCCATATATGTTTGAAGATAGGATCACTTTTACTGAACGCACCCAGAGGAGGAGTGAGCTCGGATTTGTGTCCCCTGCAGGAGTCCATGATATGGAGAATTTTTCGAGCACCAGCCGTCGGGTTCTCTTCTACGTAACGAAGTACTTCCTCTTCCAAGTCAAGACTGCGACGCTTCTGTGGAGCACCACGGTGAACCCTACCAGCTTCGGAAGTGCTAATTTCTCGCGGCCGTTGTTATTGACGGAGGAAAACAATATGTGTTGTCATAATTGTGATACAAACTGACGACGATTGGTTGATTTGTGAGAGGGGAAACAACCGCGAGGTCGTCGGTCCCAACGGATTAGGGAAGGATAGCGAAGTGAGTCGGGCCTCCCGTGTCAAACAAACCATTCCGGTATTTGCCTGAAGCGATTTAGGGAAATAACGGAAAATCTAAATCAGAATGGCCAGACGCGGGTTTGAACCGTCTTCCTCCCAAATGCGTGTCCAGTGTGGTAGCTACAGTGCTACTTCGCTCTGAGATTGACGAAGGCGCCCTTTTCTGAGTTTATGTGGTAATGCAAACTGGGAGATGTGAAACCGATCCGATCTTCAAAGTTATTTGACACCGCCTGACAAAAAAAGTAAAGCACCCAGAAGGAGAGGAGGAAACGAAATGAAACTTCACTGGCTGAGAAAGTACGTGATGATGTTCCAGTGATTACGAAGTCGTGACAAATTTAGAAATAACTCTGCAGGATGAGCCCATCCATCAGTATGACGTTGCACCCTTCTCTGGCTAGGATGAATTCACTGATTAGTTTGCGAAGGTTATCATAAAGCCTTTATTTCCTCCTTGAGGCAAACTGTCCCACAGCTGTTATAACTAGTCTTTGATATCCTCGATAATGAAACTGAGACGAAGTAGATGCCCGAGCGGGTTCCACGCATGCTTTGTCCGGGACTAATCTGGGAGTGTTGTTGTCCAGAGGGGTACCTCAACGCCACTCAGGCAATTTATACAGACACGAACCGTGTGTGGACGAGAATCGTCCAATTTAAAAATGCTCTCACGATACTGTCGCATGAGAGGTAATAAATTTGGACGCAGGATGTGTGGGATGTACCGTTATGCCGCCATAGATCCCTCAGTAACTACTAGCTGTGTCTTAAATTCATACCTGATGAGTCCCAAAACCATAACGCCAAGAATAACACCGCCGTTCCTCTCCAAGGTATTGGACGATTAGGACCTCTTTGCAGGTGCCACTGTACTCGACAATGCTGGTCGTCCGGTGTAGTGCAGAACCGCGATTCTTGCCTGGACACAGTGCGACGCCAGTCATCCGTATCCATGCTTCCTGGTCACGGCACCACGGTACCACTGGTGTTGTGTTCAAGGTAGCCTTAACAATGTGCGGCAATTCTCTAGTCCAGTTACTTCTAGTCTCCGACCAGTGACACGGTATGACGCGGAATGTTGCAGCGGATCAATTACTTGTCCCAGATTGGCAGGTGCAGATGTGACTGTGTTACTGTGTTCCTGGTGCACAATACGGCGATTCTGCGTGGTAGTGGTCAGACTTCGTCCAGCTTTAACTAAACGACGAGGATGCTTGACCTCACATTCCCATGCAGTCACCAATCTGGTCATTCTCACATTGGAATGCCGCACAAATCTGGATATTGCACGATTCGGTCAGCCAGCCAAATCGATACCCGCGATGAGGCCACTTTCAGTTGTCGTCGGATTATATAATAACGCTGTCTTACAAGAGTATGCGGCTTTTCCGTGTCCTCCACAGTAACCTCCCAAAATATGACGCAGTTCACGCCACTTTGATACGCTACCAAGCCTCTAACAACACTAAACACAAAGAACACTTATGCACACTTGAAGTAGTTCTATCTGTCACGATAAACTGCAACTCTAAGCTTTTGCATACCTGCCGACAGAGTGTACGTTGACGTAGTTACAATGAGATCCGACCATGAATCCTGGGTTGTTCACTTTGTTTGTCAATCCGCGCTTACCTTAACGGTACATTTTCAGATATGTGTTCCTCATCAAAATACTATCTACAAGACACTTCTACAACCCCTGGAGCCGTATATAATGGTCTCGTATCTTAGCATGTTTCGTGCTTTTAATGTGAGACGGGAAAAGAGAACCGAGATCAACATTCTCATAAACTGCGGAAAATAATGAGCAGACGATGTAGAACACAAGACGAACACACTTCAACCCGCAGTCGGATTCCACCACTTTTCATATCGTCTTTTGTCCACAACGAAAGCGCTGTTGCACTACGCTGTCTGAGAAGGTACAAGATTTTGTTGATCGCAAAACAGAGTGTTTCGTAGTAAAACTCAGAAAAAGAAGAGGAAAATTAGAACATTATGGAAACAGCATGTTATTAATTACCATCAGGTGGTACACAGGTCTTCGATTGAGTAATTTGTAGCGCGACATTTTTTTCTAGTATTATGTGAGGCATATTCAATGATTTAAGTGTCATGACTCTCTCCACTGTATCGAATTACGTACCAGTCGACTACTCACAGACAATAAAAGTAATTAATACTTTGCATTTCTACTCATATTCAACTTTTTATATCGCCCAGAACCTTTATTAAGGATTAACTTACTTTTATTCATTTGTTCTGATAGGTTTTGTGACCTTGGCTATGCCTGACAACTATATTCCAAGATTAGGTGTGTGGAAAGTGAACGCTGTTCCCGAATTCCAGTCACATCTGTTGAGTCTTGTCCTTGATACTAAGGCCTTGTCAACTACAGAATGCAAATGCTTAACATATTTCTTTAGGAAACAGAGCTGGCGCACTGACATTAATATTTCCATAGGTGCCAAGAATCAAATAAAAGTGGGCACTACTCAATAGCTAGTGCATTAGATGTATTCGCAATTGAGAATAATGGCAACCATCAGCTGTAGAATGGAATGACGGCAATGAGAATTCGTGCCGGACCGGGACTCGAACCCGGACTTCCCGCTTATCGTGAGCATGCATGCACGTCCAAAGGAACTTTGCATCGTAATCAGAATAACACAGGCGCTACAATATCGCAATAGCTAGTGACTGTACGAAAACTCTTTGAGGTCTGGCGGAGTTTTATTTAGTGAATTTCCGTATGTGAAAATGGAATGTCGTATGACATGTTTCGCTGGGATAGCCCACGAGGTGGGTTCAGCCGCCTGTCGGAAAGTGTGTTCTTCACCTGAGCGCCTTGGGCCATTTCCTTGTGGATATGCGAGAGATGTGTCGTATGTGTAACTGTAGAGTTCAGGTAAGCCTAAGGGATGTGTGTATTGCTAAGCGTGGAAGCGCTGTAATAAATATGACTGAAGATAGTGCGCAGAATCGCAATTTGGGGGAGGGAGGGGGGGAGGCCTTGATGCTCGATATCTGTTTAAGCTAGGAACATGGGCTCAACAGTGTTTCATTTATCCCCGCCCAGCGGTCATTTGTATAGCCATTATAACATCTGACTTACTTTAGCTATGTTAGAGTATATTAAGAAAAGTTTAGAACGTCGAATCGAAGCTGGCGACCATGAAAATTGTGCGAATCGATTAATTCCTTTTGCAGAAGATTTTAATTGCGCTGAATTAATGCTCAGATAATGGCACCATTTGTATGTGCACCGCTCGGATTACACAATGAAGTGCCAAAGAAACTAGCATAGGAATCCGTATTCAAATACAGAAATATGTAATCAGGCAGAATACGGCCCTGCGGTCGGCAACGTCTATATAAGACAACAGGTGTCTGGTGCATCTGTTACATCGCTTACTGCTGCTACAACGGCAGGTTATCAAGATTTAACTGAGTTTGAACGACGTGTTACGGCTGGCGCACGAACGATGGGACACAGCATCTCCGAGGTAGCGATGAAGTAGGGATTTTCCCGTACGACCATTTCACGAGTCTACCGCGAATATCAGGAAATCAGTGAAACAACAAATCTCCGACATCGCTGCGGCCGGAAAAAGATCCTGCAAGAACGGGACCAACGACAACTGAAGAGAATCATTCTAAGTGACATAAGTGCAACCCATCCGAAAATTGCTGCTGAATAAAATGCAGGGTGTGTAGGCCCCAGGATGCCGCAAAATTAAGATTTATGAAAAAAATTAAACACCGAACTACCAAAGAGTTGGCCAAGACGTTAATTTTGAATGCACGGTAAGGCGCAAACAAATTAAAGAAAAAACATTCAATTTTTGTACAGTTTTTTTGCTTATTACTTTTACACTCTCTCGTGGGTAGAAGGACGATGAAGATGTGCGATTTCAGGTATAAAGTATTGGGAGCTCTATGTATCACGTGTGTGTTAATAATATTATATTGAACAACAGTATCAAGTATTTCTTTATTTTTTGAAGTGAAGAGAAGAACATATAAGGAGGATTGTCTTGACTACGACAAGCGACGGTGTTTTCGGAGTCCGCCGCCTGCAGCTAGAATTAAAATGTAAGCGAAGTCCGACGGCGAAAAGATACAAATAATCACAGAACATTTTAATAACGCAATCGCATTATATTCTACAAAAATGTGTCTTCACGCGCATAGTCAACAATATTTAAGTGTCAGCGTGCGAACTATTCAACAAAACATAATTGATATGATGACTCACCTCATGAAATGCTACATAGAGCTTTGGAGTTTATTCGAGGACTGGTGATCGGGAACTTTCCACCCCACCCCCCCTCTCCCCATTCCCTGTCAAATACTGCAACAAAAATTTCATCCACCACCAGGTTTCGAATCAGCTTATTTCCGAGTCGAAAGACAGCGGAGAGGAGTGCACCAGCGACCTTGGCTAAGGAGGTGGGTAATTCCCATAATCAACTGTGAGAGTGTAGTAGTCCTCGATAGTCTGCCTTTCTTCCCCTCCTGATAACACATGGGCGACCAAATAAAATCTTTTGTAACGCGTTAAATATCGTGAATATTTACTACCGATCATACGTTTGTAGCAGACATGTGCCACTCTCAGTAAATTCTCTGCTCTCTTCAGTATGAGCAATCTTAGCACGCCTCGAATCTGCTCGGAATCAAACACGCCTTCAGTTTGCGGCAGAGATTTACTGTGAACATTGAGAGCGATTTGTCGGGAGAACTGGGAGGGTTCGTGTCTAGGTAGAAAATGTCGAATAAAGCTGCCATTAATGTTTGATATGCTTTAGTTTTAGAGAAACCGACACGCAAGACCAAAAAAAGACGAAAAAAAGAAAGAGAGAGAGAGAGAAAGAGAGAGAGAGAGAGCAGGGGAGAGGGCGAGTAAAGTCATCGTTTAATGTCGTCTTCCCTCTTTTTTTTTACACTGTCGTTAGTTTTCATCAATTTTGCCAGCGTCGAGACGTGAGGTTTCAATCCTAACCATGTTACAGATTATGATGAAATTTATTTACAAGATTACAAGACATTTTTAATTTGTAAGACGTAGTCGTTGTATCGTTTGATTTCACATGAGCGTAGTATGTATTCAGTATCGACACCTTAAAAACTCATGGCCGTGGCGTAGCTTGACCCACGACCTTTGCTTCATAGGCAGGAATGCTGTTCTGAACCACGGAGACTAACTGGATGCAATCTCTGCATTACATACTCCCGCACTAAGTAGCCTCCTTCACCACTGAGAAAGAACTTCGTACAAATGGACTTCTATAAACAAAATATCGTTTACGGTGTTATTTCGGAACCTACGAGAGCAACACAGTTAATAGGTGTCAACCTCCAGAAAAAAATATTAAGTAGTCGTATACCTTAGCAAAGCCTGGTTATACGGACTCGTTAAACAAAGAAAGTCAGGGTGCCAACAGTTGTGCTTGGGAGGAACTGCTATCCTGTGAACCGGCAGAAGTGTCTAGAACGTGATCCTGTTTTATCACTGCACTGATATCGGCTCGTTATAGCTCAATGGCGCTCCCGGTTATCTAAAATTTTTCACGGAGCAGGAGGTGTCGGAGGGACGACGAGAACGATCAATACCTTCCATATGGGTGGGACGAGTCACAGCGCCTGGCCTCGGCCGGTGGGGTGAGCGTGGGCGGAACGGGTGTCTGTCTCCATGGTTACGGCCGGAGCGGACGACTACTGAGGGCGCGGCAGCCTGCGAAGGGGTGGAGTCCGCATACAGCAGCAGCCGCGGCCAGACGCCTTGCTCGCGCCGCTCTTCAGGTAAGCCACACCCGCAGCCCAGAAGTCTGCCCGACAGAACGCACTTCTCACATTCAATTCTAATTCATCTTTGCGTCGCTTCAGGTCGTTTATTTCGTGGAAATATAGTTGCTAAAGATTTTAGGTAGACTTTCTATTTGGTGCATAAAATTAGGCTGACTTCTAGCTTGCAGCAGAAAACCGTGATACGGTCTTTGTTTACCGTAGAAGCAAGAAGCAAATTCGACTGAACTTGTAGCACTTATGACTTGACAGACACTTTAGCAATGCATTGCAACACTTTAAAGCTAAAAGAAAATTGTCAGCAAGGAAATCATATTGAATGGATGATGTCTTCACTTTCGTTATACAAAAAGTACCTCAAAAATATTTTGTGGGTAGTTTTTCACTTCGAAGTCTTAATCGAACCGTCACAGCGGAAAAGTGACCAATTCGCTGATTTATTAAGGTCACGAAAGAGCTATTTATCTACACAGCTACATGATTTTTTGTAAATAATTCGCCATTTGCTTGACCGACGGTTTCCTAGTTGAGGAAAATGCTGTCTTTCTTATAACAAATAACATATATTTACAAACTGCGCTGTCTTGTGACGTGAATGTCGTAGGTTGGAGTCACTCCTTGCCCTAACTGTGAGTTTTTGGGGGTTTTAAAATTGCCACTACTGGATGAGTCATTCAGACTGACAGAAAGTAATCGCGGAAATGATTTGAGGTACATTTAAACAACGAATATGACATTATAAAGTAAATAATCAAGATTATAAGGTAATGAATACTGTTTATTATAAGTGTATCAAAAGGTGTGCTGTCTGCATGGCCAATTTGCGAAAAGTCAGTTTAAGTTTAGAAGCTACTACGTGAAAATAAAAAAGAGAGCAGCCAAAGCCATTTGACTCGCCGTGTATCAAAATGTGTCATTTTAGAAAAATTTTTGAATTTACGACTTGAAAACTTTGAGATTATATTTCTGTTGAACGTTCCTCTTGTTTGTGCTGTTAAGTAATTTATGGAAAATGAGCTGTAAATTCTCAAAATTAATCATTTTCATTCATAGTGTAATGCGCTTCACACCAGGTACACAGTGTCAGGAGCTTGCTTGTCGCATAGGAGAATGACTAAAGTGATATATAGAAAAATAAGGTCGCTGTTAGAGATTTTTTTCATTTCTTGTAAAAGTAACTCTCTTCCCGAAGAAATGCAAACAGTAAACACTTCATATAATAAATCCTTGTTTAAAGCAAAAAAAGGAAACAATATATCTGTTATCACTCTGCTTCTTAACAATTGCAAACAGCTAACACTTCATATACTAATTACTGGCCGCGCGGTTTAGGACGCCATGTCGCTGATTGCGCGACCCCTCCCGTCGGAATTTCGAATCCTCCCTCGGGCATGGGTGTGTATGTTCTTCTTAGCATAAGTTAGTTTAAGTAGTGTCTAAGTCTAGGGGCCGATGACCTCAGCAGTTTGGTCCCTTAGGAATTCACGGATATTTGTACATTGATTACTGATTTGAGTACAAAAAAAGTGATTTGTTACTTATGGGACTCACTGCTGAAGCCAGCGATAGTGAGAACGATTTCATCAATTAAACATTTTAATTACTGTGAATACTGAGTACAAGAAACAATTATTGTTGTTCATACTAGTTCGCATGCTGTTAGCTCAGTTTATATTCCACGGCAGCGTAACACATGATGCGTTAAAGATTTGCCTAGTTACTATTAGGTTCTCACTAAAACCGAAATGGATTTTAGGGTGCATAACATATAGATATAGATTCACATAACAGATTACAGTTGATATGGTGTAAAATGAACTTCCAAATAAACAAACAGGCCGCAAGATAGATCGGAAATTAAGGAGAACAATTTGTGAAATCTCAGACGCTGTAAGTTATCGTTAAGTCAACAGTTTGAAGATTCTTGTGTAGAATCAGCAAAGAACTTATGTTTCATTCTATCTAATTTCGGGTATATCGAAGTTTTTCAGCTAAAGACTTGCAGATAAATGTTGCTGGTATAATCTATCTGATCTAAAGTATTATTTGTAAACGTGATGGAATGTGTCCGCCCATCGCTTTTGTAACAGCTTCAACTCTGCTGAGGACACTTTTCCGTGAAGCGATTGCAGGGAATGGCAGCCTTTTCTTCCGCAAGGTCCAAAACTAGAGAAGGTAGTGATGCCGGGCAATGGGGCCGGGAGCAAAGTCAACGTTTTACCTCATTCCATTGGAGTTCCATTGACTTCAAATCGGACGCTGACACCGATAATCCTCGTCTGGGAACGGTTCCAATACCATACGCAGTACGCATTGCTGTTAAATGTGCTCATATCCTTCCGCATTTACGATTTTCTTAGGCCCAATTAGGAGACCAATCCTATAACCACGAAAAACATCCCCACACCGTAACACCACAATCTCCGTACTTCACTGATCGCACTACACATGCTGGCAGGTAACTTTCTGTGGACATTCGCGAACTCAAACCCTCTCATCGGATTGTCACATACAGCGTGATTCATGACATCAATTACTGATTTCCCGCCATACTCCCGCTGATTGCATGCGTTTTATATAACTACCTTCCATAATGCTTAACGATCACTTGCGCCACTGCATTAGGTCTGCTTAACTTGGTTTAGTTGTGGTTGCTCCTTCACGTTTCTACTTCACAGACAATCCACTTGGACAGGTTTAACAGGGATCAAATGTCCCTGATCGATTTGTTAATCAGGTGACATTCAATGAGTAGTCGATGTTCGAAGTCACTGAGCTCTCCAGACCAATCCATTCCGCTGTCAGTGCTTTTCAACTGACAATAAAATACTCCCCGCCTCCTTTTACACTCTAAGACAAAAAACGACAGCCCATGAAGGAATTATCCGAGTGGGACGGGAATCAGCAGGGTTTGCCAAGTACGAAGACCAGCAGAAGAAACTCTCGCCGTGTTAGCTTGCTGAAATTTAAGCCCAGGATCACTTGCCACGACGGGCATCTAAACGGGGCGTAGAAAACCGTCTAGATCCTGGGCTTACTATTCAGCAAGCTAATGCCCACCCACAGGCGGCGAGAGGTTCTACTGCCTGTCTTCATGCTTGCCAAACCTTACCAATGCCAGCAAGGACGCCAGATCTCTACACAGTTAAGAAAGTTGGGGGCATAACGAGCAAGGCCTTCCAACCAGTTCGGAATTTTGGCGCTCTAACGCACCAATTGGACATAATATGAGACGATATCGCTCAGGAGGGCATCCAGCAATTCTGTCAGTTAATGCCAATACGAATAACTGCTTGCATAAGGCCCAGATGTGGACCAACACGTTACTGATTTGCTCAGTTTCTGAAGTTCTTCCTCTTGAATAAATCGTCCAACTTTTTTGAAATAGTAATCATTTGTTTGTCAGTACGTGATCTATCTTACTTCCAGCGATTTCCGTCCCATTATCTCAGAGTTTGTGTTGGTTAGTCCTCCTCTCGTGGCATCTAGTGGTCAGTACCACATAACATAGGTGTCTCCGGATACTTTTGATCTGAAATGTGTAATATGGAGCATTTACATGTTTAGCAGTGTATCCATACCGGCAGTTAGAGAAATGCCATTAATACGATTAACTGACGTTCAAGGCGTAAGCCTGTTGAAAAAATATAGTAAGACTATTCTGTTTATATTTTGTAAATGAGTTTTCTGCTTTGAGTTCGTGTCACTAGTGGCGATCTCTGTGGTGTTATCTACTTCCTACAGACGTAATGATAAAAAGGGACAAGAATCAGCAGTGCACATGAACAGCAGCGACGCTACAGGCTATACCGGCCGCGCGTGGTAGATTACGTCACTTCACTATTTCCTGTCCCTTGGCAGCTCAAGAAGATAGTTCCAATAAACTACACAATGACAGTTCTGAATCAACATAATTGTTTTCGTAGCTTGTATTTTTATTTATTTATTATTTTTTTTTTTTTTTACAGAGGAAACTCTTTCTCAATACTGTGTTTAGGAAACCACAATGTAAAACCACCTGTGTTATTGAGGCAGAGGTAAGGTAGCTTTCTCAGTAACTTGCCTCCACTCGTGAGAGGGGCAATGCGGCTTGTGAACACCGTTCGGTTTGTCACCGTGGCTCGAAGGATTACACAACGCTTAAGTTCATGCGCTCATTGCCACTTCACGGAAGGCAGATGGGCATAAACTGGTGTTCAACGCATCTACGTCACTCTATAGTTAAACCACTGTCCTGAGGCTCAAAATATTAAAATTCTGCCTCTTAGTGATCACTGACGACCACTACATACAAATTGCAATTTAAACAACACGAAATCGTCTCCACACAATCTGTTTTGCCCTAAACGTCCTTTACGAGAAATAATACAAGCACCCCAACACGAAGTAGTTGGCCAAGAGAACATCTCGAATGAAAACTGGAATAATGACGTAGAGTTCTATTGACCGACGAGTACGGTATTTGTCCGGCTCCTGATGACCGTCAGTGAAGACTGTGGTGGTGGATAGGTGTCAATGTCTGTCCCTCAGGTTCAGCATTGAGGTGGCTCAGTCATGTTCTGGGCGGTAAGATGTACGGATGTCGGAAGCCACTCATCGCTATCGAGGGTAATTTGAAGGATACCATTTGAAACTTGCAGCGTGTCTTCGCAAGAAGCCTCCTCTCGCACTGAATAGTGTCATAAGAGTGTCTATGAATGGGACATGGTTGAGCAGTAACATCTATGCACGTTGTGGACAGTATTTCAAGGAGGACATACTCATGTTTCAATAATTGGGGCAGATCAAAATGATTCTGAAGTTTCACCCAGCAACAGACTGATTTCACCGAAGTGCACATTCCAATGAACTTTTCGTAGTTTCAAAGGGCTTGTGTTTTCAATTTCTAATAAATAAATAAACCAGCTACAGGTGGCATACAGCCAGATTTTATGACCGGTTTCGTCCGTCAAAAGCGAGCAGCTGTGGGAAACGATTGTCTGATGATGCTACAATCTGGCTGCCGAAATCGGTTATAAAACCAAATTTTAGGTGACTTGTAACAGTTTTATCTGTATGCCATTTATAACAGCAATGTGCCCCCGACAAGCCATACGTGCATTTACTACATTTTGAATCTCTGTTTCCCTAGAATCTAAGCACACAGACGCTTTCAGATATGAAAGGCAGTGCACACCACCCTTGGGGCAGTTCATCCGCCTGCAGTAAAAAGTTTTCAGATGAGCAGTACAAGCACTCATCAGTCATCCTCACGACATGTACTGATAGAAATGGAAACTGTTACAGCCTGAGGCATCAGTCAGATATTTCTCAGAGTAGCACTTGCAACCTACGTCCGCAGGTATTTGCTGGATGTATTCCAATCTCTGTCTTCCTCTACAGTTCTTGTCCTCTACAGCTTCCTCTAGTACCATGGAAGTCACTCCTTGATGTCTTAACAGATCTCCTATCATCCAGTCCCTTCTCCTTGTCAGTGTTTTCCACATATTCCTTTCCTCTCCGATTCTGTGCAAAACCTCCTCATTCCTTATCTTATTAGTCCACTTAATTTTCAACATTCGTATGTAGTACCACATCTCAAATGCTTCGATTCCCTTCTGTTTTCCCACAGTCCAGTTTTCACTACCATACAACGCTGTGCTCCAGACGTACATTCTCAGAAATTCCTTAGTCAAATAAACGCTTATATTTGATACTAGTAGAATTCTCTTGGCCAGGGGTGCCTTTTTGCCAGTACTAGTGTGTTCTTGACGTAGTCCTTGCTCCGTACGTCATTGGTTATCTAGCGGCCTAGGATGTAGAATTCCTTAACTTCACCTAGTTCGTGACCATCAATCCTCATGTTAAGTTTCTCGCTGTTCTCATTTCTGGTACTTCTCATTACTTTCGTCTTTCTTCGGTTTACTTTCGATCCATATTTTGTACCTATTAGACTGTTCATTCAGCCAGTAGATCATGTAATTCTTCTTCACTTTTACTCAGTATAGTAATGTCATCAACGAATCGTGTCATTGATATCCTTTCATCTTTAATTTTAATCCCACTCATGAATCTTTCTTTTCATTTCCATCATTGCTTCTTCGATGTTCAGACTGAGCAGTAGGGACAAAAGACTACGTCCCTGTCTTGATCCGAGCACTTCGTTCTTGGTCTCGTTCTCTTGGCTCTTGTACATATTTTATATTATCCGTCTCTACCTATAGCGTACCCCTATTTTTCTCAGAATTTCTAACAGCTTGCGCCATTTTACACGCCGAACGCTTTTTCCAGGTCGACAAATCGTTTGAACGTTTCTTGATTTTTCTTTAGTCTTGCTTCCATCATCAACATGAGAATTGCCTCTCTGGTACCTTTACCGTTCCTAAAGCCAAACTGATCGTCATCTAACACATCTACAATTTTCTTTTCCTTTCTTTTCCTCCTTTAAGAGATCGTAAATTATCACCATTAGTATGAGGTGTGACCTCCACGGACGCGAATACACTCTTGTATTCGTTGAGGCATGGAAGCAAACTTCTTCCGCTTGACATCGTGAGCAATTTCTTTCCATGCACGAAACACATGCTGTGTCGATTCCTGAACGTTGCTGTCTAGAGGCTAGTATGAGAGTATATTCCTTCCCATTGCATCCCATTCACTCTGCAAGAGCGACTTAACAGAAGACCACGCAGACCATTTGGGGATCCATACGTTTTTCGAGATATTTATCGAGCGAACTGCAATTTGGGGTATTGCATTATCCTGCTGGAATATGCCATATGGTACCCTGGTCATAAAGGGTATGCCAACTGGGTATACATTCTTGCCACCAACTGGCGAATTGTAACCTCCCTTCAATTATTACAAAATCAGTCCTGCTGTCATCCAATAGACATCCACACCCTGGTTTTAGGAGACTGCGGGATATGGGTCTCGAGAATCGCCATCTCCTGTAGTCTCTCACCAGATCGTCTAAGAACACAGTGGCGTCTCACTGACAGCCCACAGAAGTGAGAAGCGTCGCTGACCACCACAGAAATTCACTTTATGTCCCATTTGACTCTCGCTCTAGACTAAATAAGTCTCGATTGTCTCTGATATGGTTGTCAAGGGTTAGACACTCACAAGGACTAAAGATCTCATTCCAGCTTGTAGTAATCTGTTCCAGACTGCACGTGATGGTATTCTGCCTATAATTAATGCTCTGATTTCAACTGTTGTTATTCGTCTATTCGTCAGAGCCGGTTATACAGTGCTACGATCATCTCGTTATGTAGTCGGAAAGTAAGCTGAGCGTGTCGTCCTGTATGCATGCTGTGTTGTGATCACTACCTGCAACGTTTCTGTAACGTTAGACACACCAAATAGACTTGTTGTACTCACAACATACTTCATCCGTAAAAAAGCTTTTTGTTCTACACTGAAAATAATGAAATTATGCTCTCATGAAGACAATATGAACTGACTTCGCTCCTTAATTTGTCGACTTACAGCACTGCTGGTGAAACAGGGGAGGACGGCTGTTGCTAGCTGTGTAAAGTGGGTTAAGAACCCAGCGGACTAGTATCAACACTCAGTGCAGATGTCCGGGAGTGTGACGCCACCTTAGGCATTGTGTGGCGACAATCGGTAGTACACCGTGCGACCTCCCAGTAGTTCTGGTTTGAGACCAGCGACTTGCAGAGTGGTGTGGGTGAGCAGCAGAAGACGGATGACGTCTTTATAGTTGCACAAGGAAACAGACGTGATGTTAGCGGTGAGTTGCGGTAGCTTTGGGCTTTGTAGCGACGATACAGAAACTTGTATGTCCGCTGAACTGGCCGACCGCAAGATATGCAACGCCTGACATTCTCGCCACCTCGGTGGAGGGCGTTGGCCCTTCTAGTCCAGTTGCCATCGGGGGTAAATCGTCTTCTGGAAATCAGAATTGGATTATTTTTTGGTGTAGTTGCACGCTTATGACGATGTGAAAGTAAGAAGTCGTTCACCTGCGCGAAATAAGATGGACCGTTGGTCGTGGTGAGTATGAAGACATTAATAGTGTAAGAAACTCAATATGAAAGCGCGTCGACTCATTTTGAATGCAGCGTTAACGTAGCACCGAAATGTCCACTAAACCGATCTCTGAGGCTGAAGTCAGAGCCAGAGCTCCACATTCTGTATACAATATTTCACACCATGAGCTGTCCACTCAGTCACTAGGAACTCAATACCAGCTTAAGTCTGGTGCGACTTCTCAATTATGGCTTTTAACTCAACAATGTTTTCTGTGATGTTTCTTGTCTAGAGGCACTGAGAGGGGGCATCATCGTCACCACCACCACCACTGTCATCACCATCACCACCATCACCACCACTACACCATCACCATCACCACCACATGCGTATCCACAATATGTTCTTCTTAACTGTCTGCTATTACATGACGATACTTTGAAATCTGTTACTATACATTGATAAGGAGTGCTAAGCTCCTCGACATGGTCGCATCTCGAAAAATCTCGTGCCCTTGGACGGCTTAGGTCTCGGAAAGCTCAATTCATTCACGAGACGTGGAGTGTAGCTGTCTTCTTCTGGTCGGTTGCAGATTAATACAGTAACGATGCTGCAGGGCGCGTTGATCAATGAGAATGTGAGGAGGGACTTTTACCCTAAGACAGCGAGAATGCTCTGTGACTCCCATACGCAGAGAGATAGGTCATAAATTAAACAGTATGCTCGAGGTGATAGAAATATGTGGAGCGCTGTCTGGTATACTTTGACGATTTATGTGTTGGAGTATTAACACTGAATGGATGTACTGAGCAGTCATCTATCCATGCTCGCTCTGATACTCGCAAAGTGGAGAAGGTGTGGTTTAGCTATGATACTGAAATTAAGGAAACATGCTGTCACGTCACTGGCCGGTGTTGAAGTTACTGTAAAACTTCTAAAATTATTCCCGCTATCAAATGTGATATTTATTATTAGAGTACATCAATGGTGTCTTTTCCATCCCATCCATGCCTTGGTGTGCTGTTGGTTACGACATAATGATTGACTGACAACGATTGTTTGAGTTTGGGAATGAGTTTTGTTTATGCGTAACAACTTCTGGGGGTTGCTAGCAGCGAAGAAGTGATAGCGTACATGAGTGCAATATGAGGAATCATTTGAAAGCGAATGCAGAGTCGTCAGCTATTCTGTCAGTGTGAGAGACAAGTCTAAATGTAGAGCTCGTTAATCACCTTCGGACTATAGTTTGGAGACCTACGCCAACGCCATAAAACTCTTCCAGTTTGCTTATGTTGTAATTGTCTTTTGTTTAAATTCAACGGATGTGTGGAGTGTTATGCTATCCACCATAAGAATATGGTTTACACTGTGCAAAGTCTATATTCCTGTGAAAGGCCATAGATCAGAACTTCGTAACGATAGTTTAGAACCTGACAGAGGCCTTGAAGTCCAGGCAGAAAAAAAAGACATGTTTGGCATTGTACAAAAGCGTGTTAGAAAATAGTGTTTGAAACATCTAAACAGGACCAGAGAGAAACTTCCCGGCAGATTAAAACTGTGTGCCGGACCGAGACTGGAACTCGGGACCTTTGCCTTTCGCGGAAAGGTAGGAGACGAGGTACTGGCAGAAGTAAAACTGTGAGGACGGGGCGTGAGTCGTGCTTGGGTAGCTCAGTTGGTAGAGCACTTGCCCGCGAAAGGCAAAGGTCCCGAGTTCGAGTCTCGGTCCGGCACACAGTTTTAATCTGCCAGGAAGTTTCATATCAGCGCACACTCCGCTGTAGAGTGAAAATTTCATTCTGGGACCAAAGAGATTTAGTACAGTCTGCAGGATACGATCATTCACATAGAGTATATGTGATCAAACTTTAAGTGGCTTAGTGGCTTCTGCAGCCCCTGTATATTTAATAGGCGGCAGTAGCAGTAGCAGTTTGAGGTGTAAATTCTGTGAGGGACTTGGTAAACCGTTAGGAAATCTTGGATGGCTGCACGCTGTGGTATTGTGGGAAGTATTGTGAAATCTCTTTCTCCACACTGGACCGCACCACAGCTATGTGTCAGTGCGCCCGCATCGGTGCCTAGGTGACTTATAAATGGGATGAGCTTTTGTAGTTGGTAATTTTTCTCTGTTGGGGGGCGTAGAGAATAACGATGATACCATGTTGGGCAGATTGATTTGAATTGACGCGGACCTGTAGTACTTATATCTAGTTTGGGGACGTACCACACTGCGCGCATTTCCACCGAATGGTTGGCCGGCATCTCGTGGTCGTGCGGTAGCGTTCTCGCTTCCCACGCACGGGTTCCCGGGTTCGATTCCCGGCGGGGTCAGGGATTTTCTCTGCCTCGTGATGGCTGGGTGTTGTGTGATGTCCTTAGGTTAGTTAGGTTTAAGTAGTTCTAAGTTCTAGGGGACTGATGACCATAGATGTTAAGTCCCATAGTGCTCAGAGCCATTTGAACCATTTTTGAACCGAATGGTCAAAACACGCTCCTGTTGCACTACCTCAAGTCGTTCTGTTTCTACACAGGTTGCAGGAGGTGGTGAATATGTCTTTCTCTGACTTCTGCTCAGTTCCGACTTAAATTGGAATCACATGCGGAAAGCTGTAAAAATGGGACCAGTTGCAAGATGCGTAGGGGGTGACTAAAACCAAGTTGAAACTTTACTGTAGCAACTAGGCTCGGGAAAGATGACTCGTTTCGAGATATGGGAGTGCCAGAAATATGACTGAGTAGTGGTTGTAATCATTAAATGAATTGTCAGTAGGATCCCACGCATGTATGTGCTTGAATGGAAGTAGCCGATTCCAAATCATGGACATCATTTCTAGCGCATAGCATAACACTAGAGGTCTGAGAAGCTAGTGTACATTTTCTTACAACCTCAATCGACACATCATCTACAACTACTGTTTGTGCTCCTTCTCAACAGTCATCGCCTATAACTCAGTGGATATATTGCGGAACCTCTGATATGGCCTCAAGACAGAATGCGCTACAAATACTAAAGAATTATCTAGCTGGGGCGGTGTGATGGAGTCGCAAATACAGCTTACATACTATGTTCCTTAGCCGAATCACTTTCAAAGTTCAGTGGGTTTATAGCAAGGTTGCGTCGTGGGCTGATAATACACATTCCTACGATCACCGTCGCAGTATTTGTCCAACAAACAAAAAAAAAAAAAAACAAAAATATCACCTCATTCAGAGATAACGTCGTACCTCAATACCTAAAAGGGGTATAGCTTTTAACATGGATACTTGTGTGCACCTGTAGAACCAAGACAGCTTGTGACAGTAATATGTAGTAGTTGTTGCGATCGAGGTTTTTTAACATCTGGTCCTCACACAGCTAATTTTGGGTCAATGTTATTTCGTATCGTAGGCAATCAATTATTGACGAAGTATTATGCTTAGTAGTAGTGGTGGGTGCGTGATACGTTTGCATTTGAGCATCATATTTATAAAGTATGTGTTTGTGGAAAGGAAATGACTATGTCCACACTTAAGAAGGGTATAGATTTGACTTGGAGTACTGTGATAGCAAAGGGAAGAGTATGTCCAGTCATAAGGAAGGTGCAGATATATCCAGAGCCACAGCCTTCAGCAGGGTTTATTTCCGATACTTCGCTCATTGTCGAATGCCGTTCAATTGAGCCCACGATCGTAAGATTTAAATGTAAGTATAATTATAACTAATATATGTGACCGGTTTTACAGAATGATTCCGTGTATGGATGGCTTGTGGTGGTAATGATTCATGTTCCCTGTTAACGGCAGCAGCCGTCCGAATGCAGAGGTCTGTTGGAGTGTAGGAATGTATTTGAGTTAACTTTGCCCTAGTCTAGACGACCGAACAGTGAACTAATACTTAGTATGTGTTGGGCGGCTTTCGTGATCAAGTGGAAATTTGAGGAGACTGTATATGGAGGTTTGTTTGCGCTGGACTGTTATTCCCTCCCATGTAAATTGTTCTGTTGACTGCTTCTGCAAATTTCGTGCTTTTATTTAGTTGAGGGAAGATCGAGTGTGGTGTGTGCATCTAGCATGTAGAAGACAAGTTTGTCTCTTCTCTAGACGTGGGAAAGACCTAAGTTGCCTTGTAAATTATGCGGAAGATTTGCAATTTGTTACATCACCGACTTCGGTATTCGAGAGTGCAAATATGAGTTTCTTCTATTTGTTTCTAGTTACTGAGTGGTTTACAGCATGCTACACCTCAATAAAGTTTGGGGTTTGTAGAGAAATAATTTCCAGTCTATATCTTGGGAATTATGTTGCTCTAGCGATCGGTAGGGTGCTGCCTAGTTCTTGATATCGAGAAGTACCGCGAAAATGGTATAATATTATGAAGAACCACGTGAAAATAAGTGTGTTCTTGTAATCACCGAGTCTGGAGATGGAGCAGGTTTGGAGTAGAACCAGTAACGCGTTTGTGCCGAGGGGAAAGGATCTCGAATTTGCAGCACAGCCCTGACATCGACTTCGGTCCGCTGAGGGTGCTCTGATGTAAAAGGGATGATTTTGTATGGCGCTGAATGTCACGTCTGTAGAAAGAAAGAAAAGGACTGCGGAGCATCGTGACATATAGCCTGTGTGTTTTCGGGTGTTCTACAGATATAAAAGGTAACTGCACTGTTTGTGTAAAATGTGTATATATTGTGTTGTAAAGTTACTGTGGCTTACATTGTGTAAAATGTGTATATATATATTGCACCGTAAAGTTAGTATGGTCATATTATGGCATGAGTAGAGAGGATGACTGTGTCTCCTATCGCAAGAGTTTTTCAGTATTTCACGATGAGAATGGTAGTTTGTATGATATAATTGTCAGTGCAAAATAGCGATCTGTGTAAAATAACCGCTGGAAGCCTCACCTGCAGAAGGAAAAAAGGCGGACATTTCTTCGATTTCGGCAGTATCAGTAATTCGGCGGGTAAATTCGATAAGAAATAATCATACTGCTCGATTCATTGACGTCCTTTGTGCTGGGATACAGGAGCCTCTACATAGCATTCAGAACGTTTGAGTATGTTGAAAGCAGGAAGGCTATCACGTGAGGTCAACGAGAAAGACTGCATTGGGCGTTACTTTCGTAAACAGGGTCTCTTAGGGTAAAAATTTTCATGCATTCAAGCAGAGACATCAAGTAAGCGAGCGTTAACCATTTCTGGAACACTATACAATTCCCAAAGGGTCGACTTGTCTGTTATTTTTTACAAAACCATGTGACATAAGAATAACATTGAGATCATTTTAGATGGCGAGTCGGCATGCGGGCGTTTCGCGACGGGGCGAGGTGTGAGCGATGCTGGGGGCAGGTAGGCATGGCTGAACACGTCACGCATGGACCGTTACAAACGTTAAGGGGGAAGCAGCCTGTGCTATTCTGTCATTAGCGGTAAAGACAAGTGCTGCCTTGAGGTGTCTCGAGTGTGAAACAGACGTGAACGCGCCTCAGAGTTCTGTGACGTTGGTATAACTGTGACTGTATACTCGGAAATAGAGACAACTTTCCCCTGAATCCGGCGGCGGGTCGCGGCTGTGACGGTGCGTGCGGTCCTGGTGTGTGCTTTGATAGCTGACGGCCGCGTCACTTCGCGGGAGCTGTGGCATGCGCCCGGGTTCCCGGGTTCGATTCCCGGCGGGGTCAGGGATTTTCTCTGCCTCGTGATGGCTGGGTGTTGTGTGTTGTCCTTAGGTTAGTTAGGTTTAAGTAGTTCTACGTTCTAGGGGACTTATGACCACAGCAGTTGAGTCCCATAGTGCTCAGAGCCATTTTTTTGTGGCATGCGTTGAATGCATGTCTGTTGCATTATTTTTGGAGCGGGCCTAGGGGCTGTGCTATGAGCTATTTGGACAGTTTAGGAGTTGATTTCGTGTCTGCACATTTGTGTACTGCATTTTGTAGGGGCAGTTTACAGGTCTGCAGTGAAATTATTTCTTTAATTTAGGAGTTTGTTACGTGTCTGCAGACTGTGTATTGTGATCCCAAGCACATCTGGGCTAGTGTTTTGTGTCAGTGTGATAAATATACTCATTCCCCAAATAAATTGTTTCAAAATAAATAGAGGGCACTCCATCCTTACTCAATACAGCAGCCCAGCGCAGGCTGAGTCATTTTCGCACCATTTTCCCTATACAGACAACCATCTGGGATTTTGTCACAGGAGGGATGACAGTACCCTCTGGTGGCAGTAACGTGTACTAGGTCAGTTGGAGTCTAGATCTCATGGTGGAGACATTGCTTGCAAAATAAAGACTTGTGCCCAGAGTCGTTTTCCCGCCATTTCCCTCCAACCATCTTGGATTACGTCACAAAACAGACGACAGCGCCCTCTGCTGGTGGTATTGAGTACTAGCTCCAGACCTTGTCGTGAACATCCTGTTTGACGCCATTTTCGATAACTGTACTTGCGTCGTCACCTGACTGCACGGTGGTGCTCTCTGGCGGCGATGAAATGTACTAGGTCTGTTGGGCTCTGGATCTCATGGTGAAGACATTGGCTGCCGCCATCTTGGATTGCGTCACAGATGAGAGCGCCCTCTGCTGGTGGCGATGTGTACTAAGGCAGCTGGTCTCTGGACCTCGTGGCAAGCCCATCTGCATGAAATTGGTTAAATAATAAAAACTTATCCCCAAGTCCTTTTTTCCCATGAATACTTGGGAGGAGGTTGCAGTTGAGCGACTGAGGTTAGTACAAGTGTCCTTTCTTTCGCGCCATTTTCTTACCTTAGCAGCGAAACTCCAAGTGACCTTTGTTCACCACCAAAATTCAAACTCGGCCCCAGTTCATAGGAGGAGGTGGCAGTCGGGTGACTTAGGTTAGTGGAGGTAGGCCAAGTGAGCTATCTTCCTGCGAGTTTCTTTGCTTAGTAGAGATAACTGGGGTGTGGTGCATTATCCTGTTGGAATATGAACTTCCCGCCATTTTTTCTGGGGAGGGGGGGTGTGGCGCTTTCCTGCCAAAATTCAAAGTTGCCACAAAAATCCGCCATCTTGAATGACGTCATCGCCGCCATCTTAGATGACGTCGTCGCCGCCATATTAGATAACGGTACTTTGAGGTCGTACACAGGTCGTCCCACTACTCTTGTTACGCAAGGCCGTTTCAGCAAGGCCAGTTCTCCTACCGATTTCCACGGTGTACCTACTGTCTTGAGTGACAACACCTTCTATCTAGCATAACTGACTCCATTCTTGTATAGTTTCATGTTCTATCTTGATATCTGTTTGTCTCTTCATTGGCTTTTTTAACGGTCATTACCTTGATTTTTCAAGTGTTCATGTTTAGTTATGGTACCTTTAGTGCTAATGCAACACATCACAGCACATAAGTTAGATCCACATGAAATGTATTCGCAGTTGCGTATATGGACTACCATCAGTTGTATAATGGAATAACGACTATGAAAACTTGTGCTAGACCGGCACTTGAACCCGGTTTTCCCGCTTTTCCCGAGCGGTCGCCTAAAGATTACGCTATACGAGCACAACTCACTGCCAGACACAAACTTCCATATGTCGTCAACCATGTGTCTACAACCTGCACTCGTACATCTAATATGTATATTCCCGTACAGGGGAGACATTTTACATGACAGTGACTTGTCCGGTAACTGCGGATAAATACGATACTGCAGTGCCTGTATTATTCCGAATTACGATACAAAGTTCATACGGACATGCATGCATGTGTGAAGGAATTTTGCATCGGAATTCGGAATAATACAATCACTGCAATATCGTAAATACCGTATTTCTTAGTTCCTTCTCCGAACAACGTCATATGCAAATCTTATAAATGGATTTTCTGTCCGTTAATTTTACTGCCTTTCGTCTTGTGATTGAATTTGGTTATGACCTCCACAACGAACATGTTGAGTGAGTACGGGGATAGTGTGCAGCCTCGTCTCACTCCCCTTTTAATGGAAGCAGTTTAAGTGAATGGAAATGGTTTTTTTAGTTTTTGTACAGCAGTAGAATGAGTATTTTGTCCCTCCTGTGTTTGTTATGGTCTTAAGTTGCATTTCCAGTTCGTATTACCGAAGGTTTTCTCTGTACCAAAGAATACAATGTATGTCTTCCTGTTAACACTTAGTCTTCTTTCGAGATTAGTTTGCGGTGGGCGAGAAAGTTGAGGAACGGCAATGCATCGTCCTTTTCTACCTCTATGTTGAACTGGATTTTAGTGTTAATACCATTGAGGTGTTCCAAGAACTCTTCATGTCTAACGTCCGTGGAGCCAAATGACAAACTTGTCGTTCGCGTATCGAAAGGAACAGTTAGGCATTATGGCGCGGTGTCTAAGGAAATGTCCTCAAAATTCTCCATGAAGACGTTTACATCAGCTGGAGCTAACGGGCTACCCATTGCAACGCCGTCCGTCTGATGGTAATACTGGCCGTCGTTCAGAATATCATAAGACGTAAGAGTGTGCCTAAATACAGGGTAGGGCAAATAAAACTGGGCAGGGCGAGTGGATACCATTGGACGTCAGTTTGTGGCAGCATTAACGGAGGAGGAAAATACTTGCAGTTACTTCCTAAACGATGGAGCAACTGCCCATAGTGCCGACCGAATCATGGAGCACATTTACACAATCTTTACTCTTGACAGAGTCGTTGGCAGATGTCAGCCTGGTCTTGGCCATAGCTCGCTACTCACGTCACCTGATCTATCAGTGTACTATTACTTTGTGTTGGGAGCTCTCAAGTCTAGAGAGTATCGCAACAACGGTCACAGCCTTCAAGAATTGAAACAGAACTTTTCGGACGAAATTGCAGCAATTTCAGCGTCCCGATTTCGATCTGCCTTCAGTAACTTTCTCACCAGGGCACAAAACTGCCAAACAGACGAATGATATTCACTTTCAGCTTCTTGCTAAAGTCGGTTAGTACTGTCTTTCCTTTCCTCTGCCGTGTTCCTTTGTACCGAGGAACTGTTCTCCGGGCCACTTTTATTTGCCCCACCCTGTAGCTCGACCACTTCACTTACAAAGCACTGGGATACTAGGTTAAACCAGTCTTTAACAGGCACATTCGTAAACAGCGACACCACATCAGTACTAACCATAATGTCACCCTCACTAAGTCGAAGACGGTTAATTCGTTTGCAAAAATCTGCTGAATCTTTAGTATGATGCTCGAATGTCCCATATGTGTAGCGAGATTGGCCAAATATTGCACCAGCTTGTATGTTATACATGAAATGTATTTCAACTTGTGAGTATGGATAACTATCAGCTATTTAATGGAATGATCACTATGACAATTTGTGTCGGACCGTGATCTGAGTCTGGACTTCCCGCTTATCGCTAACAGTCCCCTTACCATTAGGCAATACGAGCACGACTCACAGCAAGACCCCAGTTTCCATATCTCGTCAGCCATGTGTGTACAACCTGTACCTGTGCATTTATTATGTTTAGTCCTGTACAGGGGAGACAGTTTACTTGAAAGTCACCTGCCCGATGTCGTCCGATAAATACGATGTGGCAAATGCGAGTTACGATGCAATGTTCCTTCGGACGCCGGGTCAACATATGCCCGTATATGGCGATGCCGCGGGCTCCAGCGACGTCACAGCCGGCAGCTGGTGTATACAGGGTGTTACAAAAAGGTACGGCCAAACTTTCAGGAAACATTCCTCACACACAAAGAAAGAAAATATGTTATGTGGACATGTGTCCGGAAACGCTTACTTTCCATGTTAGAGCTCATTTTATTCTCTTCAAATCACATTAATCATCGAATGGAAACACACACCAACAGAACGTACCAGCGTGACTTCAAACACTTTGTTACAGGAAATGTTCAAAATGTCCTCCGTTAGTGAGGATACATGCATCCACCCTCCGCCGCATGGAATCCCTGAAGCGCTGATGCAGCCCTGGAGAATGGCGCATTGTATCACAGCCGTCCACAATACGAGCACGAAGAGTCTGTACGTTTGGTACCGGCGTTGCGTAGACAAGAGCTTTCAAATGCCCCCATAAATGAAAGTCAAGAGAGTTGAGGTCAGGAGAGAGTGGAGACCATGGAATTGGTCCGCCTCTACCAATCCATCGGTCACCGAATCTGTTGTTGAGAAGCGTACGAACACTTCGACTGAAATGGGAAGGAGCTCCATCGTGCATGAACCACATGTTGTGTCGTACTTGTAAAGGCACATGTTCTAGCAGCACAGGTAGAGTATCCCGTATGAAAACATGATAACGTGCTCCATTGAGCGTAGGTGGAAGAACATGGGGCCCAATCAAGACATCACCAACAATGCCTGCCCAAACGTTCACTAAAAATCTGTGTTGAAGACGTGATTGCACAATTGCGTGCGGATTCTCGTCAGCCCACACATGTTGATTGTGAAAATCTGCAATTTGATCACGTTGGAATGAAGCCTCATCCGTAAAGAGAACATTTGTACTGAAATGAGGATTGGCACATTGTTGGATGAACCATTCGCAGAAGTGTTCCCGTGGAGGCCAATCAGCTGCTGATATTGCCTGCACACGCTGTACATGGTACGGAAACAACTGGTTCTCCCATAGCACTCTCCATATAGTGACGTGGTCAACGTTACCTTGTACAGCAGGAACTTCTCTGACGCTGACATTAGGGTTATCGTCAACTGCACGAAGAATTGCCTCGTCCATTGCAGGTGTCCTCGTCGTTCTAGGTCTTCCCAAGTCGCGAGTCATAGGCTGGAATGTTCCGTGCTCCCTAAGACGCCGATCAATTGCTTCGAACGTCTTCCTGTCGGGACACCTTCGTTCTGGAAATCTGTCTCGATACAAACGTACCGCGTCACGGCTATTGCCCCTGCTAATCCCTACATCAAATGGGAATCTGCCAACTCCGCATTTGTAAACATTGCACTGACTGCAAAACCACGTTCGTGATGAACACTAACCTATTGATGCTACGTACTGATGTGCTTGATGCTAGTACTGTAGAGCAATGACTCGCATGTCAACACAAGCACCGAAGTCAACATTAGCTTCCTTCAATTGGGGCAACTGGCGGTGAATCGAGGAAGTACAGTACATACTGACGAAACTAAAATGAGCTCTAAAATGGAAATTAAGCGTTTCCGGACACATGTCCACTTAACATCTTTTCTTTATTTGTGTGTGAGGAATGTTTCCTGGAAGTTTGGCCCTACCTTTTTGTAACACCCTGTATAAGGTTTGTACCAGCATCCCACAGGCAGTCATACCACATGAAAATTACCAAGAAGTGCTTGGCGGAAAGATCGTGTGATTTAAATTACTTGACGCGACTGGAAACACGAGAAATTTTTATTCAATTTTTTTTATCCTGTTCTTAATTACATTGAGCAATGTTTTTGATGAATGCGACAACAATATTAGTTTTCTATAGTCAGAACACTCTCTGACGTTTCCTTTCTTCGGTAGGTGACTCCTATTTTCAGCCGCTCGGGCTACCCTTGGGTCTGAGGCGTCTTGTGACGGTTCGCGCGACTTGCCCCCGTTGGAGGTTCGAGTCCTCCCTCGGGCATAGTTGTGTATGTTGTCCTTAGCGTAAGTTAGTTTAAGTTAGATTAAGTAGTGCGTAGGTCTAGGGGCCGATGATCTCAGCGGTTAGGTCCCATAGTCCTTACGACTAATTTCCCAAATTTTTCCCTTTTTCAGCAAAAGTCTTCCGGAATTTATCCATTGTAATAGCTTCGTACAATGATGTTGTAAAGTTTTTGTTTCACTTTTTCTCCTATTCTCTTCAGAAGTGCTGTTGGGATGTAGTCTGTTCCTGTTGCGTTCTTCTTCTTGAACTGCTGAAGTGCTGGATAAAATTCTTCTGGTATGATTATCGTTCTATTATTATCGTCTTCCACCATATGTTCAGGTTAGAGATGGTTGTAATTTCCAACACTTCCGCATCATAGTACAAGTCTTCAAGATAGACCTTCCAGCGGTATGTCATATCTTCCCTGTCAATAAGTAATTGTCCATTCGTATCTTTTATTGTAGTACTTCCTTGTTTAAGTATGTACTGCAGTGGCTTTATCGCGCTATTTGCTTTATCTGTTCTTCCTCCTCTACATCATGCTCTGTACTTCGCCCAACTTCCTTCATCCTTTCTTCTTTGTCCCGTTTACATTCTGTCACAATGACATTCAGTATTGTTCTGTATTGCATTTGGCTTTCTTTTGTATGTACCGTCTTACAGTGGTTTCTGCGATATAATAAATCTAGTATATCTTCAGTAATCCAAGGTTTTCTTTTACCCCCTGTCAGCTTGAAATTATATGTACATCAACTACTGGCAAAAATCGTACATCCACCTACATATTTTAAAGCACTAACCAATGTATTACCCCAAACTTTAGGCAGTTGTTACATGTAACAGATATAATCTTAAGACCCCTGCTTTGTGAAGTTTTCTCTCGTACAATCGCTCCTTCCATCCTCTCCCTCCCTCCCTCTCACTTTCTCTTCCTCTTCCTCTTCCTCTCCCTCTGCCACCAACATAACTGTGAATCCCAACCAAAATTGTTATTTGTGTATAATTTTTCCACTGTAGTCAACATAATTATTGTATTTAAAGTTTGTGACATTCCACCTGATTGAATAAAAGAGTATGGAGTTTAAGCTGTATCAACTTGTCAAAATAGGATGCATATGCCACCAGAAATATTTATTACAACGCATACATTCGACACCTCAAAACAAACATCTCCAAAAGCCATTAAAAATTTATTCTGTAATAATGTCGATACGATGTATATTCTTTGTACTTTGTGTTGTCTTCTGTTGTACGATATATTTTCTTTGTACTTTGTGATAATGCTTTCTCTTCTGCTATATGACCCTTGCTCCTAATAGTTTCCAGACGACATATTTGTTTACAAAATATGGCAGTATAAATGTGATGTGTTATGATAGTGAAAGGAACCTTTGAACACTTTAGGTACTCTACTTTACTTACTTTATTTTTACCGTTAGATATATGATTAATTCTTTTTCGAAAGAAACCCAAAACCATGTTCTGAAATAGTGCTTTGTTTCTCCACTAGACAGTGCCACAAGTTCCTCCAAAAAATCGTAACACAACACACACACAAGTTTCATACTAACCACCGTATGATGGAGGTTTAAACCTTTGAAACGCGTCGTGGAGATAAATAAACAGTGACTGGTGACAGTAAACTTGTTGTTTCATTTAATTTCAATAACAGTCACGGTAAAGGCTGGCCTAAAATGTTCACATTTAAAGTCTGTTGTTTCTCATCCGCTGAACATGACCAATCCATCTCAGTTGGTGACCAGTAACGGTGGCTTCTATTGTATACATCTTGGCCTCCTCGAGAATCATAGTGTTTGATTCTAAGTCATTTCATTTGGTGTTAATGATGTACCTAAACTTCTGTTGGTTGAAGTGTTCTAGTTTCTTAAGATCACGACGATATAGTGTCCAGGTTTCCCAGCCATAGAGCAGGGTAGAAAGAACAACTGCTCGATACACCATCAGTTTTGTCGATAATGTAAGATCTTTATTCAGGAAGACCCGATGTAGGAGACGTCCAAAAGCAACATGTGCGGCATGCAGTCTGTTCTTCACGTCCTTTTCCGATGAGCAGTTAGTTGATAATATACTCCCTAGATAGAGGAAGTGCTCTGTTTGTTCCAAAGGTGTGCTGGAAATAGAGATACTGAAATCCGGAAAGGCCGTTACAGGAGCTGGCTCTGCTAAATCTTTGTTTTCTGGATGCTGATGGTCAGGCAAAACCGTTTATATGCGGTACCGAAATAATTTACAAACCTCTGTGGGTTTGTGAACTGGAGAAACATTGTCGTCAGTGTACTGCAGTTGAGTTGCTTGAGTGAGACTTGTGAACCTTTTAGAGTGCAGTCTGGACTGATTAAATAGCCCTGGGACAAATCTGTATTTACGTTCTACTCCGCAGTTGTTTACATACGACGTATCGTAAAGCATAGCTCAGACATGTCATCATGGAAAGCTTGGGTCATTTGACCAAAGTGTTCAGGGCAGCCGAAACGTTTTAAGACCTTCCACAATGCTTCTTTGGGCATTGTATCAAAGGCATTTTCTAGATCACAGACCACAAGTAGTAAAGGTTTATGTTATGCCCTGTACATATTCTGCAGCTGTCATGTAAGTTGATCCTCTGGAGAGGAGAAATCCGTACTGAGATCCAGGAAGTACTGTCTAAGAAAGAGTTTGGAGGTGATTCAACGAAATTAAGAAAATGTTGTACCAGTTACGAAGACCAAGGATATGTCAGGGCAATTGTCACTTATGGTTCCGTCAACTATTTTGAAAATGGTGGCAATTGTGGAGTTTTCATGTCAGCTGCTACTTTACGGGTTTCTCACATTAGAAGAAACAGGGAGAATTGTCTGTTTTTTAGAGGAAAGCCACCATTTTGAATGGTATCCAGGGGGTGCTGTCAGGTCTAGATGTATTTCTCGGTTTCATTCAATCTAGATCCTTGTTGAGTTCATGAGATATCGGTGGGACTGCTATACAAGGTTGCACTGGATGTTGTGGGACATGTCCGAGAAAGTCGGCAGCAGCAGTAGAACTACGGTTTAAAAGTGCTTTGTAAAGCTCTCCCCAGCGGTTTAAGATGTCCTGTGATTGTCAGTGAGGATGGTCATGCTGTTGGCGACTTTCATGATTCCTGATAAGGAACGAACAGGCCCATATTTTTCTCTTATTCCAGCATAAAAACTCGGAAAGTCCCCGGCATCTGACAGGCTTTGAAGTTTCTTGGCTTTTTGTTGCCACCAGTGGTTCTTGATTGTTCTTATTTCACTTTGACGTTTCTGCTTGATCTCTTGAAAGTGTGTTTTATTTTCCAGGTAGGATGGATCTTGAGCAATAAATAGGAATATATCCCGTTCTTTACTTTTGAGGCTCTTAATCACTTCGTTGTTGCCATAAAATCAATCGTTTATCCACTTCGCATCAAAACCTTGATTACCACTGCAGACTTCTTGATGTTTTTTTAAAGTGGACCATTCGTGTTCAACATCTGTTGTGTTAACTGGGCTATTGCTAAGTCGTTCCAAAAGTGTGTCTTGCAAGGGAAAACGAACCGTTTCATTCTGGAGGATGTTGATGTTGCATTTCCTCCTGGAAGGATTTAAGAAGAAGGATCGTTGTTTACGATGGACAAGGATACTCAGATGGCTAACCAGCAGTTTATGTTCGGTCCAGCAACCATCGATGTTTCGAATTGTTTTTTGTGGTCAGGACGACTTTCTTGTCATGCTGACATAGTCACTGAGATGCCAGTGCTTGATGCGTGGATGAAACCAAGTTGTCTTATAACGGTTAGGTAAGCGGAAGGCATATTGGTGATACAAAACTCATGCTCACCTCAGAGACCTAGAAGTAGCAGCCCATTTGCAGTGCAGTTTCCTACACTTTGATTACCCATTGTTACCCCAAAAACTCTAGAACTGAAGTCGCCTAGTAACAAGAGTTTATTTGCGGTTGGTATCTTGACGAGAACATTGCTCAGCTGATGGGAGAACTGATTCTTTGTATCCTTCTCTCCACCTAATGTGGGAGCGTAGGCAGAGACGAGGGTGACGAAGCTGTCTCCAGAAATAAGAATTCGAAGACTCACAACTATTTCATTGACTCGAATAGGGGTTAATGGACGTTATTTCGCTATTTCTGTTTTTACTGCAAATCCTACACCACGGGTACGCGGTTCTCTTGCATCCTTTCCTTTCCAAAATATGGTGTACCCTGAGCTAGCCTGACTAAGATGTCTTCGCCTGATGGTCTGGTTTCATTTGAGGCAGCAACATCTACATCTAATCTAGCTAGCTCGTGGATGAGAAGAGCTGTTCTTCTTTCTGGTTTGTTTCCATCTAAATCCAGAAGAGTCCTGTCATTCCATGTTCCAGTAGTCTTTATCATATTGTTCTTTCTTGGTTTTCGTCTGCAAATTAGGAGTAACCTCCTGGGTGCGGATTCCCAGCCTGGTACAAGTGAAACTACTTATGTTTAATCAGCCTTTCTTAGGGCCTTGCCCATTCAGGGAGGGCAGCGGTTATCCTAAATGGGCCTGCCCAGTCGCAGACGAATGACCAGATCCCTGAGTAGTCACATGAGTTCTCAGGAAGGCGACCATCACACACCTGCCGCTAGTATGCAGGTCCAGACTAGTAGCTTTCAGCCTTACTCACGCCTGCTACCACCGTCTTTATCTCATCGCCACTGGCCTTCAAGGAAGATGGGAGAAGAAACTGCCAATCGCGTGTCTTTGTTTAAGGTACATCTCAACTTATCTCAACTTACGAGGAAGTAACCCGCTCACTGTAATTCTGCAACAATTCATCGCGGCACGTACGTATGAGACATGTGATTTCAGACACCAGAACTGCAGCGAAGTACCGCGAGCTCTGGGACAGTGGAGCAGCGCCTTTGCAGCCAGTTCTTGTGGCATCATCTCTTCCACCTACGTGACCGTCGGGGAACTCAGGTGTGATATGTTCCTCTTTCATCCGCTTCGCTGTTGGGTCCTAGGATGTTAGGGGAAGGCGCTATGGAAAGGGACGAAGAAAGGGATGGGGCGTTGTGGGACACACTTTGTCTGGTTCATCCGCTGAGACCTGTCTGGCTTGAGAGACCCGGCCAGTAGCTACGCTACCGCCAGCATAGCCCTCAGCTTGACGTTAACACGCAAACCTCTGTGCCCACAAGGGCAGTGCTACGATAATTCGTTGTCCTATGGAAAAGGAACGCATATTGTGCTGATGACAATCCCGCATCTTATCCAAAGTAAAAGAGGTTCACCACTTACTTAGTTACAGGTACGCGATAAACCGTAATTCCTCACCTGTTTCCTGAGTGTAAACTTTTATACCCACAATTAATAAAAAGCATTTTGCAACGAAGGAGAGTTGCTCTAATTCCAAATGGGATAACAACATTCCAATATCAAAGTAAAAACCTCTTGCAGGAAGTGAGTGATGAGTGGGTTCAAATGGTTCAAATGGCTCTGAGCACTATGGGACTTAACTTCTGAGGTCATCAGTCCCCTATAACTTAGAACTACTTAAACCTAACTAGCCTAAGGACATCACACACATCCATGCCCGAGGCAGGATTCGAACCTGCGACCGTACGGTCGCGCGGTTCCAGACTGTAGCGCCTAGAACCGCTCGGCCACACAGGCCGGCTGATGAGTGGGATTAGGAAAAAGCATGCAGCATGATTATGTTTGATATGAACAACCTCTGGTGACATTAAAAGCAACGGTGGTAACATTAAGAGTGCAACGGGAATTCCACTGTTAAATGCAGAGGAGAGAGCAGATAGGTGGAAAGAATACATTGAAAGCCTCTATGAGGGTGAAGATTTGTCTGATGTGATAGAAGAAGAAACATGAGTCGATTTAGAAGAGATAGGGGATCCAGTATTAGAATCGGAATTTAAAAGAGCTTTGGAGGACTTACGGTCAAATAAGGCAGAAGGGATAGATAACATTCCATCAGAATTTCTAAAATCATTGGGGGAAATGGCAACAAAACGACTATTCACGTTGGTGTGTAGAATATATGAGTCTGCCGACATACCATCTGACTTTCGGAAAAGCATCATCCACACAATTCCGAAGACGGCAAGAGCTGACAAGTGCGAGAATTATTGCACAATGAGCTTAACAGCTCATGCATCGAAGATGCTTACAAGAATAATTTACAGAAGAATGGAAAAGGAAATTGAGAATGCGCTAGGTGACGATCAGTTTGGCTTTAAGAAAAGTAAAGTGACGAGAGAGGCAATTCTGACGTTACGGCTAATAATGGAAGCAAGGCTAAAGAAAAATCAGGACACTTTCATAGGATTTGTCTACCTGGAAAAAGCGTTCGACAATATAAAATGGTGCAAGCTGTTCGAGATTCTGAAAAAAGTAGGGGTAAGCTATAGGGAGAGACGGGTCATATACAATAAGTACAACAACCAAGAGGGAATAATAAGAGTGGACGATCAAGAACGAAGTGCTCGTATTAAGAAGGGTGTAAGACAAGGCTGTAGCCTTTCGCCCCTACTCTTCAATCTGTACATCGAGGAAGCAATGATGGAAATAAAAGAAAGGTTCAGGAGTGGAATTAAAATAAAAGGTGAAAGGATATCAATGATACGATTCGCTGATGACATTGCTATCCTGAGTGAAAGTGAAGAAGAATTAAATGATCTGCTGAACGGAATGAACAGTCTAATGAGTACACAGTATGGTTTGAGAGTAAATCGGAGAAAGACGAAGGTAATGAGAAGTAGTAGAAATGAGAACAGCGAGAAACTTAACATCAGGATTGATGGTCACGAAGTCAATGAAGTTAAGGAATTCTGCTACCTAGGTAGTAAAATAACCAATGACGGACGGAGCAAGGAAGACATCAAAAGCAGACTCGCTATGGCAAAAAAGGCATTTCTGGCCAAGAGAAGTCTACTAATATCAAATACCGGCCTTAATTTGAGGAAGAAATTTCTGAGGATGTACGTCTGGAGTACAGCATTGTATGGTAGTGAAACATGGACTGTGAGAAAACCGGAACAGAAGAGAATCGAAGCATTTGAGATGTGGTGCTATAGAAGAATGTTGAAAATTAGGTGGACTGATAAGATAAGGAATGAGGAGGTTCTACGCAGAATCGGAGAGGAAAGGAATAGGTGGAAAACACTGATAAGGAGAAGGGACAGGATGATAGGACATCTGCTAAGACATGAGGGTAAGAAAAGCGTTACTGCTGGCAAATGCATTTGAAAGATCGTAGTACTTTAACTGCAAAATTGTGGTTCAAATGGTTCAAATGGCCCTCAGCAATATGGGACTCAACTGCTGTGGTCACCAGTCCCCTAGAACTTAGAACTACTTAAACCTAACTAACCTAAGGACATCACACACATCCATGCCCGAGGCAGGATTCGAACCTGCGACCGTAGCAGTCGCACGGTTCCGGACTGCGCGCCTAGAACCGCGAGACCACCGCGGCCGGCGCAAAATTGTGACAGAAACTCTAAATTAGAGCACCAAACAATTTTCGAGAAAAGAACGTGACACCGTTGACTAAATTTCACTTAAGAAGAACAGAACAGTTCGTTTACTAGTAATATCCTGTTTCCGAACTTCATCGATGTAAAAGGAAGTAGCATGTTTAGTAGGTTCAGTGACTCTTTATTATATGAGAACACGAGATACGGTATAATTTCCGCCAGAAAATGCACATAACTGATGCAGGTGAGGTATTTAAGCCTATTTAGGACGGTAAGACTACACGAAAGAAGCTAAATTAAAGACTGGGAGCAAATTTGTAAAACAATAGTCTCAAAAGGATGAAGACCATCCACCGTATTTTCCGTAATGCAAGTTAGTCTATGGCAAAAATTTACAGGATGTATATTTATGCGGCGGAAACATTATTACTACTGCCCACTGTGAAGTTTAAAGGTTCTTGGTGGTGTTGCGGGCACATGACGCAGTGAGGAAAACATGCAAGCGGAAGAGACGAATGGGCAGTCATTACAGCAAAGATGCTGGCCGCAAATTCGGAAACCCATTGCTATAAGCGGTTTTGACAAACGGCATATTATTGTGGCGCTGCTGGTGGAAACGAGAACCTCTGAAACGACGAAGCTGGTCGGCTATCGTGAGCACCTAGGGAAAGTAGTTGAGGGATGGTGGAACAGCGCGCGGGCCATATGGTACTGGACGTCCACGTCTCAGTACAAAAAGTAGAGGGCGGAGGATCCCCTACTGTGCAATCCACGATCTGTGGCGAATATGACGTCATAGTACAATGCTGGTGCAGGCACAAGTGTTTCGGAGCACACCGTTCAACGGCCATTGTTGAACACAGAGCTCCACATCACACATCTCCTACGTCAGTTACGACTGCAGTGGGCACAGCTACACTGGGTTTTCACAGTGGATCAGTAGATATGTTTCGTCTGTCGAATGAGTTGCATTTCTTGTTACACCATATCGATCTCTGGGTTCTTACACGCCGTCAAAAAGGTGAATGGCTGCTTGAAATTTGCATTGTGCCACAGATGCAGGCCGGTGAGAGCAGAATTATGCCATGGGGTACATTGAGCTGGGATTCTGTGAGACATATGGTAGTACTCGAAGAAACCATGAAAGCAGTGAGCTACTTGAACATTACTGCGGACCACCTGCATCGCTTCATTCTTTTAAGTCTCCCCCTAGGCCGATGACATCTTCCAGCAGGATAACTCTCCACGATACACGGTCTAAATCGTGCTGCAGTGTGGTTTGACGAACATGATAGTGACCTCACATTAATGTCTTAGCTAGCAAATGTACCTCACCTTTACCTGCTGGAACACATATCGGGCGCCAGGTGCGTGCCCACAAACCGTGGTTCCGTAATTTGCGATAATTTAGAGACCTGTGAGCACCCATCTGATGCCACATGCTTCTGGAAACCTAGCAAGGACTTGTAGAATACATCGCTGCTACACTCTTGTATGTGTTTGAAAAATGCACCAACACTCTATTAAACAGATAGTCATAATGTTTTGGTTCATCGGTGTAAATTGCAACTATTAAGGTATAACTCAGCCTAACAACTCATATTAACCAGTTGTTGTTGTTGTTGTTGTTGATGTGGTCTGTAGTCCAGAGTCTGGTTTGATGCAGCTCTCCATATTACTCTATCCTGTGTAAGCTTCTTCATCTCAAAGTACCTACTGAAAGCTATATCCTTCTGAATCTGCTTAGTGTATTCATTCCTTGGTCTCCCTCTACGATATTTACCCTCCACGCTGCCCTCCAGTACTAAATTGGTGTTCCCTTGATGCCTTATGGAGCCGAGCGACCGCTACGGTCGCAGGTTCGAATCCTGCCTCGGGCATGGATGTGTGTGATGTCCTTAGGTTAGTTAGGTTTAATTAGTTCTAAGTTCTAGGCGACTTATGACCTCAGAAGTTGAGTCGCATAGTGCTCAGAGCCATTTGAACCATTTGAACCTTAATGCCTTAGAACACGTCCTACCAACCGATCCCTTCCTCTAGTCAAGTTGTGTCACATATTCCTCTTCTCCCCAATTCTATTCAGTTCCTTCTCCTTAG
The DNA here is from genome assembly GCF_023898315.1 of Schistocerca nitens. Lineage (NCBI taxonomy): Eukaryota > Metazoa > Arthropoda > Insecta > Orthoptera > Acrididae > Schistocerca > Schistocerca nitens. The sequence continues at coordinate 240,425,078 of NC_064616.1, read as the reverse complement.
CTACGTGATCTACCCACATAATGTTTAGCATTTTTCTGTAGCACCACATTTCAAGAGCTTCTATTCTCTTCTTGTCTTAACTACTTATTGTCCACGTTTCACTTCCATACGAATACTTTCAGAAGAGACTTCCTGACACATATATACACGATGTTAACAAATTTCTCTTCTTCAGAAACGCTTTCCTTGACATTGCTAGTCTACATTTTATATACTCTCTACTTCGACCATCATTAGTTATTTTGCTCCCGAAATAGCAAATCTCGTGACTTATTAGCAGTTTTTCCATTCCTCTGCAAAGAATTCGTGTTAGTATTTAGCAGCCGTGACTTATTAATTTTCACGCCTGTCAACACCTGCTTTCTTTGGGATTGGAATTATTATATTCTTCTTGAAGTCGAGGGTATTTCGCCTGTCTCATACATTTTGCTCACCAGATGGCAGAGTGTCGTCAAGGCTGGCACTCCCAAGGCTATCAGTAGTTCTAATGGGATACTGTCTACTCCTTTTTTCGACTTAGGACTTTCAGTGCTCCGCCAAACTCTTCACACAGTATCATATCTCCCATTTCATCTTCTTCTACGTCCTCTTCCATCTCCATAATATTGCCCTCAAGTACATCGCCCTTGTATAGACCCTGTACATAATCCTTCCACCTGTCTGCTTTCCCTTCTTTGCTTAGGACTGGTTTTCCGTCTGCGCTCTTGATATTCATACAAGTGGTTCTCTTTTCTCCAAAAGTCTCTTTAATTTTCCTGTAGGCAGTATCTATCTAACCCCCTAATGATATATGCCTCTACATTCTTACATTTATCCTCTAGACATTCCCGCTTAGACATTCTGCACTTCCTCTCGATCTCATTTATGAGACGTTTGTATTTCTTTTTGGTTGCTTCATTTTCTGCATTTTTATATTTTCTCCTTTCATCAATTAAATTCGATATCTCTTCTATTACCCAAGGATTTCAAGTAGCTCTCGTCTTTTTACCTACTTAATCCTCTGCTGCCTTCATTATTTCATTCCTCAAAGCTACTCATTCTTCTTCTACTGTATTTCTTTCCCCCGTCCTGTCAATCGTTCCCTAATGCTCTCTCTGAAACACTCAATAACCTCTGGTTCTTTCAGCTTATCCACGTCCACCGCCATAAATTGCCGCCTGTTTGCAGTTTCTTCAGTTTTAATCTACATTTCATAAACAACAGATCGTGGTCAGAGTCCACATCTGTCCCTGAAAATGTCTTACAATTTAAAACCTGGTTCCCAAATCTCTGTCTTTCCATTATATAATCTATCTGAACCCTTCCAGTGTCTCCAGGCCTCTTCCATGTATACAACCGTCTTTCACGATTAGTAAACGAAGTGTTAGATGTTATGCTCTGTGCAAAATTCTACCAGGCGGCTTCCTCTTTCATTCCTTACCCCCATTCCATATTCACCTGCTACTTTTCCTTCTCTTCCTTTTCCTACTATCGAATTCCAGTCCCTCATGACTATTAGATTTTCGTCTCTCTTCACAACCAGAATAATTTCTTTTATCTCATCATACATTCTTCAATCACTTCGTCATCTGCGGACCTAGTTGGCATATATACTTGTACTACTGTGGTAGGCGTGGGCTTCGTGTCTGTCTAGGCTACAGTAATGTGTTCACTATGTTGTTCGTAGCAGCTTACCCGCGCTCCTATTTTTAGTCATTATTAAACCTACTCCTGGATTAACCCCACTTGATTTTATATTTATAGCCCTGTACTCACCTGACCGGGAGTTTTGTTCCTCCTGCCACCGAACTTCACTAATTCCCACTATATCTAACTTTAATCTATCAATTTTCTAACTTACATGCCCGATTAAGGGATATGATATTCCACGCTCCGATCCACAAACCGCCAGTTTTGTTTCTCCTGACAACGACGTCCTCCTGATTAGTCCCTGCCCGGAGATCCGAATGGGGAAATATTTTACCTCCGGAATATTTTACCCAAGAGGACGCCATCATCATTTAACCATACAGTAAAGCTGCATGCCCACGGGAAAAATTACGGGTGTAGTTTACCCTTGCTTTCAGCTGTTCGCATTACCAGTACAACAATGCCGTTTTTGTTAATATTGCAAGATCAGATCAGTCAACCATCCAGACTGTTGCCCCTGCAGCTACTGAAGAGGCTGTTGCACCTCTTCAGGTATCACACGTTTGTCTGGCCTCTCAACAGATATCCCTCAGTTGTGGTTACATCTACGGTACGGTTATCTGTATCGCTGAGGCATCCAAGCCCCCGCACCAACGGCAAGCTCCATGGTTCATGGAGAGAGGGGGTGATTAACCAGTAAGGAGCACAAATTTATAACGAATAATTCTCAGAACTGTGTCGTTGTCTTACAAATTGAACCACCGACTTCCAGAAAAAAGAAGCACATTGACAAAGGCTGCTATTTAACAACAAAATTACAGAATGAATGCGATTCAGCTGACTTGTACTGAATCTTGAAACGATGCACCATTTTATCGTCTTTGAGAAGGCACAGGAGTATTTGCCTGAGTTATGACAATACAATTCACGCATTTCCCCTCGAGCGGGCCTCATGTTTTGATGAGGCAGATAAGATTTAAATACGCGAGCTAAAGAAGATAGAAATCAAATACAAGACGATGAAGCACCAGCAGCTGTGAAAATGGGAGGCGCAGACACTCATCCACGGAGAGTTAAATTAACTTAAGATTGCAAAATCATGTGTGAAAAGAATTTACTCACATGGACAGTTGAAGAAGAGGATAATGTCAGAATTACAACAATAGAAACTTAACGTTAACTGAATTTTCGTCCGTTCTTGGTAGAACAACATTATAATAAATGAAAAGCAATAGAGGCATAACTGTACATAGTTAAGCTACTTGAGCCAAAGACAGGTATTTTGAGAGGATCTATCGTGTGATCCAAAGAGACAATGGACGCTTTCCATTCAGCTGCCACATCTCTGTTTCAGAGATACCACATTCTTTGAAAGTAGTTTGACAAAAACAAATACATATTAAAAGAAAAAAGTTCAAACATTTTAATATTTAGCTTAATGATTAAAAAAGTTTTAATGATGTTGCAAAGGTATATCTGTCTGCGAATAGAAATTGATATTACAGAGGTGACTGAAATCAGACGTAAGCATGGGCTTTCGGACGAAACAAAACCTTCAAAATGCTAACGCAGTCACTCATGTTATTGAACAATGGTGCAACCATGTCAACTATGGGAAATAGATATCAATTACTATGAAATTTCGCACTAGATTGGAAGCCTGCAGCAAAACACGAAAAACGCGAGCATGAGGTACAATGACAGGGAAAGAAAAAATGGTAGTATGGCAGAGACAGAAAAGAGGTTTTTCATTTAAGTCAATTTACCGTCGTAGAACATATTGCAGCTAACTGTGATAAATGGTACACGTAGATAACATGACGTCTTTTTTTCAGCCGTAGCAACCGAAAATTCCAAATGACTGCTTTAAGCATAATCTGAGACAAAAGCGAAAGAGTAGCCAATGAAAAGGAACATCAGCGAAAAGAGTTTTATTAGAACCACCCCATATTGCTAGACGCGTGAAAGATCTCTAGCGCGCGTCGCTTGGTGATGTTTGTGATGTCCTTATGTTAGTTAGGTTTAAGTAGTTCTGAGTTCTAGGGGACTGATGACCTTAGAAGTTAAGTCCCATAGTGCTCAGAGCCATTTGAACCATTTGTACTTGGTGATGATCGTGTGCTCAGCCGCCACATTCGTCATACTTGGCCTGCCAGGTCCCCAGACCTCAGTCCATGCGATTATTGGCTTTGGGGTTACCTGAAGTCGCAAGTGTATCGTGATCGACCGACATCTCTAGGGATGCTGAAAGACAACATCCGACGCCAATGCCTCACCATAACTCCCGTCATGCTTTACAGTGCTGTTCACAACATTATTCCTTTACTTCTTATTGCTATTTCTCGTTACAGTTCCTACATTTTTCGCAAAACATCCGCGAATAACTTTTGCCACAGTGTCTTCCGTATTTAAGAAATAAAGGTTTTATCTATCTTCTCTATCTTGAGACCATGAAAATCGTGGAAGCGGGTCGTAGGCGGTCTCTAGCATGACTAAGGTCTTCAGAAACAAGTTCCAATACCGAAGGTACATCGTAATGCCATGAAGTGAAAGAGCTTCTTGCGATGTTGTTTCATCTTCTAGAAAGAAAAAGAAATGTTCGAGTTCCTTGCTACGATAGGTGTACAATTCCTTAAGAAACAGTTAGTGATCAGTATCCCTCAACGTAAGAAGGAAGCAATGGGTTCGATACATGTAAGATACCGTATGCCACATTATCTGTAGTCTGTCAGCTAACCGAGGGAGCTGGTGCATCGATGAAGATACCTGCCTGCGCGCTTATAAGCAGCTGATGAATGAACTACGCACCCACCAGAAGCGGTATGAAGGTTTGTTGCTCTTCTTGTTACCCTGCCATTCCCCGTGTCGCAACGGCGCATCACTGGTGGAGTTGCTTCATGGACGGCGCCACCGCAACTTAGTCCATTTTCTGCGCCCACCGCGGTGGCCGATGCCTACTCCTCTTCCTCATGCTACGAATCAAACTAATAGCCTAGTTTTTTTTCAGGTCAAGTAGCGATCGGAAGTGCTGAGAACGCGGCTTCGTTATAAGGTTGCTTGGTAATTGTATATTTTTTATACAGGGTCCAGGCAGATTGCAGCGACGGCACCTGAATCAAATTGGCGCCTGTAAATTGCGTTATCCTGCTACTGACTCTTTGTTCACAGATTCATTGCCTGACCGGGTGATGCAGCCGGTATCTTCTCTGGCTACCAGGGGTCCTGCGTCGCCAGCACCTGGCCACGAACCTATGGTCCTGCACCCTACAGGTAATCCGGCGTCTAGCGGACAGCTGACGTCCACAGGCGTTAGTCCTCTCCACTTCACGGCCGACCAGGGATTCGACGCACCAATTCGAGACACCGTATCGGTTCGACCACCAGGAGACCTCGCACTATTGCTGGATGCAGAGACGCACATTCCGTCTGGTTTCTCGGCTGGCGTTCCAGGACGGCCTCAAAGCGAATGCCGGGGCGAATACAGGAGCTCGGCACCAGCCACAGCTTCGGCTCCTGCCTCCTCGTCTCTTCCTGCATCCATGCCTCCAGCCCCGCTGTTGTTGCAGTTGTCGTCACTACACGACAATGGAGAGGAGGTTAGAGGGGAGGAGTGTAGTGTCGCAGCTTATCGATACTGGCAGAGCTGGCGTCTCCATGAAAATTCCTGCACTGCGAGCGGCGCTTTGAATATTGTCACCAATAGGGTGACCTGACCAATGAAGAACATCCAGGCCGCCGACTAATGACCACTACCAGGACGGTGTTACAAGCGGCGGCCACCTCGGCAGCAATCATGTTACTACATGGTGCCGAACATTAGATCGAGCTGTTGATAGCTAGCTCTACGGGCAAACATTCGGTGTACATAGACACACGCATCACTTTGCTTCTCTCGACGCCTATTTTTCTTAGCGCTTTCTGGATATTTTTTATTGAACTTTTACCATTTGTGTTTTCCGATATATCTGCTTCAGATCCGTGCATGCCATTTTCTCTTATTTTACTTGTTCGTGCCGCCACATATTGATTTAGCTTTAGCATTGTTTGCTTTGCCATGGCTATCGCATCGCCCCAAGCCCCAAGCTAGGCCGTCTCGTAGTTAGTGGCGCCACAATTGCAAGCGCCTTTGGCACCAACGCTCGATCTAATACAGCTTCTTCAGATAGAGAGGCCACAAATGACGCAGGTTACTGAGCTTATGAAGGGCTTAATTCGGATGCAGACGGAAGCCAATGAGAATCACCTTCAGGCGCCACCAATTACGGCAGCGCCATAGCTTACACAACCATCCTTAGCGCTTCCGTTTCGCCCATTTCAAGAGGAGTGTGTTCAGTAACTGGACCAGTTTGAAGCTCATCTATCTGCACACCAATGCCAAGTACCGTTAAACAGTCTCTCTTTCAACAACGGCTTTTGTGTCAGTTAATAGGATGTATTGCACATTGTTGCCCATTTCGGGGCCAGAACTTGTGATCTATGAAGAATTAATCCACGCTTAGAATAGATATTATGAGAAGAAATTCCTTTTGGCGGATGCCAGGTTTAAATATGTCACACTAAATATGTGACAGACTTACAAGAGTTTACGTAAGATTAAATGTGGCTGTGGCAAGTATTATAGTGACCTTATAATACGTGGCGCTGTTACTCAGAACGTGGCTGATAATAGAAGAAGGAAACTTGCTGTCAAGAGTCCCTATTTTTCCTAGCCACGGCTGCCACAAACTATTAAGTGTAGCACTTCTTCAGTGGCCACTTGAGTAAAATATGTTTATTTATAGTGCGCTTGTGTCAACTAATCTTTAGCTAGCCTGTCCAGATTCCTGCGGCGACATATATCTTTGGCCACCATCTTCACAAAATTTCCATTCTTTTGTCCAAAATCTGATCATTTTCAGTAACAATTCTTTTTTAAGGATAGTTTTGACGAAAGAGATAAGACGCATGTTTTTATCAAGAGCCAGAATTGGAAACACAGAAAAATGACTTAAAACGCATCAAAAGATAATGTATTTCAATTCGATAAGTTATCTGTGCTGAACAAAAAAAAATTTTCTGCAGTATCGTCTCAAAATGTGCAAGTTATGTAAGCTGAATGTGATGTGTATCTCATGTATCTAAAAGTGATGTATGTATCCTGACGAATTTGTTTGATTTTATAAAAGTCATATATTTTACCAAAAACAACTATTATTGTATTACAACGAATGGTATAACAGACTGCTTCGTAAGAACAACTGAAGAAAACCAGACTACTGAACAGGTAGAAGAAGGAAGGTATGAAGAAAAGAAGTCGATAAGAAGAATATGGAAGATACAGCACGAAGTAATTCAGCTTTTCCATTCGTTTAGCTTACAAATATCAAAGAATACTTCCACAGGAATTTAATAATGCAACAGAAAGAGTTTTCTGAATAAATTCCAAATCGGAATACAAGAAAGTTTTGATTCATTGTAATATGCTGGATGGACTTTTTACTTGACCACCAAATCCCGAGAGAAATGCGTGTCACGTTACACTCTGCTGCCTGATCTGTGTGTGTTGGAAGTTCCCAAGGATTGTGTGTAATAATCTCAGCTGATCTACGTGTGTTGCAGAATCCAAGCGTACTATGTGAAAATATTTCAAGTGATAACATACATTTACATTTCTTAACAGGACTGAAATACTTTAAATAGTTTTAAATGCTCTAAAAAAGAAATATTAGTTCTCGGATAAAAATGAAGATTGTTAAAGAGGGCAGCAGACAAATCAGTGCGGATCTGCCGTCCTCTACTGTCTTAAAACTACAACGAAAAATTTTATGGATGTGCATTCATTGTATTAACTGGAAAATAAAAGAGACCAATTCACAACAAATTAGAGCATTTAAAATTTGGTAGAAGATTACTTTCAAAAGAAGAAACGGATAACTGACTTTACTTTTTAAGAAGAAGAAGGTCGCGCACCTGTCTTGCCTCTGCAAATCCACCTCAGAGATACAGCACGGACAGTGCTGTACAATGATATAGTCGGCTGCTGCAATCACGATGTGAGGGTCGAGTCTGCTGACTCTGACACTACTGCCGAGGTGCGATCAGCAAGCATGGCCCACCACAGGGCACTCAAAGAGCCTGTGGTCGCCTAAATGTCGAGGCACCAGCAAAGGAAACAAAGCCGCCGCTAAATCAGTGTGGGAAGATGACCAAGACTTCCCTATCAAGGTGGAAGCTTTCCCTCCGGTCGTGGACCCTAAACCACATTACTTCAGCTGCCGGGGAGAGGGCCGAGTGGCAAAGTACTGCCGCATCACACCGAGATGCGTCAGAAGCTCAGGCTACCATCACAGCCCCGCCAGCAGGCGACACATGGAGCACGCGGGTGCATGCTGCGCCATGCACCGTATCGTCAACTACCGTTGCTGCCCGGCCATCTCTAGCGGCAGCCAAGCCGATGGCGAAATGAGGCCCCAGACTCAGCGCACGCAGATGCAGGAGAAGAAGACGACGCCAGTCGTAAGCAACCGCTGAAACCCCCCCCCCCCTTTTTCCCTGAGTGGCTGTGATATCCCACCAATTGTGAGGAGAATCGGCCGCCAGTAGGGAGGTGGGAACAGCAGCCACGATCTGAAATGACGCAGCAGCAGCAGAACACCGACCAAATGCTCGCCACAATGCGTTTTAACGTCTGAGGAACGGCTACAGCCACCGAAGCCGTCATGGTACAGAGAGAACTGCATTCTTAGCCACACAGAAAGACTGCGTCGAGAGTTTGCTAGAGACTTTCTAGCAGGCAGAGGGGTACCTGCCCCTGCCACTGCCCCAGCATAGTCATAGGAGAAGGTAGCCGCCAGGCAGACATCGACTCCTCAGGCAATGCCCCAAGCCACTGGGACTGCCCCTGATGAACAGTCTACAGTATTCAAACTATGAGATGAAATGGAAATGAGTGTGTGATATCGTTGGCCGGGAAGCCCCATTCAGGGAAGATTGGCCACCAAGGGCAAGCCTTATTTCATTTGACACCACACTGGGCAACTGGCGCGCCGGTGATAAGGATGAAATGATGAGGACAACACAACACCCAGTACACGAGCAGAGAAAATCTCCATTTCGGCCAGGAATCCAACACGGACCCACTTATATGGGAGGCAGGAGAAGAGAAGACGGAGCCAGCCATCAACAACCGCTGCCTACCACCCCTCCCCTCTTACCCTGAGTGGCTGGAATGTCCCACCAGTTGTGGGGAGGACCGGCCGCCAGTGGGAGGGCGGGAACTGCAGCCAGCATCTGGAAATTCACAGCAGCTGCGGAAGACCGTACACATGCTCGCCACAATGCGCATTAACGTATGAGGAACGACTATGGCCATCTAAGCCATCATGGCACAGAGAGGACTGTGTTCTTAGCCACCCTGGCTACACACAAGGACTGCATCCAGAGTGTGCTAGCGAATTTCGAGCAGGCAGAATGGTATGTGCCCCTGCCCCAGCAGCGTCGTAGGAGAAGGTCGCCTCCAGGCAGACATCCACTCTTCAGACAATGCCCCAAGCCACTAGCACTGCCCCTGACGAACCGTCAGCAGTATTCAAAGTATGAGATGAAATGGAAATGCGTGTGTGATATCGTTGGCCAGGAGGCCCCATTCAGGGAAGTTTGGCCACCAAGTGCAAGTCTCATTTCATTCGACGCCACACTGGGCGACATGCGCGCTGGTGATGAGGATGAAATGATGAGGACGATACCCAGTCCACGAGCAGAGGAAATTTCCAATTCGGCCAGGAATCGAAAATGGGCGAACTTATATGGGAGACAGGAGAAGACGACGACGGCAGTTGTCAGCAACAGCTGCTATCCCCCCCCCCCCCACTTTCGCGTGAGTGGCTGTGATATCCCATCAATTGTGGGGAGGACCAGCCGCCAGTAGGGGGCGGGAACAGCAGCCGCGATCTGGAAAGACACAGCAGCAGCAGAAGACCGTCCACATGCTCGCCACAATGCGCACTAACGTCTGAGGAACGACTGTGGCCTTGCAAGTCGTCATGGTACAGAGAGGACTGCGTTCTTAGCCACACAAAAGGACTGCGTCCAGAGTTTGCTAGCGACTTTCTAGCAGGCAGAGGGGTACCTGCCCCTGCCACTGCCCCAGCATAGTCGTCGGAGAAAGTTGCCGCCAGGCAGACATCTACTGCTCAGCCAATGCCCCAAGCTACTGGGACTGCCCCTGCCGAACTGTCAGCAGCGTTCAAAGTATGAGATGAAATGGAAATGAGTGTGTGATATCATTGGCCAGGAGGCCCCATTTAGGGAAATTCGGACACCAAGTGCAAGTCTTATTTCATTCGACACCACACTAGGCAACTGGCGCGTCGATGATGAGGATGAAATGATGAGGACAACACAACACCCAGTTCACGAGGAGAGAAAATCTCCATTTCGGCCAGGAATCGAACACTGACCCACTTACATGGGAGGCAGGAGAAGACAACGACGCCAGCTGTCAGCAACCGCTGCCTGCCCCCCCCCCCCCTACCACTGAGCGGCTGGAATGTCCCACCAGTTGTGGGGAGGACCGGCCGCCAGTGGGAGGGCGGGAACAGCAGCCGGGTTCTGGAAAAACACAACAGCAGCAGAAGACCCAGCTAAGCAGGCAGACTATGAGATGAGGAACTAACTCGATGGCAAGTGTTTATCAAAGACAAGGGTATCATCAGGAGTGGCCCAGGGATTTGTGATAGGACTGCTGCTGTTCTCTATGTACATAAATGATTTGTCAGACATTGTGGGCAGCAATCTTCGATTGTTTGCTGTAATGTACGGTAAGGTTTCGAAGTTGAGTGACTGTAGGAAGATACAAGATGACTTAGACAAAATTTCTAGTACCTGTGATGAATGGCAGATAGCTCTAAATGTGGGAATATGTAAGTTAATGCAGATAAGTAGGAAGATCAAACCTGTAATCTTCAGATACAGTATTAATATTGTCCCGCTTGACACAGTCAAGTTGTTTAAATATTTGGGCGTAACACTGCAAAGCGGTATGAACTGCAACGAGCATGTATATATGTATCTGTATGTGTATTTAATTTGTACTTGTATCTATGTTAGTATTTCAATGTTTCAATTGACTGAATGAGAGTAATTCTTGAGAACAGGAAGAAAAGGAACCTATGTTAATCCTTGAACACTTATGATGGCTTCATGCCACAACCAAGTTTGTTAATGATCAAGTAACTGCGAGTAGCTTTGACGACTTAGTGTGAAACGTATATAATTCTATGTGCCTTATGTTATGTTTGTTTTGCTCCCTACAAGGAGAGATCCTTAAATACTTCATTCACTAAGTACGTGAATCCAATAATATTACGACTGCGCGTGAGTCGTAACGATCTTTCAGACTGATTACTCCTCACGCGGGAAGCGATGTAATATTATTGGTATTTCCGTCCTATGAAAGCTTTGAGTACCCTTGGAAAGGCATTCACCTATCTTTATTTTAAATGATCAACTTATGAGATGAGACCTATTCTTTGAAAGACATTTGTTTTATATAATTTACGAACTGTAAAGTTGCGCATCTAGCGCGGACGCTAATACATCGATTGCGCAGTCAAAGAAACATTTTAACAGAAGCTGAACTGACGTTCCGCTTCGATCTGAATAAAAGATGACAGTAAAAAACGTTTGTAGATCTTCGGGTTTTAATGTACTTCTGCTTGTAATGTGAAAACGTAAAGGAGGTCGACTTTAAGTTAAAAAAGTGAGCGGTCTTGCTAGCGTGCAGACAACATTATTAATTAATAAAATTAAAGTAATTCATGTTCGAAACTGTAAGTTATTGTTATCGGAGGTGCTGAACAGTGCAAGAATTGTCTTTAACGAAAGGAGAAAAGTAATGACTGTAATTTGTGACAAAAACGTGAACCAAGGAGACAGCACAGGACAGGCTGAAATCTGATCGCACCATACTGTTAAAAAAGTACTTATTTAAGTTATATTGTTTATAAATAAGCCCTAATTTGCTAGTGAGAATTGTTTGAATATATTTAGTGTTTACCAGACTTCTTATTCTGTTCTTTTCCTTTATACGTTTTTATCCTCCATGCCATATTGTTTTTATAAATATCAAACAGCCTTTACTACAGCAGAGAATACTGCGGCATCCTGGTCGTAGACAGAAGGCCGCTCCTTGTCCTCTATACAACTCATAGCTACCCCATTAATTAATGATTTCATTTGCAAATGCAATTTTTTTTTTACTGTTCATTGTTAAAGGTCCCTTAGGTAATTATGAAATTCATACTGATTACGTAAAGAAATCCGGGTTGTTCTTTTCCAAATAATAGAAGTCTTTGCGTAATCAAAAACTAGCCTCCTTCTGACAACGATCAGGAGCCGACCAAAAGACGGACGTCTTCGACCGCTTTCGTGTGTCCTGTGGCAAAGCTGTGCCAAACTGGGAACACGGCATTCTAGTATGAAATACAGATTTAAATTGAAAGAATTGAGATATATTTAATAGTAATAATTTTTTTTATCATACTTGAAGCCGCGCGACTGCTACGGTCGCAGGTTCGAATCCTGCCTCGGGCATGGATGTGTGATGTCCTTAGGTTAGTTAGGTTTAAGTAGTTCTAAGTTCTAGGGGACTGATGACAATAGATGTTAAGTCCCATAGTGCTCAGAGCCATTTTGAGCCATACTCTCGTGCATTCTTCTTTTCCTTGACGCATGCCTTGGTACTTTTTCCCTCCGCCCTTAAAACCACTCTTCTTTCAGACGAATTTCTACCACTTTCTATCACGCTATGGGCCCGTGTTGACGGGTAATCTTACCTAGATGGACGGACATCACAGACCCTGCTTCTGTGAACTACTCGATGTAATTCCTAACAAATGCGGAGGCGGCAGTAGATCTTTTGAGATGCTCATCATGCTAGAGCGGGCTTGGGGGGCCTCCACTCAGTGTCCCTTGCGGCGTGGATGACATTCGTCCCGCTCTCCCTTTCCCGCCGAAAGCTACTTGTGTAGACAAAATTATACCAGTGAACTTCGAATACTATGTTACACATTATAATGACAGACCAAGTAACTTTTCTTGAACGCTGCACTACACTACAAAGTGACGTAGATACTGTCGTTCAACATAGTCTCTATAAATACAGGTCAGGAAGTTTTTCCAGCTGTTTAGTTGATCGACAATAGAAATGCACTCCTTGGTGACGAAACCATTCGAGAACTGCTGTCTGAATGTCTTGATCGTTGAAAATCTCTTTCCCCCTGATGTTCTCCCTCGATACCTGGGCATTGTCGTCTATGGTCGATGTCTATGGCCTTTCTTCCCGACGAGAATAACACACATCAGAGGGACCTGGGTCACATTGTTGACACCATTTCTCATTTGGTCCAAATGCCGCCATAATATCACAGTGAATCTGTGCAATTGAGACATTTTGCTCACAAGAATCGTACGGTCCAGCGTACTTCAACTTGGGAGTGTGTTTCCAATTGCCGCACCATTACACTCCCCCCACCACCCATGTTGTCCGTACTGCAGGAGGGCTCTGTGTACAGTCCTTTGATTTGCTCCATTAATGCTTCAACCAAATGAGCTATTTGTTCTTCAAATATTTAGACCTTAACTTCATCTTTCTTTTCGCCCTTCTATGTCCCACTTGTGGTAAAGACGACGGACTTCTGTTCATGTGCCCATAAGAACAACTTTCTTAGGGGACGAAATTTAAAATAAGAATGGCCACGAGACCAATGGAGAATTAATCGTGCCTTAGCAATCCAATCGGCTCCGAGGATATAATTGGCAGCTGAATATTCTATCGCCTTCATACCCATCTTCCAGACAAATTCCCAACACTGATTTTAATTTAACACAGCCATTTACTCTTAAATTTGTTTTATTTGCCGTTCAGTACTCTCCTGACTCTCGCCTTAACCTTCCCCATGTGCATATATGTTTATATTTGACAAAACAGTCTTAATTTCCATTAAATGACAATGCGTAAGTTAAGGGCTACACATAAACAGTAACCGCGAACCCGTCTTTTCGCGAATCGCACTCATAATCTTTCCCTGACTTAATTTTCAAAGTACTTGCTGCGCCCTTTGCGTCTCCGCGCACTCATTCTTTGCGTGTCCCTGCTTACCACAACCCCAGCAGACCCAATTACGCACTCATTAACACAATTCTTGAGCGTGGTCAGCGATTCCGTGCGCTACCATAGCGCTTCGTTTCACACGCCTGTTCTGATTCACACTCTTTGTTCCGTGTCTACCCCGTGAGCCTGTGCCTCCCTTTGGGTGTCGATAAATTCGATGGACTGTACTTGTTTTAACATCTCTTCTAATTAAGTCAACCTTTTCGGAATTACACAGAATACAGCTCGTTGCATGGTTTCGGGGTTTAGTCCCCCTAACATCTGCGTTCCCATCTGCTCCTCCATATACTGGAGAGCAAAGGCTACCGCACTCTTTCTAACGAGTTCCACATGTTCTGCTAATGATTCACCAAGGTCTTGTTCACATTCGGCTGCGAGACTTACCTTCTTGGGGTCCGAAATCTTACATGCGGTGGTAATGGTATTTTGACGTAATGTTTCCATCAGTTCCCGAACAGTACCTTCCGCTTGAATATTCCTTATTTGCAACTCACAGATCAGCTCACCCCGCTGCAAACAAGTCCCATCCCCGGACAAACTGAAATCACAACGGTCGATCTTCTTTCTACAAGCAACAGTACGAGGAATAATTAGAATAGTTACACCTCAGTCAGTCAACCACACTCTGCTACTAAAGTGTTTTGGAAGCATGGAGTTGTGGCTCTAAATAATTACTCGTGGAGTCGACTGATTGAGTATACAATACAAGGTCAAATTTTTTCGTCAGATTACACGATAGTGATCTCAAGTATAAATAGCATACTTAATACAACGTAACAAATGCTAGTTAATATAAGGATGACCAATAGGATGAAGCTACTAAGAAATGAATTGCTCCAGCAAAATCTTGTCAAAAAAACCTTTCGAACCTTTACCTTCCGTAATACATTGTATAGTTTCTGATAATCAAAGACAACAAGATGTTAAGATCAGAGTTTTTAAAAACAGCAAACACAAAATCCAAAATTATTATTTTAATGAAACCACCGAACATCCATCTAGAATTTCCCTGAACAAATCATAATCATGGAATCCTCGAGTTTTTCGATCCAGGTTAGAACCCAGTAGCTGAACACGCTTTTCAGAAGTACAGAAATCTATAATGAATACAAACTGAGGCTTCCCTTCTGTTGCAGCACGCCAGTAGAGCTGCCACTATCCTGTCCAGTAATTCAGCAGCATATGACGTGTATATAGCGTTTTTTCCTTTTACAGAAGCAACATCACATGGAGTTCATTGGCACAGACCGTGCCCTCATATACGTAGTACTTAAACACTGGTTTCATTAACCTTAATTCAAACGTCAGCTTCGTACGTTCTTACATCAGCACAAAAATTCAGCTGTCACGTTTTCCGATCAAGCAGTGATACTTCTGCAATAACACTGTCTGAGCATGGCTCCAGGTACACCACTGTCCCCGGTCAGTTCCCCCGGCCTACCAGCCACGCTTCCGGCTTGCCCCACTCCAGTTGACAACCTCCTCTCTCGCCGCCGACCATCGTGCCAGACAGCCTCCCACAGCCTCCCAGCCCGAAGATAGATCATTGCTCTGTGATGCGACAATCGATAAGTGCCGACATGGTACAGCGAAGAGAGAAGTTAAAATAAGTGTAAGACCAAATGCCTTGTTAATAACTTCGTAGTTTTAAATGCTGTCGTTCCATTTTGCATTTCACATGTCGATAGTGTCGCTTATTTGCGATTCATCGGCCTTAGAGAGACATTCCGACCTAGTATAAAATACTGTATTGCAGATATCTCCATGCTTCCCGGTTCTTTTATTATCAGACTGGGAGGCACAGAAAGATATACACACTTCACCCAAAATGGGTTAAACACTTCTCCTTCATCGAGTTTCTGTTTGTAGATTCAGTTGTTTTATAGCCAGACATTGCTGGTGTCCTCAATATGTATTTGCTCACTTTAGTTAGAGTTTGGCATTTGGTCGCCAGTAAACTGCGAACGGTCCAAAGAGCATACGTCTCTACACATGCTTTGAGCATAAGGTAGGAACGTGGGCTCTTGGATTTTGGGCGGCTTACTGGTCCCCCCCTATGAACCCCAGACCTTGCCGAGGTGGGGGGGCTTAACTGTTCCGTCCTCAATAAACCTGACAGTCTCTTAAGGACTGTACAGGCCTGGGGACGGACCAGGACCAACGAGGGGTTCATAAAAACTCTGTATAGGGAAAGTGTCGCCACCTTTCCGGCTGCTGCTGTTTTGGGACCATCGTGCTGCTGGTCATGCATTAACCACTACAGTATATTTAGATGTTTCTATTGATGAAGCGTGCTCTACTAGCGCACATGTTGCTAAGGTAGAGCAACAGCTTGAAACTGAACGTTTTGAATCTTCGGCAATAGAAATGTGAGCAAAATGTTTCGAAAAATATCTTCTGTGACGACGATAATCCCTAATTTTCACGCAACTAGCATTTGGTGAGTGGAAATTGAAAACGTTCTAAGTGCCAAATCGTATCCAAAAATTTGAGAATGTATTCTGATTGTGCTTAATTGTACTGTTCAACGCATCAGCGCAAGAAGGAGACAATTATATGTGCCAACAAGTTGATTCTTGCAAAGCAGAAAACAGCAACAACTGTTTACACAAGTAGCGTTGTTACCGGTTTGGAACCGACGGGTTCATCTTCACACACCTGTTCACGATTATATTAAATTTAGTGTTGTTTGCACTAGTTTTTTTTCCAACAGCTAATGTAAACAACATAAAGTGTAGTATAAAACTGGGCAGCCGTCGGAAGGTGAACCTGTCGATTCGAAAATAATACAGCGCTATTTGCCTACATAAACAGAATTATGAAAAGTCCCTGGTTACTATTTTGTTCACTGCATGAATCAACTTGTATTCTGATCAAAGCCACAGTCTCAATAACCTCATTTTTCGACAAAATAGACGGAAGATAGTATTTGTTCAAGTGACGTTAATACTAATGCAGTACGTTTTATTTCTGATAATACAAATGCAGATACACAGCATTACGTTTTTTACATTTTGAAATTCCAGAGAGAAGGTCAGCTTGTCACAAAGACCTTGCGCCATCTACTAAAGCATTTTTGAAAGACTGTCGCCGTGGTTTGGCACCAGGATCAAGTCTAGACACACGCAGAGTGCTGCGAACACAGTACCACAGAAAAAGGGTTTTGTGATATAATGGCATGTAGTATGTTTTCCATTTCCACTCCTCTGTTATTAACGTCGGCATGGATTGATTTCACAGTTCCTGTTATGACAGCTAGCTCAAATAATTACTGGTAAGTGAGTAACTTAAAACTGATCATCTCGAATCTTCATTAACAGCAGCAGGAAAAGGTAAGTAACCGCTTTTACGTTCAGAATGTTGTTTCTACAAGGAAAAATCAAAGTTGTGGGACAAACTCCAGAGTTCTGAAACAATTTTCGTTACATAAATTAACATAGCTAAAACTAACTATTTACTGCCCACCTGGCTAGCCGGTCTAACGTGCTGCTCCCCGAGCGGGAAGGCGTGCCGATCCCTGGCACGAATACGCACGGCGGATAAGTGTCGTCGAGTTCCGGTGTGCCGGCCCGCCTGAGCATGGTTTTTAAGGCGGTTTTCCATCCACCTCGGCGAACGCGGGCTGGTTCCTCTTATTCTGCCACATTTACACTGTGTCGGCGATTGCTGCGGAAACACCGTTTCCACGTACGCGTACACCATAATTACTCTACCACGCAAACATTTCGGATTACACTCGTCTGTTATAAGTGACTCCCGCAGGAGGGGGGGGGGGGGGCAGGAGGGGCCGAACGCCACAACAACTCTGGGTTCGGTGGGGGGCGGTGGTTGGGTGGCGGTGGGTAGGGTGGACTGCTGTGGGGTTGTGAACCACTGAGGGCTACAGTGGGACGAAGCCTCTCCGTCGTTTCTAGGTCCCTGGTTTAATACAATACAATACAACCATTTACTAGTAAAGAAACCATGCTTCCCGACGACTAGATTTATTTAAAGACATCTGATGAAAAGTTTTTCTTCTGCAACGTTTTATATTACACCTTTTGGTAAGCTCTCATTAGCAACCAGACTGAATCAGAGTATATTACACACCGTGCATCTAGTAATATTATTGTACCTTAGTCGAGGAATTTTGAATCAAGCAAAACCTAAACGCAGTAGGGATAATGGGTAAAAAAACACAGTATCCACCATATAGATTTATAACCCAAATATGAAGCAATCTGAAACGAGCTTTGAAGTTCACAGAAGACACAGGCATATCTCGACTACAATGCGACTTATACATGTCATGCACAGATAACTTTATTCTCTCAACGTACTATAGAAATTAATGTAGCCTACACATTAAATACGAGGGTAGAATTTAAAGCCGGCCGCGGTGGTCTAGCGGTTCTAGGCGCTCAGTCCGGAACCGCGCGACTGCTACGGTCGCAAGTTCGAATCCTGCCTCGGGCATGGATGTGTGTGATGTCCTTAGGTTAGTTAGGTTTAAGTAGTTCTAAGTTCTGGGGGACTGATGACCTCAGAAGTTAAGTCCCATAGTGCTCAGAGCCATTTGAACCATTTTTTTGAAGATTAGAGTGTAACGTCCCGTCGACAATGAAGTCATTAAAGACGAGGCACAAGCTCGCTTAAGGATGGAGAAAGAAATCAGAGACACCCATTTCAAAGGAACCACATAGACATTTTCCTTAAGCGATTTAGGAAAATCACGGAAACCTAAATCTGGATGGCCGTACTGAGATTACGACCGGCGTCCTGCCGAATACGATTCAAACGTGCTAATCACTGTGTCACATCGCTTGCTCACGTCGTTATCAGAGGAACAGGCAGGTTCTTCAGCTACGGAATCCCATGTTAAACAATGTGCGCTGAATAGTGTGCTCCGAAACACTTGTACCTGCACGAGCATTGTACTCTGTCGTCAGATGTGCCACAGACCGCCGCCTATCCTGCGTTATAGAATGGACAAGCCCCTGATGTCCAAGTTCTGTGATGCGGTATGGAAATCCAGCACGTTGTCGCCTACTGTGGTTGTCGCGTCTTAGATTCATTTTCCATAGATGCCCGCGACAATAGCATGCAGAAATGCAATAGGCTTCGCCGATTCCGAGTTGCTCAATCCCAGCTGCTGGACCGTAAAAAATTGGTCTTTGTCAAAGTCACTTGTGTCAGTGGATTTCCCCGTTTGCAGCCCTTATCACAGTACTAGTGATCCCCTTTCATCTCTTCTTTAGTTCGAAATTGCTTAGCGTTACATAAAAATCTGTCCATACAGGGTAGTCAATTGATCGTGGCCGGGCCCAATATCTCACGAAATAAGCGTCAAACGAAAAAACTACAACGAACGAAACTTGTCTAGCTTGAAGGGGAAACCAGATGGCGCTATGGTTGGCCCGCTAGATGACGCTGCCATAGGTCAAACATATATCAACTGCGTTTTTTTAACATAGGAACCCCCATGTTTTATTACATATTCGTGTAGTACGTAAAGAAATATGAATGTTTTAGTCGGACCACTTTTTTCGCTTTGTGACAGATGGCACTGTAATAGTCACAAACATGTGGCTCACAATGTTAGACGAACAATTGGTAAAAGGTAGGTTTTTAAAAGGAAATTACAGAAGGTAGATACATTTGAACATTTTATTTCGGTTGATAGAATGTGATACATGTACCTTTGTGAACTTATCATTTATGAGAACGCATGCTGTTACAGCGTGATTACCTGTAAATACCACATTAATGCAATAAATGCTCAAAATAATGTTCGTCAGCCTCACTGCATTTGGCTATACGTGTAACGACATTCCTCTCAACAGCGAGTAGTTCGCCTTCCGTAATGTTCGCACATGCCATTGACAATGCGCTGACGCATGTTGTCAGGCGTTGTTGGTGGATCACGATAGCAAAAATCCTTTAACTTTCCCCACAGAAAGAAATCCGGGGACGTCAGATCCGGTGAACGTGCGGCTCATGGTATGGTGCTTTGACGTCCTATCCACCTGTCATGAAATATGCAATTCAGTACCGTTTCAATCGCACGTGAGCTATGTGCCGGACATCCATCATGTTGGAAGTACATAGCCATTCTGTCATGCAGTGAAACATCTTGTAGTAACATCGGTAGAACGTTACGTAGGAAATCAGCATATATTGCACCATTTAGATTGCCATCGATAAAATGGGGGCCAATTATCCTTCCTCCCATAATGCCGCACCATACATTAACCCGCCAAGGTCGCTGATGTTCCACTTGTCGCAGCCATCGTGGATTTTTCGCTGCCCAATAGTGCATATTATACTGGTTTACGTTACCGCTGTTGGTGAATGACGTTTCGTCGCTAAACAGAACGCGTGCAAAAAATCTGTCATCGTCCCGTAATTTCTCTTGTGCCCAGTGGCAGAACTGTACACGATGTTCAAAGTCATCGCCATGCAATTCCTGGTGCATAGAAATATAGTACGGGTGCAATCGATGTTGATGTAGCATTCTCAACACTGAGGTTTTTGAGATTCCCGATTCTCGCACAATTTGTCTGCTACTGATGTGCGGATTAGCCGCGACAGCAGCTAAAACACCTACTTGGGCATCATCATTTATTGCAGGTCGTGGTTGACGTTTCATATGTGGCTGAACACTTCCTGTTTCCTTAAATAACGTAACTATCCGGCGAACGGTCCGGACACTTGGATGATGTCGTCCAGGATACCCAGCAGCATACATAGCACACGCCCGCTGGGCATTTTGATCACGATAGCCATACATCAACACTATATCGACCTTTTCCGCAATTGGTAAATTGTCCATTTTATCATGGGTGATGTATCACGAAGCAAATACCGTCCGCATTGGCGGAATGTTACGTTATACCACGTACTTCAACGTTTGTGAGTATTACAGCGCCGTCTATCACCAAACGAAAACAGTGCTCCAACTAAAACATTCATATTTCTTTGCGTACTACGCGCATATGTAATAGAAATGTGGGTTGCTATTTAAAAAAACGCAGTTGATATCCGTTTGACCTATGGCAGCGCCATCTAGCGGGCCACCCATAGCGCCATCTGGTTTCCCCCTTCAGGCTAGACGAGTTTCGTTCTTTGTAGTTTTTTTCGTTTGATGTTTATTTCGTGAGATATTTGGCCCGGTCACTATCAATGGACCACCCTGTATATTGTCTCCCACAGAAAAAAGGTAAATTGAGGAAGAAAAAAGTATTTCAAAAATTAGTTCAATTAGTTTTTAATAGTAAAAGGGAATATAATCTTAGCAATATTTTCTCTGCTGTATCAGTATTACAAACGTCTCTGTATTCTTATACCATCGTCGGCAGTAAATACTGCAAACTACACAATCTAAATGTTATCGACGTACAAAAACAAACAGTTTTCTGTATGAAAATTTGTTAACTAGTAAGACCTCCTTCCCACGTTCAGAATAAAACCATTGACAACTACACACATCAGAAAATAGCTTTGCATCATCCCCGTTCCCAGAATCTTGAAGATAGACGTTGACTGTGGATATTGTATTACAGACACAGTCCCTTTGACTGTTTAGAGATGTCACTAAACCCGCCCAAAGATGTAAACAACCATGCATGGGCAGCGTCTATTACACGGAGGGGGTCTTACAGCCCATCTGTTCCAGTCATTCCACCAGGAAGGAGGAACACGGCTCGTGTTGTCTGTACTTCCGCCATGCCTAGACAGTTGATACCGCGGTGCGATCGCGTCCGCATTGTTACTTTGTGCCAGAAAGGGCTCTCAACCGTCTCGTAGTGAACCAAAGCGATCTTGTTCAGACATGGAGGAGATACATAGAGACAGAAACTGTCGACGACATGCCTCGCTCACATCGCCCAAGGGCTACTATTGCAATGGATGACCGCACCCTACGGATCATGGCTCGGAGGAACCGTGACAGCAACGCCACAGTGTTGAATAATGCTTTTCGTGCAGCTCCAGGACGTCGTGTTACGACTCAAACTGTGCGCAGTAGGCTGCATGATGCGCAACTTCACTCCCGACGTCCATGGCGAGGTCTGTCTTTGCAACCACGACACCATGCAGCGCGGTACATATGGGTCCAACAACATGCCGAATGGCCCGCTCAGGACTGGCATCACGTTCTCTTCATCGATGAGTGTCACACATGCTTTCAACCAGGCAATCGTCGGAGACGTGTTTGGAGGCAACCCGATCAGGCTGAACGCCCTAGACACACTGTCCAGCGAGTGCAGCAAGGTGGAGGTTTCCTGCTGATTTGGTGTGGCATTATGTGGGGCCGACGTACGCCGCTAGTGGTCATGGAAGGCGCCGTAATGGCGGTACGATACGTGAATTCCATCCTCCGACCGATAGTGCAACCATATCGGCAGCATATTTGCGAGGCATTCGTCTTCATGGACGACAATTCGCGCACCAATCGTGCACATCTTCTGAATGGCTTCCTTCAGGATAACGACATCGCTCGACTAGAGTGGTCAACATGTTCTCCAGACATGAACCCTATTGAACATGCCAGGGATTGATTGAAAAGTGCTGTTTATGGACGACGTGACCCACCAACCACTCTCAGGGATCTACCCTGAATCACCGTTTAGGAGTGGGACAATCTGGACCAACAGAGCCTTGATGAACTTGTGGATAGTATGCCAAGACGAATACAGAGGACGTGCTACTGAGTATTAGAGGTACCGTTGTGTGCAGCAATCTGGACCACTACCTCAGAAGGTCTCGCTGTATGGTGGTACAACATGCAATGTGTGGTTTTCATGAGCAACAAAAAGGGCTGAAATGATATTTATGTTGATCTTTATTCCGATTTTGTGTACAAGTACTGGAATTCTCGGAACCGAGGTGATGCAAAACTTTTTTGATGTGTAAGTTTCGTCCAGTACAGAATACATAATGTTAATTTAAAAGTAATTCATTAATATGTATTCTACGTTTAGTATGAACTGCTAGTAAAGTACATGTGGTTCGTGAACTAAATTTTTCTCTTAATTAAAATATTTTTTCCTATCTTATGGTGGCCGTGCGGTTACAGGCGCTGCAGTCTGGAACCGCAAGACCGCTACGGTCGCAGGTTCGAATCCTGCCTTGGGCATGGTTGTTTGTGATGTCCTTAGGTTAGTTAGGTTTAACTAGTTCTAAGTTCTAGGGGACTAATGACCTCAGCAGTTGAGTCCCATAGTGCTCAGAGCCATTTGAACCTATCTTATGTGAATGAAGAATTGCTTATTTTAGGAAACTCAATGTTTCGTGCCCCTTCGTTTTTGTATTATTGTCAAGCCACATAACCGTTGTTGACTCACTGCAGAATGTAAGCAGTAGCTTGATTTTTGAAAAATAATGCTGTGATTTAGCAACAGTCAAAGGTACTGTTAGGTACATTAGGACTTTGGAGTATATGTCCTGGTAATTCTGTATCAGTGAGCTAAGATTTACTAATGATATCTCTGCTAACTAGTATAGAGTTCAGATATTCGTGTTTTAAACTGACTTGTTATGAACATTAGCTGTGCTGAAAACAGAGGACAAACGCCATCAGCAAATGTCACTGTAAACTTAAACGTTTCATTTTAAGACCTTCGTCAGACATGGATATGAACGAAGGTTGTAATCCTCTCTGACACTGTCTTCGTGATTTATAATTGTATCCTATTTTCATAGCAGTATATAGAAATGGTTTACGCTGGTCAAGGTCATTCTCCAATCGTCCGAACCGTGGATATACAGTGCTCTCAGAAACAGTCTGAAAAGCGTCTAAGGGTGTTGCATGATACGTTGTACTGAGGAATAATTTTTAAGCAAAATTTCGGTGGGTTGCGCCCTTTGCGAGTTAGTTAACATTGAAGTTAGCCATTCAGGTCGTAGCCCACGCAAATTCAAGCAGCCCGCCAGACACAGCGTCGTCGGACGTCTACTTCGTTTGGTTTCCTAAATCCGAACAAGACAGCGATACAAAAATTGAACTTGACACGGTAGTAATGGTCGAACTAGAGCCAAAGACTGAACAGTCCCGTGCTCTGTCATCTACGCTATGAGAAAACTGACACTATTTCTCTCTAGCAAACTGCTTCAATTTGCATTCGCAGGAACCTGATTGAGTAATTCAGTGCTAAATAACTCTTAAAAGGCTTAATGTATCGAATTTTTTGCTACAGTTATACCTCAGGACAATCTCCCTACCAACGCCCGCACAAGCTTATCAAACTGTTTGTGACCACCCTGTGTAGACTACAAAGTAACTGTGAATAGATGTACATAGATTGCACGAAGAAAGTAGTGAAAACGAACAGAGGGGCATAAAATTAACGTTCAGTGGAATGAAATGGACACATTGGCTCCACTGGAGCCGGCCTGAGTGGCCGAGCGGTTCTAGGCGCTTCCGTTTGGAACCGCGCGACCGCTACGGTCGCAGGTTCGAATCCTGCCTCGGGCATGGATGTGTGTGATGTCATTAGGTTAGTTAGGTTTAAGTAGTTCTAAGTTCTAGGGGACTGATGACCTCAGATGTTAAGTCACATAGTGCTCAGAGCCATTTTTTTAGCTGCACTGGCACACGTTTTGCAAAGAGGAAGCCGTAAGACTCTCTTTGAAAAAACCTTCGTTCTCTTGACCACGAATGGATACTATCGCCGGCTGTGCACAGAGGCGACAAAGGTTACAACGCACGCCAATAATTTTGACCATAAAGAGGAAAGATACTAATACTTCGTTATGGAGGTGAAGTGCTTCAGGGATCATTCTTATAATGTTGGTTCGTTTCAGCAGTGTTGACAACGACCGATAATGACGAAATGATACTCTAAATTAAAATCAAGTGATGTCACGTCTCTATGCCGAGATATGTAGCAAATTACATCGTCAGTATCAAGCAAAGTGAAACAGCCGAAAAGGAATTTTTCTCCTCCTCCGTAAGCAAAAAATTCCCAAACGTGGTATATTCATTTACTACAACAAAATATTTAAAAACTTACATTTGAGATAGGATGTCATGTAGACAACAAATTTAGAAAAACCTTTGAACTCATGACACAGCCACCGAGGAATAGAGAAAATCAGGCATCTACCAATGAACCTGCCACTATTGTCTGTCTATTTAGACTTAAAAACGAGGTAGATGATAATCTCAGAGCGCTAACAAGCAACAGCTCACATCCCACGTTTACTGTATGTGCAGTGTAATTTGGCACGGTATACTGGGGGCGATCTTGAGAGATTTTGCCTATGTTATCGCATACAACATCATCAAAGTGAGGTGGGAAGTCGCTTTGAGCGTATAGTACTGACCACTGGGAGAAAAAAAGCGCATAACACTTCGAGGTTCTGAGTTTCATAAGTCTGCCCCATCTTCCAGAACAATCGTGTTGTTGCAGGTAACATGTTATCCAGCCTTAACGAATGAATGTGTTACAAATAATAAGGTAAAGCTGTCAATCAACCGCAGGTAATAATCTTGCAGCGTGATGATGTTGTCTTATAAGGTAACAAAACGTTGTCTTGTCTCAAACTGGTGCATCTGAGGCTACGGAAAGAGACGCATTTCGTCAGCTGTGTGGCTGTTCCTTGCATCTTGTTGGCTGGGGGAAAAGAAGAGAAGCTTGCGTTCATTTGAAGAAACACAAAAGATGAGATCATAATTGGCGATGGATGGGGTATGGACGAATCAGGAGCGGTCGCACATCTGCGAACAAGGCAGATAAATGTTTACTATGTTTTAATAGTACGGTACAATTCATTTTGTGGGCCTGTCAAATTTGTAAGAAGTAAGTGACCACGGCATTGTGAATACTTTCATTAACTATCAAGTCGAATTCAGTACAAAATGTCTTGACATCCTAAATGATTAGTTGAATCATTGTCAGTTGTGATGTAGTACCCTTGTAACATTTAACTCTTTTGGAAGTATTATTAGTACTGTCATAGGTAAAAGCCACGTGTAACAATAAAACGTCCTGTCACAGAGACGCAAGTACAACACTATCCATGTGTAACATTCTCTTCTGAATGTGGCCTCCTGTCGGTATCAACGAATCAGCACCTACTCTAACAATTCATAATAAAAGCTATCCTAAAAGCAGATTCTAAATCAAATTCCCTGAGTTAACGTTGCCCCTTTTACAGGAATTTTAGAAGTTTGTTTGACCATGTAGTGTATGTGTATTAGATGCAATTGTCAGACTATTATTTGGAATATGATGCGATTCCAGTTTGGAGCAAGACATTAGGCAATCAGAAATCGAACCAGTAATCTTTTGGTTCCAGGTGTTTTATGTGGTGAAGACTATTTATGAACCGTCGCCAGTCTAATTAGGCACGAAATTGCCTTCATTGGATTATTCTAAAGCGAAATTGTGATTTCCTGTTTCGTATACATCTTACTGTGCTTAGGAAAGCAGAACCAGTTTCTCATGAGCGGCAGAACAGCTAACTTTCATTCTAACTTTGTCAACTCCAGACTAATTATGCTACAGCCCCCAGATATATTGAAACTTTATTCAAGTGCAAACAAAGAAAAATCGGCCATAAGTGGTCTTTACAAATACGATCAGGTGAACCAGTTATTATTCTAAGTTAGTTAAGCGGAATTGCTGCGTTATGTTACTAACACGGTATTAAGACATACTTTGAATTTATCATTCTTTCATTTATGCATCATTTCAGCAGTTAATCAAATGGTGGCCCTTAAATTGTATTTAGTCTGAGAACGCTAAAAACTTTATAAACTCTTATGAACCCTACACTAAACACTGTTCGAAAAATAAGACAGAACTACCTGATTAATTTCTGTGTTGATTATAGCACTAGATTCAGCAGTTTAATCTTTTATACAACAGTACAGTATATTTTACAATAACCATTTCAGTACACTACTTTACTTTATATGATCAGTGTTGTTACACTCAAAGTTATTTATCAAAATCGCAAGATAATTTGTTTTTAAATAAACAATTTTCTTTAGTATTTTTGTTTTAGGAGGTCTTAAGGAGGTCTTTCACGTTATAATTAAACTTAGGTTAGAGAGTCTCAGGGAACCACAGAAAGGGGGACGTCTAAAAGGGGGCTGGTACAACACAGTAAGGTAGTTGTAGAAACGATCGGTATTGTAGTCTTTAATTGTCGTAGCTGTTTTGGGAAAGAACCAGAGCTCCAAGCCCTAATAGAAAACATTGAAGCTCAAATAGTTATAGGTATAGAAAGCTGGCTAAGGCCCGAAATAAGTTCATCCGAAATTTTTTCAAACTAACAGAGTTCAGAAAGGATAGTTAAATACAGTTGGTGGTGGAGTATTTATTGCTGTTAGAAGTAGTTTACCTTGTAGTGAAATTGAAGTAGATAGTTCCTGCGAAATAGTATGGGTAGATGGTACACTTGACAGTCGGACTAAACTATTAATTGGATCATTTTACCGACCACCCGACTCAGAAGATATAGTTGCTGAACAGTTCAAAGAAAACTTGAGTCTAATTTCAAATAGGTACTCCAATCATACAACTATAGTCGGTGGTGATGCAGGAAAAATTATATCTTTAAAGCCGTCGGCAGGTATAAAACGTCATCCGAAATTATACTTAATGTTTTCTCATAAAATTATTTTGAACAATTAGCTCATCAGCCCACTCGAAGCGTAAATGGTTGCGAAAGCATACTTAACCTTTTAGCAACAAATAATCCAGGACAAATAGTGAGTATCTGGACAACAAGGCAGTTGCTGCTAGACTGAATTCCGTAACATCCACAACGATAAAATAGAATCGCAAAGTACATATATTTTTAAAAAAGCTGATAAAATGCTCTTAAGACCTTTTTAAGAGACAGTCGTCACGCCTTCCGATCTGATCATGTAAGCGTAGAAAAGATGTGGAATGATTTCAGACAGATAGTATCGATGGAAATCGAGATATATATATATCACATAAAATAGTAAGTGATGGTACTGATCCCCTATGGTACACAAAACGGGTCAGATCGCTGTTGCAGAAGCAACGGGAAAAGCATGCCAAATGTAAGAGAACGCAAAATCCCCAAGATTGGTAAAGTTTTTCGGAAGTTCGAAATACAGCGCGTACTTCAATGCGAGATGTTTTTAATAACTTCCACAACGAAACTGTGGCTCGGAATCTGGCAGAAAACGCGAAGAGATTCTCGTCATACATGAAGCACACCAGTGGCAAGACCCAATCAATATCTTCACTGCGCGATAACAACTGATGACAGTCCCACTAAAGCAGAGTTATTAAAAACGGTTTTCCGTAACTAATTCACCAAAGAAGACGAAGTAAATATTCCTGAATTCCAGTGAAGAATAACTGCCAAGATCAGAAACATAGAAGAAGATACCCTCGGTGTAGCAAAGCAGCTTAAATCACTTAAAAAAGGCAAGGCCTCTGGTCCACATCGTACACGAGTCAGGTTGCTTTCAGAGAATGCTGATACAATAACTCCGTATTTAGCAGTTATATACAACCGCTCGCTCACAGAAAGATCCGTACCTGAAGACTGGAAAATTGGTCAAGTCACACCAATACCCAAAAAGGGAAGTAGGAGTAATCCGCTGATTTACAGGCCCATATCACTAACGTGATTTGCAGTAGAGTTTTGGAACATATTCTATGTTAGAACATCATGAAGAACCTGGAAGAAGTCCACCCAGTTAGCCGTGCGGTCTCACGCACTGCTTTCCAGGCGGGAAGGCGCGCCGAACCCCGGCACGAATCCTCCCGCGGATTAGTGTCGAGTTCCGGTGTGCCAGTCATTTTTTGGATGGTTTCTAAGGGGGTTTTCCATCTGTCTCGGCGAATGCGGGCTGGTTCCTCTTATTCCGCCTCAGTTACACTATGTCGGCGATTGCTGCTCAAACACAATCTCCACGTACGCGTACATCGTAATTACTCTACCACGCAAACATTTGGAGTTATCGTCTGGTGTTTGACGTGGGGGGGGGGGGGGGAGGGGTATCTACTGGGGGCCGAACCGCACAATAACCCTGGGTCCGGCGTGGGGCGGCGGTGGGATGAGTGGACTGCTGTAGCCTGTTGTGGGGTTGTGAACCACTGAGGGCTACGGCTGGGATGCAGCCTCTCCGTTATTTCTAGGTCCCCAGTTCAATATAATACAGTACAATGCCTGGAAGAAAACGATTTATTGACACAAAGTCAGCACGAATTCAGAAAATATCGTTCTTGTAAAACACAACTAGAGCTTTATACTCGTGACGTAATGAGTGCTATCGACAGGGGATGTCAAATTGATTCCATATTTTTAGATTTCCAGAAGGCTTTCGACACCGTTCCCCACAAGCGTCTTCTAATCAAACTGCGTGCCTGTGAAATATCGCCTCAGTTGTGCGACTGGATTCGTGGTATCCTGTCAGAAAGGTCACTGTTCGTAGAAATAGACGCAATGTCATCGAGTAAAACAGAAGTAATATCCGGCGTTCCCCAAGGAAGTGTTATAGGCCCTCTTTTGTTCCTGATCTATATTAATGGCATAGGAGACAATCTGAGTAGCCATCTTAGATTGTTTGCAGATGATGCTGTAATTTACTGTCTTGTAAAGTTATCAGATTACCAAAACGAATTGCAAAATGATTTAGATAAGATATCTCTATGGTGTGAAAAGTGGTAATTGACCTTGAATAGTGAAAAGTGTGAAGTTATTTACATGAGTACTAAAAGATATCCACTAAATTCCGATCAAGCGATAAGTCACACAAATCAGAAGGCTGTAAATTCAACTATATACTGAGGGATTACAGTTATAAAGAACCTAAATTGGAATGTTCGCATAGATAGTGTTGTGAGTACAGCAAACCAAAGGCTGCTATTCATTGGCAGAACATTTAGAAGGTGCAGCTGGTCTACTAAAGAGACTGCTTACACCACGCTTATCCGCCCTACTCTGGACTATAGGTGTGCGGTGTATGATGTGCATCAGGAGGACTGACGGATGACATCGAAAAAGTTTAAAGAAGGGCAGCTCGTTTTGTATTATCGCGAAATAGGGGAGATAGTGCCACAGGCAAGATATGTGATTTGGAATGGCAATCATTAAAGGAAAGGCGTTTTTCGTTGCGACCATGACATTTCAATCACAAGTTTTCCCCTACGATTGCGAAAACATTCTTTTGGCCCCACTTACATAGGGAGTAATGATCATCACGATAAAATAAATACAATCAGGAGTTCGCACAGAAAAATTTAAGTGCTCGTTTTTCCCGCGCGCCCTTCGAGAGTGGAACGGTAGAGAGACAGCTTGAAGGTGGTTAATTGAATCCTCTGCCAGGCACTTTATTGTGAATAGTAGGGTAGTCATGTAGATGTAGATGTAGAAGATCAGAAAAACTGTAATTTCCAGAAAACTATAAATTTAATTCTCCACAAATAACATTTAGAGTTTATGCAAAATAATTTTCAAAATATTTTACTTGATTAAGTGTACAAAATTAAGATTTTTTATAAGTTTAGAATACTGAGATCCATTTTCACTCGGAGAGGACCATGTCTAGGAATAAGTCTTCGGAAAATGAACTTCCTTGAATCAGTATATAGTAGGAACAAATTATTATTTCTAAATGCACACCAAAAATTTACAGTTTCACCCTGTTACAACAGTTCGAAATGAACTTGTTAACCATGTGCTGTAGGTGATGTGTGTGGTGATGGGAGTGGTGACTACAAAACCTATGTACTAGAAGTCATGGATCTTTGAGTTTTTGGGCTTAATAAATTCCTAATGGCGTCGATTTATGTATATAATATAGCCCAACTGTAAATTCAGTGCTACTGTAAAATAACAGTCACCATCTAAAGCTATTTGGGCACTCTTCTTTGTTCCACTTAACAACAGTGCGCCAAGTCCTTTCACCTTTTCGCCTTGCTTCCTTTCAGTGCGGTTTGAGATGGGAATTACTACCCCTTTTACTTTTCAACTTTGTAAATTTAATGCCCTCAGCATGAACCTGTTTTTATGTCGACAATATTTCTTTTAAAACATTTATCTTATTCAGCCCCAAATTGTTTTCAAACATTGTTATACAAAAATCTTTTACAAATTCATCTTATTACTCTGTAGACACCAATGTTCTTACAGCACCTTTGTTTAAAGCTATTGACTTTCACAGAAAAGCAATAAAACTTACAATGGAGTATTATAAGCTGGTTGTAAGGAAATGTTTTTTATTTAGAAAGTTACGTATCCATCAGGGCAGTTGTGTTGCATATGCTCCTGTTTCCATGACGTTTCTCAATAGGTAATCATCATTAAAACACTAACAGGAAACTACAGCTCTGTAATCGTTAATCACAAATCTCTTTCATAATAACATTTTTATGCATCACACATAGCATTTATCAACCTAGTTTGAAAAACACTTGAAATTTACTCAGAAAATTCACTAAAACTTTTCATTTCTTTTATACTAAAATCATCATATTTACTTATTTTCTTATAAATTTTATTTTAAAATGACTGAAAAATGTAATTTTAATAAATAAACTTATTTACATACAGCACACACATTTTACATAAAAACAGAAGTTTATTTTCCGCTACATACATGTATGATGACAGTCAGTTTTCTATTTTGGGATATAAAAACCAATATTTTCGTTGCATGGCACTTTTCAGCCTCTTGACAAGAGTTTGGCAGTCCATTTGTCGTATGTCTTTCTTATCACATTTCACCGACTCGCTGCTGCCCCTTATATAAACAAATTAGGCAGTCCATTCTTTGCCATGTGAATTCATCTTCCATTTCATACTACCTTGGCTGCAAAAAACATTGCTTTGCAGACCACTATCTGACACTAAGGGCTTCTTTGCATATTCCATGTACATACGTATTTTGGAATCTGAAACTTTTGTAAATGTTGGAATTTTGCTTTATAACATAACACAATAATTATATAATCATCATCATCATCATCATCATTAAGTAATACTCACTTCTGTTCAGTTCTAGTTCCATATTTTTTCAGGTCAACTATATTTCTGACCCCCAATGGGTTTTATTTCTTGTGTGTTTTAATTAGAACTAATTCGCCTATAGTGACTTTTACTGCTTTTAATATTTCATTATGTCTTTTAGCTCCAGATTCTGCTTTCCTTTTTATCAGTTCCTTTACCAGTTCCTTTTATCTGTCCAGACTTATTTCATTGTTGGTTGGAAATTCAAGTATTTCTTCGATTAAGCTTTTACTTATTTAGCCTCACATTATTTCTACAGTTTTGAAACCAGTGGATTCCTGTTTCAATGTATTCGTGATTACTTCAAAATATGACATAAATTTGCCCTAAGTTCTATGACTTATGTGACAGTAAGTTCTACATAATTTTGCCAATTCTCTCAAATAACGTCCTATAGGATTGCTACACAGGTAGTATACCGATCTGTATGACACTTGTACCCACATTTTCTCAATGCCTTCTAACCATATTTTAGCAATAAACCGACGTTCATTGTCCGACAGTACTGTTTTTGATGTTCTTATTTCGTTAAAATATTCTAACATTTTTCTAAACACTGCTTTCGCTATAGTTATTCTAATAAAATTTTATTAATACCTACATAACCCGAGGAAAGCTTTTAATTGTGTCCATCTTTCGGGGGACGACATTTTTCAATGGCTTTGAACTGCTCAGGTTCCTTTTCTATTCCAGAAGTCACAATGACATGGCCTAAGAATTTTCTTTCCTCACTAATTCAAACTTCTTAAATTTCAAAGTCATAACCACGTTTTGTAGAGCAATGAATACTTGTTCTAATAATTCACAATGTTCTTTCCATTGCTGCGTAGCTGTTAATGAAACGTCTACGTAAATTGTGAGTTTTTTACTTAAGACTCTTCCGAACACCCAATGTAACGCACGTATAAACACAGTAACCTAAATGTTTAAACCGACAGTTATCAATTTGTAATTATAACAACTGCCAGCAAAGAGAAAAGCGGTAAATTTTCTAGAGTGAGCATCAAGGATGATTTGGCAGAACCCTACGGTCAGATTCAGACTGGTTGAATATCTAACATTATACAATCTTCGCAACATTTCGTCCAACGATTCTGGCCGATCTGTTTCCCTTTTCACAATTTTGTTCACTGTCCTGGTGTCAATGATTATTCTCACTCCTCTATCGTTTTTGCTGATAATAATCAATGGATTATTGTATTCACTGTTACTACATTCTATGATTCCACATTCAATCACTCTGTCAATTCCTTCTTGAACGGCTCGTTTTTTCGCTAACGGTGCTGAATATGGGCAAAGAATAGAAGACTCATGTGGTAGGATTTTTATATGTTTTTCGAAATTCTTTACCCTTCCAGGTTTATCCGAAAAGACTGTAAAGTTTTGTTCGAGAATTTGTAACAGTTAGTCTCTTTGAACTGGATCTAAATCAGTTATTTCACTGACAAGTCTCCTAAATTCTTATAGCATTTGGAATCCTTCGAATACTTCAGATAATCCATCATTTTCAGTACCGGTACCTGTTTCTAACATCATGGAGGTAAGTTACTGTTCCACCATTAGGCAGTTATAGGTTATGATGTTCATTTCTATATTTTCTTCATCATGTGACTTCTTTCTTCTTTTGATTGCGAATTATTTCACGATATCCATTCGTTGCTGATTACTGAAATTTTCATCCACTGTTTTTTTTCTTTACATCCATAATGTATTTTGGATCCTGGATAAAAATAAGGTCTACTTTACATCTTTCATAATCTGGTGGTGTTACATTTCCTTTATAAATGTACTCTTCTTGTTTCATGTTTAGATTTGGAAGATTTTCACACGGAGTAAGTGCTTCCTTTTGTACTAACATTTCTGTAGAACTGAGTTTTTCGTAAATTTCTTTTTCTCCTATTTTTGAAGCACGTATCTCATCGCTCTCTTCACCTTCATGTGAGTCAGACTCTTCAAAGTCGCTTTCTGGTTTCAACATAAAAACTGTTTCTAATGTTGCCGTAAACTCCATATCAGCGCTGGTTTCGCAATTCATGCATAGTTGAATGCATTCTATTGTAATTAGATCTTCCTTTTATTCTGGAGCAGTAACATTTTTTCGTTTATGAACAGTTTTTTATCCGAACTGTCTTCTCTATCTTATCTTATGACGCCACCTCGTTCTTCAGATTGATTGTAATCCTTACGGATTTCTATTCCTCGCATATATTCATTCTTAACAACTTCTTCAGCATCTCATTTTCTTCAGAATGATTATTCTGCAATACTCATTATTTCATCTTCTGCTCAACGCTTGTCCAAGGCTTTGTTAATTTCCCTAACCACTGCAGTTCGCGATCTTTGCACGGCGTGATTTAATTGACGACTAAACCTTTGCCCTTTGTCGGTAGCACACGAACTCCGCGCGGCACATTTTAATAATCTCTCACTTTCCATTTCACCTATTGCTTCCCCAAAATTTTCGGTCGTTTCAACGCCATATTTTTCGCCATTACGATGCCTTAAATTGTTATAGGGATAATCCATCTCTAAATGCCATTCGTCAATTCCGAATAAGTCTTCCTTTGATTCCTTTAATATTAGTTTAGTGTCATTACTGTCGTTAGTTTTAATTTCCTTTACTACGAGCGAAAAATTTCCCACTCGCCCCTGTGACGTCACACACAGCGTGCACAGCAACTGACACTGGTTTTTCCGCTTTTGATCGCTGCTGGCGGTTTTCACTTGCTGGCGAAGAGCTCTTGTTTTTAGCTGACCATGATTCATGCTTCTGACCATCTGTTGCGGCGGTCGCATTGTCTCGCACCTTATTAGCACGGTACTGGTGTGCTTTAAAATTTCTGTCTGTTCTCAGCATTATTCCTAAGTCCGTCAGGCCCCTAACATTCGTGGATCTTAGTTTTCTGCTTCACGTTTGTAGAATCATTACGCCATACATTTCCCTTAGTGCGATAATTTGACGTAAGCCTGCCTCTGTCTCTTCCCTTTTGAGGCATTTATACTCTGTACTTGTTATTATCATGTTCGTGATTGTTGTGTCTGTTGTTCCTATTGTATTCGTTCTGCCGGAAATTATAATTTTCACGCCACTAGCCTTCGTCGATCATTCTTTCTAAGAGCGATGAAAAGGATATGTGGTTGCTACCCACATAACTTTTTGAATCTTCCGGTAACTTTTTCCAAACTTCTCAAATTATTTCGGAACACGACCTTCGATTCAATAAATAAGTCAGTTTCCCATACCATGCCTCACAGAAGTGTTTCTTGGTCATTTAACCTTTTCCTTCCAACATCTTCACGATAATAAATTCTCTCCAAGGACAGTTCCGTATTAGTTCGGACCATTATTAATAGTAAAACTTGTGTCTAAACTTACCGAATGACGTTTCTTCAGTGCTTAGCTTGATCCCCCATCGTTTAGTAGCGCTATTAACAGTATTTACTTTTTCCTGATCCGTGAGATTATTAGGAAACAGTTTTTCAGATATTTTTATAAAATCTCCTGATTATAACCCACAGTTTCTTCGGTATGGGTCGAATTTTTCTTCGCCCGCTAAAACTTTATCGTAGGCAATCCTGTCTACTACGTATGTAGTTGCAGTGTTGGTTTTCTTTTCAAGATAACGGAATTTTCCGTGAATACCCGAATTTTGTCTGTTACGCTTTTCATAACATTCTTTCATTTAATAATTTCTCAGATTCGCGAGCAATAGTTCTCAATTGCCTCCAGAAATTGCCATTCTTAAACCCGAAATTTTGTCCTGGACTTTAGTTACTACATAGGATGATATTTTTGTTTAATTTTCTATATTTCCACATCGAATTTTTCTTTAATATTATTGATTTTTTTCCTGCATGCTATTAAATTTTTTATTTAGGTATTCAGTCTCTATTTTCGTGTTTTTCATTTCATTAGTTATGATACCTGATTTGTAGTATACATTTTCGAGGTTCTGGTTAATTTTATCTCCTTGTTCGTTCGTATGTTTATCTTGTGCTTT
Source organism: Schistocerca nitens (assembly GCF_023898315.1). Taxonomy (NCBI): domain Eukaryota; kingdom Metazoa; phylum Arthropoda; class Insecta; order Orthoptera; family Acrididae; genus Schistocerca; species Schistocerca nitens. The sequence goes on along the minus strand of NC_064616.1, from coordinate 240,389,315 downwards.
AAATTGGTCATTTATATTACCAGTTTGTTTTTTTAAGCTGTTCATTCATAGTACTTCTGTGTGCTTGATGTTGGCTATTCATATCACTAGTTTGTGCTACTAAACTTTGCAGTACTCCATACATGTCTATGTATATGTGTGTGTTTTGTTCTGGACTGTTTTCTTCAATTGATTCTGCTTCCTCCTAATTTGAAGTTTCTTTCATGATCTGTGACGAGTTCAGTATATCAAAATATTTACTCCGACATTCAGTATGTCGTCCATACGCTTGCGCCTGTAAAATAGATTTCTCTGTCTACCTGTTAACATACCTACTTTCTGATGACGCTTCTGCCCCCGTTTCTTGTTCTTGTAACCCCCTGTTCTGTTCTGATGTTTTGCCTGCCTTTTCTTTTCCATATTTAAATACTGTTGGAAACACACGTACTAATTTAATTTCCTGCTCTATTTTCTTCCTAATTACTGTATTAGGTTTGTGTCACTGGACACTATCTATCACTACTGTGTTTGTACTGTGGTCAGTATCTTCTTATTAATTGTGCCATGTAATGATAGTTATCATTGATGAATGCTTTGAATAAATATATAGAAAATACCCACTAAAACCCACTGTCAAGGGACAAATATAGCATTTAACTCTTTTAGAGTATTCTGAGAACCGTCACAGAAAACACTCATGTGTAACATTAAAGCGTCCTCTAGATGTGAGGTCCTGCTGGAGTATTTGGATCAGTACCTTCTCTAAGAATTCCTATAAAGCATATTACCAAAGTAAATTCTAGATCTTAGGCTTCATAACGTTACCCATAATGGATACAAGTATCAGACTACTACTGCCTGTCCTGAAGGGATTCCAGTATAGGGCAATATCAGGAATCGAACCAGTAATCTTTTAGTTACAGACCTTTTATGTGGTCAACACTATATGTGGACGGTCAGCAGCCTAATTAGGCACGAAGTTACCTTCACTGGGTTATTCTAAAGTGTAATTGTGAGTTTCTATTTTGCATATACTGTGCCTAAATGTACTTAGGAAAGTAGAATCTGTTTCTCATGTGCAGGACAAGTACTAACCTTTACTGTGACTATGTCAGATCCAGAGGAATTATACTACAGCACCCAGGTACATTAACACTTCCTCTGTTCTTTGTGTAAATAATATTATTCAAGTGCAGCAAAACAAATCTCTACAACTAAGATTTGACCAACAAGTTATTATTATTAGTTAGTTAAGGCAAATTTACATTATTATCGTACTAACACAATATTAACTCACACTTAGAATTTATTATTCTCAGTAATTAATCTAATGGTGGCCCTTAAACTGTACTTCATTAAACACTGTTCCAAAAATAAGAAAAATCTAACTGATTAATTTCGATTTTCATTATAGTACCGAATTTAAGCAGTTTAATCTTTTATACAACAGTATAGCATATTTTACTGTAACTATTTCAGTATACTATTGTACTTTATATTATCAGAATATACTATACTCAAAGTTATTTATCAAACTAGCAAGATCATTTACTTATAAATAATTTTCTTTGCTATTTTTGTTTCACTAAGCAGTCTTTCCTCCATTTCATAAGTAACGTGTGGACTTCGGCAACAGTGTAACTTCCATAAAATTACAAATTAAATTCAACAAAAAATCTTTTTGTGATTATACAAAAAATTTCAAGATATTTTACTAGATTAAGTTTGCAGAATTATAGTTCTGCATCATTTCAGAATACTAAGAAGCATTTTCACTATGATAGCCACACTGGGTAGCCACTCGGTCTGGGGCGCTTTGTCACTGGTTCGCGCGGCTCTCCCCCGTCGGAGGTTCGAGTCCTCCCTCGGGCATGGTTATGTGTTTGACCAAGCGAGGTGGCCTAGTGGTTAGCATACTGAACTCCCATTGGGGAGGAAGACGGTTAAATACCGCGTCCGGCCATCATGATTTAGGTTTACCGTGATTTCCCTAAATCGCTTCGGGCAAATATCCGGATGGTTCTTTTGAAAGGGCATGGCTGACTTCCTTCCCCATCCTTCCCTAATCCAATGAGAATGATGACCTCGCAGTTTGGTCCCCTCCCCAAAACAACCCAACCCTTAGTAGGATAAGACCCTTTCTAGGTATATATGAAGGGAAAATGATCCAAGATGCTACTCCAGGCGGGTGTAAAATGAAAGTGCGCAATGGCGAATACTGAACGCGAAAATGAAGATTTGGCTGTGTCTGACCACCTCCTGAAGAAGATCTTAGGATTTCTTAATAGTAATATTATTTCCTCCTTCTTATTCTTTAACATAAAAATTACAACATAAACATAAATGAATGATTAAGGGAACTGGTAACTACAAAATGATAAACGTCGTTTCAGCTTATACATTCACTGTAGATTAAAAAACCATTTACACATCACAAATGTTTATATACCAATGTCCAATGGACATAAAGAGACAGAAATGAATTTCCTAACTAGTATTACTGATAAATTGCCCAAATCTGACCTTTTTATTGATATGCGATCTTATATAAATAACATGAGATCACTGACATCAGTTAGGTACAAATACTAGAAGATACTACTTTCAAAGATGATCTACAGTAGTGTGCAACCTCAGTGGGAATAAAGTTACGTGGTCACAGCTGTTTAGATTTATAGCCCTAATAAGCCGAAGCGATTAGCAATATCACCGTTTGTACTGCGTCCAGTGCATCGGAGTGATGATTCTCGTACACGTCTGCAACGACGGAAGAACTCCAGCCATAAAATATTTTAAAAAACTCATTCAGACACTATGACGATAGAAGGCGGTCCTCTGACCGTCAGTCTTGGGCCACTTCCTGTGTTATGCAGTCGGGATGCCACATCGGCCATTTCCTGTCACTCAGCTTGTGTTAAGCTGGACCAACACACCTGTGGGGCCTTTTGCACCCAGGGCATGAGTTATGCCTGCCGTTTCGTTTCCACTGGCGTTCCGATCTTTGCTAGTATAAGCAATCATTCATTACGCCATTTTGATAATAAAGACAGTCCATCACCTTTCATGCAATATGCGTTAACAGCTATTAAAAGGTATACGTGACAATGACAGTCATCTTTAAATATTCATATATACCATGCACTGCCTATCAAATGATACCTAATTCGATTGTAAATCACGCAAAGTAAGAAGATGAGTCCTTGTAAGTTGCGAAATTATAGCCACCTTTCAATGAACTTCTTTGAACCAGCGTATGGTAGCAACAAATTATTATTTCTAAAAACACAAAAAAAATTACTGGTTCAAGCTGTTATTACAGTGCGCCTGAATAGCATATCCCGTGTGAACAGTAAAACCATTACAGCCAGTCGTACTCTCACTTCCTTGCAAATAATGTCATATCTAATAATTGTTTGGAACTGTTAAATGGTTCAAATGGCTCTAAGCACTATGGGACTTAACATCTGTGGTCATCATTCCCCTAGACTTAGGACCACTTAAACCTAACTAACCTAAGGACATCACACACATCCATGCCCGAGGCAGGATTCGAACCTGCGACCGTAGCAGCAGCGCGGTTCCGGACTGAGGCGCGTAGATCCGCTCGGCCACAGCGGCTGCCTAGGAACTGTCCATTGCTGCCTTGATAAGCTAGTTCAGTCACAAACAGTTCTTCTGTCCACTCATCATCATCACGCATATTTGACTCGAAAATACTAATTCGAGCAGTTTTCAACAAAAAGGTTAGTATCGTAGGCTTGAGATGTCAAGTGTAGCGACTGAATGCATCCTGTTGCTTGTAAGCGTTATAGCATTATGGTTGTAAGTCAAAGAAGAAATGAATTGTGACCTATTTTTTTTCTCTCTCTCTCTGTCTCTTTCTCAGCAATATTCTATGTTATTTTTTCCATTCATTCCCAGATCACTTGTATGGCGACACAACAGACAGGCTCATGGGTGTAAGAATAGCATCACATATAGCAGCTGCCTGGTGCCAGACGACACACAATGTCACGTAGATGAGAAATTTATAAAATGAATACGAATAAAAACTATAGATACGCCACCAACTTGATATAAATTCGCAGCCACGCTGTTAATTAGCTAGTAAGCTACATTTTCCATAGTTTATTTCCACTAGTCTTTGTACGAATGAAGTGGAATGAATCAGTGTACAGGCTATGCATACATAATTTATTTGTATGACTACTTGCTGACCACTTACAGATTACTACCCAGGACAGTAGCAGAAATTGACATGAATCGACATATTGCTCTCAAATACTACTTATTTAACGAGTGATAAACTAAAATTTAGTTATTTTAAACTGCACTTTCTGGCAGATTGTAACTAAACCAATTATCTATAAAAATAATTTTATTTTGGATAAAAAAATGTGCTATTTCAGGCATGTTGTGTTATTGAGAAAACTTTTGTGGCTGAATACTTGACTCCTTTCTAAGAAAGTGACAACTGTAGTAACAACTAATAAAGGTCTTTTGTTCTTCTAGTGACGAAACCGTGGACTTCACTATTCTTGCTCAAATTGTAAGGAACTCTTTAAGACGAATTTAATTGGTGAAATTCCTTCTTGTGACGGAGATTTTTAAATTCCTAACTCTATGAAGAAAGGTGTATAAGATTATTGTTGGTGAACACTTATTATTCTCACAGCTAACTCCTGTGTAATCGACACCTTTTTCAGGTGATGAGCAACCACGGAAAATTATTTTACCCGACTCAGGACATAAGTAAAATGTGTTGTAAGCAAACCCTGTTACGACGAGGTTCTGTGCAAGACGGAGAGTGAGGTCTAGGATACTGCCTGCCGCTGCCTGAGAGGTCAGCCACGTGTTAGTCGCGCCCACGCGCCGAGGGGCAGCAGGGAGGAGGCTGGCTCGGCAGCGCTACACGTGGCGGGTGAAGTCCGTCTAGCACCTCTAGCTACACCCCAACTACCGGAATATAACAGGTTCGCTCGCGGATGCAAAGATGACACACGAGTCAAGTTTAATTCGCACACTGCACACATAGTTTACACTGTATGCGAATCGTAATCGTATGGACACACACTTAAAGACAGACTGCCGGTACCTCTGGTGCATTCACGCTAGCGGTCCGTAAGGCGTGCGGATTGCGCTCTTGCTCCTTGGTGTGTGGGCTGTGACAGCACTGAGCGGTCACTGCTATCAGATGCGTCCTGCAGTGACGTGTATGTCGTCAAATACGTCATGCTACGCAGAAGTTCTTTCTATCGCCGACAGCGGTTATAACCCTACCACTATAAATAACAGAAAATCCTGTTTATGTTTCCACGTATAGCTCTTACGAAATTTATTTTAGTTTCCAAATAATGTACAGTATGGGAGGATAGTCCCGTTAACAGGAAAAACTAATAACTGAGTTATCCTTTTTACAGGATTTGACCGTGTGTTGTGTCTAACGAATAAGTAAATCAGACTATTCAATTCTTTTCCTAAAATCTTTCCCAGCGGTTAGAAAGAAACGCAGTATGAATAGTACTATATTGAAGCTAGGACAACTTAGTTCCAAGTCCATTCAGTGGTTTAACATATGTACTAAAGATCGCCAGCCTATTCCGGCAATGAAACAGTTAAGTATAGGAAAAGCAAAAGTATGAGTTTTGCCTACTTTCATGCTACTGTTTAAGTTGCTTCTTCAAATAAATGTTACTCCACTTAAACAATGTTCGACTACGTCCTTAGACATTACGTTCTTAAAAGAGCAAAAGGACAGTGGATAACATCAATGAAGCTAAAAAAAATTTTGCCATGGGGGGGGGGGGGGGCTTTAGAAAAGCATTTTCCGTAATCAACAGACTTAAATACTAAAATACCTAGATACTAAAGCACACTTTTATAGAGAACATTTCACGTCAAGCGAACCTCTTTCTTACTGTAATTTACTTTCAAAAGCTATTTCTCTTTGAACTAAATGTTTATATTCTTTTAATAGATTCTAGTAACTTTGCTTCACTCTGACTGAATTTTGCGTAAGCAAACTTTTACTATAACATTTTGCAGTAGTTAAGAAAACTTTCTCATTATTTACACGAAAACAATTTAAATGGCGCCTCTGTAGATTAACTTGGCACTTCATAGGTCTGTAAAACAGGATACTCAGATTAATCAAACGCCAGGAAGGAACCCTGTGTAGGTGAATGGTTGGGATGAAAGAACAGCTGAACCACTTTCTTTTAAGTTCAAGAATGATTATTAAAACACAGTTTAAGTTAATGGTTAACGCTGTATTAAAGTAGAACACACAAAAATGTTACCTGGTGACTGTAGGTTTGGGTCTGGCGAACAATTATGACGGCTACACTACCCACAGTTCGGCATGCAAATATCTTACTGTATGGGCTCAATTTCTCTTCTTGGCGTCGTTCAATTTTTTATACAGTAGCCCAAGAACTCGCAGCTATGCCGTAAGCCTTTTGCAGTCTTCATCCGAGGCATTTTTGTACAAATTTTAAGGCAAAACTTCTGCTCCAATAGGGTGTTGCCTCAATCGCTGCTGCCTACAGACTGTATGACTTACTTCCAGCACTTGCTCTAGGTAGCGCGCCAATCCGTCCTTGCCACCTTTTCCACTACTCAGAGCCACTTTCGTTTCAAAACAAAAGCACATTGGCTTTTACGTAACATCTACTTCATACATTGTTCCTAAGCGTGACCATTTCTTACAATTGTCAAATTTACATGAACATGAACAGTTTATACACACCAATATTTTAAATACAAAATGTCATCAGAAAATTATTTAACGTAATAAACAATTTACATAGTATTTTACATACATTACTCACATACAATTCAAAGAACTTCAAACTCCAATACAGCACACTTTACTTTGCCGGCCGCGGTGGCCGAGCGGCTCTAGGCCCTTCAGTCCGGAACCGCGCGACTGCTACGGTCGCAGGTTAGAATCCTGCCTAGGGTATCGATGTGAATAATGTTCTTAGGTTAGTTAGGTTTAAGTAGTTCTAGGTTCTAGGGGACTGATGACCTCAGATGTTAAGTCCCATAGCGCTCAGAGCCATTTGTTTTGAACACTTTACTTTACATATACAGAAAACATAGCATCAATATGGGAACATTATAAAGCAAAATATTACAAAACTTTAGATGAACCACAAACAAATAGTGTTATACGGTGTTGTGAATTAGTGGATTCTGTTGCAGTCTGATGTGTAAAAAATAAGTAATATTTCTGGTGTCCAGTTCAAGACGCTGAAATTAATTACTTTCGTGTCCTGCTGTGTGCGCAGACTAATGTCAGTAGCTGCTGTAGAGATTTTGATCCGGTTTTCACTAATAATTGCACTGATTCATGAGGATGGTTTTTGTAAGTTAGCTATAAATATTTTGTTTGAATTGTCTGAATTTTGATGAATTATATTTTAGTTGTGAAAGCGATGTCACTGCCACCTAGCGAGCAGCCGCTAAAATTCGAGAAAGACACAGTTCCTTAAGAGAGGGCATTACGTAACACAATTAGCGTATGATGTGGTTGTCTAGCGCTAGTTCAGCCTTGCGCATCGAGCGAGTTTGTGTTTGTGAGTGTGTCGCATTGTTCTTGCTTAACGCAGGTTATTGCTGGTGTGCTCTCTGGCGACAGACTTCTACGCCCTTGCATAGATCAGTCTGCCGAATCTCACAAAAATATTCTTTGTCGGTGTACCGTTGGTTTCAGTTTTGACAAGAATGCTCGTCCTGTTCATCCAGGCTGTATAAAATTCACGATTAGTTGGTCGATATGATTCGCGTTACACCTGATCAGGTAGATACTGCTTATATCAATTCTCATATACATGTATTTTTTGGGAAGTGTCAAGGTATTTCGCATGTGGACCTGCTTCTCTCTCGAGTTGGTTCTCAAGTAATGTTTACACATCGTAATGGTTCCATTAGTCCAGTCGTTCTTGCAAATCCATCGATCGAGTATATTCCAGTTAGAGGTCACGCTCTTCCACCCGAAGTGGACGACTTATTTCTTACGCCTGCGTTGCTTCTTTTAGGAGGCGTTCAACGTATCCGGCTGGAACATTGGTCAGTACAGCGTCGTTTGCAATTTTTGTAATATTTTTGGCTTTACAGCCATCATATTCGGCTACAAGAAGGTCATCTTATGAAGTTGAGAAGGCAGCTGTGGCAAGATGACGTAATTTGGTGTGAGCTACCGATGACAGACGGTTTGTTCCATCGTGATTGTCCGCGATTGGCTGTTTCATTCGAAAGTTGCGCGCCAAAATGATAACCTTCTGTTATTAATATTAGAAAAACTAAACAGTGTATTTACTTGCATTTCATGTAAAAGCATCTCTCAATAGTAGGATATCCTTCAGTTACTTGAAAAGTGTTAATTACCAACAGAATAGTAAACAATTGATAAACGAATAGGCAGACGAAGCACTTCGGAGACTTTCGGATCGCGCCTAACTTGGTTGGGTTGTTTTTGGTGGAGGAGACCAGACAGCGAGGTCATCGGTCTCATCGGTTAGTGAAGGAAGTCTGCTGTGCCCTTTGAAAGGAACCATCCCTGCATTTTCCTGGAGCGATTACGCAAATACGCAGTTTGTTGTTTTGTTTTTATTAAAGTGTTAAGATGGGAGATTATTTGTGATTCATACAATGGAATATAGTTTTGTAGCTTCTCGTATTCTGCTAATAAAAAATGAGTGGCATCCAGTATAAAGAAGCTAACTGAAATTTTATTATCTACCCAATATCAGTTCCTCGCTAAGACCTCAAGTGTTCTGCCATCTTAGTACAATTGAGATCAATGGTACGTCATCTGTGGTAACACAGGGAGAGGTACGAAAGAGAGAAATTTTCGAGAAATGTGTCTATCATTCACACGAATATGTCACCCTCTCTCTCCCTCTCTTTTTCAACACGCCGTATGTTACAGTGGTATCCGAACCGCAGAAAAATGTGTTCAACCGATTCATGTTACATACGTAGGGCGAGAAGGAACCTCCTTCCTTTGTAAAGAGGCAACCATCGTATATCCAACTGCCCGCGTCGTGTTACGGTTTTAAAGTCGTCCTGTGGAAAACATCTTCCGTTGACATTAGCTCAGTCAGTGTCTCCGCAGTCTGCTGTCAATAATTCTCCACCTTTAGATGACGCTGTGGAGACATTACACCCCACTCAGAGCGACTGTCCGCCGTCACCGGTACGTTCAGATGCGGCCCCTGCTGCCGTTAAGGCGACGACACCGGAAGCAAAATTTAAAATCCAGCTGACTTAGGATGGTGAAGGTCTTGATGTCATCCTCCCCAATCTTGCCTCTCCGAGAAGGTGATGGTGGAAGGTGTTTCTTCCCGTGGTGATGCTTTGAATACTGACGTTAACTGCGGTTCTTGTTCGGCAGAGATGATGTGGCTGGTTCTCCAGATTTTGAAATGAATTTCACATCTGCGTCCTCTCCTCCATCCGTAAAAACATCTGTTCCTGTGAGATCCGGTCATTTAACGGAGACATCGTTTGCTGTTTTGATCTTACAGTGTTCTAATGCAATACTATCCTTTTCTCGTTCTGATACGGTGCAGCAACAGGTTACTTCGGATTCTCTTCCGGTTAGCTAGATGATGCAATGCCTGTCTCTCCATTATCTGATGATGATGATGATCGCTTCCGTTTCTTTCTCGCATTCCGTTGAGTGGAATAGGGATAGCTCCCCAATCCCCCCCCTCTCCACCACCCCCGCAGACCTCAATGAGCCCTCTACCCTTCCGCGTCAAGAAGTTATTTAGTCAAGGAGTGGTGTAAAACTACGACTTCAACCTGCAAAATCTTACGCTAGGAGCCCTCACGCAAACTGCCTAAAATGAAATGGATTTGGAACCTGGAGCACAGAATATTTAAAGTGTTAGAATTACAGATGTAATTCTAAAGGAATTACATTCACATACAAGACGAGAAAACAATAATTTGGACGGTACGAAACGGCTGCTGCTAGTGTAGTTGCTCTTCCAAACAGCATCTCATACAAGCAATCCAGTCGCCTCTTTACCTGCTATTACTCGTACTTGAGGTACTTGGGCCATGCGCGGCTTTGTTTAAAAAGGATAGCTCGATTTAGTCATAGGGGTGAGCTGCAGACGTCTGTTTTCATACCACACAGCTAATTCGCTGCAAACAATAACCTGTAGCTGTGATCCTACAGTCAAGTAGTCTTGGCATTGGGCGAGAAATGCGAGTTAATAAAATACATAGAAATATAAACTAAAAATTAAATGAACTGTTTAATAACAACGGTTCTACTCCATCCTCTGTAGCTGATGTAGGCGACAGAGGATCATGATGAATAATGTTTATTCAAGAAAGATCATCTCAAATAAACGGGAAATGGTTCTATGATATTCAATTAAAATGCAGGCAGAAAACACCCTTATCAAATTCAGTGAATTTACGTTTACAAATTAACGCACAAAAGATGACGAATAGTGTCCATCGTTATTGCTGTATTTTCTGAAATCGACATCTTGTAACATGATGTTCTGATGTGATGTGGTGTGGTGTGAAACGACGCTACGGTGATGTGAATAGGCTTGAAGAAGCGCCTGTAAGCCCCTAACCAGACGTCTGGAGGGTGGATCCTCTATCTCCTCCACGTTATGGAAGCCAAACGATTTAACGGCACACAACCCGTCATGCAGATACAAAAGCAGAAGCCCCAGAGCTGGAGCAGTGATAAAATCCAGAAAGAACGTTCGAGAGGCAGCGTCCTCAAATCCCATTCTATTTGGTTTGGTTTCAAATTTCCTCGGTAAACCTAAATTCTGAACAAACATAAATTCTCTACAGAGCCGGTCTTGTTCCTCAATATATGTAAGAATAATTAAGTGATGTTCCCAGCTGATAATGACCACAGTTTCCTCTGGTATTACAAGTAAATTTGTAAAATGGTGTGTACCTGCGAAGTGTGTGTGTGACAGAGAGAGACAGGGAGGGAGGGAGGGTGGGAGGGAGGGAGGGGAGAGAGAGAGAGAGAGACTAAACTTTAAATCAAATGTAAATTCCGAAGAAACCGTAAAAAAAGGACAAAACATGTTAGCCGCTGCATCTTCGTACCTGACCAGCTTTCTTCAGTATGATCTTTGGTATACTTATGCATAATGTACATGGAATACAAACCCCTAGACATCTAAATATGGCCTTCAGCTTGGTGCAGTACGACTTTTATGTAATATATCTTCTTCATTCTTTATTATTTTTTAAAAAAAAGTTATAGTCCAAACACCAAGAGCTGCTAACGAATAATTACTTATATTTACCGGATTCAATTTTCAGATTACCTTCCGGTATTATAAAGCTATTTACAACAATGTACATGGATACATTATTACTGCTGGAGTTAAATAAAATAAAAGCGACTCTGCAACACCTTGCATACTGGTACCTTCCGTCAATAGTAACAAACATTATACAGTCGGCAGATAAATGTACTAACACAGTTAAGCACATTTTGTATGTTGATGTTACTATGCTACACATTTCCTGTAGAGGCACACTGTTTTTTCTTTTCTCCCAATTAACTTTAAAGTCTCTGATTGATCGAATCAGTGTATGCAGAGCAAGGAGCATCTTCGAATACGGTGCTCCAGCTCGTGATTGGCTTGTGCTAAAGTGCGAGTAGTCTAAGATGTAAATGTGCTTTGCTACCGAGCTGGTGAGGAAAGCAGAGAGAAGGTGAAGAAATTACTCTTGTACTGGCACTTCGTTAGTAATGAACTGCAGGTCTGTACCTAAACGGTGAGACTTGTGTCCTTTGTTAGAGTGCCGCTTAGAGCCTGTACCAGTCACCTTTTGAACCATCAGAGGTACAGCTTCCAGCATCACGCACACAACGAGTGATGCGTGGGTGTACTTACTTGCCTTGAGTCGGCCGTCTAAAAATTTGACATATTCCGTCACGCATAGTCGTGGGACAGAGTCAAATTGGTTTGGCAGACCAGCAAACGGGTCCACCTGCACATTGGAATCCACCGGGGTTTCAGAGGCTCATAGGGAATTACATGCATTCCGAATTATCTGAACATGAGACCGCATATTTGCATTTTTGGAGGCACGCCGTTAATAAGAGATTGCTGCCATCGATGACTTCAGTCGCCAAATGCATCGTGGTGTGCCGTCTGACCAGAAGAGGAGTAAAGTATTCGCTGCTACGGCGTAGGCCTCCAATATATCTTTCTCAGCACCCTGTTCTTTCGAACCATATTTTAATTTTTTTTGTAATAGTAGAGTATAGATGCTTGACTATGGGGTAGTTTTGTGCCATATCTTGGATTCACGTGTACGAAGTCAGATAGAGCGATTATTGTTCTGGTTAGTGTCGTGTGTCGATGCCCAGCTGATAATTTTGTCCACCATAGAGCCCATATTAGTGTAAGCGATTGCCAAATGAAAAATGTTTGTGTGACGTTTCTTTAGTCTTTTTTTGTCTTGTGATATTCAGAATGAATAAATCTATTGTGGTTTATATCACAACTTCTCCCTGTATTCTGATTAACATTACCTTTGCCGTTTTTATTTAAGTCCCGATTATAAAGGAAAGTAGCAAGGTTGCAACTTGGAGGGCCATTAATTGTGTTAGTACAAGGGCGTGCTGGAAAGAAGGGCCACCGAATTTTAATGGAAATGTTTTTAAATAAAACTAACGTTTTTAACATTCTACATATTTATTCTTTATGTCTACAGTTTTCTGCAGGTAGAGGGCTCGGAATTGTGTGTGGCATGTAACATGGCGGTGTGTAACGTAACTATTGAGGTTCCTGCTGTAATCTAATTTCGAACTCAAAGAGTTCGTCCACACATGGAGCACCCTCTGCGTCAACATAAAAATGTCAGTCCACAAACGAGCCTTGCGATATCTGCAACAATCCGATGCCTTGGGCTCATTGTCATCGATCATCCTCCACACAGTCCAGACTTGGCCCATCCGATTTTCATCTGATTAAAAAACTTGCCTTCGAGGACGTCATTTTGATAGCGCCGAAGCGCTGCAGGCAGAGCTGAGGTCATGGCCCGGCAACAAAGTCAAACATTCTATAGTGACAGTATCTACAAACAGGTCTCTCATTGGGGAAATGTGTTCGTTGTATGTGTGATTATGCTGAGAAATAAACACAGAGACATGTGGAATAAAGATGTAGGATGTTAATAAAGTTTGTTTTGTTTAAAAAGCCTTAACAGTTTTCATGGAGGCATTACTATTCAGCCCGCTTTTTATAGATGCATTTACAACTGAAACTAAAACAGTTACGTTATTGGTTTCAGTATATAATAATTACCTTCTTGCACAGATGGGAAACAGGAAAAGTTTGTAGACTTATTTCTGTAATGTAGGTTTATAAATCACATAGGATAAAATAATCTTCACTAGATTATATTCGTATTCTCAGTTAGTCAAACGAATTATATCACATGCCTAATAGATGGGACACAAGAAACTATAAGAAACTATATACATTCTTCAAGTAGATATAAACCTGACCCGGTATTCACACTTAAACAGGTCACGAGGTTACAGGTCTTGTATCCAGCCCTCGCGCGACGAAATCAGACGTACTAGCACACATAAAATTACATGGGCTGCTGAGCCCCTGCCCCAGATGCCATTCAGAACCGCGTCTTCCAGAAATTCACGAGCAAAGCTATAGAAAACCTAACACAGATTATGAAAGAAAATGACTAGTATTGGTACAGGATAGGCTACCCTTCGCCAGTTACCGTGCGGTGGCTTGCGGAGTATCTGTGTGGATGTGGATGTCGAATACTATCGTAAGAGTACCAGCCTGAAGGGGATCTCGCGCCGGCCACTCTGTGGGTGGTTTTTAAGCCGGTTTCACATCTGTCCCAGTGAATGCGGGCTGGTTTACCTTATTCCATCTCAGTTACACTATGTCGGCGATTGCTGCGCAAACACTGTCTCCACGTACACGTACACCTTAATTACTCTACCGGGCAAATATTTGGGATTACACTCGTCTGGTATTAGACGTTCCCGTGGGGGGGGGGGGAGGTGGCACAAGGGGGGGGGGGCACAGGGTGCCGAACTGCGCAATAACCCTGGGTTCGGTATGGCGTGGCGGCGGCGGTGGGGTGGGTGGACTGCTGTGGCCTGTTGTGGGGTTGTGAACCACTGAGGGCTACTGTGGGACGAAGCCTCTCCGTTGTTTCTAGGTTTCTCGTTCAATACACACACACACTCACCATCCAAAGACACCAACAACACTTCCTCGCGTCGTGGAAGCCACCCAAAGTCCTGATTTTCAGGGAGACAGAGAACGACCATTCCAACCCACAAAATTACCGACTCAACAGCTTTCTGAGCTCCCTGAGAGAGATTGTCGAGAAGGGAGTCCTAAAACGACTCACTAGGCACTGCATAACCAACAACACTCTGAGACCGGAGCAATTCGGCTTCAGGAATTACCACTCCAGAACAGAACAACGCCTTCGTGTCGTTGAACACCTAACAGACCGCTACAGTACCAACAAAACAACAGGGGCTGTGTTCATAGACAACGAAAAGGCTTTCCGTCGTCTATGGCACGACGCAACCCCCCGGAGCTGCGATATTTCCGTACCGGGGCAGAAACTTGTTAGGGTGCCCTCCATCCAACTCCCACCACCTCCTGATAATCCCATTCGAGCGTTTCAGATAGGACGCCAAAAATTGAAAATAATCGATTTTTCGAAAATATTTTAATTTTCTAGCGCAAGTCTTTCTGGAGGGTTTGATATATAAAACATATACGTTCAAGAAAAGCAATACGTTATTTGGTCTTAAGTGTGCCAAACTGCAACGCCATGCCTCTTCACACAGCATTATGCTATCGCACGTCACTGTATATCGCTCTGCGGAATTCAAACGTGTATATTTTGTAATGGAAGGCATCAAACCTACATTCAGGACAGTGGAAATTAAAATGTCCTGTGGTGCCTCTCCTTTTTCCAGTCGACAGGTTTCACATCCTACCCCTTATAAAAACTCACAATTAAATGATGTTGGTATTATTTGTGACTGGGAGAATAAGAACTCTTCCGAAAATTTGCACTCTTTATTAACTATTAACTAATAATTTTCTCTTTCTGTGACATAAAATTAAATATAGAACACATAAAACCAGTGAAGACAAGAGACTAGCAAGACAGTACACATTTCTTCAATCCTTAGGTCCCAGCATTTTTTCTTTCTAACCTTGCGACAGCTTTACACGGCGTATTTTCCTTTCTGCTAAAGAATCTAGTACCTCATCAAAGTGTCAAACGTTTTGCTACATGAAAAATCGAATTGTTATTGTCTAATACTGAAAAAACTGTTACCACAAATACTACCCAAGATTAGTGTGGTTTCTCGACATGATCACGTCTATTTTGTCACTGTGTGCTAGAGTAAGCGAGACTTTTCTGACACAAATCGTCATTTTTATGTACCTCATTTACATAAACAACACGACAGAATATAATTCACGAAGTACCCATCTCAAATGCCTATTAGACTTATTACAAGCAAAAAGTTTTATGTTAAGAAATAGTTTCACATTTCATTCCGATGCTCCGGTTTCTGAAGCATGAGATCTAAAAGTAGTAGTAGTACGAAATTTCTATAGAAATTTGAAATCATCATATTCTTCCATATAATTTGTGTGATGTCTCCGTTTCTTCTCCTTCCTCATTCTAACAACCAATCTTGTCGTCACTAATTCACTGTCAAAATTAATTCTGCGGTTAACTTCACTAACCCTGCCAGACTCACCGGTTTAGTTATCCCGTATTTATTCTCCAGTTAGGCATTATGGCGTGTTCCTTACAACGCGTTTTCTGCGCTATTCAGAGAAAAGAACTTAAGCGTCTGCGAACTGAGGACTGTACAACTGGCCCTTAGCAGAGTAGCGATCTGACCAAACGTTTTGTGTCAACATTTCATTTCCTTGGATACACCCAGAAGCTAATATGTAATCTTTCTTCCTTGTTATTCCTGATAGTCGTTTATTTCTACTCTGATAGTCTGAATCTATGAATTTCGCCAGTAATTATATCATTCGCACAACCAATCAACTACATAAACAAACAGCGATTGGTATTCACCCTTTCAGGTTTGTTCGGCTCAGCTCATATAGCCTCGTCCCCTTTTGTCTGCGGAAATGTTTTTCTTAATTTTTTTATTTCTTGATGCAATGGAGATTCCCCCGACAGAGGCATCTCGTATACTATGCATGCATTCAAAATTCAACTTATTATTCGTTCAGAAATCAATTGAGAATGTGTTAAAGAGTGTTCAAGAACCAACAGGGATGCGTTTCAAAATCACATGTATAATCGATAGACCAACGTGAGCTGAATGCTAGGCTCTATCTGAAACAAGATTTTTTTCTTCAAGAACATGAATTTTTCGCGTCCTGCAATTGCCGTCCGGGCAGATACCTCGGTTTGTCCCCCAGTCCCCAGATCCGGGCCTGGCACAACGACCTCATTCGCAGGCCCACAAGAAACAACCTCTAGGTGTCTGTAGAAGGAAAATTCATTTGATACCCACAGAAAATATATGAAACACAGATACACTTCAACAAAGAAGAAAGACACGAAAGTATAACTGAGAAGCATATACAAACCTTGGAGTGAAACCAAAGAAATTACCAGTCAGCTTAGCGAATGAAACAATGTTCGTTAAGATGCGGCTACCAACGAGATGCAATGAAAATAACTGGCTCCTTCGTTTCACTCATCCCTAACTGCTTTCGTTCCATTCTTTACCAACTAAAAGCCAGTCATCTGTGAATTCAGAATTACGTACTCTAAAAGACACACATTTACGATTTGAAACAACAGAAACAGTAGACTCACAAATGTACACTATGTGCTGAAAAGTATACGAACACCCCCAAAAACATGCGTTTTTCATATTACATGCATTGTGCTGCCACCTACTGCCAGGTACTCCAGAATTCAGAATTACGTACTCTAAAAGACACACATTTACGATTTGAAACAACAGAAACAGTAGACTCACAAATGTACACTATGTGCTGAAAAGTATACGGACACCCCCAAGAACATGCGTTTTTCATATTACATGCATTGTGCTGCCACCTACTGCCAGGTACTCCATATCAGCGACCTCAGTAGTCATTAGACATCGCGAGAGAGCAGAATGGTGCGCTTCGCGGAACTCACGGACTTCGAAGAATGTCAGATGATTGAGTATTACTTATGTCATACGTCTGTAAGCGAGATTTTCACACTCCTAAACATCCCTAGGTCCACTGTTTCCAATGCGATCGTGAAGTGGAAGCGTGATGGAAAAGTACAGCACAAAAGCGTACAGGCAGACATCGTCTGTTGACTGACAGAGACCGCCGACAATTGAAGAGGGTCGTGATGTGTAACAGACAGACATCTATCCAGACCATCACACAGGAATTCGAAACTGCATCAGGATGCACTGCAGGTACTATGACAGTTAGGCGGGTGGTGAGAAAACTTTGATTTCATGGTCGAGCTGCTGCTCATAAGCCACACATCACGCCAGTAAATGTCAAACGACGCCTCGCTTGGTGTAAGGAGCATAAATGTTGAACGACAGAACAGTGGACAAACGTTGTGTGCCCGGTGAACGTCATCTGTCAGCGTGTGTAGTGCCAATAGTAAAATTCGAAGGCGGCGATGTTATGGTATGGTCGTGTTTTTCATGTAGGGGGCTTGCACCCCTTGTTGTTTTGCGTGGCACTATGACACCACAGGCCAACATCGATGTTTTAAGCACCTTCTTGCTTCCCATTGTTGAAGAGCAATTCGTAGATGGCGACTGCATCTTTCAACAGGATCGATCACCTGTTCATAATGCACGACCTGTGGCGGAGTGGTTAAAAGACAGTAACATCTCTGTAATGGACAGGCCTGTACAGAGTCCTGACCTAAGTCCTGGGATGTTTTAGAACGCCGATTTCATGCCAGGCCTCACCGACCGACATCGATACCTTTCCTCAGTGTAGCACTCCGTGAAGAATGGGCTGCCATTTCCCAAGAAACCTTCCAGCACCGGATTGAACGTATGCCTGCGAGAGTGGAAGCTGTCATCAGGGCTAAGGTTGGGCCAACACCATATTGAATTCCAACATTACCGATGGAGCGCGCCACGAACTTGTAATTCATTTTCAGCCATGTGTCTCGATACTTCTGATCACATAGTGTAGCAGCAGCACTCTGACTATTACTTGAAAATCATCTGGCAAGGTTCTTAAACAGTGGAATTGAATTCAATAATTTCTCATGCGTGAGTCTTGCAAAAACTTTTCTTCACAAAAAATGGCACTAAGCACTATGGGGCTTAACATCTGAGGTCATCAGTTCCCTAAACTTAGAACTACTTAAACCTAACTAACCTAAGGGCATCACACACATCCGTACCCGAGGCAGGATTCGAACCTGCGACCGTAGCGGTCGCGTGGTTCCAGACTGAAGCGCCTAGAAACGCTCGGCCACAGCAGCCGACTTTCTTCACATATTCCTGTGTCTTGCGAGATTTATTCTTCTGTACAGTAGTTTGGTTCTGAGTTTTCTATGTAACTGATTTCATGTGTTCAGTCCGCGCCACGTTTCTTCACTTCGCTAACCCCTGTATTCGTGTCTGATGAACATAACTGTGTCCATAAGCTGGAGGAAAGAGATGGGGATTACTTCCCTGTCATTAAATCAGACTACCAGTGTGTCAAAATAGAGGGACAAAACGTCGAATTTGTGTGTCTATATTTCCATATTAGGATTTCGTAACTCAGTTGGTAATAAGGTAACACTTATAGGATCACTACGTGTTTATTTGTCCGTCTATCCGTCTGACTGTTTAAAACTCTTTTTCTCGGGCTCAGAAACACGTAGATTTATGAGGCTGAGATTTATGTCGTATACTAAGGTCTATAGTGCCTCGGCGTTGTAATAAATGTGATTTTCAAAGGCAGTGAAGTCAAAAGGTACGGCCATTTATGTCACAAAGTTTATACTTGCACCCTCACTCATCAAAACCTATAGAGTACTTCTCGTTGCCCTAGAATCATGAAATCTGGTAAGAAGCGAGGTTTCGCGGCGCAAGTAAAGGAAAAATATCGTAAATTGAAAGTCTGTAATTATATCACACGAAAAAATAGTTTTTTGTCATTTGTTTTTCGACTGCCTGTTTGTCCTTCTATTAAGACCCCTTTTTCTCAGGAGTGGGTAAACGTATATCTTGCCTGTATCGATATCGACAAAAGCCAAAAGTTGTCGAGATTCTCGATGGTGGATGAACTATCTATATACATAATGAAGTTGGTACGGAGCCCTCCGTGCATGAGTCCTCTCTTAACTTACCAGGATTTTAATTAAATAATTACAATAACCCAGTAACACAACGTTCGTGAGATAATCTGAATCAGATGAGTATACACAGAATATTAGAGGATTTTATAGCTATTCACTTTAGTCACTGGCAAATTATTGGTCTTTGTAAGTGGATATTTGACGTACACTATGCAATTTGATGCATCTGGCCAGCCCCAAAAACATGCGGTTTTCGCATTAGGTGCATTGTACTGCCACATACTGCCAGGCACTCCACATCAGCGACCTCAGTAGTCATTAGATATCGTGAGAGAGAAGAGTGGGGGCCCTCCGCGGAACTCACGATCTTCGAACGTGGTCAGGTAATTGGGTGTCACTTGTGTCATACGTCTGTGCACCAGATTTCGTCACTGCTAAACATCCCAAGGTCCACTGATTTCGATGTGATAGTGAAGTCGAAACGTGAAGGGACACGTACAGCGGAAAAGCGTACAGGCCGACCTCATCTGTTTGACAGAGACCGCCAACAGTTGAAGAGGGTCGTAATGTGTAATAGACAGACATCTATCCAGACGACCACACAGGAATTCCAGACTCTACCAGGATCCATTACAAGGGCAATGAAAGTTAGGCGAGAAGTGAGAAAACTTGGATTTAGTGGCCGAGCGGCTGCTCTTATGCCACAAATCACGCCGGTAAATGCCAAACGACGCCTCGCTTGGCGTAAAGACGAACATTGGACGATTGAACGTCATCTACCAACGTGTGTAGTGCCAACAGTAAAATTATGAGGCGGTGGTGTTATGGTGTGGTCGAATTTACATAGAGGGTACTTGCACCTCTTGTTGTTTTGCACTTTCACAGCACAACTCTACATAGATGTTTTAAGCACCTTCTTGCTTCCCACTGTTGAAGAGCAATTCGGGGATTGCGATTGCATCTTTCAACACGATCGAGCATCTGTTCATAATGTACGTTCTGTGGCGGAGTGGTTCCACGACAATAAAATCCCTGTAATGGACTGGCCTGCACAGAGTCCTGACCTGAATCCTATAGAACACATTTGGGATGTTTTGAAACTCCGACTTCGTGCCAGCCCTCACCGACCGACATCGATAGTTCTCCTCAGTGCAGTTGAGAATGGGCTGCCATTCCCCAAGAAACCTTCCAGCACCTAATTGGACGAATGCCTGCGACAGTGGAAGCTGTCATTAAGGCTAAGGTTGGGCCGGCACCATATTGAATGCCAGCATTACCGATGGAGGGAGCCACGAACTTGTCATTCTCAGCCGGGGGTTCGGATACTTTTGATCACATAGTGTATCATGAAACTACAGAAATTTCGGATAGAAGAGAACAGCGTCTCCGCGAGTGAGAAAACAAGAACAGCGGCAAACTTAGAACGTCGTTTGGCGCAACATCACTTTTTCATTAAAAATTGGTGCATAATGTGTACTCAGGAATCATTCTGCGAAACGTTCACTTTGCTGGCCCGTGGACTGGATTATGTTTGCTTTGAATAATTATTCATGTACCATGGAACATGAAGCGATCTGAGCGAATACGCCGTTTCATTCTATATTAAAAAAAAATGTTTCTTATTCTCATTCTAGGCATAACTAGGGAATCGGAATGTGCTGCCTAAAAAAATGGTTCAAATGGCTCTGAGCACTATGGGACTCAACTGCTGTGGTCATAAGTCCCCTAGAACTTAGAACTACTTAAACCTAACTAACCTAAGGACAGCACACAACACCCAGCCATCACGAGGCAGAGAAAATACCTGACCCCGCCGGGAATCGAACCCGGAAACCCGGGCGTTGGAAGCGAGAACGCTACCGCACGACCACGAGTTGCGGGCTGTGTTGCCTAAATTTTAAAACATTGTCAGCAACTGACTGCAAAATGCGTAGTAGATAATTCCACTTATATCGTGAGAAACTCGACTAACGTTTGAATTACATAGTGTCGCAGCTACAAGTTCTCAAGATTAAACGCTGGCTGGAAATTTAATGGCTGTATCGATATTTCTATACGAAATCAGATGTATAGCCGGATATAAAATAAGCATTAAGTGAAATATCCGTAACTCTTAGGCCAAATAGTTTATTTTCTAGTAAATACTGTGTCTTAATTGATTAATACTGTAAATAATTAAGAGTAAAGATCGATCAATATATTTGGATTAACGAAGTGTCTCTTTTAAAATGCACCAAGTGAAGTGTTGGCAGAAGTGCCAACACCGTGTTGCTAGAGGAGGCCGAAATGCACGCGTTTAATTACACGCAGACTGGCGTGAGGTCTGGAACAGGACAATGTCTTGAGAATTGCAAATAAAGTACGTAGATGATGTAATACTTATCTTTAATCCATAATTGGAGTACATCGCTCTTGATGATACAAAAGTATAATAAGTTCAATATAACTGGTAATGGCGCCTTGCTAGGTCGTAGAAAATGACGTAGATGAAGGCTATGCCAACTATCGTCTCGGCAAATGAGAGCGTAATTTGTCAGTGAACCCCTGCTATGAACGTCGGCTGTACAACTGGGGCGACGGCCAGGACGTCTCTCTAGACCTGCCGTGTGGTGGCGCTCGGTCTGCTATCACTGACAGTGGCGACACGCGGGTCCGACGTATATCGTACTAATGGACCGCGGCCGATTTAAAGGCTACCACCTAGCAAGTCTGGTGTCTGGCGGTGACACCACATTCCTCCCCCGCAAATCGGCGAACGGTTGTGTTATAAGGCTTCCGCCCTCCGTGGGGAGGACCCCATGTTGACGTATGCGACGAGGTGGGGAGCCTAACAACAGGCGAGGCTGTGCCACCCGCACTCGGCCATTCGGTCCGAGGGGACCTAGGAAACGCCTGAGAACCTAGTCCAGGGTGCACGCCAACATGCGGTGTATGCGCCCGTAGATAGACAGGAGGGGCCGAAGATTCGACCTCCATTGCGTCGGGGCAGCCGACGGGCGAAGACGACATATGGTCCGGAGCGGGCAAGAGTTCCATGGCGGAGGACAGCTGGTCACGGGAAGCGATCGGCGGTGCGTGACCCAGGGAGGCGCCGGGCGGCTGGAGCGAAGCGTCCACTGCGGGCGTCGCCGGCGGGAGAACAGGCGGCGGCGGCGGCGCGTCGCCATGGGGCAAAATGTAAGGCAGCGTCGGTAACACCTGGGGATGAGGCGAGCCAGTAGATGGGTCCCCAGGGCGCTGACGTGACGGCACCGTCGCTGAAAGCCGACGGGGAGCGGCAGAACCCGTGCGACGACAGAGGCGCAGCTGATTGAGATGCCGACGCACCTCACCAGAGGCCCCCAAAACCAGATACATAGCGTGGCCGAGGCAGCGAAGAATGCGCCCTGCAAGCCAACGCCGTGAACCGCGATAGTTGCGATAGTATACCACGTCGCCTGGAGCAAAAGCAGGTGGCTGCCGCTGCACAGGAACCTGATGCGGCGGATGTAGCAAAGATATCAAGGTTCGATGAGGACGACCGTGGAGCAATTCAGCCGGCGAGCGACCATCTCGGGGCTGAGAGCAATACGAAGACAAGAAGAGCAATAACGCGTCTTCCCGAGAATAAGACTCTTTCAACTTCAACATCTGTGACTTGAAAGTCCGGACCAATCGTTCAGCGGCACCGTTTGACTGAGGCGAAAACGGCGCGGATGTCAGATGTTGAATACCATTGTCCTTGCAGAGTGACTGAAATTCTGCGGACATGAATTGTGGGCCATTGTCGGAAACAGTAGTCTGTGGAAGACCTTCAATACAAAAGATAGCGGATAACGCTTGGATGGTGGCAGATGACGTCGTGGAAGACATCCGGACAACAAAAGGAAAATTACTGAATGAATCTACCACAACCAACCATCGAGCATTCCAGAATGGACCAGCAAAATCGATGTGCAAGCGTTGCCAAGGGGAAGTGGCTTTCGGCCATGCAAAGAATTTCCGCGGTGGGGTGGATTGTTGTTCGGCACACGCCATGCAAGAAGAGCACATATTCGTAATCGCAGCATCGATTCCGAACCAAGTACAGTGCTGACGAGCAAGATGTTTCGTTCGAACTATACCCCGATATCCTTGGTGGAGAAGCTGTAAGACAGAGGACTGTAACGAACGTGGGACCACGACCCTGGACTGATCATTATCAGAACGCAACAGCAAAACACCACGATGTACAAAAAGTCTCTCCTTGTGAGCAAAAATTCGGCGAACCAACGGATCCTCGATCCGTGACTTCGACAAGGGCCATTGCGTAGCAACAAAACGCAGAACGGTAGCAAGGACAGGGTCAGCAGCTGTGGCTGTAGCTACACGACGAAAATTAATCGGAAACGGTTCGACCACGTCATCGGTTTCCGAGTCAATGAACATGCAAGCAAGTTCGGAAGAATCGAATGCTCTATCCTCAGCAACAGGCAAACGGGACAACGCATCGGCGTTTCCGTGCTTAGCAGTGGACCGATACAAGATATCGTAGCGGTACTGCGAGAGGAAAAGTGACCAGCGAATAAATTTCTGCACTGTACGTGGAGGTACAGGCTTGTTCGGATGAAAAAGCGATGTCAAAGGTTTGTGGTGTGTGATGATGGGAAAGTGACGACCATACAAGAAATCATGAAACTTAGTAACACCAAACGCGAGAGCCAATGCTTCTTTCTCGATCTGAGAATAATTTCTTTGCGCAGACGAGAGCAATTTGGACGCAAAGGCAATAGGGCGATCATGCGATCCATCTTTGTGCGCAAGCACAGCACCGATCCCGAAATCCGATGCATCTACCATCAACAAAAGGGGTTTCTGGGGATCGAATGGCGTAAGGCAAGTATTTGAAAGCAACGCCGATTTCAACTGGCGAAAGGCGCGTTCGCATTCCGTCGCCCAGACAAACGGAACACCTTTACGGCGTAAGTGATGAAGCGGAGCTGAAATGGAAGAGGCATGGGGAATATATTTATGATAACAGTTGATTTTTCCCAGCACACTCTGTAGCTGCTTCAAATTCTGCGGCGAAGGCAAGTCTTGTATGTCACGGAGGTGTTCTGGACTGGGATGTATGCCTTGGGCATTGATTACATGTCCCAGATAGGGTAAGTCACGAGCAAAAAACACATTGATCCTTCCGCAAGCGAAGACCATTTTGTCGCAAGACCTGATATAATGTTCTGAGATTGGCTAAATGTTCTTCTTCAGTCTTTCCGGAGATCACAATATCGTCCAGATAGTTTACTGCAGTAGGGACCGTGGCACAAACAGTTTGCAGATATTGCTGAAACAATGCATGGGTGGATGCACACCCGAATGGCAGTCTTTTGAATCGATACAAACCAAGATGCGTGTTAACCACCAAAACGCGCTGGGATTCGTCGTTAACTGGTATTTGCAAGTACGCATCTGCTAGGTCCAACTTCGAAAAATATTTACCCGGGCACAGTTTGTCAAAAAGATCTTCCGGGCGGGATAAAGGAAAAGTTGCAATCACTAGTTGTGGATTCACCGTTGCCTTAAAGTCCACACAAAGTCTCAATTTTCCGGAAGGTTTTGGCAAAATTACTAAGGGTGAGGCCCAGAGAGAAGCCTGCACACGTTCAATCACACCTTGTGATTCCAAATCGTGTAAGGTTCTTGCGACCTCATCACGCAATGCGTGGGGAACATTGCGCGCTCTGAAAAATTTCGGTTGCGCGTTTACTTTCAGTTCCAAATGTGCTTCATAGTTCTTAGCGCAACCAAGGCCCGGTGCAAAAATGGCTGCAAATTCTTCACATAGACGAGAAACACTGTCTGAAGGCACAGTCTGGTTCACTGATAGGACCTGATTGACTATAGACAAGTTAAACAACTGAAATAAATCTAAACCAAACAAGTTCACTGCAGAAGAAGAACGAAGGACGTAAAATGACACAAGTTTTGTTTGTCCCTTGCATGTTGCAAGAAGGTTGCACTGTCCTAACCCAGGGATTGCTTGTCCTGAATAACTATTTAACTGAACATTCGCGGCACGCAACGGAGGTTTGCCCAGCTGTTGGTACGTGTCGTGATTGATTAGTGAAACTGCAGTTCCGGTATCGAGCTGGAATGGGACCACGTTGCCATTAATGTCCATGTCTACAAAAAGTTTATTGTCCTGCTGACGACAAGAGCGACTGTCACGAGCAACGTGAACTGCCACTGTTACAGGATCAGATGCGACCGGACGGGATTTCCGTCGATGTCGACGCACTAGTTGCGGGACGAACAGAGTCACTTTGAGATAGAGTGGCACTGGGCGGAGTGGAATGAACTGCATGAATGTCCATGGGCGAAGGTTCACGAGCCTGAGTATTATTGGTTCGATTCTGGCGCGAAACAAAGGGCCTCGAATGGTTGTTAGTGTCCGATCTGAGCTTTTTCTGGCAAACACTTTGAACATGCCCTTTTCTATTACAGAAAAAGCAAATAGCTTGGCGTGACGGGCAATTCTCACGCGAATGTCTAGTAGCACACCGCGGGCATGACTTTAGCACTGCATTTGCGTGCTTGCGCGGCAAACGTAGCGGAGAGCTTGGCGGCAGCTGCGCGGACGGGCGCGAGGGCTGTTTACTGTTCCGTGCAGCTCGCCCGGCGGGCCGGTTAATGTGACACACAGCTGGCGAAGTTTCAAATGATTCCTGGGCAAAGTCAAGTGTGTCTTGCCTATCCAATATGTCCACCACTTGTTGAAGGGAGGGATTGACTAGTTTCAAAATCTGTTCCTTTATATAAACATCAGAAACGTTCTGAGCAATTGCATCACGCACCATAGTATCTGAATAAGGGAGTCCACATTCACACTCAAAAGCACAATCCCTAGTAAGGCCTTGCAAAGTTGCAACCCACTCCCGATTAGTCTGACCGGCCGTACGTTTGGTACGAAAGAAAGTATACCTTTTTGCAACTACATTGACAGATTCTTTGAAATATGCATCTAATGCCGACAAAATTTCTTCGTAGGACAGAGTTGCTATGTTGCGTCGAGGAAATAATTTCACTATCACACGGTACGTCTGGACGCCTACGGCGAAAAGAAGAAATGGCTGCCGCTCATTACCTTGAATTCTGTAGGCGGCGAGATGGAATCCAAATTGGCGTGACCACTCTGTCCAGCTTTCCAGTGCCGCATCAAAAGGACGAAAAGGTGGTGCAACTGCATGTTGTGGCTGCGGTAGCGGTGAAGCGGCGGCGGCCGTATCGTTTTGTATTGCATGTTGACCCTTTACGAGCTGTCCAAGGGCATCCAATAACGCCTGCGTCTGCTGATTCTGCAAGCGATAAAATTCGGACAGTAGATCTGGAGATTGTGGCGAAGCCATGACACATGTAAATTAGAGCAAAACGACCGTTAAATCTTCGTCGCCATATGAAGTGTTGGCAGAAGTGCCAACACCGTGTTGCTAGAGGAGGCCGAAATGCACGCGTTTAATTACACGCAGACTGGCGTGAGGTCTGGAACAGGACAATGTCTTGAGAATTGCAAATAAAGTACGTAGATGATGTAATACTTAACTTTAATCCATAATTGGAGTACATCGCTCTTGATGATACAAACGTATAATAAGTTCAATATAACTGGTAATGGCGCCTTGCTAGGTCATAGCAAATGACGTAGCTGAAGGCTATGCTAACTATCGTCTCGGCAAATGAGAGCGTAATTTGTCAGTGAACCCCTGCTATGAACGTCGGCTGCACAACTGGGGCGAGTGCCAGGACGTCTCTCTAGACCTGCCGTGTGGTGGCGCTCGGTCTGCTATCACTGACAGTGGCGACACGCGGGTTCGACGTATACTAATGGACCGCGGCCGATTTAAAGGCTACCACCTAGCAAGTGTGGTGTCTGGCTGTGACACCACACCAAGAATCAGTCAGGTGAAACATTAACTATACCCAGGTGTGGCAGAATGCATAGAGTTAATAATGCAAGTATAACACCATCTCCGTTGACGAAAGCTCAAATGTTTGGACAACACATACCCAAATGGTGGATAAACGATTTTAGTTACATGACGAAAAATAAAAGCTGGTAGTCTATTGTAACTCAGTAGCTCCCTCAAATGTTCTAATGTATATGAAACCTTATGGGAATTAACTGCTAGGGCCATCAGTCCCTAAGCTTACACACTACGTAACCTAAATTATCCTAAGAACAAACACACACTCCCATGACCGAGGGAGGACTCGAACCACCACCGGGACCAGCCGCACAGTCCATGACTGCATCGCGTTAGACCGATTGGCTTCCTCGCCTTCAACCTTTATAGCTGTTGTTGAGATCAACTACATAACAACATTAGAGTGTTTACATCAAGTATGGCTCTTGGTAGCAAATGTAGTGATTCAGAAGGTCCTATGTGGATGAAGTAAGAGTCTCGCAGTGAACATGAAAAGAGTGACACAATAATACCTCTATTTGGCATTGATTTATGCCTGATAATGGATACAGACCAAAATACAGTACAAAATTAATTAGAACGAAACTAACCTCCTCCAGAACAGGACATGAAGGCCAAACGGTACCGACCGGCAGCCGTCTCATCCTCAGACCACAAGCATCGCTGGATGAGGATATGGAAGGGCATGTGGTGAGCACACCGCTCTTCCGACCGTATGTGAGTTTCTAGGACCGGAGCTATTCAGCTTGCTCACAAGGGTTGAGTGCACCCCGCTTGCCAACAGCGCTCGGCAGACCGGATGGTCACCCATCCAAGTGGTAACTGGTCGTAGGTTGTGTTCAAAAAGTGAACAGCATAGAGACAGAAGTGCTGACACTTTCTGCAAGACCTGACCATCATTTTGCAGGACAATGCTCAAGCATGTACAATCCAAGCTTGACTGATGGGGGTGCTAAGTGCTATACCACCTACTGCACTCGCCTGACCTAAGCCCTAGTGAGTTCAACACAGTTTCTAAACTGAAGGAAACACTTCCCTGCATTCGCTTCAAACCTGCTAAATTCGGCGGGCAATAGACCGCGCCGCTCGAACTGTCAACAAAACTGGAACCGTTAAGAGTATCCTACGTTTTCCACATCGCTGATAACAGGTTGTACACAATGCTGGTGACTACTCTGAAGGTTATTAAAACTTTGAAACACGTATCTATTTTTTACGAGCTACAATTAAATAGTTGCCACTATTAAAGTTCCAACCCTCGTACCTACGGGAAGAGGTGGAAGGACAGTGAATCTACCACTAGATGCTAAATGGTTGGACATCAACGACTATTCGCGGAACGTGGGGTACGGAGGATTGTCTGCTCTGTAAAGTAGGATACACGGTAATCTGATCTGTGGCATCTCCGCCGAAAGAGCACAATGCTGGTGCACACATAAGTGCTTCGGAGCACACCGTTCATCGTACATTGTTGAACATGGAGTTCCGCAGCAGATTATCTCTATGTGTTCACATATTGACCCAACGACTTCAGCCGGCCGGTGTGGCCGAGCGGTTCTAGGCGCTTCAGTCAGGAACCGCGTGACCGCTACGATCGCAGGTTCGAATCCTGCCTTGGGAATGGATGTGTGTGACGTCCTTAGGTTACTTAGGTTTAAGTAGAAATAAGTTCTAGGGGGCTGATGACCTCTGATGTGAAGTCCTATAGTGCTCAGAGCCATTTTGAACCCAACGAATTACGAATGCAGTTGGCTCGGGACCATCAGGACTCGATTATCGATCGACAGAGACATGTCGGCTCTTCAGGTGAATCACGTTTTTGCTACACTATGTCGATGGTCTTGTCCACATCGAGGTCAACGGTGACTCAAAACGTGCGGCGCGCCAAGGATGCAGGCTGGTGGGAGCAGTATTATGCCATGGGAGACATTCTCCTGTGCTTGCTACCTATCGTAGTAATCGATGACACGCTGACAGCTGCGAACCTCCTGCATCCCGTCATGCTTGATGTCTTCCCCGACGGTGACGTCATCTTTCAGCAATACAATTGTCAGTCTCTCGGAGCCAGAACTATGCCACTGTGCTTTGAGGACCATTATAGTGAGCTCACGTTCATGTCTCGGTGAGCAAATTCACCCGATGTAAATCCAGTAGAACCCGTGTGGGTCGCTATTAGGCACCATCACCGTGTGCACAAATCAGCGGTTTGTATTTCCCCTAATTAAATAACCTGTGCGTAGACATCTAATGCCATATATCTCCACAGACCTACCCACAAACCGTAGGATCCCTGATACGCAGAACCAACGATGTATGTAGTTCTAAAAACGGACGAACAAGCTGTTAAGCAGGTGGCTATAATGTCTAGGCTCATCACTGCACATAGCCCCAAAAGAAAAATATTTTAGTACACGATTTCCCGAACATGTGGATACTCCTCATTTGAAAAGTCTGAAAAACCGACTTTTGCCTTCCACGTTGCTGTAGACGGACATCAACTGACAGAAATCCTGCGCCTGGTCATCAAAGGCAAGAGAATGAATCTGCTTCGACGACAGTAATTTGTTCCCATAAGTGCAGATCTCAAATTGCATACTAATGGCTCAAACTCAGAAACCCATAAACATAGTCGTAAAATATTTTCATAAATGACTCGTAAAATCTACTCATCAAATACAGTCCTCGCAAAAACACATAATAAAAATGCCATAATTTTCTGTTCTTCTTCCTAAAGTTGTTGTAGCTGTTGTCGTCATGAGTCCGAAGACTGCTCTGATGCTGCTCTCCACACTACGCTGTACAAGCGTCTTCATCTCCGAAAGTTCCCTTCGTCACAGTTCTACTCAGTACCACCTCATTGGTTACATGATTAACACGTCTTGTATTCTTAATTCTGAAGTTTTCAAATGGTGCAAATGGCTTTGAGCATTATGGGACTTAACTTCTGAGGTTGTCAGTCCCCTAGAACTTAGAACTACTTAAACCTAACTAACCTAAGGACATCAAACACAACCATGCCCGAGGCAGGATTCGAACCAGACTACAGCGCCTAGAAACCGCTCGGCCACCCCGGCCAGGCTCTGAAGTTTTTTCCAATATGTCAGTCCAATAATTGCACTCATATTGTATGATATTATTTGTTGTGTGTAAAATTTCCGTATCACTTTCTAAATGTTCAGTCAAAGTTATATGTCATTCTGTTAATGACAGGCATTCTATGCTAAACTACGGGGTGTTCAAATGGTCTCTCCGCAGTGCCGTATGATTGTTAGCCGCGCGTGCCGTATGCCGCAGTGAATATACCGAAATGAAATTCAGTGAAATACAAGTTATTAATTTATTGAATACTTATTTTTACTTACAAATTTTCGCATTAAATGTTGAAAGTGCCCCCACTTTTGTTGTTTACCCAATTCAGTTTGTTTAATCATGTTTCCAAACTCAAGCTGTAACATTTCTTATGTAGCAGAAGCAGTGAAAATGGATATTGCAGTTTTCAATTCATCGATGGATTTTTGACGGTGTTTATAGACAGTTGCTTTCGCTGCACCCCAGAAGAAACATTCAGGTGGTGTTAGGTCAGGCGATCGTGGAGGCCAAAGTCACTGTAAAATTATACAGTCACCAAAAACATCAGTAAGCAGTGACATTGACATGTCACTTTGTATGGTAAAAGTTCTAATTTTTTGCTTACAGCTGTGTGGGCCGTTCCGGCACTAACATCGATTTCCTGGGCTAGTTTTCTTACTGACTTGTTGGGACTCATGGACATTTTATCGGAAATACCGAGTAGTCTATCCTCAGACAAAACGCTAGGACGACCACTTCTCGGTGCATTTGTCACTGAACCCGTACTTCGAAATTAGTTAATCAAATCTCACACAGTATCACGCTGTGGGAAAACTGAATTAAATGTTTGACGAACTGAAACTGTGTATTTACCGCCAGCTTTGAACACTTGTTCCACTAAAAACACACGTTCATCAGTGGTTAGCATTTTAACAGTGACAAAGAGAAACAAACAAACAAAGGAACTAAACTTAAAAGTTCACGTCAACACATAATGACACACACCAACGATACTACTGACACTGGCTAAGATAAACGAAACAGTGGAATGTTGACAGAGTCCACTTGAGGGGAAGTAACCCAAGCAGGCGAATATTCATAGGGCACGCGCTGCTAACAGTCATACCTCACAGCGGAGAGACTTTTTGAACACTCCGTAGTTAGATAACAATCCGTGTAAAATGCTAGTGTAGTCATTGCACATCATTAATGTGAAAAATTAAAAACTAACTGCAAATAGCGTAGCACTGCTCAATAAAGTATATGACAAAATGTCGTTTTTTAGTCATTTAGAGGCATGTATGAAGTTTTAAGTTCGGCAGTATTAATTTGATACGCACAAGTGACTTTAGAAACACTTGCAGAAAGTATAAGAAAGTTGTAACTTGATGTTAGGTGTAATTTCCAATATACGCAAATACATAAGTCGCCCACATGGGGAATACTACACACGATCCGTAAATCTAATGGTGTGTGCTATACAAGGAAATACGGAAATGACTCCTACTTAACGAATAAAATTAAGGCCATCAAATTATTAATTAGGGACAACTATCCAGCTAAATACTTAGGAATTACAGGTACAAACAAATTAAATTTCAACAAATCCATTACGTCAACAGTTGATAGGGAAAAGCATGAAATACGTCTTAGTTGAATCAACTGAATATGAAAAGTGTCTGGTTGCTGAATTCCTAGAAGTAACACAGTTTGGATTGCTGAAAGAGTCACTTACTTTTCTTAAAAAGAGTCTACTCCCCTAATGAAATAGCAGACTCATCACATGAGTGCAGTTTTTACAAAAATGGCTCTGAGCACTATGGGACTCAACTGCTGAGGTCATTAGTCCCCCAGAACTTAGAACTAGTTAAACCTAACTAACCTAAGGACATCACAAACATCCATGCCCGAGGCAGGATTCGAACCTGCGGCCGTAGCGGTCTTGCGGTTCCAGACTGCAGCGCCTTTAACCGCACGGCCACTTCGGCCGGCGCAGTTTTTACAATTAATCTGATTTTTATTGAGATTTTATAGTTTCTCTCTTGGAGAATAGGTGATCCTCCCAGACAACTATCAGAACTGTTATATGTAAAGTGTCAGTTGTGTGCAGTGGTTCAAGAAAGGCCGTCATCCTAGTTCTGGAGGCTACTGGTGTAAAGAATGGGCCGCCGCGTAAGGCGATCAGCCTTTCCTGGCCACACTGCGAACGCTACAGAAACTGAAACAAATATTGTTCGTAGAGTGACAGTTGAGAAGCGTGCCACTCACGAAAGCCTTCTTCCACACACCTTGACCAGGAAATTTATTGCTGTCGTGGCGACATTGGGCTCTTGTTCAGAAAGAAAGCGTTTGAAACTGTTTTCCGACCTTTTTGATTTATATTTTCTTCCACTGTCTCTAGAGTAGATTCCATCATACGTTTTGCAGCGTCAGGATCGATTCCTTTCCCAGTGCTTGGTGAGCTGAGTTACGTCTTGAAGCATGGGAGCTTTATTGTAAAGAAATTCGATTCACATCTCGACCCTCCTCGGTACTTTGTTTTTTCTGTCGTTAACGCCTTGTATAAGACAAAAAGTGTCTGGCGCAGTTGTTAGATCGTTTACTGCTGGTACAATGGCAGGTTATCAAGATTTAAATGAGTTTGAACGTGGTGTTGTAGTTGGCGCACGAGCGATGGGACACAGCATCTCAGAGGTAGCGATGAAGTGGGGATTTTCGCGTACGAACACTTCTCGAGTGTTCCGTGAATATCAGGAATCCGGTAAAACATCACATCTCTGACATCGCGGCAGGAAAGAGATCTTGTAAGAACGGGACCAACGACGACTGAAGAGAATCGTTGGTGACAGAAGGGCAACCCTTCCGAAAATTGCTGCAGATTTCAACGATCGGCCATCAATAAGTGTCAGCGTACGAACTATTCAAAGACATACATCGATATGGGCTGTCGGAGCCGAAGGTCCACTTGTGTACCCTTGATGACCGCACGGCTCAAAGCTTTACGCCTCGCCTGGGCCGGTCAATACCGACATTGGGCTGTTGATGACTGGAAACATATTGCTTGGTCGGATGAGTCTCGTTTCAAACTGTATCGAGCGGATGGACGTGTACAAGTATGAATACAACCTCTTGAATTCATGGACCCCGCATGTCAGCAGGGGACTTTTCGAGCTGGTGGAGGCTCTGTAATGGTGTGCGGTGTGTGCAGTTGGAGTGATATGTGGGACCCCTGATACATACGTCTCTGACAGGGACCCCTGATACATACGTCTCTGACAGGTGACACATACGTAAGCATCCTGTCTGATCACCTGCATCCACTCAAGTCCATTGTGCGTTCCCATTGACTTGGGCAATTCCAGCAGGACAATTCGATTCCCCACATGCCCAGAATTGCTACAGAGTGGCTCCAGGAAAACTCGCCTGAGTTTAAATACTTCCGCTGGCCACCAAACTCTCCAGACATGAACATTATTGAGCGTATCAGGGATGCCTTGCAACCTGCCGTTCAGAAGAGATCTCCATCCCCTTATACTCCTACAGATTTATGAACAGCCCTACAGGATTCATGGTGTCAGTTCCCTCCATCACTACTTCGGACATTAGTCGAGGCCATGCCACGTCGTTTTGCGGCAGTTCTGAGTGCCCGCGGGGGACCGTGCAGGATATTAGGCAGGTGTATCAGTTTCTTTGGCTCTTGAGTGTATAATAGCCCTAATAACCCCGCTGACAACGAGACGCTAATAACTAGCATTTCCTCCTCTCTGAAACCGCGGCACGTGTTACAGTGTAGTCTGCAAGAAATGCATTATAGCGCAGACGAGACCTTGTACAGAGCAAGATGATAGAGTTTTTAAGTTTAATATAAAAAGTGAAGGATCTGCTATAGCACTGCAAAAGTAAGAGTAACTGAAATGCAAGTGATGCTGGCAGAATGTTGACGAAACGCTTCGAGGTAACAGATTTTAGAAAAAGTGACTGAGGTGGTAAGAATTATTCCATAAATTAGAAAATCTTTGCCGAGCCGAGCAATAGGTGTGCCAATCAGAAGTCACGGTATACGTCGGATGCTGCTCGTTTATCAACGCAAGGATAACCGCCTATCGAGCATGTATCTGCAAGGTTCATTTCACTCTCGAATTTTGCTTCCTCATCTGAAACGCAAGAGGATTTATGTCTGGTGCCTGATCAGACACTGATACTAAGAAACTTAAGATGAGCAGATTGCAAGGTTTCACCTGTTGATTTAGCGGACCAACAGTGGAAGAATGGGGTACCTGAGTATTCGACAAACCAGAAGCATATGCGTGGAGCTCTGCTAACACGACAGTTTTAATCTCGGAACATGGAATTGTCCGCAAAGTATTCATCACAAAGTTGTAGATCAAAAGGAAACACTTTATCTTCGAGAATGTTGAAATAAACGTCTTGTATCAGTGGGCCCAAATTACGGTACGAAAAGTATGCCAAAACATCATAGAACCATTCCCTTCGCTGAACTATACCATCAATGTACTGGGAGCTTAACGTCCTATTAGGCCGTCGGTGTAAGTCATGTCTTGCATCACTTGAAAGCAGGCAACATCGCCACTTGCTGGACCACGGTACTCGCCACCAGTCGTCTACTGCCCTGTTTCTATGTAGATTGGTGCTTTGGAGACGTGGTGCTTTATATGGCTCTGTGAGCAATGACCTTATACGAGGTACCCGCCTCCTGTTATCCATTACATGTGGTTCCCTTTGGCTGCGACTGGTTCATCGGTCCTTGCTGATCCGTTGGTCTATCTCTGTTGACATACCAGCAAACCAGGTAACTTCTATCGCGGTGTGGCCATGAACACGTTCAATTACGATAGCTCCGTTCTTTGATTGTGTGACGTCCCCACGTCGACCATCCTATTACATTTATTCCAATACAACCGACTGGCACATTCACACCACATCATTGCCATGACTAACATCACCGGTACAGGGCCACTTGACTGCCTGGTACTAGTTCTAAACGACTTACAGCTTTCCAATGCCACGGTGTGCTCCTTTGAGGGCTGAGTAATAATTTGTACATTGAGCTTATATTTAAATACTTTTTGATTTGTACAGTTCTATTTTAGGACTTTTCCAACAGTCTCATTATGAACTATTAAATCCAGTGGTTTTTCCAGTGATTGGTGTTGATCGTCTTTGTTTTCCTCGGAAATTGTATCACATCCAAGATTTTGGAAATATTGTCCTATATGTAGCACCTATTG
Organism: Schistocerca nitens; assembly: GCF_023898315.1. NCBI lineage: Eukaryota > Metazoa > Arthropoda > Insecta > Orthoptera > Acrididae > Schistocerca > Schistocerca nitens. The sequence goes on along the minus strand of NC_064616.1, from coordinate 240,353,749 downwards.
CGTTTAAAAGACTGACACCCACAATAAACAAACACGTAGATTCAGTGATTCAAAGTCAGGTTGTTAATTCTGTTATGCTAAGCAATATCGTCCACCCCGCTAGCGTAAAGTTGGAAGAAATGGCTTATAAATAAATGATTCTGTATTTATCTGACGCTAACGTATTTAACGAAAACGTTTTTAAGAGATTCAGGTCTTACAAATTATCTTGTCTGAATAACGGGGAAGCAAATATAGCAAATCAGCAACTATTAGAACGAATCCGGCAAGTCAAGCAAAAGCACCTGTGTTGAATGCAGCTTCCTTAACACTGCGTCGCACATGAATTAATGCAGAAGGCCCTGTTCTGCTACAAAATTCAAAATATATTCGTACAAACGATTTCTTTGTAGCTACTTCGTTTGACATTATTAATACTACTGTTACCATAGTTATCACTGTTTTCTGCCTTAGCAGTCAGAAAGAAGAAAAGAAAATTCGGGTTTGACGATGTATGGATGATGACGCAATTAGGGCCGGAAAGAAGCTCTGATACGTCAGTCATACGGGAGGAAATCAATCGTGGCCTTTCTACAGAAATCATTCACGGATCTGCCTTAATCTGTTTAGGTAAAACCTAAATCTAGATAGCCGGAGCGAGATCAAAACCCTTGTCTTCCCGAATGTGTGTCCAGTGACTTAACCACTGCCATAGGTCTCTCGGACTAGCGCACAGAACTTATTTCCTTGCTGTTACGGGAATTATAGGTGTGGTTAAAATTGGGAAAAGACCGCCCTTAAGAAAATGCACTTGATTGGGTCCTTATAGCCGAATGCTGATCCATCAAGTGCAATTATGGAATTGCACGCGAATGCAAATTTTTCTTACCCTGTACACTATCTAATGAAAAGTACCCGGACATTAATATGGGGCGTGTCTACCATTCGACTTAATGACGGCTTTAACTCTGTTGTGGACACTTTCAACGAGGTGACAGAATGTGACCATGGTTTTTTCGCAATATGTCAGTCTATTAACTGCATGCAAAGTAAGTGATATTACTTGTTGTGTGTACAATTCCAATGTTACTTTCGAAACATTCAGTCTAATTTATTTGTCATTTTGTTAATGATAGTAATTCTCTACTACACTAGTTAGGTAACCGTTCGTGTCAAATGCTAGTGTAGTCATTGTACATAATTCATGTGAAAAAATTAGAAACCAAGTGTAAATAACACAGCACTACTCCATTCGGTATATACAGGGTGTTACAAAAAGGTACGGCCAAACTTTCAGGAAACATTCCTCACACACAAAGAAAGAAAATATGTTACGTGGACATGTGTCTGGAAACGCTTACTTTCCATGTTAGAGCTCATTTTATTACTTCTCTTCAAATCATATTAATCATGGAATGGAAACACACAGCAACAGAACGAACCAGCGTGACTTCAAACACTTCGTTACAGGAAATGTTCAAAATGTCCTCCGTTAGCGAGGATACATGCATCCACCCTCCGTCGCATGGAATCCCTGATGCGCTGATGCAGCCCTGGAGAATGGCGTATTGTATCACAGCCGTGCACAATACGAGCACGAAGAGTCTCTACATTTGGTACCGGGGTTGCGTAGACAAGAGCTTTCAAATGCCCCCATAAATGAAAGTCAAGAGGGTTGAGGTCAGGAGAGCGTGGAGGCCAAGGCATTGGTCCGCCTCTACCAATCCATCGGTCACCGAATCTATTGTTGAGAAGCGTACGAACACTTCGACTGAAATGTGCAGAAGCTCCATCGTGCATGAACCACATGTTGTGTCGTACTTGTAAAGGCACATGTTCTAGCAGCACAAGTAGAGTGTCCCGCATGAAATCATGATAACGTGCTCCATTGAGCGTAGGTGGAAGAACGTGGGGCCCAATCGAGACATCACCAACAATGCCTGCCCAAACGTTCACAGAAAATCTGTGTTGATGACGTGATTGCACAACTGTGTGCGGATTCTCGTCAGCCCACATTTGCACTGAAATGAGGATTGGCACATTGTTGGATGAACCATTCGCAGAAGTGTACCCGTGGAGGCCAATCAGCTGCTGATAGTGCCTGCATACGCTGTACATGGTACGGAAACAACTGGTTCTCCCGTAGCACTCTGCATACAGTGACGTGGTCAACGTTACCTTGTACAGCAGCAACATCTCTGACGCCGACATTAGGGTTATTGTCAACTGCACGAGGAATTGCCTCCTCCATTGCAGGTGTCCTCGTCGTTCTAGGTCTTCCCCAGTCGCGAGTCATAGGCGGGAATGTTCCGTGCTCCCTAAGACGCCGATCAGTTGCTTCGAACGTCTTCCTGTCGGGACACCTTCGTTCTGGAAATCTGTCTCGATACAAACGTACCGCGCCACGGCTATTGCCCCGTGCTAATCCATACATCAAATGGGCATCTGCCAACTCCGCATTTGTAAACATTACACTGACTGCAAAATCACGTTCGTGATGAACACTAACCTGTTGATGCTACGTACTTACGTACTTCATGCCAGTACTGTAGAGCAATGAGTCGCGTGTCAACACAAGCACCGAAGTCTACATTACCTTCCTTCAATTGGGCCATCTGGCGTTGAATCGAGGAAGTACAGTACATACTGACGAAACTAAAATGAACTCTAACATGGAAATTAAGCGTTTCCGGACACATGTCCACATAACATCTTTTCTTTATTTGTGTGTGAGGAATGGTTCCTGTAAGTTTGGCCGTACCTTTTTGTAACACCCTGTATATTAAACAATAATATGACACAACATCGTTTTTTAGTCATTCAGAGGCATGTATGAAGCTTTAAGGTCGGCAGTATGAAGTCGATAAGCACACCTGACTTCCAAAGTAATTCCGGAATGTATACGAGAGTTGTAACTTGAGTTGAGGTGTAATTTCCAATACAGACAAACTCATAAGTCACCCACATGGTGAACGTTGCACACCATCAGTGACTCTAAAATTTGCACACAAATTGGAAAAAATGACTCCTTATTACAGAAAAAGTTAAGTGCACTAATTAATTAAGCGTAATTATTCAACAAAATACCTAGGAGTTACAGTTACGAACATTTTAAACTGCAAAATATGTATTACCCAGAACAAGATAGCGAAAAACCTGAGAGGTGTCAAATGAATACAAAAATAATTTCTGGTTGCTGACTGTCTTCAAGTAACGCAGTTTGACTTACTGTAAGAATGGTCTTTTTTTAAACATTTTACTGGCTTAAGGAACTGCAGACTCATCATATGAGTGCATTATGCTCAGAACTGAATTTTAACGGGATTTTACAGTTTATCTGTTGGAGAATCCGTGGTCCTCTCAAACAACTACCAGAACTGTCATATGTAAAGTGTCAGCTGTGTGCCAGTGGCCCAAAAAGATACATCGCCCTCGTTCCGTACCCCACAGGTGTACAAAAAGGGCTTTTGCATCAGGTGATCAGCCTTTACTATCCACACTACTACCGCGACATACACAGAGCGACAGCTGAGAAGCGTGTCACAGGCAAAATCTTTCTCACACACCCCTTGATCAGAGATTTTTTCGCTCTTGTGGGGACACTGGGCTCTTGTTCTGAAAGAAAGTGTTTGAGGCGTTTTCCGGACATTATGATTTGCATTTTCCCTCAAGCATTTAGAGCAAATTCCATCACACGTCTCCAGAGCCAGGATCGATGCCGTTCCGAACGCTTAGTGGACTGAGCTACGTTTTTTGTGCGCTGACTTGTAGGTATGTATTTGTGTGTGTGTGGACGAGACGTGAAACTCCAGCTACTTCCAAGCGTTACAGAACGAGGTGGCTCGCTGATTAAAACACTCGACCCTAATTGTGGAGAAATTGCAGTCACTTCCCTCCCCTTCTCGACGCTTTAATTTTCTGTGGTTAACATAAAACTTTACTCTGGTGGGATTGAATGCAATTACTTCCAACATACTTCTCAAACTGAGTACATGAAATGGCCGTAAGGACCCTGTTTGCTTTCGAAGAGACACTGAACACCAGTATTCCTTCCTTTGACCCCTCGTCCTCTCTGAATCTTCAGAATGTGTTACTAATTAGTCCACAAAATGTAATTTATAGCGCACATTCGCCCTGTCATGGAGCAAGATTATAGAGCATCTAAGTTTCACATAGGAGGCGAGGAAAGATTCTACCATACCGTTACAACATATGTAACTGTAAAGCACCTGACGATAGCAGCACGCTGCTGAAACATGTTGTGCTAAGAGATTTTAGTAAAAAATTAGTGAAGTTTTAGAAACTATTTTGTAAGTTTATAAAGTATGTGCCGTGCCATGTGGCAGGAGTGCGAGTCAGAAATCGCGATACACAGGGCATGCCGCGCGGACGATCAATACTAAGGCAATCCGCCTGCTGAGGCTGCGCCTGCGCGTCTCTCGTCTTTCACTTCCTCTTCTGAAACGCCATACGATTCATATCTGGTGTCCGTTCAAAGACTGAAACGAAGAAGGTAAATACATTAACGTTGAGGCCAAGGAAGGTAGCAACACACCGGACAAATGTCACCCCGATAGCCATCACGCTAATACGAGGAGCGTTCAACAAGTCATTCAAGGAATTTTTTTTCTCATCTAGTTTAGGTTGAAAGAATGCGAAATTTTGTGTGGGACATCGAGGAATATTCTCGCTTCAGCCCTTATAGTTTCACAAAGTTCCGATACATGGCGGCGCTATACGTAGCATTCTGAACGTTGCCTGTAACAGAGGTGCGTTCCAAGCAGAGAGCTGCCGTTGAGTTTCTTTTGGGGGAAAACCAATGCATCGCAGATATTCGTGGGCACTTGCAGAATGTCAGAGCTCGCAGTGAACAAAAGTACGGTGAGTCGTTGAGTGAGGCGTCTGTCATGACTGCAAACCTTCCTCACCCACCCTAGAGCCCGGATCTCGCCGCCTCGGACTTCCATCTGTCTGCCCCAATGAAGGATGTACTCTGCGGAAAGCAATACGTGGATGATGGGGAGTTTATTGATTCAGAAAGACGTATGTGTCGTGGGAGACAATATCTAGTTAAAATACATAATACGTTATAGTGTTCGTCGTCATATACTGTAACGAAATTAGAATCTTAACTAATCTTAAAGTTGAGGAACAAGTTTTTACTTTTATTTTTAGCTGTTTATTTATTTATTGCAAACTAGACCTCCCGCTGGTTACTTTGTCCATTTCTCACTGCTTATGTGGTTAAGGAAGTTCTAATACAAATACATTGTGTAGTTTTTCCCCATATCACTAATTACCTTTTTATTAGCTACCCTGATTGCTTTCAAAAATTACATCTCTCATTGAAAAACTACACCTCACACCGATCAGACTGACCCCGTTTTTCCATTTCCTTCTGAGAGGATATTGAGACTAGACTCTATTGCCAGTGGCTGATTAGGGGAAAAGGACACGCAATTAAGGTACCTAAAATTTATTTTTAATGACTATAAAAATTTTTTATTCTTCCTTCGGAATTCTACAACGCTTGCTGAATTTTCCATATTCCTTTTACCATATTACATTAACAATACATCTTGTTACCAGAAATTAGCCAGAATTAAATTTTAAAACTCAAGGAACTCTGCTGAAATTTAACCATTGTTATCTTTATAATCGACAGTTGAGATCTTTTAAAATGAAAAACAAGGTAAGTCACCCACATAAATTTATAACCAAGATAATTACACTTACCAAGGCCTTTTAAATTAAAGCCTTTTGAAAAGAAATATATACATGCAGTATTTTAAATTTCTTCACTTTTACCTGCCATTTTAAATTTTCCATACACTCTTTCTTTCTGTCGGATGCCAAAGAGCTCTTTATCGCTCGGGATATTGCGATGTTGTTCCGATCGCCCCAGTTTAGTTAAGCACGTGGCAATACTTCTTTCGCACCGGGAAGTGGTTTACATAACAGGTTCTCGTCTAGCTTAACGGGTACTGCGTTCACTTACGAATCTTGGATCAAACGCAACGGAAAACAACCCTTGGTCTGGTGTGCAGAAACCCAATATTGTTTTTTAGCAGTTTGCGAAGATCATTGAGGCAAATGCCTCTCGGTTTTCGCCCTATAAAACATTATACACTAACAGTTAAATTCGACAAAGCACACAACCGAGTTCAGACGACTCACAATCGAATTTCCGTTTTCGCGAAGTTTTTTTTTCAGTTTTAATAGATTTCGTGAAGTGCGTTAACAGTGGCAGCAGGAAGACCATTCAGCTGCAAAGTTATAAATACTAATAACTAAAACCGTGAAATAAAAGTAAAGTGAGCCACACGACTAAGGGCCACGATAGGCAGAACAAATGGCTGATATAGCGCGAGGTAACCTAAGGACATCACACAACACCCAGTCATCACGAGGCAGAGAAAATCCCTGACCCTGCCGGGAATCGAACCCGGGAACCCGGGCCAAGGATGCTTACGTACGTGTCACTTGTCAGAGTCTTATCTAGACGTATCAGGGGTCCCATATCATTGCTACTGCACACGCGCCATAACATTACAGAGCCTCCACCAGCTGACATGCAGGATCCATGGATTCATGAGGTTCTCTCCATACCCGTACACGTCCATCTGCTCAACATAACTTTAAACGAGACTCATCAGACCAGGCAACATGTTTTTAGTCGTCCTCAGTCCAATGTCGGTGTTGACGGGCCCAGGCAACGCGTAAAGCTTTGTGTCATGCAATGATGAAGGGTACACAAGTGGGCCTTCGGCTGCGAAAGTCCATATCGACCATGTTTTGCTGAATGGTTTGCACACTGATAATTGTTGGTGGCCCATCATTGAACTCTGCAGCAATTTGCCAAAGGGTTGCGCTTCTGTCACGTTGAACGATTCTCTTCAGTCGTCGTTGGTTCCATTCCTGCAGGATCTTTCTCCGGCTGCAGCGATGTCGGAGATTCGGTGTTTTAGCGGATTCCTGATATTCACGGTACACTCTGTAATATTTCTGGCTTATTCAGCCATCATATTAGGCTCCACGAAGCTCTTCCCAGGGCAGTGGAGATGTAAGAAGCATAGAGATGACGCAATGTGGGATGAGGTACCGGTGACAGATATCAGATGCGGTACCATTCCCGTGAGAAAGACCGCCTGCATGATGCTGCTGCTCCGTGATTGGCTGCTGTGTTCGGTGGCAGGGCGCCAGAACGTTAAACTTTAGTTGCTATTATTAATGAAACCTGTGATACAAATTACTTCATTTTTTAAATAAACATGTCTCAACAGCCAGCTGTCAATCAGTCATTTCAAAATTATTAAAATCAAAGTATTACTAAAACAAAAGTCTGACGATAATACTGCCGACGCACTTCGGTGGCGTTCGGGTCACGCGTTGCTGGATTGGCGGGCGAAGTGTCTCGGGCAGTCCGGATCTCTAGTTCTGACCGTTCCAGTAGACAGACATGGTGTCTGTTATAGCAGTATTTGTTTCACGCAATTTTATTTACTACAGTTCCGACCGTCGCTAGGTACAGACATGTTGTCTGTAATAGTAGTATTTGATTTATGTAATTTTATTCTCCAGTTCTGACGGTTTCAGTAGACAGACATGTTGTCTGTGGCAGGATGTATTTCATGTAATTTTAGCCAGATATAATGACTGCGGAAATATATGTTCAATACGTTGTAAATTATATTAAGTGTAAAATGTCTGACAAAACAAAAAAGATATCATCTTAGAAGTAGGGAAAGGGATCAAGTAGATATTGATGGCAATGATCCTTCAGATCAGCCACAAAACTTGCAAATAGATAACATTGTTGATGATCTACCAGATAATTTGCAAAGTTTAGATAATGAAACTGAAAATGTTTCGGAAAATGCTGATTCTGTGTTAAATGATCGTACGGAAAATGTAGACACTGTCGCTCCTGACCAAAACGACGTATGTAGGTTTGGATGATGACGTCAGACACACTGAATCTGACGTCAACATTGCAAATGAGCCAACAGTGGAGTCACACAGATTAAGTGATGGCACTGCTTCAGCTGAAACATTGCCAACAGTAGATAATGGGGAGATAGAAATCAGCAAGGAGGAAAATACGTTATCTACGTTATTATTACTTTTAAAAGAAACTAACGAAAACATACATAAAATAGATAAAGGGCAAAATGACACTAAAGAAGAGATAAAAGCCGAGTGAAGAGAAACAATAGGTGATGTCAGGAAAGCATATGCAGTAATGACTCAAATCAATAGCAATTTTAAGGCTTTAGAACAAAAGGTATCAAAATTTGAAGCTAAAACTGAGGCTTGTTCCAGAAAAATAGATCGAGAAACAAAAGAATGGGGTAAGAAATTTGAATTATGTAAGCTTGAGATAAATCAGAAGTTTGATTGTAGAATTAAAAAGCTGAATGATGATATGGGGGCTCAGGATTTTGTAATATCAACAATAAGTAGTAATGTTAGCCAAGTAATAAACGAGCAAAGCAAGGCTGCTAAAGAATGTAATGATAAACATGAACAGCAGTTAAGTGAGTTAGAAAACATCAAAGATGAGCAGCTGGTACTTAGTAATTAAACCTGTCATCCAAATTACTGCATTTTTTAAATAAACATCCCTCAACAGCCAGCTATTAATCAGTTCTGACCGTTCCAGTAGACACACATGTTGTCTGTTATAGCAGTATTTGTTTCATACAATTTTATTTACTACAGTTCCGACCGTTGCTAGGTTCAGACATGTTGTCTGTAATAGTAGTATTTGATTCATGTAATTTTATTCTCCAGTTCTGACGGTTCCAGTAGACAGATATGTTGTCTGTGGCAGGATGTATTTCATGTTATTTTAGCCGGATATAATGACTGTGGAAATATATGTTCAATACGTTGAGATCAAGAATAGTTTCTCGTGTCTATATCAATAGAAACGCGAGTGGCATCCCAAATGAGTTATAGTTTATTCGTAGCAGCAGTTCCTTGCGAAGTTAATTTCAGTCTCAAGAAAAAGAATCCATGACCTGCGTGCTGTTTTCTGCGCTGCGGACATCATCATCATGAAGACAGCAGGTTAGTGAAGTGTACAAGAACTTATGCATTCCACACAGGGCAGTGGAAACAACTAGGCACCTCACGTGTACTGCATGCAGAGTACAAATGTTCTCAGTGACACATCATCTGCAGTAGTGCTGAGGAGGTAAAGAAGGATGAAAGTATGAACGCTATCTTACTTTTATTCCTTTTTCCTTGCCGTAACTCTTGAAATAGTCGTACGTAAAACTCCCCACTTCATCGCTACCTCGGACGCACTGTGTCCCACGGCTCGTGCTGCGACTAAAATACCACGCTCAAACTAACTTACCTCATGATAAACTGCCGTTGTAGGAGATGTAAGCGGCCTAACGGTGTCAGACACTTTTTGTCTTATATAGGCGTATTCTGTCTGTTTACTTATCTCTGTATTTGAATACTCAGCCTACACCAGTTTCTTTGCGGCTTCAGTGTAATGAACTTAGGACAACAGTTTCAAATTACTCTGATTCGTCTGATTTATCTTTATCGGTGGCTGCAAACGGAACTAATGTCGGGAGCTGTTAAGGTAAGGTAGGGCGATTGAAGTACTAAGAGCAACAAGTAAAGACAGTCCAGTCAGTATGACACATCACATCTACTGTTTGCTACACAGTTACTCATATAAGGAGAAAGAAACGCAAGGGTTTAATGTTCTTGAGGTTACATTTTTGAAAACTTGCTCAGATTGGACAAATATGTCAAAAGAGATCGGTCGTCTCATTTTCGAAGGAATTGTATGGCTATTTCCCTTAAGTAAATAAGGGAAATTACGGACAACCTAAATCCGGATAGATGCAAGAGGATACATTCTCCTTTTCTGACAGAATGCGATTCCTATGTGTCAATCACTGTGCCACCTCACTCGCCAGAAAGTAAAATTCAGTGTATTCAGTTAGAAGAATTGTTTGTAAATCACACATTCCCGACAGTGACAGGAAAAAATTAAATTTTCGCTTATAACTCAGCAAGTCCAAACAATGTTAAAAATTGTAGATCCAGTTTACACTCACTGCACATTCGCATCGTTTTTGAACATTCTGCATGGTATCTGTTTGTTCTATATCGTGTCTCCCTACCACTTTCGCGCAACGACGCTCTGAGCGTGTTTTTTAGGGAATTGACTAGTTTGAACCTGGGACCTGTTGCTGGTAAGGAGACGTCAGACCACACATGACATGTAGACTTCAGAAGAGTTCAGTGAGGCTAGCGATGATGTAACCAAATACTTAATGATTTCAACGTCAGCTCCACTGCACTCCCTGTAAAAGAATCTTAATACTAACTAAATTTAGTGCAAGGGGTTCAAGGCTTTCCTATTTTTAGTTAACTGGTAAAATAACGTCGAAAAAGCAGTTAAATTTACCATTGGAAATTTTATTCTACTCACAAAACATTGTTTATAAAAAATGGTTCAAATGGCTCTGAGCACTATGGGACTCAACTGCTGAGGTCATAAGTCCCCTAGAACTTAGAACTACTTAAACCGAACTAACCTAAGGACAACACACACATCCACGCCCGAGGCAGGATTCGAACCTGTGACCGTAGCGGTCGCGCGGTTCCAGACTGAAGCGCCAGAACCGCTCGGCCACCAGCGGCCGGCATTGTTTATAAATTGCACTATTGAAAAGAGGAAATGTTTTAATACAGGATGGTAAAAACCAACTGCATTCAACAAAAATGTGAAGGAATATTCCCTGAATGGGTTTCCAAGTTCTACAATGGATCGAAGGATGACCTATGCCATATCACATCTATAATCTAGGTTTAAATTAAGTTTCACAAAAGAGAAAACTATCGAAATGGTCTACAGTGACCCTCAATTATCTTTAATTACTTATCTAATTTGTCGTAAATTACAGTGGCCGATGTGGCTTCTCGTTAACTATATAACAGAAAAATCATCGCGTTTCAGATTTTTACTCCAAGTGGCAAATGTGAACACCATGAGCTTAAATTGACGATCGACACTAGTATTACGCAAAAAGGGGGTGTAACAGATGAGACTTCTGCAGTTCTGAGTGAAGCTTTATGCGCTGTTATGCCGCATCGCGTGCGTTCATTACCTTGTCGGTGTTCGTCAGGGGGCGGCGAGCAGCACAGCTCCGCTCACCTCGTCGTCTCGGAAGCAACTCTCTCCTAACTTCTCCTTACTACAGTTTACCGAAGTTGGTTTAAAAAAACTATTTGGCTGTGTTTTCATCTGACCAGTCAGGGTCTCAATGTTAACCTTAAGCTCCGCCTACAAAAATTCTGTCTATCCAATGAGAAATGTTATACTTTTCGTGGTGGGGCAATGTTTTTAAAGTTTGCAACGTAACAGAGACGCGAAAAAGTCTCACGCTAAAACTTGCAGCTGGTGTGGTCCTTTCAGTGTTATCGTAAGATCTATACTGTTCTTCTGGAGGGCTCTATCTTTTAACATGGGCTGGGGGGTGATCCTGACGTAACAGAGACAAGAAAAAGTCTCACGCTAAAACATGCGGCTGGGGTGGCCCTTTTAGTGTTATCGTAAGATCTACACTGTTCTTCTGGAGGGCTCTAGCTTTTAACATGGGCTGGGTGGTGGTCCTATCGGTTAGCTGGCGACGTGAGTGTCTGTCCCTTATCGTAGGGCCTTCTAGCTTAACACGGTTCTGCTCTCGGCTTCTGTTCTCGTTTCTCCCCTCGGAACTGCGTCTGTCTCACGGTGGGAAGGTATGACATGCATTTAGGCATTCTTGTGTTAGTCTGTGGTATTCCATTTGCTCACTCGTTACTCGTATTACTTTGGTTAATTCAATGTCATGATTTATTCGGAGCTATGTGACATACTACTGGATTTGCTTATCATGTCAGGGTTTACATGGAAGGTGTTGGATTTTCCTGACACCTTACAGTTTCTATGTCGACAAACACAAGTGCGTTATCTCTCCCTGGTCAGACTTCTTTCCATTGTGCTCGAAAAAGGCAGCGCAATGGTTAAGACACTAGTCTCATATTATGGATTAGTGGGGATAGAATCTCTGTGCAGTCATCCTGCATTATAGTTTACTTGGTTCCCCCAGTGTCACTTAAGGTGTATGTTGAAATGACTCCTTGAATGATGCTACGCCAGATTTCCTTCCCCATTCTTGTTCAAACATGCATATGCTTCATTGCTAATGATAACGCTATCAGAAAAGAGAAAAAGTTTCTTTATATTGATTTTGCAATAAGTTGCAAGAGACACTCTGAAAGAAGAAGTGAGTAACGAATGGTTTTCACTCTTGTTCTTTTCTTCTTGTTAAGAGTGTAAGTTACTATACAGAATGACACAACTCACGACGAATAAACAAAAAATGAAGCCTGAATTGTGTCCACTGTCAATGGTGGTAACTTTGGTGCATTAGATATCGTATAAACATGAGGTTCCGATGTGATATGATTTGACGTGATGTGATGTGCTGTGACGTCGAACTTACTGACCGCGCTAATGAACTTGAAGAGCAGCTTGTGGGCCTATAGCAAGCCGGCCGACTGTTCGATACTCTTTCTCCTCCATATGATGTAATCCAAACGATTTATGGGCATACAAGGACACACAGTCCCGCCACCCTGCTATAAAAGTACTAGTTCCACAGGTGGCGCAGTAGCGTCTACAAATATTATTCTGGCTTGTGTGATTTAGAATTTCCTTTGTAGACCTGAATTTCTAATAGAAATAGATTCTCTACACGGACTTGTTGCGTCATCAAGAGGTGCTGGAATAATAAAACAAAGTAATGGTCTCAGCTCGTAATGATCTCTGTTTCGTCCGATATTACATGTAAACATGTAAACTGGTCTGTGGGTGTATGTGCGAAAGAGAGGGGGAGAGAGAGACAGAGAGGAAGAGGGAGAGAGAGAGATTTCTTACTTGCCGAACTTTCTTCTGTATGATATTTGGCGGATCTCTGTATAATATACATGTAATGCAAGCTGTCTGACATCTCGATATTGCCTTTGGCGTGGAGCACTACGACATATATGTAATACTGGCTGAGTACGCGGCATTACCCGGGTATGTATTTATTGTAATCATCTATTATCCCATCTCCTCCATCCCCATCTCTCTGTCCACCTCCGCCACCCCCTTTCCCTGTACACTACTGTGTCTATCTCCTCCTTACTAGCTCTCTATCTCCTCCTCTCCCCTACTTCTGTCAATCTGCTCCGTCCCCCTCTGTCCATCTGCTCGTTTTGCCTCTATCTCCTCCTCTACATCTACATCTACATACATACTCCGCAATCCACCATACGATGCGTGGCGGAGGGTACCTCGTACCGCAACTAGCATCTTCTCTCCCTGTTCCGCTCCCAAACAGAACGAGGGAAAAATGACTGCCTATGTGCCTCTGTACGAGCCCTAAGCTCTCTTATCTTATCTTTGTCGTCTTTCCGCTAAATGTAAGTTGGCGGCAGTAAAATTGTACTGCAATCAGCCTCAAATGCTGGTTCTCTAAATTTCCTCAGTAGCGATTCACGAAAAGAACGCCTCCTTTCCTTTAGAGACACCCACCCGAGTTCCTGAAGCATTTCCCTAACACTCGCGTGACGATCAAACATACCAGTAACAAATGTAGCAGCCCGCGTCTGAATTGCTTCTATGTCCTCCCTCAATCCGACCTGACAGAGATCCGAAACGCTCGAGCAGTACTCAAGAATAGGTCGTATTAGTGTTTTATAAGCGGTCTCCTTTACAGATGAACCAAATCTTCCTAAAATTCTACCAATGAACAGAAGACGACTATCCGCCTTCCCCACAACTGCCATTACATTCTTGTCCCACTTCATATCGCTCTGCAATGTTACGCCCAAATATTTAATCGACGTGACTGTGTCAAGCGCTACACTACAAATGGAGTATTGAAACATTACAGGATTCTTTTTCCTATTCATCTGCGTTAATTTACATTTATCTATATTTAGAGTTAGCTGTCATTCTTTACGCCAATCACAAATCCTGTCCAAGTCATCTTGTATCCTCCTACAGTCACTCAACGGCGACACCTTCCCGTACACCACAGCATCATCAGCAAACAGCCGCACATTTCTATCCACCCTATCCAAAAGATCATTTATGTAGATAGAAAACAACAGCGGACCTACCAGACTTCCCTGGGCCACTCCAGATGATACCCTCACCTCCGATGAACACTCATAATCGAGGACAACGTACCGGATTCTATTACTTAAGAAGTCTTCGAGCCACTCACGTACTTGGGAACCAATCCCATATGCTCGTACCTTAGTTAGGAGTCTGCAGTGCGGCACCGAGTCAAACGCTTTCCGGAAGTCAAGGAATATGGCATCCGTCTGATACCCTTCATCCATGGTTCGCAAGATATCATGTAAAAAAGGGCGAGTTGCGTTTCGCAATAGCGATGCTTTCTAAAGCCGTGCTGATGCATGGACAGCAACTTCTCTGGCTCAAGGAAATTCATTATATTCGAACTGAGAATATGTTCGAGAATCCTGCAACAAATCGATGTTAGGGATATTAGTCTGTAATTTTGAGGATCCGTCCTTCTACCCTTCTTATACACAGGCGTCACCTGCGCTTTTACCATTCGCTCGGGACTTTACGTTGGGCAAGATATTCGCGATAAATGCAAGCTAAGTAAGGAGCCAATGCAGTAGAGTACTCTCTAAAACCAAATTGGAGTCCCATCAGGACCTGACCGTCTACTCCTGCCCTTCTCTCTCTCAATGTCCTCGTCCCCCTCTCCCTGCTCCCTCCCTCATCTGTTCCTCACCACTTTCTCTTTCCACCTCTTCCTCTCCCCTCTCTCTTTGTGTATCACCTCCCCTTCCCTTTCTGTGACATTCTGACCCTCTTCCCTCTCTCTTTCCATTTCCTCCTCTTCCCTACCTCTGACGATTTCCTCTTCCCCCTCTACCTGTTCATCTCCTCTTCCCCCATCCCTCTGCCTGTCTCTTCGTCCTCATGCCTCTGTCCATTATCTGCACTTTCCTTTCTATGACCATCTACTCATCTCACTCCTTCCTGTCCGTTTCCTCCTCCCCTATCTCTGCCCATCTCCTCTTCCTCTTCTATGTACCTATCTCTTGCTTCCACCTTGCCATCTCTCCATTCCTCGTCCTCTCTTCTCTCCCCACGTTATCACACTCACCATAACAGGAAACTGGTGGGCCGGCCGCGGTGGCCGAGCGGTTCTAGGCGCTTCAGTCCGGAACCACGCGACTGCTACGGTCGCAGGTTCGAATCCTGAATCGGGCATGGATGTGTGTGATGTCCTTAGGTTAGTTAGGTTTAAGTAGTTCTCAGTTCTAGGGGACTGATGACCTCAGATGTTAAGTCCTATAGTGCTCAGAGCCATTTGAACCACTTGAATTTTTGAAGCTGGTGGTTCTAACCCCAACAGTATCTCTTTCCAGATTGCAAGTAATACACGTAGCAAATTTCGTTCAGTTCCTTCCAGGAGTTTAGGAAGAGTTTTATACCCATGACTTTTCCGTCATACACACATGTCAAATACAGTTCACGCATGTTTAACATATTTCATGAGTATTTGTACACATATTTTACCTGTATGTCTAGCGAATTTTGTCCAGCAGTTTCATTTTCACGCTATCGGGGGCACAGATATTTTTTTCTTCTAGGGATGATGGGGTGGTGGGTGGGGGGGGGGGGGGGGAGCGAAGGGAAGAGGGCATTTCTGTTCAAGTAAAAGATGTTCATTCAGATCAATATTGCAGAATACCAGCAGCTGAATTTTCGTAAACTATTTCAGAGCGTAGAAATGGAACCCACTAATAAATATTCTGGTATTATGGTGCTAGTCAGAAGTCTTAGTGCCAGGTTGACACGTGGGAACAACATCGAGGAAACATTTTTATTAATCACACAAGCACGTAAAGTCTTAACTGGCAAATCAGAATTAAGAGACGCTACTCTCCCCCACCCCAGATAGCCATTCAATACAATACACAGCTTGTATGGACCTCAAGACACGCCCACTAAAAGAAAATACAGAAGAAAAGTTCCAAGAGAACTAGATGCATATCATCTCAAACTATACAAAATTATATTTATATCTGATTAAGAACCTCAGTTTCAAATATTGAAATTTATTCCTGTAATTGAACTTAACTGTAGTAGGTACAAGCGTAATGTCTAAAGTGATATTTGAATATTTTTGCGGGAACAGTACCCGAACTCACATTTCACGTCTATAGCGAGCAGTCGCCTTACCGCTGAGCCAATCTGAGCGCGCTCCCCAGATCGACCTAAACTGCCATATGTCACACACCTATCTACTTCTTCTCATATATTTTTGATTCATTTACACACCCTCACACATCTCGTGATACCCTTGTAGATTTTTAGAATCAAAAGAACGAAAAGTCATACATTACTATTGTATTTTCGTCACAGGCCCGTCTTCGCCTTATATATAGGGTGAGTCACTAACTATTGCCACCAACAATAACTCCGAAAGTATGACAGGAGCTGAAACATTTGTGGGACAAAAGTTGCATGGGAAAACGGGGGCCATAATACGTTAGTTTTTGTTGTTAGGTGGGGTCGCTTCAGAGATATAAAGGTCAACTTTACTTTTTTTAATGGGATGCTGTAGTTTGGTACTTATTTTCTGATAGCGGCTATCGAGACGAATCCAATGATGTGTAACAGTAACGTCTTTGAAGGTCAACGAAGGTCACGAAGGTGGCGTGAACGTCCATTTACAGAAGGTGTTCGAAGTGATGACCATTGGTATCAATGCAGTGCTGCAATCTTCTTATCATGGATTGAGTGGTATTCCTTATCACATCGACACTTATCGAAGCATATGCTCTGACAATTCTCTCTCGTATATCGTGCAGATAGTAAATATTCGCCGAATACTGCGTATCCATCTAACGTGTCATTGACATGTAAACACCATTCGACGGTTTCGCAATACAACACTAATAGTAACGGTAAGAGTAGTATAGTAGAGTCAAGCGAATGTGAATGATGTATTGCTTCGAAGAACAAGTCGATATGCTTCTCATTTACGGAGAATGCCAACGAAATTCAGTGACAGCTAGAGACTTATTCGCTGAAAGATATCCTCAATGTATTCACCCTACAAGTCTTCCTTTTAATATGTGTATGATAAATTGAGAACAACTGGATATTTAACGCATCGGAAACATATCCGGCAAAGGAGGGTTACTAGCGAGGAAACGGAAATTGGTACTCTTGCCATTGTGGTTCGAGATCCTTGTGTTAGTTCGCGTCAAATCGCAAGGGAATCTAGCATGAGCCAGAATAGTGTTGTTCGTGCTCTGCATCGCCATAAATATCATCCTCACCATATCGTTCTTCACCAAGAATTCACTGGTACGGATTGCGTGCGTCGCATTGAATTCTGCCGATGGGCCCAACTTCAGATTCAGAGGGATGACACATTTATTGATATGATTTTATTTATTGACGAGGCTACATTCACGAACCGTGGAAATGTTAATTTTCATAACACGCATTATTGAGCAATTGAAAATCCATGTTGGTTGCGGTAAGTGGCTCACCAAAAACCGTGATGGTGAATGTATTGTGTGGGATCACCGAGGACAGAATTATAGGCCCCTATTTCATCGACGGAAATTTGAATGGTAGGAAGTACACCAAATTCCTGCAAGAAACATTAGGTCTGTTATTGGAAGAAATACCTTTAGGAACAAGGAATAGAAAGTGGTATCATAACAATGGGCGTCCGGCACATTTTTCGCTGATGGCTATAAATGAGTAGCAGAGACAATTCCCAAATCGTTGGATTGGACTCGGAGGAGATGTGTGGTGGCCGGCTAGTTCTCCAGACTTGAGCCTCTGGATTTTTTCTTGTGGGGATTCGAAATGACATTGTTTATAAAGACGTTCAACTACACCTGAAGATATGCGAGAGAGAATTGTCAGAGCATGTGCTTCGGTAAGTGTCGATGTGATAAGGAATACCACTCAATCCATGATAACATTGCAGCACTGCATTGAAACCAATGGTCATCAGTTCGAACACTTTCTGTAAATGGACGCTGACGTCACCTTTGTAACCTTCGTTGACCTTCAAAGACCATATTGTTTCACATCATTGGATTCGTGTCGATAGCCGCTATCAGAAAATAAGTACCAAACTATAGCATCCTATTTAAAAAAACAAAGTTGACCTTCATATCTCTGAAGCTACCCCACCTAGCAACAATAAACCAACGTCATATTATGGCCTTCTTTGTCCTATGCAACTTTTCTCCTAGAAACTTTTCAGCTCCTGTCATATTTTCGGAGTTATTCTTCGTGGCAATAGTTAGTGAATCACCCTGTATATTTATATTTGATGACGAACTACAGTTCCAAATATTGAAATTTAGATCTAAAATTCAGGTTCGGTCGTAGGTGTAGATGTAATACCTAAAGTGTTTTCGGTACTACATCTATACCTATTACAGTTAAGATGAATTTCAGGAATAAATTTGAATTCCGTATTACCTGACTTTTTAAGTTTATTTGAGAATTTGACTATGAATAGTTTTTGAGCTGCGAGTCTCACAATTGGGTAGTTTTATCAAATTTCAATAACTCTGAAGCTTAAAAGACACGGTAGCAGTTGTTTATGAAAGGTGCGATTTTGAGGTAGGTATTTACTTAACTTCTACGTTATATAACAGAAAATTGAGCCCCACGAACAATGCTAGGTTTCCTGCTTTCCGAACTGAATTGTAACAGCCCACATAGCATACACAACCCAAAGGCCGCTCGTGTGATGGTAGACAATGTTTCCTTGCTGATCACTCGACAGAGTGGCACGCACAGGACGCACCAGAGCAGTTCGGTGGGTGTTCAAAACGGGTCGATGACGTGTCGGAATTGAACGGTCACAGATAAAAATGAATGGAGATGACAGCACTGCAGCAGAAAAATTCTGAAGCTTGTTGACGTTGACGTTAATCGGGACCTTCGCATGTTATGCGACAGTCCTGTTGTGTCTAGGAATCCCGCCTACTGGGTTCGCTAGACAAACAATCAAACAAGTTGTATTAATGAGTTTTATTACAAAGACAATTAGAGATACTTTACTTTGACAATTAACAAAAGTGCCGCAAGCAAAGAGCGGCATACGAAATAATCAGTCTTAGCAGTGCCTGCTGATCTCTAACTGACAAAAGTCTTTCCTGAACTGCTGCTGTCGCGTTGTCGTCCTGGAAAGGAGGTCGGTCAGCGTGCGATTGGCTGATCTCATCTCACAGCCTTCTCTGCTTTGTCGTTGTCGGCGCCGGCGCTTGATTTTACCCCATAACAAGTTCATTTCAATTGCCTTCTCTCTCAGCACAGGACAGTGGAATTGCATACAGCAGGACGACAGTTTAAACTCGTGTCTGGCCAACCAGATTCAGGTTTTCTCTAAATCGCTTAAGGCAAACGCCGAGATGGTTCCACCGAAAGGGCATGGCCGATTTCCTTCTCCGTCCTTCCCTTATCCAAGTTTGTGCTCCGTCTCTAATGACCTCACTGTTGACAGAACTTTCGACACTAATGTCCTCCTCCTCAGCATAGTTGATCAGGAAACGAGGCACTTTAAAAAAACATGGCACGCCTTGAATAAAGTGATAATTCAGTATTCAGCCTGAGGACTCGTGTTTCTGGATCATGTCTTAGGACTAAATATAAGAAACATTGTGCAAAATGTAGATGACATCCATACCAAACGTATAATTCTACAGATGAATTACGACTTAAAATAATCGAAAGTAAAACAAAGGTAACAGCAAATAATAAACCACGTCCCTCTAATGACATATCCAGTTCCTTCTTTCTCTTTGCGATTTGTCTACCACCTCCAATTGTATAATAGGTACTTAACGATGAATGGCTAATCAATTTAGTCTTCTCTGAAAGGATAAAATACAATTATCATCTTAATTCAACTGATACAGCGGCATACATTATTTATTTTTATAGCTTATGAATAATAATAAGTGATAATCTACGTATTGATATATGACTTAATTTGAGACAGTAAATTTCAAAACATATCTGTCCTGTTTAATTCCACAGGTATATCTTGATTCTTGCCAAACCTGTGGATGACCTCTTTGCTGTGGCTATAGTTACAGGAAGCTATGGACACGGTCCTCAGGTGCATGCTTACAGGTAATACAGTTTAATGCAGTCATTAAACACCTCCCTGTTCAGCAGCAGCATCTCATCAAATGAACACACTGCTAGACCGTTCCAGCATAAACATTTATCTGCATGAGTCGTGAAATGCAACTCCAACCTATCCCACTGCATCACCATTGCTTGCTGAAAAGTATTCATCTTCTGATGCTCCTTCATTGTCAGTGCTTTCGAAACCTCATGTAGGAAGCATGGACACAGTCCTCGGCTGCATACTTACGGATAACATAGTTATTAAATTCATCCAGCGCCACCTGGTGAGGGTATCATGAACTAGATCATAACGGATGTCACTACACACCAACAGCTCAACATGCACTGAATGTTTACTGGCAATTTCTGGGGTGTGGAAGGATGGGGAGCGGGTGGTAGAAAGTGGGGGTGGTTGTAACACTGGTGGCAGTATTGGCGATTAGGAAAGTCCATCTTAAAACTTCAAGGCAAACATACACAAGCATGATCAGAAAAAGGGGGGGGGGGGCAAAGGACGGCTGGAAGTTAGGAGGAAGAGAGGACTGTGGAGGACAATCCACCAGCAGAATAACACTCCAAGAACACATTTCCTACCAAACTAAATAAATAAATAACTTACATCCTTCCCCTGCTGCAGCTCAGACTAAGGTTTTTCCTGCCAATATACAAGTGGGTGGAGGGTGGTGGCTGGTGTCATAGGAGCGGCAGGAGGAGCGAAGGGAGTCAGTTAAGTGGAGGTAGCCCAATTGACCTACCTTCCACAAAAATAGTTCCCACCATTTGCACTGGATGGACAGGTGTGTGACACCACAGGGCTGGAGGAAACACAGCGCCATTTTGAATAAATTATTTATGCCAGAAATAGCGTTGTCTCACTACTTACATCCTCTTCCAAGACAAAGAGTGCGGCTTGTCTGTGGAGCACCACAGTCAACTCTACTAGCTGCAAACATGCTACTTTCTCTCAGCGAGTGTTAAAGTCAGATGAATATGGTACATAGGGCCATATCAGTCATACGAATATGGTACGTAGGGCCGTGTTTAGGGTGTGTGACACACGTGTGCAGTTATATATTTACTATCGTCCCCACCCCTCCCCCGACCCTAAGGATCACCATTGCTATTTATTTACAGACTATCAACAATTATGTGTAATAACTTCATTTCTAAATTTACTGAAGTTTTAAGTAATATATAGAACAAAGCAGATGTACAAGTTAAAAAATTAAAAATAAGAAAATAACTACTACATTCAATAGCCCATTTTACTGAAAATTACCATAGGAACACCAAACTTGGACACAACGTCTGGTAAAAATACAAAGAAAACCATTACAGACTAATACCCCATATCAAAATTATTTCACTTAATGTGAAATTTAGTCACTCCCAAATACGTGATACAATACCATTTAATTGACCTTTTCCAAAATGTAGCGAACTTAAAGAAATGACTTCCTTCTCACTTATGTGTTTGCGAATTTATTTATCACTCTCTGAAAATCTGGACTGTCATGCCTAATTCTGTTGTTAGTATGCCAGGACTTATGATTTATTTATTTTGATTTTCTGTTGTCCATAGGCAGTTCTTAGTCCGTTCTAGAACAGGAAAGGACCTTTCAGCTGAACAGTTTGTTGCTGGTGTACAGCTGTAATTCTTGAGTGCTCGGTACACATTTCGACAGACATCACCAATTTTTATTTATTTATCTTTTTGAAACCATCATTCTATGAGAAATGGAAGAAAGGACATATTGTCACCAGCTTCTATCTTCATAGACAACTGATAGCTTTTAAAATGTATACATTCTTCACCAATATTGTTCTCTATGTCAGAACTATAGATGGCTCTAAGTTTCTCTGCAGCATCACAAATCTGAACAGCTTGTAATTCGTGATATTTGGAGAACTGAAAATCTTAAGTTATATTCTTTTTCGATATTAAATTTCTTCTGTAACTCATTCCGAAAAATTTGTACAGTCTTAGAACACAACATTTTCATTCTTCTCCAGATCTCAAAACAATCTGATAGTGCTTGTTCCTCAGGACATTTGCGTTCGCCTTGGGAGTCAGATGATTCATCCTAGAATTTCTTGCAGTTAACTTGATGTTTCCTTTCTTGATTCTCAGCAGCTGAAGGAGATGGATATGATTCCGAATTCCTGATCTTAAGTTTATTTTCAGCTGAATTCTCGTGAATTGAAAAAGATGTGTAAAGCTCACTTAAAACCATTGAAAAAGAGTCATACATTCCAACAGTGTTTTCATTGCTTCATTAAACTGTTGCAGAATACAATTCCACACTGATGTTATGAAAGCTACCTCAGTACTGCTACATTTTCTAAGAAGACCTACAGCTTCACGTTTACCACTATCGTTTTCTGAAATTATTCTTAATGCAGAAAACACAAGTTTCCACTCTGCATTCAAACTCCTACAAGCATACTCAAGTGCACACCATCGTCCACAATGACTTGAGTGCCATACTTGCAGAATCACAAAATGTTTCCAAGATGTTCCATCTGCCTGTAGAATCTGCAAAGAAACTGTACAAACCTTGAATTAACTCAAAAAACCGTATTGCAGCTGTGCAACGTTGTGCAACCTTGAGCCAACTAGTTTCAGCGAGTGATCCGAACACGGAATGAGAAAAATTAAAGAGTTTCGCTCTTCAGTCTCGCTTCAAGCTTGAATATGCACCAGACATTACTGCGTTATCGTATGACTGAAAGCTAAAATTTTCAAATTTCGGTCAATGTTCTTCTCAAGAATTAAAACTGCCCCAGAAAGCTTCTCTCCGGTGTGACCTGCATTTTCTATGAAATACAGGAATCTTCCAGTTGAGAGCTCGTACTCATTTACGTATCTAATTATTACACTTAAGCAGACTTTATGGGATATATCTGGTGTAAGACAGAAAAATATTTACAAGAAATAACTTCATTACATATTTTTTGGGTTATTGACCTCCCCATAAGTCGTATTATATCTTCATAAGTTGCTGGTGACACTTATGAAGTAAATCCTTTTCCAGGGCTAACAAGCCTTGCTATATGATCAGCGAAAAAGAACCATACTTCGCAATTAATTCCTGGCACATCATGAGATTTCCATTTTTCATAGAACCAAATACCTCTTTGTCTCCACGAAATGCTAAACCGTTAAGATACTAGCTTCTTATCTAAAGAAGCAACTCATTTTAGCACATTCTCATGCTGAATGGACAACTGTTTGTCATGTTCTATTCATCTGGTTTCCTCGGTTTTTCAATTTTATCAGGCAGTCTTTGTGGGACGTAAAATTTCCATGTTCAGCTATTCGTATTTCAGCATGGCTCCAATCACTGAAACCAGATGTTGCCAATGGCGATTCACCACGAAATAATTTACAACGTGTACCGAACAACGATACTTTGCTTGGAAAATATACAGGATATTCACGGTTGATAATTTTTTCATTCATCAAAACCCTCTGAAACAATTTTTTGTTGCAGGATCGCTGAGATTCCTCGACGTTTCACTGTGAGGATAAAAAAATAAGCATTTTTGTTTTGATTAACACCGTTTTAAACAAATATTCTAGCGTCTGGTCATTGTTTTCCCAGTAAAATGTGTCAATACTGAAAACCGGGAAATTCTCTGCTTTAGGTTGTGAGAATTCTTGCATTCCTTCCGGTGCTCCGAAAGTTAGAGCTTCTGCATTCTGTTTGCCCTTTAGAACTCTAATTTCGCCTACAGTTACAGAGCTACACTCTTCATTGTCACTGTCTTGAACTGCAGCTTCACCTAAAAGTTCATAGGCACGCGGATCACTTTCACTTTAACAACTGAAATATGATTCCAGTCGCGGATTTTATGTAAATGTTTACTATCCCTCTGTCTTTTTACTTCATCTTTATTTCGATACGCAGCATCGTTTAATCTAGATCGTCTGTGCTTACCACTATCTTAAACTGAAGAAACAAATCTGCGATGTAGAGTGTTATAACTGAACATACAGTAGACTCCCGACTATCCGGTCTAATGTGGCGGAAGTTCAAGCTGGACAACAAAAAAACCGGAATGGCCGGAGTTTTATGAATTCTCTCTTTCGACTCCAGCAGTACCATTAAAAACTCCCTATTCTTACCAAGACCCAATTTTATTATCATTTTCTGAATTCTGTAATCATTACATTTTTTTCGTTCATTATCCATTTTGGGCTCTTTAACTGAAACAAAAATGAGCGCAAAAAACAACAATTTAACAATTCCCGCACTTGGGATGTCTGATATGCAGCTGAAGAAACAAAAAACACAGGTTTATCAGGAAAGCTGCTCTCTGCGTGTGTTCATTATTGTTTGTGAGCTCTTCTAAGTTTGGTTTTTGGAGAGCGGCTCCCGAAATTTATTCAGTGTTATAATTGTGACCCCAGATGTGTTAGAAGCATAAGAGGTGAATAAAACATTTTGAAAGACCAGACAGCATTGTAGCCGGCGCCTGATTGCTAAAGATTTGGAAAAGTACAGTATGCCCATTAAATATTATAATATTACGGAGAAGTATTATTGCGATATTAATTTAGTAGCACGGATAGTCCAAAGGGTGGATAGTCACGAGCTGGATAGTCGGGAGTCCACTGTACACCGAGCGAGGTGGAGCAGCAGTTAGCACTCTGGATTCGAATTCGGGTGGACGACTGTTCAAAACCTACGTCTGGCCATCCTGATTTAGGTTATCCGTGATTTCCCTAAATTGATCCAGGCAAATGTCGAGATGGTTCCATTGAAAGGGCACAGCCCAATTCGTTCTCCATCCTTCTCTAATCCATTGGGACCGATGACCTCGTTGTATGGTCCCCTCCTCCGAATCAACCAACTACTGTACTTTGATTATATCAAATACAACAGAAAGAACTTCACTATGACCAGTTAGTACTCGAATGAATTAGCTTAGTTTTAAGTTTAGAGGCAGGACAGTCTTGTATTGGCGCTCCGTCAAATGTGTCAGCAGGGTATCATGTTGTTTTACTCACAGTACTCGCTACCTATCGTTACGCGGTCTGCAGTCAGCTGTGTGGTTCGAGTCCTGTTGTAGGCTACTTTACTTTTCGTTGTGTTTCTGTGCCTTATTATACAGTACTGTCAACCCTGGGTACGTATTATGGTGTTTTACCGTCTTCCAAACACGAATTCACTTATGCGTTTAGTGTTTTGCGCTGTTTGTACTTAAAATGGTGTAATACATTTACATTTTCTCTCTTCCAGTACTTGTTACCAATGGAAGCCTACAACTCGACAAGTGAAAAGGCAGATATGATATTCTGCTACGGTTTAGCAAATTGACTTAGCCTGAGAGCCCGTTTCCTCTACTTCTTGAACAATTTCTGTGCCCATTTATCTACAGGACGTTCAGGCCATAAGGCCACAGGATCATCATTTCAGACGGCGGTTCTGTCAGTGGCTGTTGGAGAAGTGTATAGCAGATCCACTTTTCACATTCAAGATTTTATTTACCAATGAGGCAGGGGAGGCAGGGTTCCCAAGACATGATGTGAATTTTCATAGCATGTATAGGTACATGAAAATCCCAAGCAATTCAGGAAACAGGGCATCAACACCGCTCTCAATCAACGAGTGGGTACGCGTACTTGGTGATACATTAATAGGGAGATACGTCCCACCACAAAGGTTAACTTTCTCATTAATGTGTTGCCTACCTTGCTGGAGGCTGTGCCATTGCAGCAAAGAATACATATGTATTTCATGCATGATGGCGCCCCAGCACACTTTCGTCATAGTGTGCGCGAAGATCTGACCCCAGACGTATCAGGACTGCTGGATTGGTCGAGAAGGAGGGTGGCGTGGAGGAGGGGGCGGGGGGGAAGAGGGGAAGCACACCTGGGCCTGCTCGTTCCCAAGCCTCAACGCCCTACACTTACGGTTATGAGGACACTTGCAGGATTTGGTCTACATCACGCCAGTCGACCACATGCGGACAGCACACGGTCGCGTCTTCAATGTGTGCCAGTAAGTACAACACCACCCGGGTATACTTCTAAGGATACGTCATTCCTTACGTAGAAGGGCTGAGGAGTCCATTGTCATGAATGGACACCACATTGAACACCTCCTGCACACACGTGTTTATCACATAAAGTATGCATTTCTGTACCCATGTTTACTGGAATTATCTAAGGAAGTATGCATTTTCAGATCTATTTTTATTGGAATTAGTTTTCTTGCTTCGATAAGTACTTCCACCTCTAAAAGTACTCGACACTTTCTTCTGAACACCCTGTATATATGCAAGCAAAATTTAATTTTTTATGTTCCTGCCGCCATAATGGCACACTTGCCTGCAGTTAACTTTATAGAAAATCACAAGCTACTAGCTGCAGGCAACGGCGGTGTAGCGCGGGCGCCTCCTGTTTGACAGGGATGATGTCATAGCAGCCTTAATGCACCCATACGTGGGAGATGTTATACATGTGGACTAGCAGCAGTAGTAAAATACGAGTTTAATGAAAGATACAAATATTTGTCAATACTTTGCCAATAAATTATTAAATGGCTGAATTCTGATACAATGCACACAAAAAAACTGAAGTAAACTCCGTCCGAACAGGCCTTGGAAGTCCCAACGGTTCCGACCGGCCACTCTGTCATCCTCAGCCCACAGGCGTCACTGCAGACATTGGGGGCGCGTGGTCAGCACACCGCTCTCCTGGTCGTATGTCAGTTTATGAGGCCAGAGCCGCTACGTCTCAATCAAGTAGCTCATCAGTTTGCCTGACAAGGGCTAAGTGCACCCCGCTTATCAACAGCACTTGGCAGACCGAATGGCCATGCATCCAAGTGCTAGCCCAGAACGACAGCTGTGTTACCACTGACACCAAAACTACACTTAAATAATTTTTTTCCAGTGCAAAGTTTTACCGCCCCAGTATTTTGTCGCCCTGTGCACCTGCTCACGTTCCACCTGCCTATATACGGCACCCTCAATCACTACCTGTGAAAAATCCCCTTAGAAAAATTTTATAAATGACAGTGCTGGAAAACCTCTACGTTATTTGATTTTCAGACATCTACGCAGAACTGAACGTACTCAGACATTTCTCTCTTCACTTATTCTGATCAACACGAAACAAACACACAATAATTATAGCGCAATGCAATCTGACCTTCAACAATCCCTACAAAAGAATGGCCCTGACTAACAATAACCTATAACTTTCATGAATCACTTACCTCACAAAAATCTTCGTTACTCGAACTACTTTAATACAGTGAGCGCCAATACTGCCAGCTAAATAAAGGATTCTAACTACTGAGGGCACTAACTAGTGATAGGCATAGTTAGCAAATGAAAGATTTTGATAGAGAGCAAACAATGTATTTACCTTAATAATATTCAAAAGTCATCATATATATATATCAGTTCATGATATCCAATATTACAAATTTACTCTTTCTGGTGGACACACGTCCAGATCGTCCTCTCTCAAAATTCTGCCATCTCTCGCCCCACATCCACCACTGCTGGTGGCTCACCTCCAACTGCACAACGCTACACGCTTTTCTCATCCAACTGCCCAACACTACCATAGCGAATATTCCAACAATACCAACCAGCCACAGACTGCACACAGCACAGCCAGTGATTTTCATACAGAGTGCTACGTGACGTTACCAACATAAAAATCTAAACAGCCTACTTAGATAACCCCCATGCTCCCCACAAAAAATTTTACAAATTCTTTTGGGCACTGGCTAATACATATTTGTTAAAAAAATTTATATTGACGCTAACAAATATATCAAATGCAAACACTTATCGATAGAATGTTGGTCAAAAGCTAAAATTTTCTCACAGTCCATAAAAACATTCCTGATCATTCACACAGCATTAATTGCAGTTTTTTTTCCCTCAAAGTCTGAGCAGTAAAAGAAGATGGACACGTAAGTAGTGGATTTACATGCAGTCTTGAAGAAGTAGTGTTATCCTTCCAACGGAAAGACAATGCTGACTCTTGGCATGCAGAATGGTAATGGGCCACAACAGAGCAAACCCACAGCAGAGTCACACAAAGTTTTGAAGAATATTGGTAGGTAGGTCATCACAGAGCAGACCCACGGTAGTCCTGGTAGAGAGTATGGTATTGGTGGGCCATCAAAGGTGCAGACACACTATAGTTCTTGTAGAGATGGCCAGCAGCCATCTGTTGCGACTGTGCAGGTGTACAATCACCATCAAAGAGTTTTGCGGACAATATAGCAAGTCCATAAACTACCACTTGTACACTCACAAAGCTTTTGGAATTGTCCTTAGAACCAGCAATGCTGTTAACCAGTCCCTTGCTGAATAATTAACACACATGCAAACAGTAACAGTCCCAACTTCTCATATATTGTGCATATACTATGACCAACAGAGACGTGTGCATTGAAATGAAACTTAATTTGAAGAACTGGTGTCTATACAAATATAAAATTACAACATAAAAATACAATTACAAAGGTACAAAATACATAATTAAATAACATAATAATACAGATAACGTTTGTAGTAATACAGGCTTTACAAAAGAATAGAAATAAACATATACATCAGTGTTACAGGAATTATAACATAAGTAAATAAATAAAAAAATTAGAATAGTTTTCAAAACACTAATTTCACACATGAGCATTGAAACAGAACAGAATTAATAATGTCTAAGCATCTTTACAAAGTAAATAATATAGTATTAGAAAAATTCTACAACATAACTCATATCAGACAGGAAGAACAAAAATACACAAGGGTTCACAAACACATAGCAGAATAACACACAAGGAAAGGAGATCTCCCTGAGTTCATCATTATTCCCAAAAAGTCCTATCTATACCTGTTGTCCCTAAACCATACTGTTTGGCTCATATCCTCTTTTAAAATAATTATTTCTCATTGTACAATACTCATTTAGGCCCAAGTCTTTTTCATATAACTTCTCAATGCATTTCTTCCATTTCATCGCAACTCATTCTCTTATATAGCCTACCCCATCTTAGGCTAACTTAAATCTACTGAGCTCAGATATATATACTAAGGGATGAGGCAATGCAGCAACACATAACAAACAGCAATGACAAAAAAATGCAGATTGGCAAAGCGAGCAGCAGCATATCTAAATTAGCAAAGCAAATGCAACATTGCAACTAATATGAGCCAACGTGCAGCAACAAAAAACATAAATCAGTAATAAAACTGGCTTAACAACGCAATACAAAGTGAAGTTCAGTAGCACTATGCCTGGCAAACAGCAGCATCAAATGGAGTAACTTATACCTAAATATGACAGAGCTCAAGCAGAAAAAATAGTACACTAAAGACAATATTGCAGATAAGGGAAATGTCTATTTACATCTTCATGTCTATGTCATTAAAGTGGTGCACCACAGCAACTTATTCTACAAAAGAAAATTACCAAGTACTTGAAAAGAAAATTATCTGTGCAGTTACTGTTATTAGTCCCTTCTTATTGTTCTTTCCTTTCCAAGTGCTCTTTTTCGAAGAATGTGGATCATAAAATTATTATTTAATACATCTGTTGACAGAAAGTGTCCAAATTAGCAAATGCATTTAATTTTATTTTATAAAACCAATGCTGCAACACAGCTGGAACCCAGATATCAAATGAAATAAGTAACTATGTACATCAGGTGTGCAGATGTAAGAATATTTCCCATCAGTTCATAAGCATTTTAGTAAGTAGCACAAAGTATAAGCTCCACAGTATAATCATATGTTTCCAAGTAAAAGCGTGTCATATTTGCGATGCTTTCTACAAAGGAATGTCAACAGCGAGGTTAATGGCCTCTTTTTTTGTTGTGCCTCTGAAAGGCTCCGTTTTTTTTCCAGGTGACTGTCGCATAGCTGGGCGCTTACAGCACATTACGTCAAGGTCACTTAGCTTTCTTACCGAAATATTTACGACAGCAGGTTCCGCTACAGTGACATCTCACATAAAAAAATTTCACAGGTCGAAGAATTACAGTATAAATGTGTAGAAACGAAATCTCATGAATAGCAGTGTTGTGATACATTCATGCATGGACAAACATGTTATAACTCTTAAAGTATGATTCTTGGTTTCCAACATCCTTTTTCACAAACCAGATTACCTAACTTCTACTCATCATTTATATACATATACACACGTAATCACATTCCTCATATAGCATCAGCTTATTGATCATAAACATACCTCAACAGCATAATATACATCATCATAATAATAATAACATCATAACACCCCAGTCAAAACTCAAAAACGTCGTAGCTTTCTGCAATAATTTCAAAACCTACAAAAAATTCTCTGCTGATTTCAATAGTGTCATCTAACTCAAACATACTTTAAAAATCATGATCCCATACCAAATACACCATTCCAAGCTCTCATAGTATCACAATGGCTCCGAAAAAATATGAACAGTTCACAAAGTAAAGACAAAATACAATTTAATAAATGTGAAGTTATCCAACTGTGTTACTGACATAGTAAAAAAAATGTTTGTCTCTCTCAGTTAAATGATCAGATAGCTGTGTAATTCTGTGTTAGAGAAATATGGTACCGATGTGTAAAGTTGTATAAGAAAGTACCATATTAGCTAGGGCTCCTAGCGCTTGCCACACACTTAGTACACAAAGTAGGAGTGTACCCCCTGAGGATTAATGTAATTATACCCTCAGGTGTTACAGATTACAGCAATGGAATGAAATGTATCACGGAAAACCTTTGTATCTTTGTAATTCAAAAATTTTTAAAAAATAGATGTTTTAAGTAGAAAATTAATCACTCAAATACGTGTACTGTAGCGCTAAACTGTGCCTCTTGTTGTAAGATAATCTCTGTCATTACTTAAGGGTAAAAAATGTGCCATGTGTCGTAATTATCGTCGTCCGTAAGCGAAGTTCTGTAGAAGTCAATGTACTCTCCCAATAATAAACAAAAGTGAAATGCTATGCGTATAGATATCGTAGTTATTACGCACATTACTGTGATCAAGAAAGTACTATACTTTAACGTATTTTTGTGCTATGAAAAAGGCTGTCTCATTGTAGCTATACCACAATAGTTACTATTAAAACATGTTTTACTTTCCAGAAGAATTCAGAAAAACTGTGCTGATATGAAACAGATACAGCGCAGAAGCAATCATATAAATTGTGGCACTCATTAGTAGCGTCGTGATATAATCGTCAAATAAACTAACCACTGTTTTATCTGGTATCTCAGAACGTACTTTAAATCTAGATCGTATTTTCAAGTAAACCAAAATGTTGCAGTAAAATCTCATTAGCAGTACCAGTACATGTTCTAAGTATGTAAGCCTTATAGTCGTTACGTAATCGTGCAACGAACAAGGAAGAATGTACACACAATAACACCGTGTTGTCTGTTCACTACAAAAATGCATTCGTAATTACTGTCTAAATAAGTTCCCTAGGTTCTTGACTGGATAGTTAACTTTAAAACATAGGCGCATGTTAACCGTTTCTATGTGTGACAAAGCGTACTAGTAACGCGAAGTAGGCGCGCAGTCCGGAACCGCGCGGCTGCTACGGTCGCAGGTTCGAATCCTGCCTCGGGCATGGATGTGTGTGATGTCCTTAGGTTAGTTAGGTTTAAGTAGTTCTAAGTTCTAGGGGACTGATGACCACAGATGTTAAGTCCCATAGTGCTCAGAGCCATTTGAAGTAACGCGAAGTGAAAGATTTTATGTCAAAGACTAAGTTAAAAAGCAGATTATCTCTCAATAAACGGTTTTACATGTGAAATGTTGTGCAATCCTTTACTCTTCCTAGTACGCAGAGTTTCAACTTCAATGCAATTATCATGTGGTATACATTGGTAAAGAATGCTCAAATTTTTCTCAAGGTTAGTGTCTATGTTATTTTTCGCTGAGCCAGCCGGCGCACGTGGTTGCCTGCGGTGCGAGTCATTGTCTGTTACCTTTGTTGTCACGCGTCGTTACTGGGATTTGGAGATCTAACTTCTACAAATTCACATTGTCGAGAGGGCCCTGCCCTGTTTGAAACCCACCAGTTCTGATTAAATTCTGGTCTGTTGTTAAGATTATATCGACTGTCGTCATGTCGGTAGTTTCTGCAATTTTTTTCTTGTCGGTCACGTGGTGGAGAATTTCTCCACGAGTCGTAACTGCGTGGTGGCCCATTGCGTCTGAAGTTATTCTGTCTCCCTTGATGATTCATTATGTTGTTTCCCATATTGCCTGTTTCTCTGTCTCTGCCATAGTCATTACCGCGGAGAGATGATCTTTGCCTGTAATTATTGCTACTCTGCCAACAGTTGTCATACGGGTGGTGTCTGTTTTGGTCACGATTTGCGTTGTAAGGGTAGCCTTGTCGCATCCAGTTATTATTTCTGTTATCGCGGAATTGCGACGGATGTGACCTGTAATTGTTGTGTTCCTGTTTTCGTGTCCGGCGATTGTCAGCGTCAATTTCCAATTCTTGTAATAGTCCCTGAAAAGCTTCGATGTCATCTTTGCAACGTCCTGCCAAATTAATATGTCGGAAATGTTCAGGCAATTTGATTGAGCAAATGCGAATAAGTTCTGAGGGGCTGTATGGGTTTGACAGATACAGATTCTTGTGCACAATGTCTTCAAAATATTTCACTAGACTGGAAAATTCAGATTGTTCGAAATGTTTCATCATTATGATGCTATGTTTTACGCGATCTTGAATACCTTGTAACCAATATGCTGAGAGGAAGGCATGATAAAATTCTCCTTCACTGTGACAATCGTGAATGACCGATTGCATTCTTAGAGCTGGCTCATTCTCTAAGTAGCCACACATAAATTCTGACCTGTGCTCTAATGACCAGTTGGGAGGAAAACAATGAGGGAATTGACGAAGCCATGCTTGTGGATGAATGTCGTTGCCAGAATTCTTAAATGATTTGAATTTACGTGTAGTAATGAACAGCTTACAGTGAAAATCATCATGTCGGCGAGTCGCATGTCGGTCACTGTTACTTCGGTTCGGCGGTTCCATCTCAAAATTCGGTGCACCTTGCCTATTTCTTTCATAATTTCCGAAGTGCCCTGTGTTATTATTTTGTGGCTGTTCCGTATTTCTATGTCCCTCTTCCCGTATTGGAGCGCGAGTGTCCTTTGAAAAATGTAATTCTTGTATTACCTGTGTCAACTGATCTTGTACTTCCCGGATTTCTCTTTTGTACTGTGTATTTGATTTGATTTTGATTTTCTTTGAATTTTTTAATTTGTTCATACTCTTCTGTGTCAGTGAAGGCAACCGGTCTTGTGTCATTCAGATCATCATCCACCTTTGTAGATAAGTTAGTGAACTGATCCGAAAGTTCGGCTACTTTTTCCGATAATGAACTGATTTCCTCAGTGTGTTTTTCTGAACCAAG
Source organism: Schistocerca nitens (assembly GCF_023898315.1). Classification (NCBI taxonomy): domain Eukaryota; kingdom Metazoa; phylum Arthropoda; class Insecta; order Orthoptera; family Acrididae; genus Schistocerca; species Schistocerca nitens. Next base: position 240,320,114 of record NC_064616.1, on the reverse strand, counting down.
TTTCAGAGTGCCCATTTGTGTTGAAAGCGCATCTATCATGTCCTTTATGTTTCTCTGAGTTTTTCAAGTTGCGTAACCGAATCGGTAGATGCAACTGAGTCCGTTTTAGCTTACAAGGTGTCGTGATTTTAATGAACAATAGTTTGCAGTTCTTTTATGGCTGCTTAGTGATTCTGTAATGCATATCCATGACGCGAAAAAATAGGTTAGAAATGCTCACAAATATGTGTTTTTACGTCATTACAGACTTTTTGACATTTCTATTCGATTTTAAGTAATTCAGCACTTAAACATACACGCGTTTGTGCAAGCGGGGTGTCTAACTTTTGAAGATTTTGTTCCAATGTGTCTAACTTTTGAAAGTTTTGATCCATTGTGTCTAACTTTTGAAGCTTTACTTCCATTTGTTGCATTAATTGTAATAACAATGCACTGGTGTCTGAAACATGTTCCTCAGTGCTCTTCGGCAGTGCATTTGAACCGGCAATATTCGCATTTTGAAAAGCAGAAAATGTGTCTAGATTTATTTGAGAAAACTGTCAGGACGCAAAACCTGAATTTACAGTATTTGCAAGATTGTGTCCTGTCATTTCCGATTCCTGAGGCGAGCTGTTGCCGACCGATCGATCGATAATGCTTCCCTGTTCACTAATTGTTTCACTGTCTACACCATTATTTGCCGCCTGGTCCATTTCCCTATGCACAGTTACCAAATTACTATGTTGAACATTAGTTACTTCATTACACGGTGGCGCTAACACACTTTCTTCGTCTTCACTGTCATTTCTCACATTACTTTGGAGCCTAGTATTACGTTTCCACACGCGGTAATTGTCACAATATTTCACACGATAACACAGAAAAGCACAATTTGAAGAGTAAAATAAGAAAACACATTAACATAGCACTGAAAATAATATCTAGTTAATTGCAAGCGCAGATGCGAAATACTTGATGCAAATCTACAAGCACGCCACAACTGTTTTACAGTACAACAGTGCAAAACTAAAACTACAAGGAAGATTCTCCCTACAATTACGCGCTAGCAATGAACAACACCTACACTAATTACATAAACTACAAGAGACAATCAGAAGATTCCAGTGAGGTATCCTCGGCTAAGGGACGACATATGAAACATCCTCTTAGAAAAATTTTATAAATGACACTGCTGGAAAACCTCTACGTTATTTTATTTCAAACAGCTGGGCAAAACTGAACGTACTCAAACATTTCTCTCTTTACTTATTCTGATGAACACTAAACCGACACACAATACTTTTAGCGCAACGCAATCTGACTTTCAATAATCCCTACAAAAGAATGGCCCTGACTAACAATAACGTATACCTTTCATGAATCAGTTACCTCACAAAAATCTTCGTTACTCGAACTACTTTAATACAGCGAGCGCCAATACTGCCAGCTAAATAAAAGATTCTAACTACTGAAGGCACTAACTACTGATAGGCATAGTTAGCAAATGAAAGAGTTTGATAGAGGACAAACAACGTATTTACCTTAATAATATTCAAAAGTCATAATATATATATATCTCAGTTCATGATATCAAATATTACAAATTTACATTTTCTGATGGACACACGTCCTGATCGTCCGCTCTCAAAATTCTGCCATCTCTCTCCCCACATCGACCACTGCTGGCGGCTCACCTCCAACTGCACAACGCTACGCGCTGTTCACATCCAACTGCCCAACACTACAATAGTGAATATTCCAACAATGCCAAAAGGCCACAGACTGCACACAGCACAGCCAGTGATTTTCATACAGAGCGCTACGTGACGTTACCAACAAAAAAACCTAAACAGCCTACTTACACCAGCCATGACCTGAAGTCATACCCGAAGCTCCCGTACACCATAACGCCTTAAGTAACACAGATGTGCTTCTCCAAAACATTAGAAGAATGGTAAATCTTTCCGGTCGCCACAGAACTCGCCGATGACTGTCATACGCGATTCGTGGTTGAAGACATGCGACACCATTCATCAGTAGTCCTTGCTTCCCAGTCACGGTACCACTTCATGCGTAGTCGTTTGTGTTGAGGTGTTAAAGATAGCAGGGATCCAGTAGTCCAGTTGCTTTCAGTCTCCGACTAGTGATGCGGGATGACACAGAATGTTGCAGAGAATCCATAACCTGATCTCGAATGGCAGAAGCGGATGCGCCGGGTCTACGACGTTCTTAATGCACAATTCGGATATTCTCCCTCGTGGCGGTCAGACTTCGTCGGCTGGAATCTTGACGACGAGGATGCTTGCCCACACGTTCCCGTGCGGTCCAACATCGGACCACTGTCGCGGACCACTGTCGCACCCGAATGCCCCACAAATCTGAATTCTGTACTGTTCGACCAGCCAGCCAAACGGATACCCACAACGAGGCCACTTTCAAATTCTGACAGCTGCTGTGACGCTCTCTTGCACGAATAAACGGCATCTCCGTGTCCTTCATAGTAATCTCTCAAATCATGATACAGTTCACGCCCCTTATACAGGGTGATTCACGGAGATATGCAAATATCTTAAAACATTACTCTACAAGCAAAACTAAACAAAAAAGTTCATAAAAACATAGGTCCGCAAATGTTTAGTGACGGAATTACGGCTAATAAAAGGTTTTAACTGAATCTAATGAAACATGTCCCAGACGTGTAACTGCAGTGGTTTTCCAGAACATCCAGAGAAGCAAAGATTATTATACACTAGGTGATCAAAAATATCCGGACACCTGGGAGAAAATGACTTCCAAATTCGTGGCACCCTCCATCAGTAATGCTGGAATTCAATATGGTGTTGATCCCTCCTTAGCCATGATGACAGCTTCCACTCTCGCAGGCACACGTTACATCAGGTGCTGGAAGGTTTCTTCGGGAAGATAACCCATTCTTCTTGAGTGCTGCACTGAGTAAAGGTACCGATGGCGGTCGGTGAGGCCTCGCACGAAGTCGGTGTTCCAAAACAGCCCAAAGGTGTTCTATAGGATTTAGGTCAGGACTCTGTGCAGGCCTGTCCATTACAGAGATGTTACCGTCGTGTAACCACTCCGCCACAGGCCGTGCATTACGAACAGGTGCTCGATCGTGTTGAAAATTGCAATCGCCATGAACGAATTGCTCTTCAACAGTGTGAAGGAAGCAGGTGCTTAAAACATCAGTGTAAGCCTGTGCTGTGATAGTGCCACGCAAAACAGCAAGGGGTTCAAGCCTCCTCCACGAAAAACACGACCATACCGTAACACCACCGCCTCCGAATATTACTGTTGGCACTACACACGCTGGATGGTGACTTACACCGGGTATTCGTCATACCCACACACTGCCATCGGATCGCCACATTGTGTACCGTGATTCGTCACTAAACACAACATTATTCCACCGTCACACTCCTTACACCAAGCGAGGAGTCGTTTGGCATTTACCAGCGTGATATGTGGCTTATGAGCAGCTGCTCGACCATGAAATCCACTTTTTTTTCACCTCCTGCTTAACTGTCATAGTACTTGCAGTGGATCCTGATGCAGTTTCGAATTCCTGTGTGAATGTCTGGATAGATGTCTGCCTATTACACATTACGACACTCTTCAAGTGTCGGCGGTCTCTGTCAGTCAACAGACGAGGTCGGCCTGTACGCTTTCTGTCTGTACGTGCCCCTTCACGTTTCTATTTCTCTATCACATCGGAAACAGTAGACGTACAGATGTTAGGAATATGTAAATCTTGCGTACGGACATATGACACAAGTGACACCCAATCACCGGACCACGTTCGAAGTCCGTGATTCCGCGGAGCGTCCAGTTCTGCTCTCCCACGATGTCTAATGACAACTGAGGTCGCTGATACGGAGTACCTAGCAGCAGATGGCAGCACAATGCACCTAATATGGAAAACGTATGTTTTTAGATGTGTCCGAATACTTATGATCACGTAGTGTACGCCATGCCCTAGCGCTCTTTCCTGACGCACCTTGTAGTGGATGTGATACAGCGTTGTACACAATGGTTCCGTATTCGAATCGAGAACCTGCGGAAAGGGAAATGGCAATGGGCGGCGAGCAGCGAGGTTGTACCAAGAGACTAATCCCCGCTGACAACAACCACAGCATTCTATGTTTGCAAGAGTCTTTCGCCGTTTCTCGGAGACAGGGTCGTTTCAGGAAGCAGGAAACGATGAAGGACATACCCTAAATGTTCGGACACCAGACTTGGAGGAAAAGGTGATTAACACCAAGGAATGCGACTGCCGAGTCAGTGGCAGGCAGTTGCCCCGTCAGTACAGGATAAGCCAGACGACAGTGTGGAACATTATCCATGACAATTGTTGCTACCTTATCGCTTACAGTGTGTGTAGTGCTTACTAGCGACAGACTTACCACATCTGAAGCAGTTTTGTCACTGGTTTCTTCGCTAGGTAACCATGATTCCGCGATTTGTGTCATCCATTGTATTCACAGAGGCCAAATTCACGCGGAGTGGTATCTTTGACTGTCATAACAGGCATTTGTGGAATAGTATGCAGAACCTCCATGGTATGGTGACAGCGAATCATCAGCAAAGGTGCAGCCGGAACGTGTGGGCCGAGGTAATTGGCGACCGTATTTTGGGACCAGTCTCCCATCCACGTCACCTAACAGGCCGGAGCCGGCCGATGTTGTCGAGCGGTTCTAGGTGCTTCAGTCCGGAACCTCGCCGCTGCTACGGTCGCAGGTTCGAATCCTGCCTCGGGAATGGATGTGTGTGATGTTCTTAGGTTAGTTAGGTTTAATTAGTTCTAAGTATAGGGGACTGATGACCTCAGATGTTAAGTCGCACAGTGCTTAGAGCCATTTGAACCATTTTGAACAGGCGCGAACTATGGGCGTTCTTGCGTGTGACTTTGCCTCCCCTGCTGGAAGAAGTACCATTGATGATTTGAAGGGTTATGTGGGTGCTACATGATGGTTCCCCAGCCCACCTCGCCGTTAACGTCCGGACGCATATTAATCTTGTCTTCCCTGGTCGATGGATCGGACGAGGGATTCCAGTTACACAGCCTGCCCGTTCAGCTGCTCTCAACCCGTGCGATTTCTGGTTATGGGGCCATCTGAAAAGTATCGCGTCTGCAGAGACTGTTGCAGATATGGAGACACTGGAGCCGCGTATTCATGCTGCCTTTGAAACTGTTCGGATGCAGCCTGGACGACGTGAACGTGTGAGACAGAACTTGCTTCAGCGCGTACACGTATGCATTGAGGCACACGGAAACCATTTTCAACACATGCTGAAACTGTGGCTGCATGGACGAGCGTATATTAGACCGCAGTCTCTGTAATAATGTATGATTAAATATATTGTCTCTAGCATGGGAACCATGCATTTCTGGACGTAAGTTCATTAGACCTATTTTGCTCCGTGTCCTCTCATGGATCAATCCCTAGAGTTAGTACACTGTGGAAAAAAACACCCTGTAGAAACGTAGCGCAGGGCATCTCAGACGTCAGCAGGGGGGCTGGTGCAGACCGCGCGTGGCACCATCCAGCTGAGCGGGGCTGACGTAAAGATCGTGTGAAGGTAATTGGCGAGGAAGGAGTGGTATCGCAATCGGTGCTTCATTTCATTATGGGCGGTTCGTAAGTACTGCCAGAGGTCAATGCGTGATTTATCGCCATCATTATGCAGGTACGAGATAGTCCATCCGTTGACCCATACAATAGCGTGAGTTTTTCTGGCGGGGAAATACGTGTCCTCAGGATGGATGAAAGCCCATGGCTCAATCGAGTCCGACGAAATGCGCAGTTAGCAGGCACCGAACTGTCGACCCAGTTTACAGACGTCATTGGCGGCAGTACAAATAAGGTGGCAATCATCATCGTCCACGAGGTGATACCCGACAATCCGATTGCGTGAAGACATTGATTTGTGGCGCATTTTGTACATACAACATGATAACATGTTGGAGGCAAGTAAAGGCTGGTTGACATGGCGCCAAAGCTTGGACCACCGCGTCGATGGATGTGTGAGTTCTACGTTGTTGAGGGATGTACAGCACAGTAGTGGAGTGTGAAAACCTTTGGTTCGAGGAAGGCGCGTCTTAACTAAGTGACTGAAGTCAGTGATGAAATGAGAAATATGTGCCATATGGGGCGTGATGTGTCCTGCTGATACCGGTGGTGATATGGTTGTGGGCATAAGGATGTCCACTAAGCTGCACGTAAGGGAGGCGCCCCGGCCCAAACCTTGTGCATGGTGGTCATGTACATAGACGCCTCTCGGAGTGGCACTTTGGGAAGACCGAGGCTCCCAGCTCTCATGGGGGAGGATGAGCGTCTCGTAACGAACCTTAAAGAGGGTACCGGATGTAAGAAAGTAGCCGAACGCGACCTGGATGCTGCGTCCAGTATCTGATGGCAGTGGAATGTGGACCATCTTGGACGCCATATGTTGATTGAGGTATTCCATTCTTTATAAAGAATTGGGTCGGCGGAGGAGACTTTGTCGCGCAGATAAATTAAAAACTACGCTGAAAATTAGTGGCAACGGAGCGGCGCACGGTGGGGTTGAAAATAATACCAAAGTATCGTAGGTTCTGCACACACTGGAGGGGTGCTAAGTTGTCGTGTGAGAGGCCGCGTCCAATGGACATCGCCGAGGCTTTAGCGACATGCCTGGCACTGCTTGCTGCTGCTACGTACACTGCTATCAAATCGGCTACTATTTGCGTTTTGATCGGCGAGCGGACTAAGAGGAGAAGCATGTCCTCATAAGCAGGACAGCAAAAATTCTGCTATCGCAACGTGAGACCAGATAGGTACTTCAGCTAAGGAGATGGGTAATCGCTCTATTCCCGCTGAGAGAGTACTTGCGCTCGGTATTCTGCATTATTTTCCCATCCTTATAACACATGCCGATCAAATAAGGTCTTCTGTAACAGTTTAAATTTCGTGTTCATTTTTGACCTGTTATAAGTTTGTAGCACACATCTGATTCTCTCAGTAAATGCTCTGTTCTCTTCAGCATGAGCTACCCTTACACTCGTCGAATCTACACGGAACCTCACACACCCCTCAGATAGTAAGAGAGAGTTGCTGGGAATAGTGAGTGGATGTCATAGGGACATACAACAATCAATACTTCCAGTATGGCTGATACGTAGCACTTCACCTGGCCTCGGCCGGAGGGTTGAGCGTGGGTGGAGCACCTGGCTGTTTCCATGGTTACGGCCGGCGCGGACAGCTATTGAGCGAGCGGCAGCGCCGGCGGGGGGAAATGCTGTCTTTCATATAATGAGTAACTTAACCGTTTACTAACTGCGCTGGCTTGCAACGTGGATGTCCTAGTCTGGAGTCCCTACCTGAACTAAGTTTGTGTTTTAAAATTCATTTTACTGAGTGAATCAATCAGACTGACAGAAAGCATTCACGGAAATGGTTGCGGATATATTTCAGTAACGAATATAAGATTATGCAAGTAAATAATCAGGATTATAAGGCAGTGAATAAATTTATGATGAGTGTATCAATAAATGTACTGTTCGCATGGCCGAATGGCCGAAAAGCGAGAACTCAGTACAAAACAAAATTAATTTTAGAAGAGACTACGCGCAAACGAGAAAGATAAGCCAAGGGCATCTAACTCGTTATTGTAATTTTCTGAACAGACAACATACAGGTACATAATTACTTGCTGGTGCTGAAATTTATATTTCGAAGTATGTCATTTTGGAAAAATTTCAGTTCACGGTGCGAGATCTTTCAGATTAAAATTATGTTCGCCTTCTTCCTCTTGTTTGTTCTGTGACGTAATCCATGCAAAATGAGCTGTAAAATTGCAAAATTTATCGTTTTCCATCATAAGGTAACGTACTACTCACCAGAGATACAGCGTGTTCTGTTTTGTTGACTTTTAGCAGCAACACTAGTACAGTATAAACAAAAATAACGCCTTTCCTTACAAATATATACCTCTCTTCTTGAAGAAATGCAAACAGGAAACGTTTCACACAATAAATTCTTGTTTTAAGTAAAAAAGTATTTCTGTCATCCCTTAAAAAATGCAAACTGCATACACTTCATGTAATGAATATTCACTATTAGAGTAAAATAAATTGTTTGTTCCTCATGGGACTCACTGCTGAATACAGCGATAATGAGAACATTTTCATAAATTACAAATCGCAGATAATGTTACATACCGAATATAAGACACAATTATTGTTGTTCATAGACGTTCACATGCTGTTAGCTAAATTTATATTCCACGGCTGTGCGAAACATGATCCGTTAACAATTTTCCTAGTTCCTAATAGGTTCTCACTAAAAGCAAGACTGAGTTTAGGCTGCAGAACATGCAGATATTTATTCACATAATTGATTACAGTTGATAAGGTGTAAGATGAACTTCGAAACAAACAAACAGGATGCAAAAATAATAATTTCTAAATTCACAAACCCTCTAAGCTATTACTTTTATAGAAGAAGCACAGAACTTAGGGTCATGCGTTATAATTGGCCTTGGAATAAGAGAGAAACATAGAAAAGACATGGTGACAAGAGCCAGTATGACAGAAGAATTCAACAGCCTACGCAATTTGAAAATTAAATGGACAGCACTTGAGCAGTACATCAAGCAGAAGAAAGGGAAGCTGAAACCACAACCTCTCAAAAATTACGTGTCAAATCAGTCTCGTTGACTTCTTCGTCAAAGGAGAGATAAACTGATTCCAATTTATTACACTAATCAGAATACTAGAAGAAGATGCACGACTCTTTCATCAAAATACCCATTGCTATTCGATATTCTCCCACGAAAGTGGAAGAAAGAATTAGTCCCATGTGTGTGTGTGTGTGTGTGTGTGTGTGTGTGTGTGTGTGTGTGTGTGTGTGTGTGTGTGTGTTTGTGTGAGTGTGTGTGTGTGTGAGTTTGAAGACATTGGAGAGGGAAGGACCACGGCGGTGGGGGTAGTGAAGCTCGGTGCGAGGCGGAAGGAGGGATCTAGAGTCATGTTCAAAAATAAGTGTCCAATCAAAATGTCAAAAGGATTTCTGTTGAAGAATATACAAGGGAGGAATAAGAGAATCGTGGATATTGCCTAAAGGATGGGCAGTCAAGGCGCTATTACGAAAGTATTATTAGTGGACATTATAGGGTGTGTCCATCCTTCACCTTTGTCGTGAAAAGACAGTTCTGAGCAGTGAGTTTCATTCTAAAACACTCTTTAGTTACAAGTCACAGAAAATTTATAACAAAAAGAGTTTACAGAGTAGATTAGATTAGTACTTGTCCCATAGATCATGAATACGACACTTCGTAATGATGTGGAACGTTTCAGGTTAAAAAAGGTGTCTATACAAGATATTAAGTTACATAAAATATTACATGACACTTAATATTTTTAATCTTTTGTTTGGGTTTGGGGTGGGGAAATTACCCACTTACTGTATCCAAAAATTCATCTAATGAGTAGAAGGAGTTGCCATTCAGAAATTCTTTTAATTTCCTTTTAAATGCTATATTGCTATCTGTCAGACTTTTTGTGCTATTACGTAAGTGACCAAAGACTCTTGTGGCAGCATAATTTACCTCCTTCTGAGCCAAAGTTAGATTTAACCTTGAGTAGTGAAGATCATCCTTTCTCCTAGTGTTGCAACCATGTACACTGCCATTACTTTTGACTTCGTTCGGATTGTTAATAACAAATTTCATAAGTGAATATATATATATATTGTGAGGCTACAGTGAAAATCTCTAGCTCTTTAAATAAGTGTCTGCAGGATGATCTTAGATGAGCTCCAGCAATTATTCTCATTACACGCTTTTGTGCAATGAATACTCTTTTACTCAATGATGAGTTACCCCAGAATATGATGCCATACGAAAGCAGAGAATGAAAATAGGCGTGGTAAGCTAATTTACTGAGCTGTATATCGCCAAAATTTGCAATGACCCTAATAGCATAAGTAGCAAAAGTCAAACGTTTCAGCAGATCTTCAGTGTGATTTTTCCATTTCAACTCCTCATCAAGGCATACACCTAGATATTTAGAATATTCTACCTTAGCTACCGATTTCTGAACGAAGTCTATATTTATTAATGGTGTTATTACATTTACTGTGTGGAATGTATATACTGTGTTTTGTCTAAGTTTAATGAGAGCCCATCTGCAGAGGACCACTTAACGATTTTCTGAAAAACATCGATTACAGTTTCATTAGTTAATTCTTGTGTATTGGGTGTGATAGCTATATTTGTATCATCGGCAAAAGGTACCAGCTTTGCATCTTCGTCACTGTAGAATGGCAAGTCAATAATGTACGTTAAGAACTGCAGAGGACCCAAGACAGAACCTTGCGGCAACCCATACTTGAATGTTCCCCAGTTTGAGAAATCACAAGTTCTTTGCATATTATGTGAACTGCTTATTTCAACTTTCTGCACCCCTCCAGTTAGGTATGATTTAAACCATTGGAACATTGTCCCATTCATACCACAGTGCTTGAGCTTATCTAGAAGTATTCCAGGATTTACACAATCAAAAGCCTTTGAGAGATCACAAAAAGTCCCAACGAGTGACTTCCGGTTATCAGAGCATTTAATATTTCATTAGTGAAAGTAAATATAGCATTTTCCGTTGAGAAACCTTTCTGGAAACCAAACTGACATTCTGTTAAAACTTCATTCTTACAAAGGTGTGAAGCTACTGTACAACACATTATTTTTCAAGAATTTTTGGTAAGGCAGTCAGAAGAGACATTGTGTGGTAGTTGCTGACATCAGACGTATCCAATTTTTATCCAGTGGTTTAACAATGGCATACTTCAGTCTATCTTGGAAAATACCCTGCTTCAGAGAGCTATTACATATGTGGCTAAGAGTCCCACTTATCTCTTGGGAAGAAGCTTTTATTATGCTGATGGAAATGCCATCAATTCCATGTGAGCTTTTATTCTTGAGAGAGTTTATTTTATTTCTAATTTCAGAAGGAGAGGTGGGTGGAATTTCAATTGTATCAAATTGTGTGGGTAAGTCCTCTTCCATTAACTGCCTTGCTTCTTCTAATGAACATTTAGATCCTATTTTCTCTACAACATTTAAAAAAATGATTATTCAAAATGTTTTCGACTTCCAGCTAGTTGTTTGTCAAGTTTCCATTCGCTTTGATGGTAATGCCATCATCCTGTACTCTAGGTTGACCTGTCTCTCTTGTAATAATATTCAAAATTGTTTTGATTTTGTTATCAGAGCTATTAATCTCAGACATGATTCACATGATTCTGGACTTTTTAATAACATTTCTTAATGTAGCACAGTAGTTTTTTTTATAATATTTGGCTGTTTCTTGGTCATTACTCTTTCTTGTTGTTAGATACAGTTCCCTTTTGTGGTTACAAGATATTTTTATTCCTTTAGTAAGCCAAGGTTTTTTGCGTGGTTTCTTATAATTAGATTTAACTACTTTCTTGGAGAAACAGTTTTCAAATTCTCTTACAAGTTTATCATGAAACAAGTTATATTTTAAATTAGCATTGGGTTCCTTGTACGCCTTGTCCCAGTCTAACTACTGCAGATTCTCCCTGAAATTTCTAATTGTTGAGTCACTAACTGAACGCACAACTCTGGAGGGTAGTTTTGAATTACGGAATGGAGCTGTGTGATATACTATAACTAGCTGAGCACCATGATAAGAAAGGCCATTCTCAAAAGGACAAGAGTTTATGTTTTTAAACTTATCTTGTTCTATAAAAGTGTTATCTATCAATGTGCTACTGTCCCTTACTACCCGAGTAGGAAAATAAATGACAGATGTCAAATTGAAAGAACCGAGAAAGACTTCTGGGTCATTCTTCGTATAACACTCTTTCAGTGAATCAATATTGAAGTCCCCACAAATAATAATTTGCTCTCCCGTATCTGACAGATAGTACAACAAGGCATCCAAGTTTTCCAGGAATAAATTAAATTTTCGAGAAGGGGACCTATATACTGTTACAATTATAAAAGAGCCCTCCTTCAGTTTAAGTTGACAGGCACATGCTTGTATATGTTGCTCTAGATAAAACTTTTTTGTATCTAAGCTTTTAACAGAGTGATAACTTTTGACATATATGGCAACTCCTCCTCTCACCTTATTCTCTCTACTCTTATGTGCAGCTAGTTTATAACCACTGATATTTACCTTTTCCATATTAGACACAATGTGATGCTCAGACAGGCATAGTATATCTATTACGTTATCAGATTTAATGTCATCTAAACAAATCAGCAGCTCATGTATTTTATTCTTCAATCCCGGAATATTTCGGTGAAAAATGGTAACAATTTTTTTTCCGGCCGCTGTGGTCGTGCGGTTCTAGGCGCTTCAGTCTAGAACCACGTGACCGCTACGGTCGCAGGTTCGAATCCTGCCTCCGGCATGGATGTGTGTGAAGTCCTTAGGTTAGTTAGGTTTAAGTATTTCTAAGTCTATGGGACTGATGACCTCAGATGTTAGTTCCCATAGTGCTCAGAGCCATTATTTTTTACTTTACTTGTGTGAGAATCTTATTTTTTCTTTAATCCACAAATATTTTGGTTAAATATGTAACATTGCATAACTTAATCATACTTAACACTTGGTTCAAGAATCATAAAAGGAGGATGTATACATGGAAGAAGTCTGGAGATACTGGAAGGTCTCAGATAAATTATATAGTGATAAGACAGAGATTCAGGAACCAGGTTTTAAATTGTAAGACATTTCCAAGGGCAGATGTGGACTGTGATCACAATTTATTGGTTATGAAGTGTAGATTAAAACTGAAGAAACTGCAAAAAGGTAGGAATTTGAGGAGATGGGACCTGGATAAACTGAAAGAACCAGAGGTTGTGGAGAGCTTCAGGGAGAACATTAGGGAACGACTGACAAGATTGGGGGAAAGTAATACAGTAGAAGAAGAATGGGTAGCTTTGAGAGATGAAATAATGAAGGTAGCAGTGAATCAAGTAGGCACAAAGACGAGGGCTAATAGAAATCCTCGGGTAACAGAAGAGACATTGAATTTAATTGATGAAAGCAGAAAATATAAAAATGCAGTAAATGAAACGGGCAAAAAGGAATACAAACGTCTCAAAAATGAGATCGACAGGAAGTGTAAAATGGCTAAGCAGAGATGGCTAGAGGACAAATGTAAGGATGTAGAGGCGCATATCACTAGGGGTAAGATAGATACTGCCTAGAGGAAAATTAAAGAGACCTTTGGAGAAAAGAGAACCACTTGCATGAATATGAAGAGCTCAAATGGAAACTCAGTTCTAAGCAAAGAAGGGAAAGCAGAAAGGTGGAAGGAGTATATAGAGGGTCTATACAAGGGCGATGTTCTTGAGGACAATATTATAGAAATGGAAGAGAATGGAGATGAAGATGAAATAGGAGAAATGATACTGCGTGAAGAGTTTGTCAGAGCACTGAAAGACCTAAGTCGAAACAAGGCCCCGGGAGTAGACAACATTCCATTAGAACTACTGACAGCCTTGGGAGATCCAGGCCTAACTAAACTCTACAATCTGGTGAGCAAGATGTATGAAATTACAACGAAAGGACACCCTTAGCCGCTTACAGGCGTTGACATACGTCAACGGGGCAGATAAAAATGTGTGCCCCGACAGGGACGTGTCCGAAAGAACAGATACCTTCATAGTATATATATAGTTAAGGCTAACCGGCCACTTGACCATCTTCTTCTTATGTGCGAATGCACAAACAGTGCCCGAACTCACGGGAATCGGCAACGCGCCGCGAGTAATGAGTATAATGGGCGGGGGCACTACGAATGTAGTGCGGGACAATACGTTGAGAATGTGGGTTTCGCGGGAGGCGTGCCAGAGATAAATCCCTTCAGTCTCGCTTTCTTCGGTGTCATCGGTGGCTCAGATGGATAGAGCGTCTGCCATCATAGTATATACAAGATGTATGAGACAGGCGAAATACCCTCAGACTTCCAGAAGAATATAATAATTCCAATCCCAAAGAAAGCAAGTGTTGACAGATGTTAAAATTACCGAACTATCAGTTTAATAAGCCACGGTTGCAAAATACTAACACGAATTCTTTACAGACGAAAGGAAAATCTGGTAGAAGCCGACCTCGGGGAAGATCAGTTTGGATTCCGTAGAAATGTTGGAACACGTGAGGCAATACCGACCCTACGACTTATCTTAGAAAATAGATTAAGGAAAGGCAAACCTACGATTCTCGCATTTGTAGACTTAGAGAAAGCTTTTGACATTGTTGACTGGAATACTCTCTTTCAAATTCCGAAGGTGGCAGGGGTAAAATACAGGGAGCGAAAGGCTATTTGCAATTTGTACAGAAACCAGATGGCAGTTATAAGAGTCAAGGGGCATAAAAGGGAAGCAGTGGTTATGAAGGGAGTGAGACAGGGTTGTAGCCTTTCCCCGATGTTATTCAATCTGTAAACTTTGAGGTTCGCCGATGACACTGTAATTCTGTCAGAGACAGCAAAGGACCCGGAAGAGCAGCTGAACGGAATGGACAGTGTCTTGAAAGGAGGGTGTAAGATGAACATTAACAAAAGCAAAACGAGGATACTGAAATGTAGTCGAATTAAATCGGGTGATGCTGCGGGAATTAGATTTGGAAATGAGACACTTGAAGTATTAAATGAGTTTTCCTATTTGGGGAGCAAAATAACTGATGATGGTCGAAGTAGAGAGGATATAAAATGTAGACTGGCAATGGAAAGGAAAGCGTTTCTGAAGAAGAGAAATTTGTTAACATCGAATATAGATTTAAGTGTCAGGAAGTAGTTTTTGAAAGTATTTGTATGGAGTGTAGCCATGTATGGTAGTGAAACGTGGACGATAAACAGTTTAGACAAAAATAGAATAGAAGCTTTCAAAATATGGTGCTACAGAAGAATGCTGAAGCTTAGATGGGTAAATCACATATCTAATGAGGAGGTATTGAATATAATTGGAAAGAAGAGAAATTTATGGCGCATCTTAACTAGAAGAAGGGATCGGTTGGTAGGGCATATTCTGAGGCATCAATGGATCACCAATTTAGTATTGGAGGGCAGCGTGGAGGGTAAAAATCGTAGAGGGATACCAAGAGATGAATACACTAAACAGATTCAGACGTTTGTAGGTTGCAGTAGGTACTGAGAGATGAAGAAGCTTGCACAGGATAGAGTAGCATGGAGAGCTGCATGAAACCAGTCTTTGAACTGAAGACCACAACAACATGGTAACATTATTATTTACTTTACTGTTGTGAGAATCTTGTGAGTTTTGGACCTCTTTAAAACCTGCTTTCCTGAACTTCTCATGGGACACTGATATTAGTCTAAAAAGAGGTACATCCATGAGTACTAGTGTCCCCCCTTACGGATTTCGCTAACAACCCTGCCAGTTTACCCTTCCCTTTCCTATTAAGGTGTAGGCCATGCCTTTTGAAATCCCTCCTATCAAAAGAATCGACAGGAACGAATCCAATGTCTGACAGAGTGGCCGCCCTACGCAACTGATCCAACTCCATATTTACCCTCCTGACAGAACAGTTCAACTGGGGCTGATCATGTCGCACGAAAGCAGGCACCAGCCCAACATTGGTATGGGTCGTTGCAGAGGCTATTTTCGCCAGGTCACACTCAATACTGTAGCCTTGGTCCCTATGAATACTGTTTCCCACTCCACCCATTATCATCACATGATCCTGCTTTGAGAAACCCTTGCACAAGGAACCTATATCCTCTACCACCAGACTAACACATGTACTTGGCTTGAAAAAGTTTGTGACCTGGTACCTGTCGCCTAATTTTTCCTGCAAAATCTGGCCCACACCTCTTCCAAGGCTGGTACCTAGCAACAGAACTTTCTTCTTACTTTCTACTTTTTTTGAAACAGTTGGTTTCCTAGTGAGATTCTGTTGCATCTTACCTACATCTGCTTCTACTGGAGCCTCTTCACTACTTAACTATGGTAGCAAGGCCAATCTATTGAGTGTGCCAATTGGGAAACTGTCAGACACTGTTCTCTTTCTGTGGCCCCTGTTCCCAGCTACCACTTCCCACCGCTGTTTATCCTCCTCCCCCCTTAACCTCTTCAGTTCCTCCCTCACTCTATCCAAATCAGCCTGAAGGGCTCTAATTTTCTCCTACTCTTCAGCTATAATCCTATCTGTTGAGCAAACCCTGCAAAAGAAGGGAAGAGTCTTGTTTGCTTCCCCAATTCCCACGCCGCTACAATTTCCTCAATGAAACCACCTGTCACAACAGCTGTACAAAACCCCTGAACTAACTTTCCTACTGCAGCTCACACACTAAGTATCCATGGTAGTTTGGAAATTAGTTAAGAGATTTACTAAGTGCTAACGATAATATATTAAATACAGATGTAGAAGGACACTAAATATGTTTTGGGAACAAATATGTAAGTGAACTATTAGCAAATGCACTTAAATTTGTGGTATAACGCTAAGTATGCACGTTCAAAAATTAGGCCTAAACAGCCGAATGTAAACAAAACGAACTTTTTGCGATTACTGGAAGAATACGCAAATAAAAGAAAAGCCTTTAATGGCAAACTTGAAGAACACACTAATGAACGTATTTAATCAGTTAATCTATAGCAGATGCACTTAGGATTTCGGTATAAGGCTAAGTATGCACACTCGGAAAGTAAGGCAAGGCCGCGAAATGTAAACAAAGGTCATGTCATGTCATGTCTGTGAAAATTAGTATTGCAAATGAGAGATATAAATGTGATGAACACCTCAGTTTCCAGCATCCCACCCACCCTCGTCAACCTCCAGGGTAGGACGACCAGCTTAACCGAACGTACTGTCTGCTGTCCTCTCCTCTATACACAGCTTTCTATTTCCTCCACATGTGTCTTGGGCGTCCGTCCTCTTGAACGAGAGCCAGATCACGTGGTCGGAAGGCAACAGATCTAGCAATGTGCCTCTAACTTCGTGGAATCTCCTACGCTCCTGGTCCACCTTTGCCAGAAGTCGCCTTCCAGTTTTTGCCGTAGTTTACATCCCTTAGTCAGATTGTTGGGGACAGTAGGTTGTGGTCCAGTGGGCAGTTTTAACAAGCCCTCACCAACCAGAAATTGTGCTGGCGTCAGAGATTCCGTATCGTCACCCAGAGAGATTGGCCTCGAGTTTGCTGCGGCTTCAGTGATGGCCTGAATGGTACAGAGTTGTTCCTTAGTTAATCAGTTAATCTTGATCGTCCGAACACCCCCTGTAAGCTTCGCTTGACGGCGCCCTTCATCCTCTCCCACCATCTTCGCCGCCAAGACGCTTGTGACGCAATGAATTTCCAAGTGATCCCGTTCTTCGCGAAGAAGCGATGGGTCTCTCAGGCGGTCAGTGAGTTTCATAGTTCCAACAATTCTTTGTTGGTAGAGTAAAAAGTCTTTGCGTTGTCGGTGTAGATTGTGTACCGCAGTCGACGTCTACTGGAAAATCTCTGTGAAACCATCAAAAATGTGCCGATGTTCATATTAGGGCAAAGTTCTAAATGTATTGCACATTTTGCTGCATTAGCGAAGAGAGCTGTACAGGCCGTTTCCATGGTCATGCGTATCTTGAAGTAGAGAGGCCCTGCAAAGTCTATGCCAGTGACAGTAAAGAGCTTAGATTGTCTCATTCGACCTGCAGGAGGAGGTGCTTCAGTTTTTTGTCCTCTTGGATTCTTCATGATCCTGTATGGTAAGCATGTATACAGGACCCCTCTAATGGTGTGAGGACCTTTAAGTATCCACAATTCTTTCCTAAGTTCGAATAACACTATTCTGACACCAAGATGATGAAGATCAACGTGTTTGTTAAATGTGAGGTGTCTCGCAAAGTGATGTAACCAGTCTATAAGTGTTGGATGTCGTTGTTCCCAGACGGATGAGTCCATCTTCAATGAGCAGATGAAAGCGACCAATTTTAGATTCTTGCGGGGTCGGTTCACCGTTCTGGAGAACATGAAATTCCAGAGTGAAACGTTGGTGTTAGACTGTCGTAATCCAGTAAGCGCTAGTATTCCTAAGCTCGATTGTTGTGAATTCTTCAGCAAGTTTTCCTTTGTGACGAATATCATGTGTGAAGCGAGGGATCCAACCCGTCGTACGATTTAATTTTCAGCAGGAACTGAATTAGGAAATGTCTATAATGCCAAGAGGTGTAGCAATGCCATCACACGTTTTTTACATTCTTCTTTTCTTACGGTAGATCATTACTCATGTTTGGAGTACCAGATGGCCAACTTCCTCTTGGCGTGTAAGCCATGGTCGTCCCTGGCACCAAACATGTGCAGATTGTATTTGATTACCAGTAAGGCCCAGTATCAGGTGATCCGCTGGGTTGTTACGTCCAGAACAATGCCTCCACTGACTGGGCGACGTGTATTGAGGAATATCTGTCACTCTATTGCAGATGGAAGTCTTCCATCGATTCGCGTAACTGCGTATCCAGCCCAAGGTCACCGTGACGCCCGTCCACAAAGTCGCCTGGGTAATGTCGTACCTTGCAGCTGTGTAGAAATAACTTAGTAATAGTGCTCCCACAAGTTCACCTAGACGTTTCAGACTTGACAATATAATCCTTATGACAGGTACAGGTCTGTTCTTGCTAAAGTCTAAGTGAATCATTGTGTTGTCGTGTAGAACGCTGTGGCTGAACAGAACTGCTACGTACTGTCGTTCCGAAGACTCACAAAATACTTGAATTAGAACAGCGTGATCCTTAGTAGTTAATGTCCATTATGGGATACGGAGAGATATAGAGGTACAATGGACACCCAAGAATTCCATCGTGTTGCCAGATTGTTGGACAGCAATTATTCCAATCAGTTCCCCTACACCATGTTTCTTGGAATAATAGTTTTGCTATGATTCATACCTGACAGAATAATCCTAGTCGTAAAATGTAGTTGTAGTCTGTTACAGTTTGCTTTTTGTAGTAGGTCTATCAGATAAATTTTTCTGTGACATCATCCGTGTTAATGTATAAACTGTCGATTTCTGTGTCCCAGTACACGCCTGAAACTTGAGTAGCTGCAATGATCTCTCGCCCTTCGGTTTTTCGTATGTTCTGTAATAATTTGAAGAAGTGGCCCATTGCGCTAATACACTGAAGCGCCAAAGAAACTTGTATAGGCATGCGTATTAAAATACAGAGATATGTAAACAGGCAGAGCATGGCGGTGCGGGCGGCAACGCCTATATAAAACAAGTGTCTGTCGCAGTTGGTAGATCGGCTACTGCTGCTACATTGGCAGGTTATCATGATTTAAGCGAGTCTGAACGTGGTGTTATAGTCGGCGCACGAGCGATGGGACACAGCCTCTCCGAGGTAGCAATATGTACTGTGAATATCAGGAATCTACTAAAACATCAAATCTCCGACATCGCTGCGGCCGGAAAAAGATCCTGCAAGAACAGGACCAGCGACGACTGAAGAGAATCTTTCAACGTGACAGAAGTACAGCCCTTCCGCAAACTGCTGCAGATTTCAGTGCTGGGCCATCAACAAATATCAGTGTGCGAACCATTCAACGAAACGTCATCGATATGGGCTTTCGGAGCCGAAGGCCTACTCGTGTAGCCTTGACGACTGCACGACACAAAGCTTTACGCCTCGCCTGGGCCCGTTCAAATGGTTCAAATGGCTCTGAGCACTATGGGACTCAATTGCTGAGGTCATAAGTCCCCCAGAACTTAGAACTACTTAAACCTAACTAACCTAAGGACAACACACACATCCATGCCCCAGGCAGGATTCGAACCTGCGACCGTAGCGGTCGTGCGGTTCCAGACTGTAGCGCCAGAACCGCTCGGCCACCAACGGCCGGCCGCCTGGGCCCGTCAACACTGACACAGGTCTGCTGATGACTGGGAACACATTATCTGGTCGGACGAGTCTCGTTTCAAATTGTCGCTAGCGGATGGACGTGTACGGGTATGGAGACAATCTTATGAAACCATGACCCTGCTTGTCAGCGTGGGACTGTTCAAGTTGGTGCAGGCTCTGTAATGATGTGGGGCATTTGCAGTTGGAGTGGCACCCCTGATACGTCTAGATACGACTCTGAAAGATGACACGCAAGTAAGCATCCTGTCTGATCATCTGCATCCATTCATGTCCATTGTGCATTCCGACGGGCTTGGGCAATTCCAGCAGGAAAGTCTGACATTCCACACGTCCAGAATTGCTACAGAGTGGCTCCAGGAACACTATTCTTCGGTTAAACCATTCCGCTGGCCACCAAACTCCCCACACACGAACGTTATTGAGCATATCTGGGATGCCTTGCAACGTGCTGTTCGGAAGAGACCTGCACCCCCAAGTACTGTAATTGATTTATAGGCAAGCCTACAGGATTCATGGTGTCACTTCCCTCCAGCACTACTTCAGACATTAGTCGAGTCCATGCCATGTCGTGTTGCGGCACTTCTGCGTGCTCGAGAGGCCCCTACACGATGTTAGGCAGGTGTTCCAATTTCTTTGGCTATTCAATGTAGAAAGTTCAATATTTTCATGAGGGCTGTTAGTTCATAATACATAATACGGCTGATGAATATGGATTTTGCCAAACTGAGAAAATCACGAAACAATAGCTTTGAATTTTAAACTTTTGATTTCAAAAACTGACATCATAAATAAAGAATGGATACGAATTATGTGTAATGAGAATAACAAAGTAATATTTCGCCTATGTAACGAGTAAGGAATATCACACGACTAATGGACAGTTATGGTGTGTAGACGTTCCTGCGTTTGGTTCGAGGGGCATTTAAGACAATTGTTTATTGTTAATGGATAACTCCAGAAAATGTATTACGCAGGTACAAGCCAGAGGATTGAATATTATTACAGTTATGAGTCAGTATTCTTAACTCATGGTTAAAATAGAACTTTCAGACAGTACAATGTCTTGTTTGAGCAATGCATGTGAAGCATATGTTTGTAAACTGCTTATATGAAATAAAAATTAATACTCGGAGCATCAACATTGGAGGAGCTGCTTTGTAAAACAATAAAGAACCATCTATTACGTATCCATGGCGAAGGTTACAAATATTTACAGTTCATGACTAATCTTCATAGGTAGTACGGTACTTGCAACATGAAATTCGTAGTCACACATTCAAAACATGGTGCAACAAGATGTGACCACAAAGGCAAATACATATAGTGTGTTCGGATATTCCAGTTACAAGTTTCTAGGACTTGTAGAGGGGAGTGAGTACATAATATTTTGAAGAGAAAACCCTGTCCGCAGAAGTACTGTTTCCGTTTCAGGACGGTTTTCATTCAGACGCTTAACTCATCCACTTCTGTTTGACAACATGAATTAGGAGTGACGCAGTACAATTATTAGGTGGCAGCTGGAAAGAAACGCAACGAAACATCCACTTACAACTTAAGCATATTTTTTTGTGTGAACACTTAAACTGTAAGTGTTTACGTTATTTCAAAACAAAAATAACCCACCGTACCGTACGTGCAGAACAGTAATGACGCATTACAACAGCGGCTCGATGTGGCGACCACCTACGTTGTTACAGACACTGTGCCCTACGAAGTACGTTCAGTTACACACTCTCTCCAGCCCACTTGGTGTCTCTTCAGTTTCTAGTGCAGCAGCCAGAACTTGTGCCAGCAGGTGTTTCTCTGTCTCTACAACAGTCTCGTAGCAAGGCAGATGTTAAGTGACATCAGGTGATCGTCTGACGCAGTAGACGTCATCCCGTCTACCCTACTTCATACCAGGATAAGTGACTCTGAGAATTTTCTCTTCCCGCAGCAGACTTGGTCACGTTACACATCTGAAATGAACCCCTCGTAGAACAGAAACGGTACGTTTCTGGACATGGATTCCTATTCAAAATATTATTTACTCGCACCCCTCTACAAGTGTGTAATTGTAGTTTCCGAACTCTCTGTAACAGATAAAACGTTGCAATGAATCGCCTTAATTGAAACAAATTTATAATTTTGGAGGAAAACGAGAGCGAAGGAAGATTGTTCAAAACCAAAGAGAGTTGGAAAAAGGTCCTCGACAAAGAATTGTTCACAGTGCAGAGTTTGAGGAGATGTCCTTGGATCGTGTGGGAGAGGACTTATCAATAACTGCTCGTCAACTTGTCGGTGAATAGCAAATGTCGAAGAATATAGTGTGCAGTATGTGTCTGAAGCAGCAATTACACGTCATCATAAACAATGTGTTGAAGCAAGGGGACCAAATGATTTTTATTGGCTTTCGGGACATCTCCATATAACCATCTCAGTAGTGGAATGTCACTTATGACGATATGAACGTTAGGACAACACAACAACCAGTCTCCGGCGTACAAATTCTCCTGACCTGCTAAGAATCGAACCCTGACCCTTTCGCTTATCAGTTCGCCTCGCTGATCCTACAGCTACCAAGGCGGACCACCAAATAGTTCCAAACACAAACTTCAGTGTGATAACGGATTATCGATAACGACACTTCAGTGCTGAACCTCCTACTGTCTGTATTATTTCCATCAATTTCATGGGATTTCAACTGCCACAATAGCCATATCTGGAATGATATAAATTCATGTGCTGCACTCGTATCACCAGTAAAGATTCTCTGTCAGCTAGTGGATTGGTGCAGCATAAAATTATCTGACAGGACTTTATTTGTTGCCACCCTGTTTGACAGTACTCATTATCTGTTGTTCCTTTGAGATGTGATGCCAAAGTTGTTTGAGACTGTGCCTATTGTTGTCCATGAGAGAATATTATTTCACGATAATACTTGCACGATCCCACTTCGATATTATTCTCCATGACCACTGGCATAGTTCTCCCATCGCTGGATTGAATGGGGCAGTACAGCCCAATGGAAGATTTTTTGATATTGTGTTACACGAAGTTATCAGTTTACGAAGCCCAGTAGAAACTAAAGAGAATTTTTTTATTTTTTTATTTTCCATTGAATTCTTAAGAGGAACTAAAAAGTAAATGCTTATTTCTAACCCTAGTTCCTTATCGCAGAGTACTCAATGTAGGACCTTTCAGCACCTATATAATCTAGGCTCTAAAGATGTGGAATAGCTCTTCTTTGACAAAAGTAGCATACGAAAAACTGTGAGAAATCCAACTAGTAGCATCTTAGCAATATACTGGATTATACTGAGCCATGTAACTGATTCCTGAGAGGAATTTAATTTCAGCATCTTCATTTTTCACCATCTTGACAGTGATCTATTCTCCTAAACTCACTCTGACAAGTGTTACACATTCACTATAATTCTGCATCTCCTTCCCTACTTATGTGTTCATTACTGCCACCGAAACTGTTTTACATTTCTCGTATGGCAGGAATATCCCTCAGTAATCAAACACCGATGGTTTTGGCTTTTTTCTCTGTTTGTCTTTCATATAGACACGCAAAACGTAATCCGTGAAGTTGCTGGCAGTTGTTCAGATGATCACAGAGTTGACTATCCTATAATATCCATGATTAGTAGCATGCAGAAATAAATGCTATGAGCTTTTTGAGTTTTCTTCCTAATGTTGTTATACTGTTTACAGCATCAAACGAACATTTAAGAAGTGTTATGCTCATAGTAAAAACAAAAAATGAAAGGTGGAATTTTGTGTTAATGTAAGATTATAGTCTGCTTTCATTTCCATGTTCTCGCGGTCGTTACAAGATAAGTATGGGACGACAATAGAATTGTTCTGCAATCAGTCGCAAATGACGGTTATCTAAATTTTCTCAGTAGTATTCTGCGAAAAAAAGGTTATCTTTCCTGAAGAGCTTCCGGTTTGTGTTCACGAAGCGCTACTCAAGAACGAGACGCACTGTTGTTCTGTATGTGGTCTCCTTTATAGATAAGCTACACATTTCTAAAATTCTCCCAATAAACCGAAGCCGCAGACCCTAAGTTCTCACTCCATTTCACATTCACTGGTTTCAGAGATTAATTTTTATTAATGAGGAAATATGAATAATCATACATAAAATTAATTATTATTAATTAATCAGTATCGTTCTCATTAACAATAACAATAAAAACATACCTTTATGTACAACGGGGCTGTCAGTCAAAGATCCTCTATTAACGTATTTACAAATCTTTCCAAAGGGAACGCACGAGGCAATGCTGACGTTGCGACACAGATTGAAGGAAGACAAAGTCATGTTTATAGTATTATACATTTAGAGGCAACATTGACTAGAACACACTTATCGGAACCGTGAAGGTTATCTACAACCTTCACAGAAACCAGACTGCATTTATATGAGTCGAATGGGATGAAACTCCCTCTTTCCGAACAGGCCTTGGAAGGCCCAGTGGTACGACCGACCAAGGTGTCATCCACAGCTCAATGACATCATTCGAGAAGGGTGGGGTCAGCACCCCGCTCTCCCGGCCGTTGACAGTTTTCGTGACCTGGAGGCGCTACTACCAGACCAAGTAGCTCCTCAATTGATATCACGATGCTGAGTGGCAGGGCAAGAGCGCATGGCGGCCCGGATGGTCTCCCATCCAAGTGCCAAACACGCCCGATGGTGCTAAACTTCGGCCATCTGATGGAACGCGGTCATCCACTGCGGCACCGTCATTGACCGAATGACATCAAAGGGAAGCAATAATTGAGAAGGAAGTGAGACAGGGCTGTAACCTATCCCCGATGTTATTCAACCTATACATTCAGCAAGCAGTAAAGAAGACCTAGGAGAAATCTGGAAAGGGAATCAATGATCAGGGAGAAGAAACAAAAACTTTGAGGTTTGTGGTTGAACAGATTGCATAGTGTCTCGAAAACAGATTATAAAATGAGCAGCAATAAAAATAAAACTAGGATAATGGAATGTAATCGAATTCAGCCAGGAGATGTTGAGTGAATTAGATTAGGAAATGAAACACAAAAAGTAGTAAATGAGTTTTGCTATTTGGGCACCAAAGTAATTGCTAATAGATAAAGAAGAGAGGACATGAAATTCAGATTGGCTGTAGCAAGGAAACCGTTTCTGAATATGAGAGATTTGTTAACATCGAATGTAAATTTAAGTAAATTCTGAATTTATTTGTCTGGAGTGTAGGCTTGAACGGAAGTTAAACGTGGGCAGTAACTGTTCAGACGATAAGAGAACAAAAGCGTTTGAAATTTGAAGCTACGGAAGAATGCTGAAGATCAAATGGATGGTTTGTATCATTAATGAGGAAGTACCTAATTGAAATGAGAGGAAAGGAGAAAAGAAATCTAAAGCAGAACTTTACTGCTGGAAGGAATTGGTTGATAGGACAGACCGTCATCCATCAAGCAACTGACTGTTTGGTGTGCACTGGAAGGGAGCGTGTGTGTGTGTGTGTGTGTGTGTGTGTGTGTGTGTGTGTGTGTGTGTAGTGCGGACGAGGCGAAGCGGAGTGGGAGGGTCTAGTCAAGTCTCATAGTCAAATTGTGCTATACTTTTCTTTTCTCCCCGGTTCGATTGACTACCTCTGTGGTTTCACCGCCAGACACCACACTTGCTAGGTGGTAGCCCTTAAATCGGCCGCGGTCCGTTAGTATACGTCGGACCCGCGTGTCGCCACTATCAGAGATTGCAGACCGAGCGCCGCCACACGACAGGTCTAGAGACATTTCCTAGCACTCGCCCCAGTTGTACAACTGACTTTGCTAGCAATGGTTCACTGACAAAATACGCTCTCATTTGCCGAGACGATAGTTCGCATAGCCTTCAGCTACGTCATTTGCTACGACCTAGCAAGGAACCATTATCAGTAGCTATTGATATTGTAAATAATGTTCAGACAAGAGCTACGTTCAACATTAATGGATTAAAGTTAAGTATCCCACCAAGTACCCCCTTTTTTCTGAAGTCTACATAACTTGTCCTGTTCCAGACCTCACGCCAGCCTGCGTGAGCTTAAACGCATGCATTTCGGCTTCCTCCAAACCCTGTGGGTTGGCTCCTGCCAATCCACAACATTTTGGCGACGAGGTTTTCTGCGTTCTTAACTATACTGCCCTGATTTACTTGTGTAAATGCCGGCCGCGGTGGTCTCGCGGTTAAGGCGCTCAGTCCGGAACCGCGCGACTGCTACGGTCGCAGGTTCGAATCCTGCCTCGGGCATGGGTGTGTGTGATGTCCTTAGGTTAGTTAGGTTTAAGTAGTTCTAAGTTCTAGGGGACTGATGACCACAGATGTTAAGTCCCATAGTGCTCAGAGCCATTTGAACTTGTGTAATGGCTTCGCCACAATCTCTAGATGTACTGTCCGAATTTTATTGCTTACAGAATCAGCCGACGCAGGCCTTACTGGATGCCCTTGGACAGCTCGTCCAGGGTCAACGTGCAATGCAAAACGATGCGGCAGCCGCCGCTCCACCGCTAACGCAGCCACAACACGCTGTTGCACCAACTTTTCGTCCTTTTGATGCTGCACTGGAATGCTGGACGGAGTGGTCACGCCAATTTGGATTCCATCTCGCCGCCTACAGAATTCAAGGTAATGAGCGGCAGCCTTTTCTGCTTTCCTCCATTGGCGTCCAAACGTACCGTGTGATAGTGAAATAATTTCCCCGACGCGATGTAGCAACTCTGTCCTACGACGAAATTTTGTCTGCATTAGATGCATATTTCAAAGAATCAGTCAATGTAGTTGCAGGTATACCTTCTTTCGTACAAAACTTACGGCCGGTCAAACTAATCGGGAGTGGGTTGCAACCTTGCAAGGCCTTACTAGGGATTGTGCTTTTGAGTGTCAATGTGGACTCCTTTATTCAGATACTATGGTACGTGATGCAATTGCACAGAACGTTTCTGATGTTCGTATAAGGGAACAGATTTTGAAACTAGTCAATCCCTCCCTTCAACAAGTGATGGACATATTGGAGCGGCAGGACACACTTGACTTTGCTCAGGAATCATTTGAAAGTTCCCCAGCCGTGTGTCACGTTATCCGTTCCGCCGGGCGAGCTGCACGGAGCAGTAAACAGCCCTCTCGCCCAGCCGCGCAACGGCCGCCTGGCTCTCAGCCACGTGTGCCTCGTAGGCAAGCAAATGCAGTGCTAAAATCATGCCCGCGGTGTGCTACTAGACATTCGCGTGAGAATTGCCCGTCACGCCAGGCTATTTGCTTTTTCTGTAATAAAAAAGGACATGTTCAAAGTGTTTGCCAGAAAGAGCTCAGATCGGACACTCACAACCATTCCAGGCCCTTTGCTTCGCGCCGGTATCGGAATCGAACCAAGACTACTCAGGCTCGTGACCCTTCGCCCATGGAAATTCATGTAGATCATTCCACTCCGCCCAGTGCCACTCTCTCTAACAGTGACTGTGTTCGACCCACAAATAGTGTGCGTCGACATCGCCGGGAATCCCGTCAAGTCGCAAGTGGTTCTGTACCAGTGTCAGTTCACGTTGCACGTGACAGTCGCTCTTGTCGTCAACAGGACAATAAACTTTTTGTAGATTTGGACATTAACGGCAAAGTGATACCATTCCAGCTCGATACCGCAGCTGCAGTTTCACTTATCAATCAAGACACGTACAAACAGCTGGGCACACCTCCGTTGCGTGCCACAAATGTTAAGCTAACTACATATTCAGGTCACGGGCTCCCTGTGTTAGGACAGTGCAGCCTTCTTGCGACATACAAGGGACTAACAAAACTAGTGTCATTGTACGTCCTTCGTTCTTCTTCTGCAGTGAACTTCTTTGGTTTAGATTTATTTCAGTTGTTTAACTTGTCTATAGTAAATCAGGTCCTATCAGTGAACCAGACTGTGCCTTCAGACAGTGTTTCTCGTCTAAGTGAAGAATTTGCAGACATTTTTGCACCGGGCCTTGGTTGGGCTAAGAACTATAAAGTACATTCGGAACTGAAAGTAAACGCGCAACCGAAATTTTTCAGAGCGCGCAATGTTCCCCACGCATTGCGTGATGAGGTCGCAAGAACATTACACGATTTGGAATCACAAGGTGTGATCGAACGTGTGCAGGCTTCTCTCTGGGCATCACCGTTAGTAACTTTGCCAAAACCTTTCGGAAAATTGAGACTGTGTGGACTTCAAGGCAACGGTGAATCCACAACTAGTGATTGCAACTTTTCCTTTACCCCGCCCGGAAGATCTTTTTGACAAACTGTGCCCGGGTAAATATTTTTCGAAGTTGGACCTAGCAGATGCGTACTTGCAAATACCGGTGGACGATGAATTCCAGCGCGTTTTGGTGGTTAACACGCATCTTGGTTTGTATCGATTCAAACGACTGCCATTCAGGGGTGCATCTGCCCCTGCATTGTTTCAGCAATATCTACAAACCGTTTGTGCGTCGGTCCCTACTGCAGCAAACTATCTGGACGATATTGTGATCTCCGGACAGACGGAAGAAGGACATCTAGCCAATCTCAGAACATTATTTCAGGTCTTGCGACCAAATGGTCTTCGCTTGCGGAAGGACAAATGTGTGTTTTTTGCTCGTGACTTATCCTACCTGGGACGTGTCCTCAATGCCAAAGGCATACATCCCAGTCCCGAGCACCTCCATGCCATACAAGCCTTGCCTTCGCCGCAGAATTTGAAGCTGCTACAGAGTGTGCTGGGAAAGATTAATTATTATCATCGCTATGTGCTTCACGCCTCTTCCATTTCAGCTCCGCTTCATCGCTTACGCCGTAAAGGTGTTCCGTTCGTCTGGACGACGGAATGCGAACGCGCCTTTCGCCAGTTGAAATCGGCGTTGCTTTCCAATACTTGCCTTACGCCATTCGATCCCCAGAAACCCCTTTTGTTGATGGTAGATGCATCGGATTTCGGGATCGGTGCTGTGCTTGCGCACAAAGATGGATCGCACGATCGCCCGCCTTTCTCCAGTTGAAATCGGCGTTGCTTTCCAATACTTGCCTTACGCCATTCGATCCCCAGAAACCCCTTTTGTTGATGGTAGATGCATCGGATTTCGGGATCGGTGCTGTGCTTGCGCACAAAGATGGATCGCACGATCGCCCTATTGCCTTTGCGTCCAAATTGCTCTCGTCTTCTCAAAGAAATTATTCACAGATCGAGAAAGAAACATTGGCTCTCGTATTTGGTGTTACTAAGTTTCATGATTTCTTGTATGGTCGTCACTTTACCATCATCACAGACCACAAACCTTTCACATCGCTTTTTCATCCGAACAAGCCTGTACCTACGCGTACAGCACAGAAATTCATTCGCTGGTCTAGTTTCCACTCGCAGTACCGCTACGATAACTTGTATCGGTCCATTGCTAAGCACGGAAACGCCGATGCGTTGTCCCGTTTGCCTGTTGCTGAGGATAGAGCATTCGAATCTTCCGAACTTGCTTGCATGTTCATTGATGCGGAAACCGATGACGTGGTCGAATCGTTTCCGATTGATTTTCTACGTGTAGCTACAGGCACAGCTGCCGACCCTGTCCTTGCTACCGTTCTGCGTTTTGTTGCCACGCAATGGCCCTTATCAAAGTCACGGTTCGAGGATCCGTTGGTTCGCCCATTTTTTGCTTACAAGGAGAGACTTTTGGTTCGACGTGGTGTTTCGCTGTTGCGTTCTGATAATGATCAGTCCAGGGTTGTGGTCCCACGTTCGTTACAGTCCTCTGTCTTACGGCTTCTCCACCAAGGACATTGGGGTATAGTGCGAACGAAACAACTTGCTCGTCAGCACTGTACTTGGTTCGGAATCGGTGCTGCGATTACGAATATGTGCTCCTCTTGCTTGGCGTGTGCCGAACAACAATCCGCATCGCTGCGGAAATTCTTTGCATGGCCAACAGACACTTCCTCTTGGCAACGCTTACACATCGATTTTGCTGGTCCATTCTGGAATGCTCGATGGTTGGTTGTGGTAGATTCATTCAGTAATTTTCCTTTTGTTGTCCAGATGTCTTCCACGACGTCATCTGCCACCATCCAAGCGTTATCTGTTATCTTTTGCATTGAAGGTCTTCCGCAGACTATTGTTTCCGACAATGGCTCACAATTCATGTCCGCAGAATTTCAGTCATTCTGCAACGCCAATGGTATTCAACATCTGACATCCGCTCCGTTTTCGCCTCAGTCAAACGGTGCTGCTGAACGATTGGTCAGGACTTTCAAGTCCCAGATGTTGAAGTTGAAAGAGTCGCATTCTCGGGAGGACGCGTTATTGCTTTTTTTTCCTCGTATCGCTCTCAGTCCCACGATGGTCGCTCGCCGGCTGAGTTGCTCCACGGTCGTCCTCATCGAATCTTGATGTCTTTGCTACATCCGCCGCATCAGGTTCCTGTGCAGCGGCAGAAACCTGCTTTTGCTCCAGGCGACGTTGTCTACTATCGCCACTATCGAGGTTCACGGCGTTGGCTCGAAGGGCGTATTCTTCGCTGCCTCGGCCGCGCTATGTATCTGGTTTTGGGGGCCTCTGGTGAGGTGTGTCGGCATCTCCATCAGCTGCACCTCTGCCGTCGCATGGGATCTGCCGCTCCCCATCTGCTTTCAGCGACGGTGCCGTCAGGTCAGCGCCCTGGGGACCCATCTACTGGCTCGCCTCAGCCCAAGGTGTTACCGACGCTGCCTTCCATTTTGCCCCATGGCGACGCGCCGTCGCCGCCGCCTGTTCTTCCGCCGGCGACGCCCGCAGTGGACGCGTCGCTGCAACCGCCTGGCGCCTCCCTGGGTCACGCGCCGCCGCTCGCTTCCTGTGACCGGTTGTCCTCCGCCATGGAACTCCTGCCCGCGCCGGACCATATGTCGTCTTCGACCGTCGGGTGACCCGGCCCGACGGAGGTGGACCCTTCGTCCCCTCCTGTCTCTCTGCGGGCGCATACACCGCATGTTGGCGTGCACCCTGGAGCAGGTTTTCAGGCGTTTCCTAGCTCCCCTCGGACCGAATGGCAGGGTGCGGGTGGCACAGCCTCGCCTGTTGTTAGGCTCCCCACCTCGTCGCATACGTCTACATGGGGTCCTCCCCACGGCGGGCGGAAACTTTATAACACCACCGTTCGCCGATTTGCGGGGGAGGAATGTGGTGTCACCGCCAGACACCACACTTGCTAGGTGGTAGCCTTTAAATCGGCCGCGGTCCGTTAGTATACGTCGGACCCGCGTGTCGCCACTATCAGAGATTGCAGACCGAGCGCCGCCACACGGCAGGTCTAGAGACAAAATGGTTCAAATGGCTCTGAGCACTATGGGACTCAACTGCTGAGGTCATTAGTCCCCTAGAACTTAGAACTAGGTAAACCTAACTAACCTAAGGACATCACAAACATCCATGCCCGTGGCAGGATTCGAACCTGCGACCGTAGCGGTCTTGCGGTTCCAGACTGCAGCGCCTTTAACCCCACGGCCACTTCGGCCGGCCTGTCTAGAGACATTTCCTAGCACTCGCCCCAGTTGTACAACCGACTTTGCTAGCGATGGTTCACTGACAAAATACGCTCTCATTTGCCGAGACGATAGTTAGCATAGCCTTCAGCTACGTCATTTGCTACGACCTAGCAAGGCGCCATTATCAGTTGCTATTGAGATTGTAAATAATGTACAGACAAGAGCTACGTTCAACATTAATGGATTAAAGTTAAGTATTCCACCAAGTACCCCCTTTTTTCTGACGTCGACATACCTTGTCCTGTTCCAGACCTCACGCCAGCCTGCGTGAGCTTAAACGCGTGCATTTCGGCTTCCTCCAAACCCCGTGGGTTGGCTCCTGCCAATCCACAACAACCTCCTCATTCATTATATAAAACTGAAGAGGAAAATCCAAGACTTGAGTACAGTGAACAGGCCAAAATAAATGTAGGGTGCAGAGGTGAAGAGACTTGTGGAGAGCCATATCAAACCATTTTTGACAACGGCCCACAGGAACCATACCACCTCCCGTAAACAAACGAAATACATGAACTTTTATTTTATGTAAAGCTTCAGTGTGACGCAAATAATACAGTAAATGATGGAAATTATGAGTTAATGAATTAAATGTGTGTGTTTAATCTTATTTGTGATAATGCTGTCTTTTATAAGTAAGAATTCTTGACCCAAAATAGTTAACAGTTTCTGTGCTCACTTAACACACAATAATAAGAATGGTCAGACAGAATTATTGTAAAACGTTTGGTGAAAAGAGATCTTGATAAACTGTTAACAACGTCTGATAAGGTTAATCTTTCTGTTGATAACTGTGGTAATCAGCTGGAATGACTCCAGATGAGGTTCTACTTCCAAGATATGCAATATTCTTTCTCTCATTACATCAGTCTTAACGGTACTGTTCTTTACTAATTATTATTCCATGTGCTGCCATTTAAGACTTAGGGACCTACAGAAAGGATAGCTTCTTAGACATTCAGTTTACTGTATTACTACTGATAACGACTGTAACAGTCTCGATGCCTTCCGATTCTCCGAGCCAGGCCAGGACAGGGAAGCGATGAGCCACGTGCCGTGCCGCCAGAGCTGACTCTGCTGCTTTAGCGCTGATGGTGCTGCCTACACAGCCGACCAGTCAGCTTCTGCGCAGTCAGATCAGGCGAGGTTTACCTGTAGCGGGCCTGCGCGGCTGCTCCTTCTACAGATTACTACCCTCGACCCACCAGGTCGTGACGGACTCACTAAAAATAATGAAACCCAAGAGACTGACGTTTTCCTTATGCCTGCCCTACGCAGAGCCCATTCACCCCGTTTTGAATAAACCAGTTGTGTGTAAAGTATACATTCTTATTAATACTAAATCCTCTAAATTCTGACACCCACTGCCAATCTTGGCCATCCTATACACTGGTGTGCTGAAGAGCAATCACTTAAGCCTATTCGTGCCTACCCCAAAAGACTTCCAGAAAACAAGTGTGAATAGGAATAGCGCTCTGACTGTAAAAAAAAATTTAATATATTTAAGATAGTTCATTTATAGGTTTTGGTGAGTGAGTTTGCGAGTAACAAAATATACGACGTAAATGGCCGTATCTTTTGACTGAAGTGATTTAGAAATTTTTTAAAACGCCAAGGGACCATAGACTTTAGTACAAATTTCAGTTCGATGCTTCTACACGTTCCTGAGAAAAATAGGTCTCAACAGACGGACAGACAACCAGACGAACAAAAGACGGTCCTATAAGGGTTCTGTTTTCACCGATTGCGGTAAGGAACCCTAATAGCATTTTCTCGCGGAATAGAAACCTCAGAATTTCTGCAGATGATGCTGTTATCAATAACAAAGTATCGTCTGAAAGAAGCTGAACAAGTATTCAGTCAGGTATTGTTAAGATTTCAGAGATTGACAACTTTCCTTAAATACTCAGAAATGTAAAAAGGTGCATTTCACAAAACGAAGTAAATGTAGTATCGTATGATTATATCAATGAGTCACAATCGCAATCCGTCACCTCAAACAAATACGTGGCTGTAACAATTCGTTGGGACATGAAATGGATCGACCACTAAGTCTCCGTCTCAGGTAAAGCAGTTGACAAACTTTCCGTTCCTTGGTAGACTACTGGGGAAATGCAATCCGTCTACAAAGGAGACTCCATTCAAAGGAGACTCATCCTGGAATAATGCTCAAGCATGTGGGACACGTACCAAATATGCCTAACAGGAGACACTGAACGAATAAAGTGAAGTGTAGCACGATTCATTCGGTCCTTAGGAGAATGCCACAAAGATACGGAAAGGCCTGAACCGGAGTGGCCAAGCGGTTCTAGGCGCTACAGTCTGGAGTCGCGCAACCGCTACGGTCACAGGTTCGAATCCTGCCTCGGGCATGGATGTGTGTGATGTCCTTAGGTTAGTTAGGTTTCAGTAGTTCTAAGTTCAAGGGTACTGATGACCTCAGAAGTTAAGTCCCATAGTGCTCAGGGCCATTTGAACCATTTAACTTGACAATTTAATGGCCGCTCGGCATTAGCCTAGCGGTCTCAGGCGCTACAGTCATGGACTGTGCGGGTGGTCCCGGCGGAGGTTCGTGTCCTCCCTCTGTCATGGGTGTGTGTGTGTTTGTCCTCGGGATAATTTATGTTAACTAGTGTGTAAGCTTAGGGACTGATGACCTTAGCAGTTAAGTCTCGTAAGATTTCACACACACACAATTTAGTGGACGGGCATCAACAGCGAAACTTGTGCATTTCAAATAAAAACCGTTTCACCTCCTGTATATCCTTTATTTAAGGCACGGCCAGTTTCGTAAGTTAAATTGCGTCATCAGGTGCAAATCTGAATAGAAACGAGAAAGAGCCGGTTCATAAGGTTACACAAAGACCTTATCAGAGTGTTAAAGTGTGCCAATAATACAAAAGTAAACATATTAGTGAAGATAACAAATGTCAAGTTAATAACTCATAGACTATGAGATAAGAGCCTGGAACCTGTTGTGGGCTGTATATAAACGTAATATTTTGAATTTAAAATGTAAAATTTCTTACAGCTTTTAAAAAACTAAAGAAAGTTTAAATTTTCATAATCGAGAATCGTTCTAGCAAAAGGCACGAAGGAAGAGGAGGTAAGGGGGAAAGAGCGAATGAACCAGGCTATTCATTTAAGTGATCAAAGCTAGCCAACATGGATATAAGCCTTAAACATAACTTCCTAGGTCCTTACAGTTTGACCCACATATTTCTACTGACAATCATCGCTGCTGATGTAAACACCTGACGACTCGTGAGGCTCGCCTTTCGTCCCTGCTCTGTGTTTTAAAAAATAGTTCAAATGGCTCTGTGCACTATGGGACTTAACATCTGAGGTCGTAAGTCCCCTAGAACTTAGAACTAATTAAACCTAACTAACCTAAGGACGTCACACACACCCACGCCCGAAGCAGGATTCGAACCTGTGACTGTAGCGCTCGCGCGGTTGCAGACTGAAGCGCCTAGAACCGCTCTGTCACGGAAGCCGGCTCAGTGTTTAAACTTCAGTCCATAATTTCTAAGAATGAATTGTGCTTGGTCAATATCTTTTTTAGCCAACTGTACACTCATTCTGTTTGGAACCGTTCAATTGCACAGAATACTATGATAAGAGAAGATCCTAGGGCCATTCTCCTCCACGGGGAGTTGTGAAGATGAAACATCCTGTTGATCCTGGGCCGAAGCAGTTCTACGGCTCTTTCTCTTTTCCTGTTTTAAAAGGCTCTTGTTAATACTCGGGGCAAAATGAGCGTGGTTCACATTAGAACCTGCTACGAACTGGATTGCCCTATATTAGCGTCCATAAGCTACTTTATGTAACGGGGCGTTACGTAATCCATGAAACACTGACCAGAAACCTGTCTTTTTATACTCCAGATGGTAGGAGGAAGAGCTGTGAATAGCCAAATCCGTGGTTGCTTTTTTCCTATGAATGTCGTTTCTCAAAAGGATTCCCTGACATAGTGACTGACATGTCCAAAAATGGTAACGTCCTAATTCTGGACGCTACGTTAGAGAATTCTTTAGAGAACGGCTAGGAACCAGTAACCACGAATTTGGTTCTTCACAGCTCTTTCTATCACCCTCTAGAGTGCATAAAGGCAGCTTTCCGGTCAATGATTTATAGATTATATAACACCTCATTACGTAAACTAGCATATGAACGCGAATATAGGGCCATCTAGTTCATAGGACGTTCTCATGGAAACCACGTACATTTTGTCCCGAGTAATGGCAAAAGCCTTCTAAAAAAGAAATAAAGGAAAGAGCCGTAGGACTGCTCCGGCCCAGGATCAACAGGGTATTTCATCTTCATTACTCCCCGGGAAGGAGAGTGGCCCTAGGGTCATTTCTTATCATAGTATTCAGTACTATGGCACTGTTTCAAATGCAATGGGTATGCAGTTGACTAGGAAGATATTGTTCCCACACATTTCATTCCTAGGAATAATGCGCCAAGATTTAAATACAGGGAAAGGACGAAACGTGAACAACAGACGTCGTCAGGTGCTTACAACATCACAAGTTCTGATTCAGTCGAAATATATGGATCAAACTGGAAGGTAGTTGGAAGTTATGTTTATGGAACAAATTTCTGGTTGGTATTCCAGTTATGCCTTGCGTTCAAATTTATCCGAAACGTGCCACTCAGCATCTGGTATTACATGTCGTTTTTCAGTTTTGCGTACGGGACGCGAGGTTAATGTTTTCAATATCTTCGAACACTAGATCTACCGTGCATTAAGATAATCTTCAAATCAGTCACTTAATTTTCAAAATGAATTAAGTCATAAAGTAATTTTGGCTAGCTTTGGTTACTTAAATGAATGGTGTGATTCCGTTTCGCTGACCCCTTACCTCCTCTTCCTTGGTGCCTTTGCTGAACGATTCTCGATTATTGAAAATTTTTGAGAATCGTTCAAATTTATTTTTTTGTTTTTTTTTTTAAATTGTAAGAAATTTTAAGAATTTAAATTCGAAATGTTATGTTTGTAAATGGCCCACAACAGGTTCTAGGCTTTTATCCCTATGGCTATGAGTTATTAATATGTTTATTTTTGTACGCTCGATTCCCAACTGTTTCCTTAAAGTTCAATATAGCTCTGTGCACTATGGGACTTAACATCTATTCTCATCAATCTCCTAGAACTTAGAACTACTTAAACCTAACTAACCTAAGGACATCACACAACACCCAGTCATCACGAGGCAGAGAAAATCCATGACCCCGCCGGGAATCGAACCCGGGAACCCGGGCGCGGGAAGCGAGAACGCTACCGCACGAACACGAGCTGCGGACCCTTAAAGTTCATCGGATGATATTTACGCATCCGCGTATGCGCCGCGTCTCTCGGGGCTATGTTTTCATAAGCTGCTAGTTCATGTATGGCAATCGCAGCATTCCGTTCCGGCGCGGCTTCGGCAGATGTACCGTTTACTCTATACTTTGTCTTTGCCCCTCCTTCATTTTCTTTTCGGTGTTTTTTATAATCTACTCTCTCGTTTCATTTGTTAACAGGTTCGTGTTTCCCGCCACATTTTTAATCCATGACTATCGGTTTATGTTAAACTTCCCGAGTTTTAAAGAAAGGGTTGGGATCGGTCTGTAAAAGAGGCTTGACTACTATAAGTCTTGCGGCCACTTTTTATTACTGTGATATGGTCTTTGCGTAACACTGTCCACCGTCTCTTTCTTGTTTTTACTCAGATTTGCATCTGAGGATGTATTTTAAATTACGAAACCGGCAGTGCCTTTAATAAAGTATTTAGAACAGCTGCGGCGGATTTTATTCAATACGCTTCTGTTTTTATTGTCTGAACGGCTTATCGCCACGTTTCACTCGCGTACAGGCCTGCATTTAAGATAAATCCGAACTGAAAGGACTTCCTAACATTTAAATTTATTGTCAGTGTAAGCAACTTCATAGCACACTTCATAGTAGTTTGCGTAATATGAATGTAGAGGGAATGCTCTGTTTTATCTTGCGTTTCAAGAGCTGGCTGGACAGTCCTGGCGATCTGTGCTGTCGTATGTCCTCCGAGTTCACTACGTCGTGCGCGACGGTGTCAGCCTTGGCAGGCTGTAAACAGTTTCTGGTTTCCGCATCGCTGAGCGCCGCCTGGCGGGGTAAGGCGCTGCTATCCGCTCACATTGCCCGGGTGCGACACTGCGTACAGGGAAGCATCAGGTGCGCGCGCTTTGTGGACGAGCGTTCTGGACAGCTGCCTGCCTGCCCGTTCCTCGTAGCGGACGGTCGTGGAATCGGATCCTGCTCCGTCACACGGCGCCCACGCATCGCCAGCCGGCTTTGTTCCGCCGCGACATCATCCTCATCGCAGCGTGAAGATGGAGGCAGTGAGTGTTGAACTGTTATTGTTCTAGGCCACCGCGAGACTGCTGAACCGGAAAACGTAATAAGAAGACCCGAGAATATCTATTTTAAGTTTAGCTTTATTTGCAGCTTAACAGTGTCACGAGATGGTGCCTGGCTACTCTACTTTCATTGATGCTGCATTTGCCAACAATATCTAGATCTACATACTTACTCCGCAGGCCATTGTACGGTAAACATGATGTGTTGGCAGAAGAGCCAACACCGTGTTGCTAGAGGAGGCCGAAATGCACGCGTTTAAGCTCACGCAGACTGGCGTAACGTCTGGAACAGTTAAAGGAGTTGAGTCTAATAAATAAAGCACGAAGCTCTTGGAATACTTAACTTTAATCCACAATTGGAGAACATCGCTCTTGTTGATACATGAATTATAATCTCAATATAAACTGGTAACGGCGCCTGGCTAGGTCGTAGCAAATGACGTAGCTGAAGGCTATGCTAACTATCGTCTCGGCAAATGAGAGCGTAATTGTCAGTGATCCATCTCTGGCAAAGTCTGCTGTACTACTGGGGAGAGTGCTAGGACGTCTCACTAGACCTGCCGTGTGGTGGCGCTCGGTCTGCAATCACTGACAGTGGCGACACGCGGGTCCGACTTATACTAATGGACCGCGGCCGATTTAAAGACTACCACCTAGCAAGTGTGGTGTCTGGCGGTGACACCACAAAACATGGCGGAAGGTACCTTCTAGTACTGTTATTCCCTCTCCTGTACCACTCACAAATGGAGAGAGGGAAAATTTACTGTCTATACGCCTCTGTACGAGCCCTAATATCTTTTATCTTGTCTTCGTGGTCCTTAAGGGAAATGTACGTAGGTGGCAGTAGAATTGTACTGTAGTCATCCAGAAATGCCGCAAATCTAAATTTTCTCAATATTCTTTCGCGAAAAGAATGTCTTCTTACATGCAGGGATTCCCATTTGAGTTAACGAAATACCTCCGTAATGGTCGCGTGTTGATCGAACCTACCGGTAACAAATCTGCAGCACGCCACTGAACTGTTTTGAGGTCTTCCATTAATCCGACGTGGCGGGGATCACAA
Source organism: Schistocerca nitens (assembly GCF_023898315.1). Classification (NCBI taxonomy): domain Eukaryota; kingdom Metazoa; phylum Arthropoda; class Insecta; order Orthoptera; family Acrididae; genus Schistocerca; species Schistocerca nitens. The sequence goes on along the minus strand of NC_064616.1, from coordinate 240,281,294 downwards.
ACATTCTCTCAATAATCCGAAGACGACCATTCGCCCTCCCTACTACCGACCTTACGCTTTGCGACGTTGTGCCTGTATATTTAATCGATGTTACTGTGTCAAGCAGAAAATCACTAACACTGTATTTGATAATTAGTGCATTTTTTTGCCAATTCATCCACATCAACTTCCAGTTTTCTAAATTCAGAGCATACACCAAATAGATGTTGTGTCTAAGTCATTATGTATTCCTCTGTACTTTCCGCTACAGGTATACGACAGAATCATCAGCAAACAGTCGCAGATTGCTGCCCACCGTATCCGTCAGGTTGTTTATGTATAAAGCTGAGTTTCGCACGACCTATGCTTTCTAAACCGTTGCTGATTTGGGGACGGAAGCTTTTGGCTCAAGAAACTTTATTATGTTTGATCTTAGAACATGCATAAGAATTCTGCTGTAGACAGATCTTCGGGATATTGGTATGGAGTTTTGCTGGTCCGTTCATTTTCCTTTCTTATATACGATAGTCACCTGTGGTCTTTTTCCGTCGCTTGGAACTTCGCGCTGGATTTGAGTTTGGCCTTAAATGCAAAAATACTTTGTATAAATCGGAATTGGGAATCCATTCGAACTTGGCGAGTTTCCTGTTTTTAATTGTATCAGTTGCTTCTCAACACCAGGGATTATTTCTGTATGTTGTGCGACGGTTAAACGATGGTATGACTGTATGATCCTCCTCCGTGAATGATGTTTTAACCGTGATATTTAAACCTTCAGCTTTCTTTTTTCTGTCTTCTATCACCACACCATTTTGTTTAGACGAGTGGCTGCATAGAATCCTTCCACAAACATAATAATTTAACTTCGGACAGAATTTTCTCGGATTCTCGCCAAGATCATTTGTTAAGGTATGACGGGGCAAGTTGTATGCTTCACGCAAGTCTTTTTTTACATGCCAGATTTTCTATTAACTGTTGCCTGTTGCCACTTGTTTGTTTTTTGACCGAGAATGTAACAATTTCTGCTTTCTCAGCATTTTCCTGATATTGTTATTAAATCAGAGCGGGTAGTTTCCGCCTCGGCACATACGTCTCCAGAGCACGATTTACAGTCGGATTAAATCTGGCCACACTTCCTCTACGTCCGTCGTATCGGAACTAAATGATGTCCATTCACTGCTTAGTAGGATGCTAACAACTGCTAATCTGCTCTTTCTAGTATAAAAACTCTCCCAGTATTCTTGATAGATCTGTTACCTTTGGAAATCGTCGTTATGATGTCATGACCACTGATACCTGTCTCTCTACTGACACTATCGATAAGGTCCGACTTCTTTGCACCTAGAAGGTACAGAATATTTCCATTGGGTGTGGGTTGTCTAACTAGCTGCTGAAGACAATTTTCGAAAATGTGCTCAGAACTAAACTTTCTGTCCATTCCACCTGCAATGAATCTACAGAGGTCAAGGCTATATTCTATAAGTTAAAATCGCATTTCCACGCTGTTGAGTGCAGACTTCCTTTGAATGATTCTATTACCGTTACGGCGGAATCGCGTGGCCGGTAAAGACATACGATGATTATCTTGAGTTCACCTGCGCCGGTTACACACATCCACATGAATTTCGCAGTCAGACCTCTATGGGCACAATATTTTAGTCCGCTGCCGTGTCCAGTCCCTCACCTCTGGTGTCTAACCTGACTTTTCGATGTACGTTCCACGCCTCGCTAAATATTTCACTGTTTTATATTTTGGGTTTCATCCAGCTTTCGGTTCCGAGTGTAATTTGAACGCAACAACTTTCCTGTAGAGCGTTAAATTCAGGTACTTTGTTACAAATACTCCGGTAAAACTTACCGTTAAAACTTTGATAGTCAAAGTGTCAATATTTTGTACGCTGTCTGATTTAGCCCCACGCGGTCGGCGAACGAGCATTCATCAGAAGACCTCAAACTATCGCATAGCCTTTTTCCTTAAAGAAGAAAAGGAATGTAGGCTCCGCACGTACTCTGCTATCCTACCCGACAAGTTGCTTGCTCTATATAGTGCAGTACAACACTGACTTGTAATGGCAAGTCCTTCAACTCTCCACCCCATAACCCAAGTCCATAAATCTTCAGCTAAGATTTTCACAGAATCGACAGAGCCTCTGGTTCAGACGCTCCACTCGGCTCCATAGTAAAGGACCCGATCAATTCTAGCTAAATTATGAACTCTGTTTGAACCCCGTGAGAGAAGCCAGCAGTCTTCATCACTTCCGCGAGCTTCACCCATGAACGAGGGATGCCCTCAGAACCCATGCTACAGGCATCACTGATGTCGACATGAGCCTCAGCTTAAAGATGACAGCACCCGGTACCATCGATATTTAGTTTTGGGTCGACAGAAGCGTCCGATTCCACGCGTCGGCTTCGACCCGTGACGTAAGGGTGTTGTCGTGTGTGACGTCATGACGGCGAGGAGTTTGGTTTGAGTGTGGCTGTCTCCAGTTCTGTTTTATCTTATTTTATTTACTTTTCTGATCTGCTCGTTCTATCTCGTGAGATTTTTTTAAATTTAAAAACAGTTATTACTTATTTTAATTATCTGTTTCCTCCAATTTCTGTTTTAGTTTATTATATTTATCTTTCTGATCTGTTCGTTCTATCCCGTGAGATTTTTTTTTAAAGACAAAAAACACTAATCAGCTATTGAAGCATGTTTATCTTCTATGGGTTGCAGGGGTTACGACCCCTGGGGAGGTGGGTGGGTATTCATGCATGGCTGTCTTCACTTACACGTTGTTGCTACGCAAGGCGTCTAAATTTGTTTATATTTAGTTTGCCCCCCACCCAAAACACCCCATTCCCCGCGCTTGTCCCGCTAGTGTCATTAGGCTTCTTGTGGAAAGTGTGTGTATTTGTTTTTGTTTCCGCCATATTTGTGACGTCATGGGTCAAAGCAGACGGGCGGGATCGGACGCTTCCGTATTTCCTTAGTTTTTACTATTTATTTGTTGACTTGTTTAAATGTAGTGTGGCGCTATGCTATTTCTGTTATTAGTTTACTATTTCTGTGAAATGGGGGAAAATTTTTAGAATATAGGTTGAGACAAGGAATGGTTATGACTAGCAGGTGTGATAGTAAATTGAGCAACACAGGTGTTACTAGTTGCCAGAGTGGCTACTATTTCTAATGTTATTTAATTAATGATTAAAATATACGATACTGACTTTAAACACTGATCCACGAGTAAGATTTTTGTATATAATTTTAAACGTTCTGTACAAATTGTCGGAATTACAATTAATTGAAATGAAGTTATGAAAACGAAGCCACTGCCACCTACCGGACAGAGGCCGTAACTTGAGAGAGCAACAGTGCCTTGACTTGGCAGAAAGAGTGGCCAAGTTTGAATCAGGTGTTAAGGTTCTGCCTGTTCCCGCCTCTATCGTAACGCTGCGAGAGTTTCCTTGTTTGCCCTCAGTTCTGCGTGAGTAGTCGTTGTCCACGTCACATCGTGGTTTGTCTCTCGCCGTCTCGTGTTTGTTATTCCATTTTGACGCGGCGTTGTCTTGGTTCGTGTTGACGTCCATGGTTCCCAGGAACGTTCCACGCAGTTTTAGTTCTGACAAGTCCACGCATCATGTGCCTCCCAGTTTGTTAGAAATTCATGATTGATTGGCTTGTAGATACGATCAAGGTCACTTCAGACCAGTTTCACACGTCTTACTTAGATTCTGAATCGTATGCGTTTTTAGTCAAGATTCTAGACCCGCTTCAGATTAACGGGCTCGCTTTGCAGCACGGACAAGAAGTCCCTTTGATTCGTCGCGATGACTCTAATAGTTTGGTTATTCTGGCGAACGTGGAGGTAGAATACACGAATGACTGACGACAGTTTCCTCAAGACAGTTCTGCTTCCGTTTGGGGATATACGGAATATATGGATCGAACGCTGGTCCGCTCAACATCGTTTGCAATTTTATAGCGGAGTTCGATCCGTGGACATGGGTGTCAAACTGAATATTTGAAGGTACATATAATTTACACAGGACAAGAAGATATTTGTCTTATATGTAAGGAGAGTGGACACTTCCGAACAAATTGCTCGTGTCGTGTTACGGTCTTAAAATCCACTTACTAACAACGTAAGAAGCTAACTTTAACGGACCTGGATTCCCTAGTGTCAGCCACTGTGCCTAACAGAGTTTCTGAGGGGCGAAACGAGTCATTTCGTGATGGTCCTAGCGCATTTCCGCCGTTACCTCCCGTAGGCACTTTGCCACTGTAGCTTCCGCGCCGGCACCAACTCCACTTCAAAACAAGCGTAGACGGATGCAAGATGTTGAGTCAGATGATTCCTCTTCGCTGCTCCGTTCGATGAAAATATTCCAGTGAGGAAGCCTCATCTCCCTGAGTTTAGACCGGATGATAACATGTCGGTTACTGTTCAAGATTCGAAAGCGTCCCGCAATCCCTCCGACCTGACTCCCTAGACCGAGAGCGCCCATTCGGAATCACGCGAGGACAGACATGTTACGGAGCTCCGTAATATATCTATGGACGTACCAGACATCGCTGAGTCTGTAATGTATTCCTACAATCCTTCTGCGGCCCCGTATGGGGAAAGTACGCCACAAGCCGCTGCTGTTTAGAACCTGATCGGTCCAAGTGTGCAAGCGGGACATGTGATGGTAAAAGACGAACCGTCAGTTTTCTTTTTCATTGATTTCTAGGAGCCGAACCACCCACCTGTGAAAGAGTGGGGTGTATCCTCTGTAACTGATGTTGAATTTGCGCACGATTCCTCCACCCCCCTCCCCCCCAAATCCCCTTCTCCAATCACATTGCCCCATGAGGCAGTCGCCTTCCCCAACAGCCTCGTCAGTGTTTTCTACCTCAGCGCGCGGCATCGCGGAAAAGCAAAAGCAGAAAGAGGGTGGGAGAGAGGGATCCACCTCTCTCTACTCAGATTCATTCGTTGACTCTGCCATGCCGGCCGTGGTGGTCTCGTGGTTCTAGGCGCGCAGTCCGGAACCGCGGGACTGCTACGGTCGCAGGTTCGAATCCTGCCTCGGGCATGGGTGTGTGTGATGTCCTTAGGTTAGTTCGGTTTAAGTAGTTCTAAGTTCTAGGGGACTGATGACCACAGCAGTTGAGTCCCATAGTGCTCAGAGCCATTTTTTTGACTCTGCCATGGATTGTTAGCGGTCATTTGCAAGTAATAAATTGCATAGTTTTTGTAGTAAATAGATGCGTGCCTATACCTTTCTTACTTTGAGTGTGAACAGAATTAGTTTGAAGCTTAGACTTACGGTGTTCCGACAGTTCATTTACGATTCGCCGGCCGTTGTGGCCGAGCGGTTCTAGGCGCTTCAGTCGAGAACAGCGCTGCTGCTAAGATCGCAGGTTCGAATCCTGCCTCGGGCATGGATGTGTATGATGTCCTTAGGTTAGTTACGTGCAAGTAGATTTAAATTGGCTCTAAGCACTATGGGACTTAACATCTGGGGTCGCCATTCCCCTCAAGTGGTTCTAAGTCTTGGGGACTGATGACCTCGGATGTGAAGTCCCATAGTCCACAGAGCCATTTGAACCATTTTACTTAAGATTCAAGTGAAGACGTGGTATTTTTTGCAAGAAGCGTTATTTGACAATTTTTCTATTTCCAGTTTTTCTACTTTCTTTAATGTGGCTCCTGAACTATCTACTGGTACAGCGTTATTTTATATACAGAAAATACCACTGACTGATTTCTAAGTTCTTGATATTCGTCGAAGAATAAGCTGCATTTCTTGTAACCTTAATTTATATCTTATTTATTCCCCTTAGGAATATGGTCGTTCCACAGATCACGCGCGTTTTTATAAAAAGGATGTACTTTATTTATTTCGTAAAACTCCGCAGAAACTTCTGTTACGTGAAGATTTTAATTGTTTTGCGTCCTGTGGATGAAACCCATAATTTTAATTTCAGGAAAGAACTAGACTGTTTGGTCCGTTCTTCGCTAATACGAAATGGGTGGATCTGTCAACATTCCACTCTCGTATACGCACTTTACAGCTACTTCCCGCAGCCGATTCGATGGCTTTTTTCTTTCTGACACTTCATGTGGACAGCTGTTAGCGATAGACGTGATACCAGCTTGTTTCACTGATCACTGTGCCGAAGCTTCAACTTTAAATCATGTGCTGCAACCAGTAAAACTATATGGCCTGCTCTTGATGGTGAACAATCCATCTTAAAGACCCCTTCCATCGAGATTATCGTTAGAGAGGTTTGAGCTCGTAGCTTTCGTTCGCAGGACCCTTAGCCTTGTCTTACGGAATGGTGGTCATGGCATGCCAAACTTTTGCTCCGGAAAGCATTAATGCATTACGGCGCTGAGAGAGCGAGGTATCTCCGTCGGACGCAGGAATTTTATTACTCCGTCTTGCGTCAACTTTATGACGGTGCCAGGCCAACTCCCTTACGGATTATGAAAGTCCTCCATGTTAAGGCGAAGCATTTTCAGTTAAATAGACAACAACTGGAAGAACTCAGGGTGCGATCAAAATCCCGCTCCTTCCCACAGGATGAGCTGACCACCTTATATCACCTTATCCGGTGGCGGAAGCGTCGAAAACGAGCATATATCACATCCCTTACAAAAATTGTCACATACTGACATCCCGATGTAACATTTCTAAAGCGATCTTTAATTTCTTAAGACTTTTATGATATCCGCGCTACTGATGCGATTCTCCCTGATAGATTTAGTCCTCTCCTGGACTGTGTGGTTACTATCGCATTAAATTATGATTTTCTAAGTAATTTTACTTGTGTGGTGTCCAAAATTAAAGCGACAAACGGAAATTTTACAAGGTTTCGTTTATTTTCCCACAAAACAGTGTAAACATGTGATAGAAAAGTAGAAAAAATGTAACGAATACAGAACATAAACACCTGCAACATGCAGAGTAGACGAAAATATCAAAAAATGGTTCAAATGGCTCTGAGCACTATGGGACTTAACATCTGAGGTCATCAGTCGCCTAGAACTTAGAACTACTTAAACCTAACTAACCTAAAGACATCACATACATCCACGCCTGAGGCAGGATTCGAACCTGCGACCGTAGCGGTCGCGCAGTTCCGGACTGAAGCGCTTAGAACCGCTCGGCCACAGAGGCTGGCACGAAAATTTCTTCATTTTTTCGAACTTAACAGATTGGCACACACATCCCGTCAACTGGGTAACGTGCTCAGTATGGGTAGTGACGACATCTGACAGCAATACAGACTTGGCAACTACGGAACATGCTGTGAATAACGTCATCAATGTCATGTTGAGCCAATAATACCCATTCTTCCTGTGGAGCTGCTGACAAGTCTTGGAGAGTGGTTGGTGGATGTTGACGTGATGCAGCCCGCCTCCCTAGTGCATCCCAGACATGATCTATGGGATTCATATCGGGAGAGCAAGCAGACAATACCATGCGTGCAGTATCTTCAGTTTCAAAGAAAACATCAACCACTCATGTTCTATGAGGGCGAGCATTATCGTCCATCAGAAAGAAGTCTGGGAGCACAGCATCTCACAGCAACCATACGTGAGGTCCTAAGCCCTCGTCACGACACCTGATGGCAGTTAACCTTTCCGATTCACCCGTACAATTTCATGAAGCGATGTTCGAGTGATCAACATAATCCCTGCCCACATCATTAGCGATCCTCCTCGATATTGGTCTCTTTCCACAATGTTTTGGTTTCGAAATCGTGTTCCACATTCACTTCAGATGCGAATACGTCGGCAACTACTTTCCAGACCAAACCTGGCCTCATCTGTGAAAAGAACTTCGGCCCACTGTTGGACTGTCCATGTATCCAATTAGCATGTTGACGACTCTGCTTCCCTTCGGTGAAGACGCGTCCGAGGCACACATACGGCAGGTCTCTGACAGTAAAGGACAATCTGTCGAAGCCTGCTCTACACCGTTTGCCTTGATACAACACGTCCAGTGTATGCTGAGAGGGCAGATGCCAGTTGCCACGCCCAACTAAGGCGGTTCCGTCGTGCCCTTACAGCCAAATAAGTCCCCCAGGGGGTCCACAACTCTTTTGTGGATACGTGCGTAGCGAGCACGGGACCCCGAGCTAATGTGGCTCTCCTTCCTTTCTGGGCTGCATACCTTCCTTTCCGCATCCTTCCCTATCCCCCATCTTCGCCCCCCCTCCCCTTACCTCTGGCACTTTCCTTCCCTTTCTCCATCTCTGGGAGTATGGTTTGTGCCTACGTTCGGAGATGGACGCTCGTAAATGTAACGAATTCTTCGCCTTCTCTGCTTGTATGTCTTCATCCTTCCTTTGTCCTTCTCTTTTCCTTACCTCTTCTCTTTACCCTTTTCTCCGCTGCGGCGTTTGAAACCTCTCTTCTTTCCTTTCCCTTTCTTTGTTTTTCCCTTTCTCTTTCTTCCTACCTGTGCGTGTCTGAAGGCCGACCCACGTATTTTCGTGCGTAGCCGGTGACGGGGTAACGCGTAATTCCCCGCCCCGGGTAGACAGGTAGGATACGTACGTACCCCCTGGTAATGGCCAGGCTCAGGGAGGGGTGATTACCCGAGCTGATACCTTCCGAAAGTGCCTGTTGGTCCCTCCGTCCGTTTGTCGGGACGTGTGACCTGAGGTGTGAACAATCACCTAAGGCGGGAGTGCCCTCAGCGAGGACCCCCACAAGGGAGGAGCGCGCCATCGGAGACGCCGGTAATCATGGGGGATTCTTCCACAATGGTTTCTTCATCTTCCACTATGTCTGCTCACAAGCGTAAGTTCACTGAGTCTCAGCCACAGACAGTTCTTCCATCTTTGCCACAGTTCCTTGTTGTTTCTCGGTCTGACGATGGTCACGACTTCTCCACGGTCAACCCTTTCATTATTCAGAAAGGTGTCGACGCAATTGCAGGTCCTGTAAAGTCTTGTTCCAGATTACGGAATGGCACATGGTTGTTAGAAACAGTCAGTGCCCTCCAGGCACAAAAATTGCTGCGTACTTCACTGCTGCACACCATCCCTGTCCAGGTTGAAGCGAACCGCACTTTAAATTCCTCGCATGGAGTCGTTTATACACGCTCCCTCGATGGATCATCTGACGAAGAAATTCAGCACTACCTGTCTGACCAGGGCGTAATGGCTGTTCATAGAGTTATGAAAAGGGTTGACACGAACATCATTCCAACCCGCACTGTCTTCTTGACATTTGACAAAGTTCAACTCCCAACGAAAATCAAAGCAGGCTATGAGATAATTTCCGTTCGCCCTTACGTCCCTAACCCTACGCGTTGCTATCGGTGTCAGCGGTTCAATCACACCAGCCGGGCCTGTTCCAATCCGGCCAAATGTGTTACGTGTGGCAAAGATGCCCATAAGGGTGCTTGTCCACCTCCATCCCCTCGTTGCATCAACTGTATGGGTGACCACGCTGCTTCCTCTCGAGATTGCCCCATTTTTAAAGACGAAAAGCTCATTCAGGAAATCAGAGTGAAGGAAAAGGTGTCGACCTTTGCTGCTCGAAAATTATTCGCCAGTCTACAGCCCACCGTGCCTCAGACAACGAAAATACAGCACTGTCCTTGATTCTCCTCGGCCAACAAAGGAGGCGGCCACGCAGACATCCAACCTCACCTTTAGTGCCACAGTCGTCAGATCGGCCAGCGCAAAGATCGCCCGTTCAACCTCACCACTTTCGCCTGCCCACTCTATGGCTCACCTTTCATCGGGTTCTGCTAAATCTCGAGCCCAAAAGTCAGACACCAAGACTTCGAAAAAGGAGCATACTCGTGAAGATTTTTTATGTACCCCAACTTCACAACCATCGGTTCCTCCTTCATCTAAACATCATGTTTCCAAGAAGGCTAGTAAGAAACCCAGTTCATCTCCTCCTCCGCTAAGGCGTGTCTCATCTACAGAACCACCTGGCGGTAATAGCCCTCGGCCGTCTTCTGGTCGCCGAGGTGCACTGCTGGCGGCCGATCAACCGGCCGATCGCTGGTGGCAGGAGCTGCTCCTGAACAACCTATGGATCAGGATCTTCTGCCTTCGGCTGAATGCCATTCCATGCTGTCGGTCGCAAGCTCTAAGCAGTCGCTGAGTTGACGGCAACCTTGGTCACATTCCTCCATTTTATGTTCACCCTATGTCCATTATCCACTGGAATATCCGCGGCCTTCGAGCCAATCGGGATGAATTGTCGATCCTCTTACGATCCTACTCGCTGGTCATCTTCTGTCTTCAGGAAACAAAACTGCGTCTCCATGACCGCTTTGTTCTCCCCCATTTTCAGTCCGTCCGATTTGATCTCCCCTCTGTTGAAGGCACTCCAGCACATGGGGGACTCATGATTCTTCTCCATGATACTCTCCATTATCACCCCATCCACTTACACGCTTCCTTCCAAGCTGTCGCTGTCCGTCTTTCCCTTTCTGGATATACCTTTTCTCTTTGTACTGTATAAATTCCATCGTACACACCAATGGCACGAGCTGATCTCCTTCATCTTCTTGGTCAGCTTCCACCCCCCTATTTGCTGGTTGGGGACTTCAATGCCCACCACCCGCTTTGGGGATCTCCACATGCTTGTCCACGTGGATCACTATTGCTAGACGTCTTCCACCAAGCGGATCTAATTTGCCTCAACACTGGTGACCCTACATTTTTGTCTGCCTCCACGACAAATTTCTCTGATTGGGACCGAACCTTTCGGTCGGTACTGTTCCGGTAGCTCGGCGCTTCGAATGGTTCGTCCTTGATGATACACACTCGAGTGACCACTTTCCATGTGTCCTTAGACTGCAGCCTCAACTGCCATATATGCACCCGCGACGCTGGAAGTTTGGCGAAGCCGATTGGACACTTTTTTCGTCTCTAGCGACATTCGAAGACCGTCACTTTCCTAGCGTCGACGATGAGGTCACACATATTACAGACGTTATTCTTACAGCTGCGGAACGTTCAATACCACGCACCTCCGCATTGCCACGGCGCCCCCCAGTTCCTTGGTGGGACGAGGCATGCCGTGAAGCAATACGTGAGCGGCGACATGCTCTTCGCGTTTTCCGCCACCATCCTACTTTGGACAACTGTATCCGCTATAAACAGTTCCGAGCGCGATGCAGTCGCGTCATCCGCGATAGCAAGAAGGTAAGCTGGAAATTCTTTACTAGGCCATTTAACACCTTCACTCCCTCCTCGGAAGTTTGGAGTCGAATTTGACGTTTCTCAGGCGCGCCTAGTTTCTCCCCGGTCTCTGGGCTCACTGTCGCGCATGATACGTTAGTGGACCCCGTCACAATTTCTAACTCATTGGGTCAACACTTTGCTGAGATTTCGAGCTCTTCAAATTACCCGCCAGCGTTTCTCCCGAAGAAACGTGCAGCGGAAGTGCGACCTCTTGCTTTCTCCTCTCAAAATCGCGAAAGCTACAATACCGTTTTCTCCATTCGGGAACTCCAACATGCACTCTATTCTTCTCGCTCCTCCGCCCCAGGACCGGATGGTATCCACATCCAAATGTTGCTGCATTTATCATACCATAGTCTGCGTTACCTCCTTCGCCTTTATAATCGAATTAGGACCGATAGTACTTTTCCCAGACGATGGCGGGAAGCTATCGTCGTTCCTGTTCCGAAACCTGGAAAGGACAAACATCTCATTTTTGGCTATCGCCCCATTTCTCTCACGAGTAGTGTATGTAAGGTTTTGGAGCGTATGGTGAATTGCCGTTTAGCTTGGTGGCTGGAGTCCCGCAGTCTTTTAACACCTGCCCAATGCGGTTTCCGAAAGCATCGTTCTGCAGTTGATCATCTTGTTGCTCTCTCCACTGGTATCATGAACAATTTTCTCCGAAAACGCCAAACAGTAGCAATATTTTATGATCTGGAGAGAGGATACGGTACCTCTTGGAGGACAGGCATCCTCCATACACTTTTCTCTTGGGGCTTTTGAGGTCCGCTGCCCCGTTTTCTTCACGAATTTATGGCAGAGCGTACATTTTGAGTGCGGTGAACACCACTCTCTCCCGTACTTTCTCCCAAGAAAACGGGGTACCCCAGGGCTCCGTGCTAAGTGTTGTACTGTTTGCCATTGCCATAAATCCTATTATGGATTGTCTCCTTCCTGATGTCTCGGGCTCCCTCTTTGTGGACGATTTTGCGATCTACTACAGCTCTCAACGGACCAGCCTTCTTGAGCGACGTCTTCAAGGATGTCTCGATCCCCTCCACTCTTGCAGCATCGAAACCGGCTTCCGTTTTTCTCCCAGTAAGACCGTTTGTGTTAATTTTTGGCGACGTAAGGAGTTTCTTCCACCCAGTCAACCTTCCGTTTTCGGACGTCGCTAAATTCTTGGGTCTTATGTGTGACAGAAAACTGTGCTGGTCCTCTCACGTTTCCTATCTTTCGGCTCGCTGTCTGCGATCCCTCAACACCCTCCGTGTCCTGAATGGTACCTCCTGGGGAGCGGACCGAGTGGTCCTTCTCCGCCTCTATCGCGCCTTAGTGCGCTCGAAATTGGACTATGGAAGCATAGTTTACTCCTCTGCTCGGCCGTCTATTCTTCGGCAACTCGACTCTATCCACCACCGTGGATTACGTTTAGTGTCTGGAGCTATTTACACCAGCCCTGTGGAAAGCCTCTATGCTGAGACTGCTGAACCTCCGCTGTCCAATCGGCGAGCTGTCCTTCTGAGTCGTTATGCTAGCCATCTGTCTTCCATGCCTGCTAATCCGGCCCATGACATTTTTTTCGACGCCGCCTTGGATGTAGGGTATGCAGGCCGCCCTTCCTCCCTACTACCACCCGGAGTCCGCTTCCGTCACGTGCTCCATTCTCTTTCCTTCCGCTTTCCTAAAACCTTCTTCACAACTTGGGGCACAGCACCGCCTTGGCTCCGTCCCCGGATCTGCCTGCTACGTGACCTTTGTCAATTCCCCAAGTATGGTAGCCCTTCACTTGTTTATCGTCGGGCATTTGCTGCTCTATGTGCACAACTGAAGGAAGCCACATTTATTTACACCGATGGCTCGAAAACATCGTTAGGTGTAGGGAGTGCCTATATAGTTGGCGACACCCGAAATCGATTTCGGCTTCCCGACCAGTGTTAGGTTTATACTGCGGAGCTTTACGCTGTTCTCCAGGCTGTCCACTACATCCGCCGCCATCAGCGGATACAGTTTGTTATCTGTTCAGATTCTCTCAGCTCTCTCCTCAGTCTCCAAGCTCTGTACCCTGTCCACCCTCTGGTCCACCGGATTCAGGACTGCCTGCGCTTGCTCTATTTGGGGGGCGTCTTCGTGGCGTTCTTCTGGCTCCCAGGACACGTTGGTACCTGTTGCAATGAGGCGGTCGATATAGCGGCCAAGGCTACAGTCTCTCTTCTTCTGCCAGCTATTCGATCGATTCCCTTCGCCGATCTACGGAGCGTTTTATGTCGTCGTGTTGTTCTTTTATGGCACGCACATTGGTCGACACTTCCCCATAATAAATTGCGGGACGTGAAAACTCTTCCCTGTGCTTGGATCTCTTCCTCCCGAACGCGTTGTCGGGAGGAGGTAATTTTAACTAGACTCCGGATAGGGCACTGTCTTTTTAGCCATCGACATCTTTTAAGCGGCGATCCTCCCCCACTCTGTCCCCACTGCTCTCAGCTATGGACGGGATGACACCTTTTAATTGAGTGCCCTTATTTTACTCCGTTACGCACCCGTCTACAGCTGTCGCCTGATATATTCGTCCATTTTAGCAGATGACACGCGCTCGGCCGATCGCGTTCTCGAGTTCATTAGTGCCAGTGTGATGACGTCAGTCATTTGAAGCTCTTTTTGGTGACAACCAACCCCTTTCTGTTGTGGATTTTTAAGCTTTCCTTCTGCTTTTAGTTTCTCCAATTTTGTGAGGTTCGTTCCCATTGCTGCTGCCTTCCATTTTCGTTTTTACCGTTTCCTAAGTCACAGACCGGGCGCTAATGACCATAGCAGTTTTGCGCCCTAAAACCAAAACAAAACCAAAAAATCCAAATAAGTCCTCTCTTTCTGATGTCTCACGTGGTCGATGCCTACCACACAGAGGCCGCGCAACTCTAGTTGAAACTCACTTCCTGAAAGTTTCTGATTCAAAAGTCGCGCGTTATGGGTATCCAGTCTACTTGGAGAAAAGCGTTTAAAATTAGATTAACTCTGATTTTTATACCGAAATTAGCTCACTAGTTCCTCATCTTAGAGCATTTTTAAGGAGTGATGTGACATCATGTTATCCATAGACCTGATAGCAAGCGACTCCTCTCGAGGTACTCTCCTATATGCCCACCCCGCTTTTCGCACGGGAGCAGCTTAATTCTGATTGGCTGTTGATCTAAACGACCAATCAAAACGTTTTTTCCAAATCATTCTTGTGGCAAATCTTGCCGTATCCAATCACTAATTTGATAGTAATTAATATCAGCAAAACATCAATTTCTTGTATTTTGTGTAGTAAAAAAACGAAGTGCGGAACATTCATCAAATTGATAAATAAACTTATTCCGCCTCTCACTTCCATTCTGGCCACTTTTATATACAAGCAAGCACACACCGACATACGTCACCTGAATCCTGGTTGCAACATAACTTCCCCACAGGCGTGCCTTACTGCAACGAATGTCATCTCTTAATAACTTGTTGCGTTACAGTACTTCAAAATCTAATTCAAGGGCAAGCCTTATTTGGTGCAAGGTGTCTATTATGGAATCAATCGAAATGATAATATAAAAAAGTATATAGACGGCTACAATAAAATTAAAAATATGATTGGGTCGTAGTACTGCGTATGTGGATAGGGCAAATCCATGCCCTGCGTCAAAGGTTACTGTAAACAGGGGCTGTAACAATGATGAAAATACAGTAAATGGGCTGAGTACGAGGTCCATATTTAGTATAATGGCTAAGGGATGAGACGGAATACGTTACATCTGCAACTCCTGAGGGTGTACACTGACCAAGCTTCAGATTAATGCACGAGACGTTTAAATACTAAATGACTGCCAAATGAGACCTGCTAAGTGCTGGATCCAACATACAGTGTGAAGATTGCCTGTGGGACAGGTTACGTATGAGATTTGGGAGTAATGCCATGGTACACTCAGACTGTTTTACTATAAGCGCCTGCATATCCGTAAACACACACTTTAGTCATAAACCAACCAATTCAGTAACATACAGTCTCTTCTACTAGCTTACCTAAACATAATACACGATCAAAAATGCTAAAAAAATTATGGTCAGCTGACTCTAACTGGTCGTTTAGAAAGTGATCTGGATGTCTCTCTCTCTGTCTATCTATCTTTCCTTTAAGTCGTCTGGCCGTATATACTTAATGCTAACCATGAGCAGCCGACCGGTTCATCAGTTACATAACATATAAATATTCATCCTGCGTATGTTAGTGCTCGCAAAACTCGAAAATTTTGACACAAAGTTGCATTCGAAAAAGAGCTTGTTTTCGTGTACCTACTTTTTAAATATATACTATATATAAAAAACACGTAATACATAAAATTGAAACGTCGTAACCAAAAATCTCTAAAATTCCTTGACCGATTTACTTCAAACAAATTTTGCAAACAAATTTTTACACGATATTCTAATGAACATTCAGACGGGCACAGGCTAATATAGGGGAAACACTGTTCCCAAAAATCTCAAAACGTTCTCGATAGCCGGCCACCGTGACCGAGCGTTTCTAGGCGCTTCAGTCTGGAACCGCGCGACTGCTACGGTCGCAGGTTCGAATCCTGCCTCGGGCATGGATGTGTTCGATGTCCTTCGGTTAGTTAGTTTTCTTACTGCTGTTAACGTCAAACCTTGCAATATCCTTTACATAGAGCTATTTTTAAAAAGGGTTTTTTACTGTTGTCTTTATAATGTGTGTGTGTGTGTGTGTGTGTGTGTGTGTGTGTGTGTGTGTGTGTTTTAAGTTAAAATCTCATTATTGGCAAGTGGCTAATATCATACCTGGTAATCTTTTCATAATGAAAACTGTCAAGCTATTTGAAATTATTTTTTTAAACAAGTGCCAGACTTAAAATTTTATTATTGAGAAAGTTTAAAATAAACAGGTATCTTCAGCAGTGTGTGTTATTTCACCAGCACCTCCTGGTCCCTACTTCCACGATAACGTTTTGGAATAAAACGTGTACTCTAGTTGTTGTTTGTGAACCGCCCTAATTGACGGTTCATTACTGGTAGCAGAGCGTGGTTGTACGTTCGCTACCTGATCCCCTTGACTTGCTGGTGGGAAGTTTTTTTAGTTAGTATTTATTACTATTTTGTTTTATTTTGTTTGTTCACATTTACTTAAAGTGTATATTCAAGGGTGTGATGGCGGTGAGGGAGTGCCCGGGCTTAGGATTGCTCCGGCGCGAGCAGATTTTGTACGAAATTAAAATTTGTGGGATTGACAAAGAGGGCACGGTTCCAGAGCTGGCCGCATGTTTACGAGATTCCTTGCAGCGGCCTGTTGTTACTAAGAAAGTCATTGGTCTGCCGGCCGGCGTAGCCGCGGCCGTTGAGGCGATGGGTGAGTTGGAAAAGTCTCTTAGTTGGTATTCTGTAGATCAGCCTAGCTAGAAACAACTTACTAGATTACGTGCACATTTGGTGCATAATTCTAACTGGATTTCTGACTTAGAGCAAATACACTCCTGGAAATGGAAAAAAGAACACATTGACACCGGTGTGTCAGACCCACCATACTTGCTCCGGACACTGCGAGAGGGCTGTACAAGCAATGATCACACGCACGGCACAGCGGACACACCAGGAACCGCGGTGTTGGCCGTCGAATGGCGCTAGCTGCGCAGCATTTGTGCACCGCCGCCGTCAGTGTCAGCCAGTTTGCCGTGGCATACGGAGCTCCATCGCAGTCCTTAACACTGGTAGCATGCCGCGACAGCGTGGACGTGAACCGTATGTGCAGTTGACGGACTTTGAGCGAGGGCGTATAGTGGGCATGCGGGAGGCCGGGTGGACGTACCGCCGAATTGCTCAACACGTGGGGCATGAGGTCTCCACAGTACATCGATGTTGTCGCCAGTGGTCGGCGGAAGGTGCACGTGCCCGTCGACCTGGGACCGGACCGCAGCGACGCACGGATGCACGCCAAGACCGTAGGATCCTACGCAGTGCCGTAGGGGACCGCACCGCCACTTCCCAGCAAATTAGGGACACTGTTGCTCCTGGGGTATCGGCGAGGACCATTCGCAAACGTCTCCATGAAGCTGGGCTACGGTCCCGCACATCGTTAGGCCGTCTTCCGCTCACGCCCCAACATCGTGCAGGCCGCCTCCAGTGGTGTCGCGACAGGCGTGAATGGAGGGACGAATGGAGACGTGTCGTCTTCAGCGATGAGAGTCGCTTCTGCCTTGGTGCCAATGATGGTCGTATGCGTGTTTGGCGCCGTGCAGGTGAGCGCCACAATCAGGACTGCATACGACCGAGGCACACAGGGCCAACAACCGGCATCATGGTGTGGGGAGCGATCTTCTACACTGGCCGTACACCACTGGTGATCGTCGAGGGGACACTGAATAGTGCACGGTACATCCAAACCGTCATCGAACCCATCGTTCTACCATTCCTAGACCGGCAAGGGAACTTGCTGTTCTAACAGGACAATGCACGTCCGCATGTATCCCGTGCCACCCAACGTGCTCTAGAAGGTGTAAGTCAACTACCCTGGCCAGCAAGATCTCCGGATCTGTCCCCCATTGAGCATGTTTGGGACTGGATGAAGCGTCGTCTCACGCGGTCTGCACGTCCTGTACGACCGCTGGTCCAACTGAGGCGCCAGGTGGAAATGGCATGGCAAGCCGTTCCACAGGACTACATCCAGCATCTCTACGATCGTCTCCATGGGAGAATAGCAGCCTGCATTGCTGCGAAAGGTGGATATACACTGTACTAGTGCCGACTTGTGCATGCTGTTTCCTGTGTCTATGTGCCTGTGGTTCTGTCAGTGTGATCATGTGATGTATCTGACCCCAGGAATGTGTCAATAAAGTTTCCCCTTCCTGGGACAATGAATTCACGGTGTTCTTATTTCAATTTCCAGGAGTGTAGTTTCGAGTGACGCTGATCGTAAGATCGTTTCGGAATTGCTGCAGAAGGTGGCTACGTTGCAGCTAAGCTTAGCTTATTTAGAGTTTGATTCTGAGGAATTCAGTGGGCAGGTCTAACCGGATCGGGCCCAGGCGGGGATCTTGCCTAGTGTTCAAAACCAGAAGATGGAAGGTAGTTTGGAACCTTCTGCTAAATTACCTAACCCGAGTGGACTTCTTTTGAAGGATATAGGAGAGTTAACTGTTGATTCTTTGAGTAAGATCAAGGAGCTACTTTGGTTGCTGGTTCACTTTGAACAGCACGCCCACTCCTCTGCGGTAGCGCACTCCACCCTTCTAGCTTTACTCTACCCTTTAGCCAAAGGGGGTCTTAGAGATCTTTCCTCCAGAGCTCTCACTGAACAGATGTCCTTGCTTCAGCTTAGGTAGAAGATTATTAGTGAGAGACTTACTGCGGGCTTAGGAAGCATTTAGTATCACTACATTTGGAGGGTACAGGGAGAGTGCGAGAGCCTACAGCAGTATGTGGAGAGGGTGAAAGTTGCCAACAAGCGCTCTTGGTCGATATGTCTGAGGACCAGTTGGTTTCTGTGATTTTGGAAGCGATGGCTGCTGAAGATAAATTGCATTTTATCTTCAAATCCCCTCCGGTTACATGGGAGAATTTGCGTGGAGGAATAGTCACTGCGTATGCGTTAAAGTTGCTAGGGGAAACACGGGGCGCTAGGGTTTCTAGGCCCGTAATAGAACTTGGGGTGGCCGAGGAGCGCGGTCGGGGTAGAACCACCGGGGTTGAGACAAGGCGATGTTTCCGTTGGGTGAGGGTGGTCATTTAGTTCGGGATTGTCCTGTTCCCCGTTGTAGTAGGAGTAACAAATGACATAAGGGAAAGCGGCGTACCTTGTTTGGTAAATTTACAGCTTGTTGTGGGCGTGCCGTCGTAGCAGAGTCCAGATCGCGTCTTCCCTATATTTGTGTTCAACTTAACCACGAACCCATTTGCGCCTTGTTGGCTTCTGGTAGCACGTACTCCTTACTTAATGAGGCTTGGTTTTTGGAGTTCGGACACCTTGCTAAACTTAAACCCGAGAAGATCCCGCTTCGGAGATGTCGTGTCGCTAATAGTCATGTGTTGACTCTAGTGGGGTGGGTTAAGGGTAGTGTTTCGGTAGGGCATTTTTCTTGGCCAATCACCTTCGCTCTCGTGACGCGTTTGCAAGTGAACCTGGTACTTGGCTGTGACTTTAGTTCTAAAACGCAGCTGGTGTTGGGTTATTTTGGTAGGCTTTTCATCTTTAAGTTTGCTCCTCTGCAGAAGTTTGGTCTCTGTGAATGTTGGGAGGCGTTGTCATCGGTGGTCCATGCCTTTCCGGTAGCTTCTGTTGATGAAGGGGATATTAGCCACCTTTCGCCCCAGCAAGGTCGGCAGGTGCGTGAGTTATTAGGAGAGCTTCCGGATTTACTGAGATATAAACTGGGGGTGACTAACATTCTGGAATATGACATTCATTTGACCGATGACGTTTGTTAGGCAGTCTCCGTACCGGTTGTCTCCTCCCAAAATGAAAATACTACGAGGGAAGGTACGTAAAATGTTAGACCAGGGGGTTATTCGTCCCTCCACATCTCCGTATGCCTCCCCGATATTTCTGGTCCCCAAAACTAAAGGGGGGGGGGGATTTCCGGCCAGTAGTAGACTACCGACGTTATAATGAGAAAGTCATTTTGGAATCAGTACTCTTTCCCGACCTCCACAACTCCTTTACTTGGTTTGCTCGCGCGATTTGGTTTACTGTACTTGATTTGAATCAGGCCTATTATCAGATTCCTTTGACTGAAAATTTTAAGCATGTTACTGCCTTCTGTACCGATTGGAATCTGTGTGAATTCAATCGCGTTCCCTTCGGTCTTGCTACTGGGGCTGATGTTTTGACTCGTTTATTAGATAATGTGTTGGGCGATTTAGAGTTACATTGCGTCTGCAATTATTTAGGCGATCTAGTTATAGTAGGTCATTTGAAGAACATTTGCTTCAGGTCCTGGCTAGGCTCCAGACGGCCGGTCTAACAGTCAAACCATCTAAGGTTACGCAGGCGAAACCACAAATTTCCTTTTTGGGCCATATCGTTTCGGGGCAGTCAGTCCGGATCGATCAGGATCGCACGAAACCCTTGCGCGCCTTGTCCGCCTCATAGGGATAAGCGGGGAGTGGCAAAGTTCATTGGTATGGTGAACTATTTTAGGCGTTTCGTACCGAATTTTGCCTCCTTAGCCGCACCCTTGAATCAACTCCGTAAGAAAGGTATTCGTTTTGTTTGGGGTCCCACTCAGCAGGCTGCCTTTTACCAGATTAAAACGGTTATTGCCAACCGCTGGTCCTTTGGGTTCCCGACTTTGAAAAACCCTTTGTTGTGCAAACGGACGCGTCAAATGCTGGAGTTCTGGCTGTTCTTTCACAAGAGTCGGATGACTATAGACAGCGTTGGGCTTGTGCATCTCGCAGGCTAAATGACGCTGAGTCGAAGTACTCAGTGTACGAGTGCGAGGCGTTACTTCTCTTTGCTTTGGAGAAATTTCGTTTTTATCTGGAGCATAAACCTTTCCAGCTCGAGACATAAACAGGCTTTAAGTTGGGTCCTGGCCAGACCACGCAAGACGGGGCGGATCGCCGGGTGGGCTGTGAGGATCTCGGCTTTTAAGATCACGGTCAAACATATTAGGCGTACCGAGAATGTGGTGGCGGACGCCCTTAGTCGAATGTTTGACCAGCAGTACGAGGGTTCGGGTGTCGGACAAGATTACTCACAAGAAAATGGTTCAAATGGCTCTGAGCACTATGGGACTCAACATCTTAGGTCATAAGTCCCCTAGAACTTAGAACTACTTAAACCTAACTAACCTAAGGACATCACACAACACCCAGCCATCACGAGGCAGAGAAAATCCCTGACCCCGCCGGGAATCGAACCCGGGAACCCGGGCGTGGGAAGCGAGAACGCTACCGCACGACCACTGAGATGCGGGCTGTTATTTTATGAATGCAGTGTTGTATGTAGTCTCCTAATCTTGGCTCCCTATTTGATGTGTTCCGTAAGATTACAAACTCACATTTACACAATCCGAAATAAGGCACCAGTTTAGTTATGAATCAAGTTTGATATGCTGAAATTTTAACGGGACAATGATCAATGTTAAAATAAATGTCCAAATATAAACTGATGTATTTCTTTTTATTTAAATTGTCTTTTCATATATATATATATATATATATATATATATATATATATATATATATATATATAATGAGTACTAAAAGATTATCATTAATGTTAGTCTGGTTGGGAATTTTATAAGCAAGACTGGCTACCTGGTGATACATTTGCGCAGTAATGCATGGTTAACTTCCTCAGACAGCTCACAGCTTTTAACCCGCTTTTATTGTCTATCAGCACCGCTTTCATAGCAAATTAATGCAACAATATTACAGCTTTATGTGGGCAGCCACCTCTTCCTCTGAGAAAGGGTAGACTGCCGTGTTGTTATTGTATTCATTGAGACTATCAAGTCTTAGTTGTTGTCGTTCGGATTCCCCATCCGTGCTGTCATCAGGCAGCAGGGGCCGGAGGAGGGCCTCAGCAGTCTCCTGCCAGGATTCCGTCATCCTGTCCCCCTGCCTGACTGTTGATAATTCCAGTGGAGAGCGGATCTTCTCTCTTACTAATTTATATGGTGTGCCCCAGGGGTCCAACGCCAACTGGCTCTGGACGAAGTTTTCCCAGCTTTGTGTTCTGACAGCTTGGAGTTCCTTCTGGAATCGGAGTTTAGCCTCCCGATATTGCAGCAGCCATCTTTGCCGTTCTGGCAGATGACACAGCGCTGGTACTGTCTTCTCAACCTTCTGACAGACCGGCGCATATCCTCGAGTTCAGGTGACCATGGTGATGGAGAGGCTGCCATGGCCTTCTTCCTGGTCGGTACGGCAGCTTTCACTGCGTTACTTATTGCACCGATCAGTTCCTCTGCTCTGTCATTTATGTCTATGTACAGGTCTGTGTCACCTTCTGGCAAGGCAGGAATGACGCACTCCCTCGCTAGGCGTTCCCAATCAGCCCTTTTATAATTGAATTGCGTTTCCCACCCCATGGCCCAGCAGGACACTTTCTCCTAAGATGAGAGTAATTAAATTGTGGTCGCTAGTGGTGGCGTTTTCTTCGACTTTCCATTGTTGTATTATGTTGATTGCGTTAGGAGTGGCTAAAGTTACATCGATGTTTGTGCCTGGTCCTCCTCCCCCAGCATAGGTTGGAGGGTTGCCAGGCTTGTTAGCCACCACTAGTTGTGAGGCCATGATGAAGTCATAGACTTTCTCCCCGTTTGTGTCCCTTGTGCCGCTGTACCACAGGGGGATTTTGCGTTAATATCAGCAGTAATTATGATTCTTCGTTCTTGCAATGCCGTGGTTACTACAGCTAGATGGTCAAGATGGATTTCAATGTTGTCACCATACTGGAAGTACATGTTGACTAGTATTATTGCTCCGCCGGGAGATGACAGCTCCACGACACTGCAGTGACTGTTAGTATATTGCGATAATGTGTTTACTTTCAGGGCTTTATTTGTGATTATTAACGCCGCTTTCGGATTTTCTCCTTGGCTGATGACCTGCCAGGTCGCGGCTACAAATGCTATTTTTCCAGCTTGGGAATACGGCTCTTGTACACAGAGCACATCCAGCCTTCTCTCCTCCACTTCCTTGCACAGCTCCTGCATCACAAGTCGACCGTTATGTGTGTTGAGTTGGCCGATGGTAATTTTAGTCATTTAAGGAAAGTAAGTATGTATGCGGTCGTCTGGCCATGTCTGACTCCAGTCAAAAGTAATGCGTCCATTAGCCAAGACAGACTGTTCGTAAATGTCATCTAGGCCAAATTTTTCTCCTCGTCTCTCGAATACTTTCTTTAGTAAGTCTCACAGGGCTCCGAAGTCGGTGGGGAGATTCACCAACTTCAGCTGTATCCTGTCCACAGCCTCCATTACCGAGAAGGTGACTTTTCTTCCGTTTTCGTGTCCCACGCGAACCACATGTAAGGCTGGGGTCAGGGTAGCCGGCTCCTCCAATCTTGCCAGTTGCATCGAGAATTCTATATTTGGGTAAATCCGAACCGGGTCTACTGGCGCTAACCTTACTACCGGGGTGTCGGGTGAGCTCGTTATTGTGCTTTCTCGCACAGGCCTCTGTTGTTTCTGGTTGCTTCCATCTTTAAGGACCTCAGGCACAGGATGCCCTTGCCGTTGCTGGTGTTTAATCGGCTTTGCTCCCCGGCTGAGGGAGGAGGGAGTTGTGGCCACAGGGGTAAATTCCGTCTGGATACTTTTATCGATCTTCGGGGGATCAGTTTGGACACTTCTGTCAGCTGTCTCAATTTTCGGGTCTCTCGAAAGAGACTTCAGGTATTCTTTAAACTTATTTGCCCTGATGGCATCCCTCCTTTTGCTTAGGGATTTTCGCTTTGGCATCCTGTTTTGTTTGACGTACTCAGCCATAGTCAGTTCTGGAAATCAGTTTTTGTTCCAACATACGGTGCGTAGGGCAATTTCGTCCTGAAGTTCCGCAGTTTTTCTTCCCGCGTCTCTTGCAAGGTATGCAGACACTTGCAGCTTTGCATTCTTTCCGGGTGTGACCATCTTCGCCGCACTTGGAGCACGCCGACCCCCTGGTGCAATGCCTAAGAATGTGGTCCAAGTCTCAGCAGTTGTGGCAGCGAGGTACCACGAGATAATCTCTAACATTTATGGCATGGAAGCCAACATACAGTCTGCCCACTGTTATCATCTGCTTCCACATTTGTGCTGTGACCTCGGCAACGTAGTGTACGACATCACGATCCCGAGGCAAAAAAAAAAAAAAAAATGGTTCAAATGGGTCTGAGCACCATGGGTCTTAACAGCTATGGTCATCAGTCCCCTAGCACTTAGAACTACTTACACCTAACTAACCTAAGGACATCACACAACACACAGTCATCACGAGGCAGAGAAAATCCCTGACCCCGCCGGGAATCGAACCCGGGAACCCAGGCGCGGGAAGCGAGAACGCTACCGCACGACCACGCACGATCACGAGGCCCCGTTTTAAATCTCAGCTTGAATGAGTCTTTGAAAACGTTGTTGTTCATTTGGTCAAAGTTCTGGTCCTTGATAGTTTAATAGAATTCTTCGTTTTTCATTGTTCAAATGGCTCGGAGCACTATGGGACTCAACTGCTGTGGTCATAAGTCCCCTAGAACTTAGAACTACGTAAACCTAACTAACCTAAGGACATCACACACATCCATGCCCGAGGCAGGATTCGAACCTGCGACCGTCGCGGTCGTGCGGTTCCAGACTGTAGCGCCTTTAACCGCTCGGCCACTTCGGCCGGCTTGTCATTGTTGTGGGTGTTGTTGTGGTCTTCAGTCCTGAGACTGGTTTGATGCAGGCCTCCATACTACTCTATCCTGTGCAAGCTTCTTCATCCCCCGGTACCTACAGCAGCCTACATCCTTCTGAATCTGCTTAGTGTACTCATCTCTTGGCCTCCCTTAACGATTTTTACCCTCCACGCTGCCCTCCAATACTAAATTGGTGATCCCTCGATGTCTCAGAACATGTCCCACCAACCGATCCCTTCTTTTAGTCAAGTTGTGCCACAAGCTCCTCTTCTCCCCAATTCTATCCAATACCTCCTCATTAGTTACGTGATCTACCCATCTAATCTTCAGCATTCTTCTGTAGCACCACATTTCGAAAGCTTCTATTCTCTTCTTGTCTAAGCTATTTATCGTCCACGTTTCACTTCCATACATGGCTACACTACATACAAATACTTTCAGAAATGACTTCCTGACATTTAAATCTATACTCGATGTTAACAAATTTTTCTTCTTCACAAATGCTTTCCTTGCCATTGCCAGTCTACATTTTATATCCTCTCTAATTCGACTATCATCAGTTAGTTTGCTCCCCAAATAGCAAAACTCAATTACTACTTTACGTGTCTCATTTCCTAATCTAATTCCCTCAGCATCACCCAACTTAATTCGACTACATTCCATTATCCTCGTTTTGCTTTTGTTGATGTTCATCTTATACCCTCCTTTCAAGACACTGTCCATTCCGTTAAACTGATCTTCCAAGTCCTTTGCTGTCTATGACAGAATTACAATGTCATCGGCGAACCTCAAAGTTTTTATTTCTTCTCCATGGGATTAAATATCTACCCCGAACTTTTCTTTTGTTTCTTATGTTGCTTGCTCAATATACAGATTGAATAACATCGGGGAGAGGCTACAACCCTGTCTCACTCCCTTCTCAACCACTGCTTCCCTTTCATACCCCTCGACATTTATAACTACCATCTGGTTTCTGTACGAATTGTAAATAGCCTTTCGCTCTCTGTATTTTACACCTGCCACCCTCAGAATTTGAAAGAGAGTATTCCAATCAACATTGTCAAAAGCTTTCTCTAAGTCTACAAAAGCTAAAAACGTAGGTTTGCCTTTCCTTAATCTTTCTTCTAAGATAAGTCGTAGGGTCAGTATTGCCTCACGTGTTCCAATATTTCTACGGAATCCCAACTGATCTTCCCCGAGGTAGGCTTCTATCAGTTTTTCCATTCGTCTGTAAAGAATTCGCGTTAGTATTTTGCAGCTGTGACTTATTAAACTGATAGTTCCGTAATTTTCACATCTGTCAACACCTGCTTTCTTTGGGATTGGGATTATTATATTCTTCTTGAAGTCTGAGAGATTTTCACCTGTCTCATACATCTTGCTCACCAGATGGTTGAGTTTTCTCAGGACTGGCTCTCCCAAGGCTGACAGTAGTTCTAATGGAATGTTGTCTACTCCCGGGGCCTTGTTTCGACTTAGGTCTCTCAGTGCTCTGTCAAACTCTTCACGCAATATCATATCTCCCATTTCATCTTCATCCTCTTCCATTTCCGTAATATTGTCGTCAAGTACATCGCCCTTGTATAGACCCTCTTTAGACTCATTCCACCTTTCTGCTTTCCCTTCTTTGCTTAGAACTGGGTTTCCATCTGAGCCCTTGATATTCATGCAAGTGGTTCTCTTTTTTCCAAAGGTGTCTCTAATTTTCCTGAAGGCAGTTTGTCCTCTAGCCATCCCTGCTTAGACATTTTGCACTTCCTGTCGATATTTTTGAGACGTTTGTATTCCTTTTTCCCCGATTCATTTACTGCCTTCTTATATTTTCTCATTTCATCAATTAAATTCAATTTTTCTTCTGTTACCCAAGGGTTTCTACTAGCCCTCGTCTTTTTACGTGTTTGATCCTCTTCTGCCTTCACTATTTCATCCCTCAAAGTTACCCATTCTTTTTCTACTGTATTTCTTTCCCCCATTCCTGTTTCCTTACGCATTCCTTGAAACTCTGTACAACCTCTGGTTCTTTCAGTTAATCCAGGTCCCAGCTCCATAAATTCCCACCTTTTTGCAGTTTCTTCAGTTTTAATCTACAGTTCATAACCAATGGATTGTGGTCAGAGTCCACATATGCCCCTGGAAATGTCTTATAATTTAAAACCTGGTTTCTAAATCTCTGTCTTACCATTATATAATCTATCTGATACCTTTTAGCATCCCCAGGGTTCTTCCATGTATACAACCTTCTTTCATGATTCTTAAAACAAGTGTTAGCTATGATTAAGTGATGCTCTGTACAAAATTCTATCAGGCGTCTTTCTCTTTCTTTTCTTAGCCCCAATCCATATTCACCTACTGTATTTCCTTCTCTCCCTTTTCCGACTCTTGAATTCCAGTCACACATGACTATTAAATTTTCGCCTCCCTTCACTACCTGAATAATTTTTTTTATCTCGTAATACATTTCATCAGTTTCTTCGTCATCTGCAGAGCTAGTTGGCATATAAACTTGTACTACTGTAGTAGGCTTGCTCTTCGTGTCCATCTTGGCCACAATAATACGTTCACTGTGCTGTTTGTAGTAACTTACCCGCACTCCTATTTTTTATTCATTGTTAATCCTACTCCTGCATTACCCCTATTTGATTTTGTATTTATAGCCCTGTATTCACCTGACCCAAAGTCTTGTTCCTCCTGTCACCGAACTTCACTAATTCCCACTATATCTAACTTTAACCTATCCATTTCCCTTTTTAAATTTTCTAACCTACCTGCCAGATTAAGGGATCTGACATTCCACACTCCGATCCGTAGAACGCCAGTTTTCCTTCTCCTGATAACAACGTCCTCTTGAGTAGTCCCCGCCCAGAGATCCGAATGGGAGACTATATTACCCCGGAATATTTTACCCAAGAGGACACCATCATCATTTAATCATACAGTAAAGCTGCAGGCCCTCGGGAAAAATGACGGCCGTTGTTTCCCCTTGCTTTCAGCTGTTCGCAGTACCAGAACAGCAAGGCCATTTTGGTTAGTGTTACAAGGGCAGATCAATCATCGAGACTGTTGCCCCTGCAACTACCGAAAAGGCTGCTGCCCCTCTTGGGGAACCACACGTTTCTCTGGCCTCTCAACACCCCTCCGTTGTGGTTGCACCTACGGTACGGCTATCTGTATCATTGAGGCACACAAGCCTCTCCACCAACGGCAAGGTCCATGGTTCATGTGGGGTTACATTGTACAAAATGACCAAAGGTTTCCTTTTTCTCGGTCGTTCACACTTGACCACCGAGTTCAGCTTAGGGTTATTTACGAGTTTTTCTTTGTCCTCCTTGGTGGCCACCTCTACGATCAGAGTTCCTGCTGGGTTTGACTTTGTTTATTCTAATTTTATCTTTTGCCGGATCAGCAGTTGTGGTCAACAGCTCTTGCATCTTTTTCACACTTGTGTTTTGGCCAGGTAGAGTTCTGAGGACGACTGCCGTGTCTGACCGCTTGGTCATCTTGGAGATCGTCTCTTTTGTGGTTTGTGGCTTGGGTGGCGCTTGCGCAATCACTCCAGCCCAGGTCTTTGTTGGTTGCCTTCTTAATCTTTCATTTTCCGTTTCTAATTCCTCCACGCGGCCTTCGAGTTTGGCGTGGGCAAAGGCCCATGCAGCCAGCTAGTTCTTGATGATGGACAGTGCTGCCTGACTAATCTTTCCATTTTTAATGTTCTACTCCAGGAGCAGCGTAACTCGTGCATGTCATTGAGTTACAGTTTCGTCTTCTGCCAGTCCCATCTCGTCCTGAGGAGAGGGATCAAGCATCGTAGATGCTCGCTTGAGCGTACTCGAATCACTCGTCTCTATTGTAGCCATGTTTAGTTAACGAGTGAAAAAAAAGGTGGGAGCCCATCTCATACTCCAGACCGGCTACTCTGGCATGGGGGTTGGGGGGGACAAGGAGGCAGCTCACCCACCAGCCTCGCCCCAAGGCCAAGGGCATTCTGGAACTGCAGGGTTCAGCACGCCGCACTGTTCCCCATCGGTGGCTCCATCATCGTAGATTTCACCCGACGCTCCTTGGCAAGTGCACCCCGCACTCCAGAGAGGCGGATGCACCTCTCCCCCTTCGCCGCTTACTAGCCCGAGCTTCCACCTCTTGGACAAGGACGCACTCCTACTCAGGTGGTGGGCCAGTCACCCAGTCGTTCAGCAGTCTGGACCCATCTAACCTAGCCCAGTCGATGTCACCACCTCCTGGGTTTGGCTGAACACGCCCCGGTTACCCAGGGGCGTGGCGAAGCACCCTTGCCGAATCGCGCTGCAATCCCACGCCGACAAACGAGGATGCCGGCACGCAGAGCACCAGCTGGTCTGTGCCCTGTGAACAGAAAGGGACTGATGTTCGGTCCCTCGACACAGCTCCCCCTTTGCCATGCACCCTTCGCTTTCGCATCGGGTTGGTTTGCAGCTCTTCCTTTTGTCGCAAGGCAAAATGCCGAGCTTAACGTCTGACACCACGGGAAGGCGGAAAGAGCCACTTGGGAAGTAGAGGCTATGAGATACGCATCACTTCCCCTTGTGAGGACTGGCGCGGCACGCCCGACTACAATCGATATGCCCTACTGCGAGCCTCCATGCCTTACGGCGCGCAGGCAACGGGCAGCGACGCGCCGAACGCGCCTTCAAGCGACCGACCTCACGCCAGACATGCTCGGCGCCTTTACCCCATGGCCGTGGCGCGCTCGGCGCCTTTACCCCGTGGCCGTAGCACGCTCGGCGCCTTACCCCGAAAGTTTGGTTCTTTTCCCAGGCGGTCGGTACTTTCCGAGAGATGCATATTTTTGACAGATACATATTTTTCCAGTGTTCGATATATTCTCGCGTTTGATCTTTTCTATATATTCGACTTTTTCGGTGTTTACAGGTGATTGATAATTTTCTATACGTCGTGATTTTTCTAAAGATGATTCATTATTGGGAGAAGAATACCTTGGTAAGGACGATAGTTTTTCAATGATCGATAATTCACTGGTGATCGATATTCCCAGGTGATCGATATTTTACTTGTGATCGATATTTCACTGGTAATTGATATTTCACTGGTTAACGATACTTCACTGGCGAACGATACTTCACTGGCGACCGATACTTCACTGGCGACCGATACTTCACTGGCGACCGATACTTCACTGGTGACCGATACTTCACTGGCGACCGATACTTCACTGGCGACCGATACTTCACTGGCGACCGATACTTCACTGGCGACCGATACTTCACTGGCGACCGATACTTCACTGGCGACCGATACTTCACTGCCAACCGGTACTTCACTGATGACCGATACTTCACTGGCGGCCGATACTTCACTGGCGACCGATACTTCACTGGCGACCGATACTTCACTGGCGAGCGATACTTCACTGGCGACCGATACTTCACTGGCGACCGATAATTCACTGGCGACCGATACTTCACTGGCGACCGATACTTCAATGGCGATCGATACATCACTGGCGATCGATACTTCACTGGCGATCGATACTTCACTGGCGATCGATACATCACTGGCGATCGGTACATCACTGGCGACCGATACTGCACTGCCGATCGATACTTCACTGGCGATCAATATTTCACTGGCGATCTATACTTCAATGGCGATCGATACTTCACTGGCGATCGACACTGTACTGGCGATCGATACTTTACTGGCGTTCGATACTTTACTGGCGATCGATACATCACTGGCGATTGATACTTCACTGGCGACCGATACTTGAGTGGCGATCGATACTTCACTTGCGATCGGTACTCCGCTGGCTATCGATATTCCACTGCCGATCGATACTTCACGGGCGGTCGTTACTTCACTGGCTATCGATACTGCACTGGCGATCGATACTTGGCTGGCGGTCGATACCTTTTTTGGCTATCGATACTTTAGTGGCGATCGATACTTTATAGGCGATCGATAGTTCACTGGCGTTCTATACTTCACTGGCGTTCTATACTTCACTGGCGAGCGATACTTCACTGGCGATCGATACTTCACTGGCGATCGATACTTCACTGGCGAGCGATACTTCACTGGCGAGCGATACTTCACTGGCGAGCGATACTTCACTGGCGAGCGATACTTCACTGGCGAGTGATACTTCACTGGCGAGCGATACTTCACTGGCGAGCGATACTTCAGTGGTGAGCGATACTTACTGGTGATCGATACTTCACTGGCGGTCGATACTTCACTGGCGATAGATAAATCACTTGCGATAGATACTTCACTGGCGATAGATACTTTACTGGCGATAGATGCTTTACTGGCGATAGATGATTTACTGGCGATAGATACATCACTGGCGATAGATACTTCACTGGCGATAGATACTTTACTGGCGATAGATGCTTTACTGGCGATAGATGCTTTACTGGCGATAGATGCATTACTGGCGATAGATGCTTTACTGGCGATAGATGCTTTACTGGCGATAGATACTTTACTGGCGATAGATACTTTGCTGGTGATAGACACTTCGCTGGCGACCGATACATCAATGGCGATCGATACTTCACTGGCGATCGATACTTCACTGGCGATCGATACTTCACTGGCTATCGATACTGCACTGGCGATTGATACTTCACTGGCGATTGATACTTCACTGGCGATCTATACTTCACTGGCGATCAATACTTCACTGGCGATCGATACTTCACAGCGATCGATACTTTACTGGCTTTCGGTAGTTTATCGGCGTTCGATACTTCACTGGCGATCGATACATCTTTGGCGATCGATACTTCACTTGCGATCGGTAATCCGCTGGCTATCGATATTCCACTGCCGATCGATACTACAGGGGCTATCGTTAGTTCACTGGCGATCAGTACTTCACTGGCGATCGATACTTGACTTCCTGTCGATACTTCATTGGCTATCGATACTTCATTGGCGATCGATACTTCATTGGCGATCGATTGTTCACTGGCGTTCTATACTTCACTGGCGTTCTATACTTCACTGGCGAGCGATACTTCACTGGCGAGCGATACTTCACTGGCGAGCGATACTTCACTGGCGAGCGATACTTCACTGGCGAGCGATACTTCACTGGCGATCGATACTTCACTCGCTATCGATACTTTGCTGGCGATCGATACTTTACTGGTGATAGATACTTCGTTGGCGATCGATACTTCTCTGGCGATCATTACTTCATTGGCGATCGATACTTCATTGGCGATCGATACTTCACTGGCGATCGATACTCCAGGAGCACAAGATGTTTTGAGCGGTAGAGTCATTAGGTGCAGATAGAATGGTGGGGCTTGAGAAAAGTTTCGTTCAAGAGGAAGGCGTCGACCTGGTGGCGGGAGAGGGTGTGCACGAGTAGGTATTTGTTGGAACGAGCGAATATTCTGAAAGAGGATGCAATACTCGTGGCACGCATGGAGGGAAGAGAGTGGGGAAAGAGAGGGAAGGGAAGAGTCTTAAACTAGGGTGTCGAAGCGCGTGAAGGTGAAGTGGGCTTGGTTGTGGGAGTAAGTGGCTAAGGTGTTCAGGTGAGAAACGGAGCGGGTGGCAAGGGAGATCTGTTGGAAGGTGTGGGGGCGTTGAAAAGGGTGAATTTTTTAGAGTACAACGGTAAGGAACCGGATGATGTCCTCGGCCGTGGGGGTGGACGGAGGGAATTGTTAGGTTGGACAGGGGGATCAATGGGACAGACAAGGACTGTAAGCTCAGGGTTGGCTGGAGGGGGTTTGGCTTTACACTTGTGGGAGTAGGTGGGATGGGGGCCATCGCAGGTGTTACGGGAAGGAGGAGCAGCGAGTTTGGCGCAGTTTTTAAGGAAGTGGGTGGCCTTGCAATGGCGACAGGTGGGGGGGGGGGGTTTGCAGTTGGGGGTCAGTTGGTCATTGTACATGAGGTATCACTGGCAGCAGTAGGACTGGGGAGGGGATTTGAAGGATTCAACAGGGTGGTGATGGTGGTAAATCAGGGCACCCTGGGTGTGGAGATGGTTAATGGAGGGGGCGGTCTGTGTGAAAGGAGGGGATAGTGACTTGATAAGGACTGAGTCCTTGTGGGGAATGAGTTGGGAGATGGGAGCACTGGGTAAATACTTTCGTATCTCCATGATGAAGGTACGGGCATCAAGGAACTTAAGATTGGGATTTGACAGGACAGAGATGTGGAGGGTGGGGGCTGGGGTATAGGTGGCTGGAGGAGGGGTGGTGTCCATGGAGACGACAGGAGGAGGGGGAGGTGGTGTTGACTTTTTGTGAGAAGTGGCGAGGGCAGAGTCGGTAATGACGTGGTTATGGGGTTTTTTGGAGACTAGAGACTGGAGACTGGTGTCTGGGAGGAGGGGAGAGGGATGGGGAGGAGAGGGAGGTGGCAGGTGGCAGATCCCTGTGGTATAGTGGAGGTGCTGGGAGAAACAGCTGGTTCAGTGGTGGTGATGGTGGTTCGGCATTGCGTGATGTGAAGCGTGCGGGGCATGCAGATAATGAAGTGACTTAGTGAGAGAGGGGAAGCTGACGATCTGAGGGGTGGCAGCAGCAGCATAGTGGGAGCTGTTGAGGGTGTGGAGGCTGGAGGAAGAGTGTATTGGTGAGGGTATACAGCAGGGGAGGAGATAGGGGAATGGTAAGTGGGGGAAGGGGAGGAGAGTTGTAAGGAGGGAGGCCAGGGCTGGCACTCCAGGAAGTGACTGTGGAAGAGGGGGAGGCTGAGGTGTAGATGACAGAGGAGGTGGGAGTGTTGATGGTGGACGAACGGCGACAGACGGACAGCAGCCGGCGGCGGCGACGATGGACGATGCCAGTCGGATGGCGATGGACGGATGGCTAGCAGCGGCGGCGATGGACGGCGACGAACAGACGGACGGACAGCAGGCAGCGGCGACGACGATGGATGGCGAGCAGGCAGGCAGGCAGGCACGCGGATGGACAGACAGCAACAGCAGCAGGCGACAGACAGACAGACACCAAACATAACAGCAGCACCAACTAGCGCTTGGAAGACGTAGACCACACCCTGAGGGTAACACAGGGTCTGAAATCTTGTGCCTTCGAAGGAGGGAATCCAATCCCCTAGATCCTGGCTGAGTTTTTTTTTTCTTTATTGTGATTTTACACTTTATACAAAAGGTGGGCTGGCAGCGGCAACATTACGCCGCTCTTCAGCCACAGGCAGTACAAAGAGACACAGTGAGGACACAGAATAACAGAACATAATGGTGGACAAAAAACAGTAGACACAGTAATTAAAAAACACGAAGGCGTTCACAGGCGTAGAAAAACAGAGAACTGTCAGCACTGTACATGAACACTGATGATTGAGATGACACACATGAACAATGGAGTGTGGGCGGTGAAAACACTGAAGCACAAACACGACGGCACACACACAAAACCGATGGTGGTGGTCTCCGGCACGTGAATGTCCACGTGATGTGTGAGAGTCTGGGGACATGCCAAAAGGGGGAAAAGGTGGGGGAGGAGGGAGAGGAGAGAGCATGTCCAGCAAGCTGCACATGAGGGAGGTGCCCTGTAGCTAAACTTGTGCATGGTGGTCACGTACATATACGGCGCTCGGATTGGTTCATTGGCAAGACCGAGGCTCCCCGCACTCATGTGGAGGGTGAGCGTTTCGTAACGCACCTTTAACACCGTACCAGCTGTAAGAAAGTAGCCGAAGGCGACCTGGATGCTGCGTCCAATATCTGATGGCAGTTTGATGTGGACCATCTTAGACGTCATATGTTGATTGAGGTATTCGACACTTTATAATAATCGGGTTGGAGGAGGAGATTTTGTCGCATTGCCATGCCGATAAATTAAAAAGTACGCTGAAAATTAGTGGCAGTGGGGCGGCGCACCATCAGGGTGAAAATAATATGAAGGTATCGTAGGTTCTACACGCACTGGAGGTGTGCTAAGTCGTCGTGTGAGAGGCAGCGACCAATGGACATCGCTGAGGCTTTAGCGACATGCATGGTGCTGCCTGCTGCAGCTCCGTACATTGCTAACAAGGTGGGCTGGCAGCGGCAACATTACGCCGCTCTTCAGCCACAGGCAGTACAAAGAGACACAGTGAGGACACCGAATAACAGATTATAATGGTGGACAAAAAACAGTAGACACAGTGAGGACACAGAATAACAGAACATAATGGTGGACAAAAAACAGTAGACACAGTAATTAAAAAACACGAAGCTGCCTGCGTTTTGGTCAGCGAGCGGACTAAGAGGAGAAGCACGTCCGCATACGCACGACAACGAAAATTCTGCTATCGCAATGTGAGACCAGAAAGGTACCCCGGCTAAAGAGAGGGGTACTCGCTCTATCCACCACTGAGAGAGTACTTGCTCTCGATAAACTGCATTATTTTCCAATCCTTATAACACATGCCGATCAAATACGGTCTTCTGTAACAGTTTAAATTTTGGGTACATTTATGACCTATTTATGACTTGTCTATTAATGGTAGTTGTGATCACTGAAGCACCAGTTTCACATTGAATCTGTGACAATGATTAATTTGCCGTCATGAGCTTCCCCACTGACGATTGCTCGTTCCTCACGTTCTGTCGCCTCTCTAGGTCGACTGCTTGTTGCTTGACGCTGTGTTTTTCTATGGTTCATTCTCTTCTGCCAACATCGTCCAGTATTGGCATAGCTCCTATTCTAATATCGAACGAATCGTCCATTACTCCAGCCATTTTCTTTGAGCCCAAATACACGCCCTCACTCAACTGCTGACATCTGCGTAAATTGCTCACGAGCCTGTCTGCGAGGCATAGTTACTGTCCAGCTGAGTACATGGAATGACCAAGAATTGGTGCCCTGGTGTCGATATGTCCCTTGTTTATCATCCTAGCCGGACGCTGTGGCCGAGCGGTTATAGGAGCTTCAGTCCGGAACCACGCTGCTGCTACGGTCACAGGTTCGAATCCTGCCTCGGGCATGGATGTGTGTGATGTCCTTAGGTGAGTTAGATTTGGGAAGTAGTTATAAGTTTAGGGCACTGATGACCTCAGATGTTAAGTCCCATAGTGCTTAGAGCCATTTGAACAACTTTATCATCCTTCGCAGCTCCGCGGAGCTAGGTTGATAAACGAGGGACATATCGATAACAGGGCACCAATTATTTGCGAATTTCATTCCATGTACTCAGCTAGTAACGAGTCAGATGCCCTGCCCTTGGCTTATCTTTCTTGTGTACACGTAGTCTCTACTAAAATCACTTTCATCTTATGCTGCGTTTTCATTATTCGGCCATTCGGACAGTATATCTTTTGATACACTCATCACAAATTTATTCACTATCTTATAATCTTGATTATTTTCTTGCATTTACGGTTTGTAGCAGACATCTGACTCTCTCAGTAAATGCTCTGTTCTCTTCAGCATGAGCTACACTGACACTCCTCGATTCTGTACGGAACCGAACACACCCCTCAAATGGTAGGAGAGAGTTGCTGGAGTGAATGTCATACGGACGCACAGCAATCAATACTTCCAGTATGGCTGATACATAGCACAGCTCCTGGCCTCGGCCGGAGGGTTGAGCGTGGGTGGAGCACGTGGCTGTCTCCATGGTTACGGCCGGCGCGGACAGCTATTGAGCGGGCGGCAGCGCCGGCGGGAGGAAATGCTGTCTTTCATATAATGAGTAACTTCACGTTTACGAACTTCGCTGGCTTGCAACGTGGAGGTCCTAGACTGGAGTCCATACTTGAACATATGTTTGTGTTTTAAAATTCTCATTTCTGAGTGAATCCTTCAGACTGACAGAAATCATTCACGGAAATGATTGCAGATATATTTCAGTAACGAATATAAGATTATGCAAGTAAATAATCAAGATTATAAGATAGTGAATAAATTTGTGATGAGTGTATCAAAAGATGTACTGTCCGAATGACCGAATAATGAAAACACAGCATAAGATGAAAGTGATTTTAGAAGAGACTACGTGTACACAAGAAAGATAAGCCAAGGGCATCTGACTCGTTATTGTAATTTTCTGAACAGCCAACATATAGGTACATAACTACTTGCTGGTGCTGAAATTTATATTTCGAAGTATGTCGTTTTGGAAAAAATTCAGTTCACGGTGCGAAAACTTTCAGATCTAAATTATGTTGGCCTTCTTCCTCTTGTTTGTTCTGTGAAGCAATCCATGCAAAATGAGCTGTAAATTGCAAAATTAATCGTTTTCATTCGTAAGGTAACGTGCTGCTCACCAGATACCCAGCACGTGGAGTTTTGTTGACTCTCAGCAGCAACACTAGTACACGATAAAGGAAAATAGCGTCTTTCCTTACAAATATAACTCTCTTCTTGAAGAAATACAAGCAAGAAACGTTTCATACAATAAATTCTTGTTTTAAGTAAAATGTATTTCTGTCATCACACTCCCTTAAGAAATGCAAACAGCAAACACTTCATCTAATGAATATTCTCTATTAGAGTAAAACAAATTGTTTGTTAGTTATGGGACTCACTGCTGAATACAACGATAATGAGAAAATTTTCTTCAATTAAGAATCGCAGTTAGTGTTAAATACCGAATACAAAACACAATTATTGTTGCTCATAATCGTTCACATGCTGTTAGCTAAATTTATATTCCATGGCTGTGTGAAACAGGATGCGCTAAAAAATTTCCTGGTTACTAATAGGTTATCAGTAAAAGCAAGACTAAGTTTAGGCTACATAACATAACTGATTACAGTTGATAAGGTGTAAGATCAACTTCGAAACAAACAGGATGCAAGAAGAATTATTACTAAATTCTCAAACCC
Organism: Schistocerca nitens; assembly: GCF_023898315.1. NCBI lineage: Eukaryota > Metazoa > Arthropoda > Insecta > Orthoptera > Acrididae > Schistocerca > Schistocerca nitens. The sequence continues at coordinate 240,243,977 of NC_064616.1, read as the reverse complement.
TGCAAGCTTTTGTTTGAAGATACTTTTATAGACGAAGCAGAGAACTTACGGTCAAGCGTTATAATAGGCCTTGGAATAAGAGAGAAACATAAAAAAGACATGGTGACCAGGGCCAGTATGACGGAAGAATCCAACAGCCTACGTTATTTGAAAATTAAATGGACAGCAGAAGGAAGGGAAGCTGGAACCCACAATCTTTATAAAATTACGTGTCAAATCAGTCTCGTTGATTTCTTCGTCAAAAGAGTGGTAAACTGATTCCATTTTGTTAAACTAATAAGAATACTAGAAGAAGATAAACGACTATTTCATCAAAATACGAGTGTGTTTGTGTGTTTGTGTGTGTATGTGTGTGTGTGTGTGTGTGTGTGTGTGTGTGTGTGTAGAGGTTGGAGAGGGAAGGAGCACGGCGGTGGCGGAAGTGAAGCTAGGTGAGAGGCGGAAGGAGGGATCTAGAATCATCTTCAAAATTGTCAAATTAAAATGTCAAATGGATTCCTGTTGAAGAATCTACAAGGGAAGAATAAGAGAGTCGTGGATAATGCCCAAAGGATGGGATGTGAAGGCGCTAGTACGAAAGAATTATTAGCGGACATTATGGGGTGTGTCCACCCTTCACCTTTGTCGTGAGAAGACAGTTGTGAGCAGCGAGTTTCATTCTACCACACTCTTTAGTTAAGTCACAGAACGTTTACAACAAAAGAATTTACAACAAGTTGTCTGCAAAAGTGAGCGTTGCAAATTAGAGATATAAATGTGCTGAACAGCTCAATTTCCCGCATCCCACCCACCCTCGTCAACTATCAGGGTGGGATGACCAGGTGAACCAGACGTACTGTCTTCTGTCCTTTCCGCTATACACAGCTTTCTATTTTCTCTTTCCTCCACATGTGTCTCGGGCGTCCGTCCTCTTGAACCAACGCCAGATCACCCAGTCGGAAGGCAACAGATCTAGCAATGTGCCTCTAAATACGTGGGATCTCCTAAGCTCCTGGTCCACCTTTGCCAGGAGTCGTCAGCCAGTTTCTATCGTAGTTTACATCCTTTGGGCAGATTGAGGGTGACAGTAGGTTCTGACCGAGCGGGGTGGCGCAGTGGTTAGGACACTGGACTCGCATTCGGGAGGACGACGGTTCAATCCCGTCTCCGGCCATCCTGATTTAGGTTTTCCGTGATTTCCCTAAATCGTTTCAGGCAAATGCCGGGATGATTCCTTTGAAAGGGCACGGCCGATTTCCTTCCCCATCCGTCCCTGACCCGAGCTTGCCCTCCGTCTCTAATGACCTCGTTGTCGACGGGACGTTAAACACCACTAGCCTAACCTAACCTAAGTAGGTTCTGGTCCAGTGGGCAGTTTTAACAAGCCATCACCAACCAGAAATGGTGCTGGCGTCAGAGGTTCTGTATCATCACCCAGAGAGATTGGCCTCGAGTTTGCTGCGGCTTCAGTGATGGCCAGAGTGGTCAGAGTTTTTCTGCAGTTAATCTTGATCGTCCCAACACCCTCTGTAAGCTTCGCTTGACCGCGACCTTCATCCTCTCCCACCATCTTCCCCAACAACACGCTTGTGACGCAATGAATTTCCAAGTAATTTGTTCTTGACGAAGAAGCGATGGTTCTCTCAGGCGGTCAGTGAGTTTCATAGATCCAACAATTCTTTGTTGGTAGAGTAAAAGGTCTTTGCGTTGTCGGTGTAGATACTGTGCAGCAGTGGATGTCTACTAGCAAATCTCTGTGAAACCATCTAAAATGTGTCGATGTTCATATTAGAGCAAAGTTCTAAAGGTATTGCACATGTTGCCGCGTTAGCGAAGAGAGTCGTACAGGCCGTTTCAATTGTCATGCATATGTTGATGTGGAGAGGCCCTGAAAAGTCTATACCAGCGACAGTAAAGAGCTTAGATGGTCTCATTCGATCTGCAGGCGTAGGTGCATCAATTTTTTGTCCTCTTGGATTCTTCATGATCTTGCATGGTAAGCACGTATACAGGACCCCTTTAATGGTGTGAGAACCTTTAAGTATCCAAAATTCACTCCAAAGGTTTGATAACACAATTCTGACACCAAGATGGCGATCAACGTGTTTGTTAAATGTGAGGTGTCCCGTAAAGTGATGTAACCACTCGGAGTATCGGATGTCGTTGTTCCGAGACGGATGAGTCCATCATCAATGAACAGATGAAAGCGTCCAATTTTAGATTCTTGGGGGATCGGTTAACCGTTCTGGAGTGCACGAAATTCCCACGTGAAACATTTGTGTTAGGCTGTTTTAATCCAGTAAGTGCTTGCACTTGTAAGCTCTGTTGTTGTAAACTCTTCAGCAAGATTTACTTTGTGACGAATGTTATGTGTGAATCGAAGAATCCAACCCATCGTGCGATTTAATCTTCAGCAGGAAGTGAATTAGGAAATGTTTATGATGCCAAGAGGTTTTCTACATTTTTCCTTTCTTGCGGGAGATCATGACTCATGTTTGGAGTACCAGATGGCCAACTTCTTCAGGGCGTGTAAGCCATGGTGGTCCCTTCCACCAAACATGTGAAGATTGGATTTGATTACCAATAAGGCCCCGCTTTAGGTGATCCGCTGCGTTGTCAGGTCCAGAACAATGTCTCCACTGACTAGGAGACGTGTGTTTATGAATATCTGTCACTCTATTGCAGATGAAAGTCTTCCATCGATTCGCGTAACTGCGTATCCAGCCCAAGGTCATTGTGGGTCCCGTCCACAAAGTTGCCTGAGTAATGTCGTACACTGCAGCTTAGTAATAGTCCTCCCACAAGTTCACCTAGACGTTTCAGACGTGGTAACATTATCCTTTTGGCAGGTACAAGTCTGTTCTTGTTACAGTCTCAGTGAATCATTGTGTTGTCGTGTAGAACATTGTGGATGAACAGAACTGCCCTGTACTGTCGTACCGAAGCTTCAAAAATACTTGAATTAGAACAGCGTGATCTTTAGTAGTTAATATCCATTGCGGGATACGGAGAGATAGCGGTACAATGGACACCCAAGTATTCCATCGTGTTGCCAGATCGTTGGACAGCAATTATTCCAATCAGTTCCCCTACACCATTTTTCTTGGAATAATAGTTTTGCCATGATTCATACTTGACAGAATAACCCTAGTCGTAATATTTAGTTGTAGTCTGTTTTACTTTGCTTTTTGTAGTAGGTGTATCAAATAAATTTTCTGTGACATCATCCGTGTTAATGTATAAGCTGTCGATTGCTGTGTCCCAGTACACGCCTAAAGCTTGAGTAGCTGCAATGATCTCTCACACTTCGGTTTTTCGTATGTTCTGTAACTAATTTGAAGAAGTGGCCCATTGCGCTAATACACTGAAGCGCCAAAGAAACTTGTACAGGCATGCGTATTCAAATACAGAGATATGTAAACAGGCAGAGTATGGCGCTGCGGGCGCAACGCCTATATAAAACAAGTGTCTGGCGCAGTTGTTAGATCGGCTACTGCTGCTACATTGGCAGGTTAACATGACTTACGTGAGCCTGAACGTGGTGGTATAGTCGGCGCACGAGCGATGGGACACTGCCTCTCCGAGGCAGCGATGATGTGCACCGTGAATTTCAGGAATCCCGTGAAACATCGAATTTCCGACATCGCTGCGACCGGAAAAAGATCCTGCATGAATGGGATCAACGACGACTGAAGAGAATCGTTCAAGGTGACGGAAGTGCAACGCTTACGCATAATGCTGCAGATTTCAGTGCTGGACCATCAACAAGTGTCAGCGGGCGAACCATTCAACGAAACATCATCGATATGGGCTTTCGTGTACTCTTGATGACTGCACGACACAAAGCTTTACGCGACGCCTGGTCCTGTCGACTGGAAACATGTTGCCTGGTCGGACGAGTCTCGTTTCCAATTGTATCGAGCCGATGGACGTGTACGGGTAAGGCCACAGCTTCACGAATCCTTGGACCCTGTATATCAGCAGGGGACTGTTCAGGCTGGTGGAGACTCTGTAATGGAGTGGGGCGTGTGCAGTTGGAGTGCTATGGGACCCCTGATTCGTCCATACAGGGTGTTACAAAAAGGTACGGTCAAACTTTCAGGAAACGTTCCTCACATACAAATAAAGAAAATATGTTATGTGGACATGTGTCCGTAAACGCTTGATTTCCATGTTAGAGCTCATTTTAGTTTCTTCAGTATGTACTGTACTTCCTCGATTCACCGCCAGTTGGCCCAATTGAAGGAAGGTAATGTTGACTTCGGTGCTTGTGTTGACATGCGACTCATTGCTCTACAGTACTAGCATCAAGAACATCAGTACGTAGCATCAACAGGTTAGTGTTCATCATGAACGTGGTTTTGCAGTCAGTGAATGTTTACAAATGCGGAGTTGGCATGTATGGATTAGCACGGGGCAATAGCAGTGGTGCGGTACGTCTGTATCGAGACACATTTCCAGAAAGAAGGTGTCCCGACAGGAAGACGTTCGAAGCAATTGATCGGCGTCTTAGGGAGCACGGAACATTCCAACCTATGACTCGCGACTGGGGATGACCTAGAACGACGAGGACACCTGCAATGGACGAGGCAATTCTTCGTGCAGTTGACGATAACCCTAATGCCAGCGTCAGAGAAGTTGCTGCTGTACAAGGTAACGTTGACCACGCCACTGTATAGAGAGTGCTACGGGAGAACCAGTTGTTTCCGTACCATGTACAGCGTGTGCAGGCACTATCAGCAGCTGATCGGCCTCCACGGGTACACTTCTGCGTATGGTTCATCCAACCATGTGTCAATCCACATTTCAGTGCAAATGTTCTCTTTACGGATGAGGCTTCATTCCAACGTGATCAAATTGTAAATTTGCACAATCAACATGTGTGGGCTGATGAGAATCCGCACGCAATTGTGCAATCACGTCATCAACACAGATTTTCTGTGAACGTTTGGGCAGGCATTGTTGGTGATGTCTTGATTTTGCTCCATGTTCTTCCACGTTATCATGAATTCATACGGGATACTCTACCTGTGCTGGTAGAACATGAGCCTTTACAAGTACGACACAACATGTGGTTCATGCACGATGGAGCTCCTTCCCATTTCAGTCGAAGTGTTCGTACGCTTCTCAACAACAGATTCGGTGACCGATGGATTGGTAGAGGCGGACCAATTCCATGGCCTCCACGCTCTCCTGACGTCAACTCTCTCGACTTCCATTTATGGGGGCATTTAAAAGCTCTTCTCTACGCATCCCCGGTACCAAATGTAGAGACTCTTCGTGCTCGTATTGTGGACGGCTGTGATACAATACGCCATTCTCCAGGGCTGCATCAGCGCATCAGGGATTCCATGCGACGGAGGGTGGATGCATGTATCCTCGCTAACGGCGTACATTTTGCACATTTCCTGTAAGAAAGTGTTTGAAGTCACGCTGGTACGTTCTGTTGCTGTGTGTTTCCATTCCATGATTAATGTGATTTGAAGAGAAGTAATAAAATGAGCTCCAACATGGAAAGCAAGCGTTTCCGGACACATGTCCACATAACATATTTTCTTTCTTTGTGTGTAAGGAATGTTTCCTGAAAGTTTGGCCGTAGCTTTTTATAACACCCTGTATACGTCTCTGACAGGTGACACCTACGTAAGCATCCTGTCTGATCACCCGCATCCATTCATGTCCATTGTGTATTCCGACGGACTTGGGCAGTTGCAACAGGACAATGCGGCACCCCACACGTCCAGATTGATACAGAGTGGCTTCAGGAACACTCTTCTGAGTTTAAACACTTCCTCTGGCCACCAAACACCCCAGACATGAACATGATTGAGCATATCTGGGATGCCTTGTAACGTGCTGTTCGGAAGAATCTCCACTCCTTCGTACTATAACTGATTTATTGACAGGCCTAAAGAGAAACAGGTTAAATGTGCAGGTGAAAAAACAGAGCAATGTGAGGTGTCCATTGGTTTGAAAGATGTACGAGCAGAATTTATTGCATATCAGAAAACATTTATTTGGGAAATACTGTACACTTGCAAAGAAGGTAAAGAAAGAATCTGATGGTTTTTTGAAATACAACATCCGCAGTACGATATTCAAATAAATAATGTGCACATATAATCTCAAACTTTGCTTGTGTTTAATTTCATATCACTGTCATTATAGTCCAAGTATTACACTTATTAATATCATTACCTCCAATGCTGCGCCTGTAATCATGTAGCAGCAGAAAATTTCCTAAGACACTAACTCACCTGTCGTAATCAAACTGAATGATAATGTTCTATTTCATGTGGATATATTTGGCTTGTCAGTACCTCACATAGTCCGTATCATGGCAGGGTGGGTGAAATATCTTCTTCAGAATGTCTTTGTTGAAGGTAACTTGTCCCGTGAAGACGCAAAAGAAAACCTGAAGAAGAAGAAGAAGAAGAAGAATGGAATACTCCTTCCTGACAATATATGAATAATTATTGTACGTCCATGCAATTCTGGCAAGAATAATGTTCTCATGACGCTGCTAACACGCATAGATGGAGTCCGATTTGAACATGTTTGTGTATTTTCGAAGACACCGTTTCAGCCCAATTATCGGCCATTTCAGGAGATACTGCGTATTGAAAAATGCGTTACGCACCTGAGAAAGTAAAGCCAAATTCTGCGTTCATATTTGACGATATTGCTGTGGAAAACCAAGACCAAATTCGAAAATATTTATGTTTTGGTTGTCATATGGGTGCTGATGTATTTCATCTAAGCCAAAGATATTCCGTAATCCCAAAACTGTTAGTTAGGGAAAATGGAAACCTCATTATAACCTTCAAACGAGACAATGTGAATTTAAAACACATTTACGAAGTGAATGTAGGAACTGACATGTCATCAAATGATTCTGTAAAGATATGTGCCGACTGGTGGAATCATTCACAGTATGGGTTTATCGTCATTGATAAAACAAGAAAACTGGATGATGATAGGTATAGGCGAAACTTCCAAGAGTTTCTGTATATATAGACTGGTAAGAGAGGTGAGTGCAGCAGTATACGCTCACCATGGACAAATTCGTGCTCGTATCTGGCTCTCAACCTGAGAGAACGAGTGTGCATAGACATATCATTCGCTTGTACATCGATGCAAAAATTCAGACTATCGTGCATAAAGTTGGAGGTGTGCGCAGCGAGCTACAGGCGTATTACAAGACTTTAGTTAATGAATTCGGTAGGAAAGTAACCGATTTAACTCAAAAGGTTGAGGTTATTGCGGGCAAAATAGATGTAGAAGCCCTTGTTATTGAGAAGGGAGAGCAGGCACATACCAAGAGGAAGAAGAGCGGATATATAAAGCCTCACACAGCAGATAAGTCTGATTAGTACACCGAGATGTCAACAAAGCAGGAAGTTATTCAGGCTTGGAATGCTGTTCGAGAGAAATTACGGTTGCTACGGTTAGGGCATATGGATCGACAGGGAACGCTAAGAGAGACCTTTAAGCTGGTTACTGAATCTCTCAGGTGACTCTCAGCAAAAACAAAACCACACGATAACGATGGTGTTGCCATCCGTCATGCCCCAAGCCAAATAGATAGAACATTCGGCGTCAACAGGGGAAGACGGTACATGCTGGGTATGCAGCCTATAAATGTAACTGATGGCACAATACAGATTGGTGATACGCAGTTTGAGAGAACACCAGGCTTATTGAATCTTTCTTTCCTAATATCCACAAAAAAACCATAAATGACTTAGTTACTGACAGGGGAAAGTACCGTGAAATATTGGCTCAAATGGCTCTGAGCACTATGGGACTTAACATCTGTGGTCATCAGTCCCCTAGAACTTAGAACTAGTTAAACCCAACTAACCTAAGGACATCACACACATCCATGCCCGAGGCAGGATTCGAAACTGCGACCGTAGCGTCACGCGGTTCCAGACTGAAGCACCTAGAACCGCACGGCCACAACGGCCGGCCGTGAAATATTGCATTTGACTGATGTACATAGGATCGCAAAGAGCTAGAGCAAAAATAAATATAAAACCATTTTAGAAACAGTACTTGGTGGTGATAACAACTACAGCAGCAGCGCTGATGGTATTGACATTGAGCATAAAGCAGTAAACAATCGAATCCCGTAGTACATATATTTTGATGTCCTCAACATGTCGTGGGCTTTTTATAAATAAAATATTTTGAATTTAAAATCTTAAAAATTCTTACAGCTTTTAAAGAACTATAAAAGTTTAAACGATGTTTAAAAATTTTCATAATCGAGAATCATTCTAGCAAAGGCGCCAAGAAGAGGAGGTAAGGGGGACAGGGCGAATGAATCGGGCTATTCATTTAAGAAATCAAAGCTAGCCTAAATGGCTATATGCCTTAACTTTCTTAACGTACGGTTGATCTCCCGTTGTTCGAAGATGTTAAGAACTTTCCCTTTGCGCTCCGGAAGCAAAATTGTAAAACCACATCTAATACCAAAAACTGAGTAACCTGTTCCGGATAAACGTGAACTCAAGTCAGAGCTGGAATCCGAACCAGAAATACGTTTCTTAAACATAACTTCCTAGGACCTTCCAGTTTGACCCACATATTTCGACTGACAATCACTGTTGATGTTGTAAACACCTGACGACTCGTCAACCTCGCGTTTTGTCCTCGATCTGTGTTTAAACTTCAGTCCATAATTCCTAGGAATGAAATATGCTGGGTCAGTACCTTCTGTAGCCAACTGTACATCCATTCTGTTTGAAACCGTTCCATAGCACAGAATACTAGGATAAGAAAAAAATCCTAGGGCCATTCTCCTCCACGGGGAGTATTGAAGATGAAACATCCTGTTGATCCTGAGCCGGAGCAGTTCTACGGCTCTTTCCATTTTCCTTTTTTAGAAGGCTCTTGTTAATACTCGGGGCAAAATCAGCGTGGTAGACATTAGAACCTGCTACGAACTGGATGGCCCGATATTAGCGTTCATAAGCTACTTTATGTAATGGGGCGTTACGTAATCCATGAAGCACTGACCGGAAACCTGCCTTTTTATACTCCAGAGGGTAGGAGGAAAAGCTGTGAATAGCCAAATCCGTGGTTGCTCTTTTCTTATAAATGTCGTTTCTCAAAACGATTCCCTGACATAGTGACTGACATGTCCAAAATTGGTAACATTCCATTTCTGGACACTACGTTAGGGGAATTGTTTAGAGAATTACATTTATAGCAACCAATAACCACTAATTTGGTTCTTCACAGCTCTTCCTATCACCCTCTAGAGTACAAAAAGGCAGCTTTCCGGTCAATGCTGTTTATAGATTACGTAATGCCTCATTACGTAAACTAGCACATGAAAGCGAATGTAGGGCCATCCACTTCATAGCACGTTCTGATCGATACCATGTATATTTTGTCCCGATGACAAGAGCCTTCTAAAAAAAGGAAATAGCCGTAGGACTTCTCTGGCACAGGATCAACAGGATATTTCATCTTCATTACTTAGCGTGGAGGAGAATGGCCCCAGGGTCTTTTCTTATCATTGTATTCAGTACTATGGAACGGTTTCAAATAGAGTGGGTATACAGTTGGCTACAAAAGATATTGTCCCCGCACATTTCATACCTAGGAATAACACGCTGAGGTTTAAACACAGGTAAAGGATGAAACGAGAACCCCAGAAGGCGACAGGTGTTTACAACATCACAAGTGGTGATTTTCAGACGAAATATATGGGCCAAACTGGAAGGTCGTTGGAAGTTAGGTTTAAGGAACGCATTTCTGGTTCGGATTCCAGTTGTGCCTTGCGTTCACATTTATCCAGAACGTGTCACTCAGCTTCTGGTATTACATGTCGTTTTAAAATCTTGCATACGGGACGCAAGGGTAACGTTGTTAATATCTTCGACCTGTAGGAGATATGCCGTGCATTAAGATAATCTTCAAACCAAGGCATAATTAAGGTATAAAGCCATTTTGGCTAGCTTTCCTTACTTAAATAAATGGTGTGATTCATTTTCGCTGCCCTCTTACCTCCTCTTCCTTGGTGCCTTTGCTGGAACGATTCTCGACTATGAAAATTTTTAAGAATCGTTCAAATTTCTTTTTTTAGTTTTTTAAATATTGTAAGAAATTTTAAGATTTTAAATTCGAAACGTTATGTCTGTAAATTGCCCACAACAGGTTCTAGGCTTTTATCCCTATGTCTGTGAGTTATTAATATGTTTATTTTTGTACGCTCGATTCCCAACTGTTTCCTTAATGTTCATCGGATGATATTTACGCTTCCGCGCATGCGCCGCGTCTCTCGGGGCTATGTTTTCATAACCTGCTAGTTCATGTATGGCAGTTGCAGCATTCCGTTACGGCGCGGCTTCGGCTGATGTACCGTTTATTCTATACTGCGTCTTTGCCCCTCCTCCATTTCTTTTCGGTGCTTTTTATAACTTACTCTCTCGTCCCATTTGTTAATAGGTTCGAGTTTCACGCCGAATTTTTAACCCTTGACTATCGGTTTATGTGCAACTTCCCGAATTTTAAAGAAAGGGTTGGGCTCGGTCTGTAAAATAGGCTTGACTACCATAAGTCTTGGGGATACTTGTTATCACCGTGATATGGTCTTTGCGTAACACTGCCCACAGTATCCTTCTTGTATTTTACTCAGATTTGCACCTAATGATGTAATTTAAAATAAGAAACCGCCGTGGCTTTAATAAAGGATTTAGAATAGCTGCGGCGGATTTTATTCAATACGCTTTTGTTTTTCATTATCTGAACGGCTTATCGCCACGTCTCACTCGCGTGCAAACCTGCACTAACGAAAAATGCGGTCTGCAAAGGCTTCCTAACATTTTAATTTCTTGTTAGTGTAAGCAACTTCACAGTACACTTCAGAGTGGTTTGCTTAATATGGATGTAGAGGAAATGCGCTGTTCTATGTTGCGTTTCAAGAGCTGGCTGGACAGTCCTGGCGATACGTGCTGTCATATGCCCTCCGATTTCACTACGTCATGCGCGACGGTGTCAGCGTTGGCAGGCTGTAAACAGTTTCTGGTTCCGCATGGCTGGGCGCCGCCTGGCGGGGTAACGCGTTGCTATCCGCTCACATTGGCCGTGTGCGACAATGCGTACAGGGAAGCATCAGGTGCGCGCGCCTTGTGGACGCGCATATCTGACCATCTGGACAGCTGCCTGCCTGCCCGTTGCTCGTAGCGGAGGGTCGCGGAATCGGATCCTGTTCCGTCACACGGCGCCCACGCATCGCCAGCCGGCTTTGTTCCGCCGCGACATCATCCTCATCGCAGCCTGAAGATGGAGGCAGTGAGTGTTCAACTGTTATTGCTCTAGGCCACCGCGAGACTACTCAGCCGGAAAACGAAATAAAAAGACCCGAGAATATCTACTTTGAATTTAGTTTTATTTGCAGCTTAACAGTGTCGCGAAATGGAGCCTGGCAACTCCACTTTCATTGAAGCAGCATTTGCCAAACAATATCTACATCTACATACTTTCTCCGCAAGCCACTGTACGGTAAACATGGCGGAAGATACCTTTCACTACTGTTATTCCCTCTCCGGTACCACTCACAAATGGAGAGAGAGGGAAAGGTTACTGTCTATACTCCTCTGTACAAGCCGTAATTTCTTTTATATTGTCTTCGTGGTCCTTACGGGAAATGTACGTTGGCGGCAGTACAATTGTACCGTAGTGAGCCACAAATTCCTCATCCCCAAATTTTCTCAATAGTGTTCAGCGAAAATAATGTCGTCTTCCATCCAGGGATACCCATTTGAGCCAACGAAACATCTCCGTAATGGTCGCGTATCGATCGAACCAACCGGTAACAAATTTACAACACGCCACTGAACTGCTTCCAGATCTTCCTTTAATCCGACGTGGCGGGAATCCCAAGCATTCTCTCAATAATCCGAAGACGACCATTCGCTCTCCCTCCTACCGACCTTACGCTTTGCAACGTTGCGCCTGTATATTTAATCGATGTTACTGTACCAAGCAGGAAGTCACTAATACTGTATTTGATAATTAGAGCATTGTTTTGCCACACCATCCACATCAACTTACAGTTCTCTACATTCAGAGCACACAACAAATAGATGTGTCTAAGTAATTATGTATCCTTCTGTACTTTCCAGTACAGGTATGCGACAGAATCATCAGCAAACAGTCTCAGATTGCTGCCCACCGTATCCGTCAAGTCGCTTATGTATAAAGGTGAGTTTCGCACGACCTATGCTTTCTAAACCGTTGCCAATTTGAGGACTGAAGCTTCTGACTCAAGAAACTTTATTATGTTTGATCTTAGAACATGCTTAAGAATTCTGCAGTGGACAGATGTTAGGGATATTGGTCTGTAATTTTGCTGGTCCGTTCGTTTGCCATTCTTATATGCGAAAGTCACCTGTGGCCTTTTTCCGTCGCTTGGAACTTCGCGCTGGATTTGAGATTGACGATAAATGCAAGCTAAGTAAGGGTCCAATGACGAAGAGTAATTAGTATATATTGGAATTAAGAATCCATCCGAACTTGGCGACTTTCCTCTTTTTCAATTGTATCAGTTGCTTCTCAACACCAGGGATTATTTCTATATCTTTCGCAACGGTTAAACGATGGTATGACTGTAGGATCCTCCGTGAATGGAGATTTAACCTTGATATTTAAAACTTCAGCTTTATTTTTGCTCTATACTGTTACCACACCATTTCTTTTCCGACGAGTCACTGGATAGAATCCTTCGACCAACATACTAATTTAACTTTGGACAGAATTTTCTCGGATTCTCGCCAAGATCTTTCGGTAAGATATGACGGGGGACGTTGTATGCTTCACACAACAGTCTTTTTATACATGTCAGATTTTCTAATATTGCCACTTCTTTGTTTTTTGGACCGGGAATGAAACAATATCTGCTTCCTCAGCATTTTCCTGATTTTGTTATTAAATCATAGCGGGTCATTTCCGCCTCGGCACATACGACTCCAGAGCGCGATTTACAGTCGGGTTAAATCTGGCCACAGTTCCTCTACGCCCGTCATATCGGAACTAAATGATGTCCATTCACTGTCTTAGTAGGATGCTAACAACTGCTAATCTGCTCTTTCTAGCATAAAAATTCTCCCAATATTCTTGATGGATCTGTTAACTTTGAAAATCATCGTCGCTGTGATATCATGATCACTGATACCTGTCTCTCTACTGACACTTCTTTGTAGCTAGAAGGTAAAGAATATTTCCATTGGGTGTGGGTTGGTTCAAATGGCTCTGAGCACTATGGGACTTACCTTCTGAGGTAATCAGTCACTTAGAACTGAGAACTACTTAAACCTAACTAACCTAAGGACATCACACACATCCATACCCAAGGCAGGATTCTAACCTGCGACCGTTGTAGTCGCGCGGTTCCAGACTGTAGCGCCTAGAGCCACTTGGACACCCCGGCCGGCGGTGTGGGTTGTCGAACTAGCTGTTCAAGAAAATTTTCGTAAAATCTGCTCAGATCCACAATACAAAACTGCCTGTCTGTACCACCTGCAATGAATCTACAGAGGTCCCAGGCTATATTCTGTAAGTTAAAGTCGCATTTCCGCGCTGTTGAGTGCAGACTTTCTTTGAATGATTCTACCACTGTTACGGCGGAATCGCGTGGCCAGTAAAAACATACGATGATTATCTTGTTCACTTGAGCCGGTTACACACATCCACATGAATTTCGCAGTCAGACCTGTATAGGCACAATACTTTTGTCCGCTGCCGTTAACAGTCCCCCATCTATGGTGTCTAACCTGACTTTTCGATATACATTCCACGCCTCGCTTAGTATTTCACTGCTTTCTATTTTGGGTTTCATCCAGCTTTCGGTTCCGAGTGTAATTTGAACGATACAACTTTTTTGTAGAGCGCTAAATTCAGGTAATTTGTTACGAATGCTCCGATAAAACAAGCCGTTATAATTTTGATAGTCGAAGTGTCAGTATTTTGTACGCGGTCTGATTTAGCCCTACGCGGTCGGCGAAAGAGCATTCAACAGAAGACCTCAAACTATCGCATAGCCTTTTTCCTTAAAGAAAAAAGAAATGTACGCTCCGCACGTATTCTGCTATCCTAGCCGACTAGCTGCTGTCTCTATATAGTGCAGTACAACACTGACTTGTCATGGCGAGTCCTACAACTCTCCACCCCATAACGCAAGTCTACAAATCTTCTAACATTCTGCGTGGTGTCTGTTTGTTCTATATCGTGTCTCCCTACTACTTTCGCGCAACGACACTCTGAGCGTGTTTTTTAGGGAATTGACTAGTTTGAACCTGGGACCTGTTGCTGGTAAGGAGACGTCAGACCACACATGACATTTAGAGTTTAGAAGAGTTCAGTGAGACTAGCGATGATATAACCAAATACTTAATGATTTCAGTGTCAGCTCCACTGCACTCCGCCGGCCGAAGTGGCCGTGCGGTTAAAGGCGCTGCAGTCTGGAACCGCAAGACCGCTACGGTCGCAGGTTCGAATCCCGCCTCGGGCATGGATGTTTGTGGTGTCCTTAGGTTAGTTAGGTTTAACTAGTTCTAAGTTCTAGGGGACTAATGACCTCAGCAGTTGAGTCCCATAGTGCTCAGAGCCATTTGAACCATTCCACTGCACTCCCTGTAAAAGAATCTTAATACTAACAAAATTTAGTGGAAGGTGTTCAAGGCTTTCCTACTTTTAGTTAGCTGGTAAAATAACGTCGAAAAAGCAGTTAAATTTACCATTGGAAATTTTATTCTACTCACAAAACATTGTTTATAAATTGTACTATTGATAAAAGGAAGTGTTTTAATACAGGATGATAGAAACCAACTGCGTTCAACAAAAATGTGAACGAATATTCCCTGAGTGGGTTTTCAAGTTCTACAATGGATCGAAGGATGACCTATGCCATATCACATCTATAATCTAGGTTTAAATTAAGTTTCACAAGAGAGAAAACTATCAATGGTCAACAGTGACCCTCAATTATCTTTAATTACTTAACTAACTTGTCGTAAATTACAGTGGCTGATGTGGCTTCTTGTTAACTATATAACAGAAAAATCATCGCGTTTTAGATTTTTACTTCAAGTGGCAAATGTGAACACCATGAGCTTTAATTGACGATCGACACTAGTATTACGCAAAAAGGGGGTGTAACAGATGAGACTTCTGCAGTTCTGAGTGAAGCTTTATGCGCTGTTATGCGGCATCGCGTGCGGTCATTACCTTGTCGGTGTTCGTCAGGGGGCAGCGGGCAGCACAGCTCCGCTCACCTCGCCGTCTCTGAAGCAACTCTCGTCCTAACTTCTCCTTACTACAATTTACCGACGCTGGTTTAAAAAAAACTATCCGGCTGTGTTTTCATCTGACCAGTCAGGGTCTCAATGTTAACCTTAAGCTCCGCCTACAAAAATTCTGTCAATCCAATGAGAAACATTATACTTTTCGTGGTGGGGCAATGTTTCTAAAGTTTGCAACGTAACAGAGACGCGAAAAAGTCTCACGCTAAAACTTGCAGCTGGTGTGGTCCTTTTAGTGTTATCGTAAGATCTATACTGTTCTTCTGGAGGGCTCTATCTTTTTACATGTGCTGGGGGGTGGTCCTGAGGTAACAGAGACGCGAAAAAGTCTCACGCTAAAACTTGCGGCTGGGCTAGCCCTTTTTGTGTTATCGTAAGATCTATACTGTTATTCTGGAGGGCACTAGCTTTTAACATGGGCTGGGGGGTGGTCCTAGCGGTTAGCTGGCGACGTGGGTGTCAGTCCCTTATCGTAGGGCCTTCCAGCTTAACATGGTTCTGCTCTCGGCTTCTGTTCTCGCTTCTCCCCTGGGAACTGCGTCTGTCTCAAGGTGGGAAGGTATAACATGCATTTAGGCATTCTTGAGTTAGTCTGTGGTATTCCATTTGCTCACTCGTTACTCGTGTTACTTTGGTTAATTTAATGTCATGATTTATTCGGAGCTATGTGACATACTACTGGATTTGCTTATCATGTCAGGGTTTTTATGGAAGGTGTTGGATTTGCCTGACACCTTACAGTGGTTAGGAGCTTCCCTTGAAGTAACCAATTTGCAACAGTTCGCTGTGTCACAATGGTGCCAACTGCTGCGCAGATTGCTGCTGCTGATGCAGTACAATGTGCCAGAGCCATACAGCGTACACGGTGGTCTTCCCTCTCGGCTATGCGACGTGGACCTCCGGAGCCCGGTCATCTCGCCACCGTGCACTCTCGTGACCACAGCTACCAGCAATCGTGTACAGTGGTTATATTCCTGCCAAATCTTTCTGCAGTATCGCAGAAGAAACATCCAGCTTCTTGTAGTCCTATTGCACTACCTCGTTCAAACTCAATGAGATGCTGATAATGGTGTCTTTGTCGCCTTAAAGGCATTCTTGGCTAACATCAACTCACCCCGTCCAGCGTCATAGGTAAATAACGCTCACGACCCTTACAGCGTGTATTTAAAGCAAACCTAATTTTCATCCTCATAGTGGCTCTACTAGCGACATTCCTACGCGACTGGGGCAAAATTTAAATAACCATCTTTCAAATGTAGAACACGCCTAGCAACTTTCATTTATGTCGCTCAACTCGTTCTTGGTGTTGTGACTTTTTTTACCATCAGTGTATTTGTTGCAAATAGTCAGTAGCTAAGAAGAAATAAATTAAAATGTCATCCATGATGTGAAAGTTTTTCACGCATCTCAATTTTTGTGAAGTCATATCTTCTGGACTGTGTGTTGTACAATGAGACATGTTTGCATGTACAGTCGTGCTCAAAAGTATCTGAACGACCTGAATTGCATTTCGCCTGATTCGCATGGAACCCAAATAACGCAGCTGTCTAGCAGGTCCTCTAATCGCTCCTTGGTACAGTCGTTTGACTATTGAAAATGGTTCCAACAAGTCACCACTAGAAAACTCTGCTCTGTATCGCAATAACTCAAGATGTCAAGTAATACCACGATACTAGAAATATCAGGGAACACCTTATCACAGATAAGACTGTCCTTAAGGCCTGTAGGCTCACATTTATTGCAATAAATGACATACCTGAAATGTTACCACTCTCATTATTACGTCAGATAGGTAATGCACGTAGTAAGTTCGTCGTATTCATGATTTCCTCTTCAAAGTAACATACCGAACTTGTTATTTAACACAAAATGGCATTAAATATTTAAGTTATTCACGAGTACCTAGTTGAGAATATGCATGAACTTCAAATGACACGAGGAACCGCCTCGTTCTGCACATTGATTCAAACCCAGGTCATGCAGACTAAGATTTCGTGACTAACGAAAACTAACAGTCATTCCTGACTAGGCATACAGAGAGTGATATACCTCGATTTTAGACAGTATAAGGTAGCAAATATCAACTTTAAATTACATAACGTAAACATTCTTAACGGACGCGAATTCCTACACAGCACCTACTGTCCCCGTTAACGAACTACGAGAGATGTTAAATATTGCTTCTTCACAAGTAACTTACTTGAAATGCCGTGAGGTAAAGCTTTGTGTTGGACGTGGATTCGAACCCAGAACCTAATAGGATTGATATCGAAGCACAATCAACTGTGACATATCGGATTTTTTCGGCAGTAGGTAGACGTTTTAACTGAAATGACGTGACGAGACAATTTTTTTCCTTCCCACGGCTCCAACCCGGCACCTATCGCTGTTATATTGTAGAGAAAACGAACGTTAAATATGGGTTTGCTACACCAGCAGCGGCGTGTGAGCATTTTTGAACTAGAAATAATACGAAGAAGAGTTCAGTGTTAACTGGAAATCGAACCCCACAAATATCGTTGTTGACTACACACCAAGAGACGTCGGCTACCAAAGCTACCACCAGCAGCTCGGAATAACACCTTGAACTTATTGTGATCTCTCAAATAGTTCTGTGTCTCATTGGGAGTCAAAATCGTCGGATATCGTTAGTGTTGACAAAGAATGAAAATGCATTAAAAATCCAAACTATTATCTACCGACCTTGCCGTTGGTGGGGAGGCTTGCGGGCCTCAGCGATACAGATGGCCGTATCGTAGGTGCAACCACAACGGAGGGCTATCTGTTGAGAGGCCAGACAATCGTGTGGTTCCTGAAGAGGGGCAGCAGCCTTTTCAGTAGTTGCAGGGGCAACAGTCTGGATGATTGACTGATCTGGCCTTGTAACACTAACCAAAACAGCCTTGCTGTGCTGGTACTGAAAGAAAGGGGAAACTACAGCCGTAATTTTTCCCGAGGGCATGCAGCCTTACTGTATGGTTAAATGATGATGGAGTCCTCTTGGGTAAAATATTCCGGAGGTAAAATAGTCCCCCATTCGGATCTCCGGGCGGGGACTACTCAAGAGGACATCGTTATCAGGAGAAAGAAAACTGGCGTTCTGCGGATCGGAGCGTGGAATGTCAGGTCCCTTAATCGGGCAGGTAGGTTAGAAAAATTAAAAGGAAATGGATAGGTTAAAGTTAGATATAGTGAGAATTTGTGAAGTTCGGTGGCAGGAGGAACAAGATTTCTGGTCAGGTGAATACAGGGCTATAAATACAAAATCAAATAGGGGTAATGCAGGAGTAGGTTTAATAATGAATAAAAAAATAGGAGTGCGGGTAAGCTACTACAAACAGCATAGTGAACGCATTATTGTGGCCAAGATAGACCCGAAGCCCACACCTACTACAATAGTACAAGTCTATATGCCAACTAGCTCTGCAGATGATGAAGAAATTGATGAAATGTACGGTGAGATAAAAGAAATTATTCCGGTAGTGAAGGGAGACGAAAATGTAATAGTCATGGGTGACTGGAATTCGAGAGTAGGAAAAGGGAGGGAAGGAAACATAGTAGGTGAATATGGATTGGGGGAAAGAAATGAAAGAGGAAGCCGTCTGGTAGAACTTTGCACAGTGCATAACTGAAACATATCTAACACTTGGTTCAAGAATGATAAAAGAAGGTTGTACGCGTGGAAGAATCCTGGAAATACTAGAAGGTATCAGATAGATTATATAATGGTAAGACAGAGATTTAGGAACCAGGTATTAAATTGTAAGACATTTCCAGGGGCAGATGTGGACTCTTACCACAATCTATTGGTTATGAGCTGTAGATTAAAACTGAAGAAACTGCAAAAAGATGGGAATTTAAGGAGATGGGATCTGGACAAACTGATTAATCCAGAGGTTGTACAGAGTTTCAGGGAGAGCATAAGGGAACAATTGTCACAAATGGGGAAAGAAATACAGTGGAAGAAGAATGGGTAGCTCTGAGGGATGAAGTGGTGAAGGCAGCAGAGGATCAAATAGGTAAAAAGACGAGGGCTAGTAGAAATCCTTGGGTAACAGAAGAAATATTGAATTTAATTGATGAAAGGAGAAGATATACAAATGCAGTAAATGAAGCAGACAAAAAGAAATACAAACGTATCAAAAATGGGATCGACAGGAAGTTCAACATGGCTAAGAAGGGATGGCTAGAGGACAAATGTAAGGATGTAGAGGCTTATCCCACTAGGGGTAAGATGGATGCTGCCTACAGGAAAATTAAAGAGACCTTTGGAGAAAAGAGAACCACTTGTAGGAATATCAAGAGCTCAGATGGGAACCCAGTTCTAAGCAAAGAAGGGAAAGCAGAAAGGTGGAAGGAGTATATAGAGGGTCTATACAAGGGCGACGTGCTTGAGGACAATATTCTGGAAATGGAAGAGGATGTAGATGAAGATGAAATGGTATATACGATACTGCGTGAAGAGTTTGACAGAGCACTGAAAGACCTGAGTCGAAACAAGGCCCCGGGAGTAGACAACATTCCATTAGAACTACTGACGGCCTCAGGAGAGCCAGTCATGACAAAACTCTACCATTTGGTGAGCAAGATGTATGAGACAGGCGAAATACCCTCAGACTTCAAGAAGAATATGATAATTCCAATCCCAAAGAAAGCAGGTGTTGATAGATGTGAAAATTACCGAACAATCAGTTTAATAAGCCGCAGCTGCAAAATACTAACGCGAATTCTTTACAGACGAATGGAAAAACTTGTAGAAGCCCACCTTGGGGAATACCAGTCTGGATTCCATAGAAATATTGGAACACGTGAGGCAACACTGACCTTACGACATCCCTTAGAAGAAAGATTAAGGAAAGGCAAACCTACGTTTCTAGCCTTTGTCGGCTTAGAGAAAACGTTTGACAATGTTGACTGGAATACTCTCTTTCAAATTCTAAAGGTGGCAGGGATAAAGTACAGGGAGTGAAAGGCTATTTACAATTTGTACAGAAACCAGATGGCAGTTATAAGAGTCGAGGGACATGAAAGGGAAGCAGCGGTTGGGAAGGGAGTGAGACAGGGTAGTAGCCGCTCCCCGATGTTACGTAATCTGTATATTGAGCAACCAGTAAAGGAAACAAAAGAAAAATTCGGAGTAGGTATTAAAATCCATGGAGAAGGAATAAAAACTTTGAGGTTCGCCGATGAAATTGTAGTTCTGTCAGAGACAGCAAAGGACTTGGAAGGGCAGTTGAACAGAATGGACAGTGTCGTGAAGGGAGGGTATAAGATGAACATCAACAAAAGCAAACAAGGATAATGGAATGTAGTCGAATTAAGTAGGGTGATGCTGAGGGAATTAGATTAGGAAATGAGACACTTAAAGAAGTAAACGAGTTTTGCTATTTGGGGAGCAATGTAACTGATGATGGTCGAAGTAGAGAGAATATAAAATGTAGACTGGCAGTGGCAAGGAAAGCATTTCTTAAGAAGAGAAATTTGTTAACATCGAGTATAAATTTAAGTGTCAGGAAGTCGTTTCTGAAAGTATTTCTATGGAGTGTAGCCATGTATGGAAGTGAAACATGGACGATAAATAGTTTGGACAAGAGGAGAATAGAAGCTTTCGAAATGTGGTGCTACAGAAGAATGCTGAAGATCAGATGGGTAGATCACATAACTAATGAGGAGTTATTGAATAGAATTGGGGAGGAGAGGAGTTTGTGGTACAACTTGACAAGAAGAAGGGACCGGTTGGTAGGACATGTTCTGAGGCATCAAGGGATCACAAATTTAGCATTGGAGGGCAGGGTGGAGGGTAAAAATCATAGAGGGAGACCAAGACTTGAATACGCTAAGGAGATTCAGAAGCATGTAGGTTTCAGTAAGTACTGGTGGATGAAGAAGCTTGCTCAGGATAGAGTAGAATGGAGAGCTGCATCAAACCAGTGTCAGGACTGAAGACCACCACCACCACAACAACAACAACAACATGTGATTCTTGAGTTTCTCCCGGCGTATTTGATAATCAAAATATCCACGGGTGTACTGCCGGTCTAAAGTGTCCAACGGGCACAATATTTCGGCGATCATACATGTCGCCATCATCAGGTGAACTGACGGACTGAGCTCCTGTGAACGTGCCGGCACGGAGATCCGTACACTATGGCTGCTCAGGTGGAACTGGGTTAGGTCGCGGCGGCGGCGGATTTAAATACCCTCCGCCCGCGGCGCGCTCACTCCGCAGTCCGCGCCCCGCGCCACGGTCGCGCGGTGGAACAGATTGCGACGGCGTCTGAGATGACGTCGGTGTGATGGCTCCGTCCGCCGTGGTCGTCACAACTATACATTTGCTCGATTTACTCTTGATTAACCCAGTCGCTGGTTCCCAAGCCTTGCTAAGATTATAACCACAGTCACGATTTATGAGGTCGTCATTGGTGCGAATTTCGATGGCCTCTCTAACAACGCTGTCCCAGTATCTCGACGTCTGTACCAGAATCCTCGTGCGTTCATACTCCATAGCGTGATTTTCCGACAAACAATGTTCAGCGACCGCCGACTTGCTCGGATACATCAGTCGAGTGTGCCTCTGGTGTTCACGGCATCGATCCTCGACGGTACGCATCGTCTGACCAATATACGACTTGCCACATTGACACGGAATCTGGTACACGCCGGCCTTCCTCAAACCGAGGTCATCTTTGGCGCTCCCCACCAGTGCACGAGTTTTATTCGGAGGACAAAACACCGTTCCGACCCGGTGTTTCTTCAAAATGCGCGCGATCTTTCCCGAGAGTGCGCCTGTATATGGGATAAACGCAGTGCCTACCTCCTCCCTCGTGATTTCATCCATATCCACAGGTTGTCCTGTAGTGGTTGGGCGGAGAGCACGTTGAATCTGCCACTCTGAGTACCCATTTTTTCGAAATACAATTCTCAGATGTTCCAATTCCTGGGGTAGACTGTCTGCGTCAGAGATAGTGCGCGCCCTATGTACTAGAGTTTTAAGTACCCCATTCCTCTGTGAAGGGTGGTGGCAGCTGTCTGCGTGCAAATACAGATCAGTGTGCGTTGTCTTCCGATACACCCCATGACCTAGGGTGCCGTCAGGCCTTCTCTTGACCAAGACGTCAAGAAAAGGTAGTTTACCCTCCGTTTCAGTCTCCATAGTGAATTTGATGTTGGGGTGTATGGAGTTTAGATGTGTAAGGAAGTCAAGGTGTTTATCCATACCATGTGGCCAAATGACGAAAGTGTCGTCCACGTAACGGAAAAAGCAAGTAGGTTTCCATTCGGATGACGACAGGGCTTCCTCCTCGAAGTTCTCCATGTACAAATTCGCTACCACCGGTGAGAGTGGGCTACCCATGGCGACTCCCTCCGTCTGTTCGTAGTATTCTCCATTAAAAAGAAAATACGTGGAAGTCAAGACATGCCTAAAAAGTTCAGTGGTCTTCTCGTCAAACTTCTGACTAATCAATTCTAGTGACTCTCGCAGGGGTACCCTCGTGAACAAGGAAACGACGTCAAAACTCACCATGATATCTGACTCACCCAACGTGAAGCTATCAAGGCGTTTAACAAAATCCACAGAATTACGGATGTGATGAGGGCATTTACCCTTGTAAGGACTTAATATTCCCGTCAGGTATTTGGCCAACAAATATGTAGGTGCCCTGATGTTGCTGACAATGGGGCGTAATGGTACCCCCTCTTTGTGAACCTTCGGGAGTCCATATAGTCTAGGCGGTACCGGACCTTGGGGTAACAATTTCTTAGCGTCACCCTCCGGTAAATCTGCGTCCTTGAGAAGCGACCTCGTCTTGTTGTCCACCTTCATTGTAGGGTCAACGCTGATCTTCCGGTAGGAATCGTCATTTAGCAGGCTCTGCATCTTATCAGTGTAGTCCTTATGGGAGACAACAACTGTAGCATTGCCGTTGTCGGCCGGTAAGACAACAATTTCAGAGCGCTCCCTCAGATCACGAATGGCCGCCCTCTCTTTACTAGTGATATTTGACTTCATCGGCTTGGATTTCGTCAACGCACGACAAGTTTCACGACGTATTTCCTCAGCTGATTCAGGCGGAAGTCGAGCTGCAACCTGTTCAACAGCACTAACAATTTCTGCGACCGGAGTGAACTTGGGGGTGGGAGCGAAGTTGAGACCTTTCTGCAAAACCGAGACCGCATCATCACTCAACACCATGCCACTCAAATTGATGACAGTCTTGCCCGGAACCTGCAGTGATGGTATGTCAAGGAGACGTGAGAACTTAGGTGTCTGACGTCCCGTTGCCTTCTTATGGGCGGAATCAGCTGCAACCCAGGTGACACCATCAATCCAATCCCAGGAAAAGTAAGTGAAATTACTAGCCAGTTGCAAATGTAGTTTGAGTAATTCCTGTGAGATAAACTCAAGGCTCCGGCGGGTGAATTGCACTCTCTCACGTACCAATGCGAGGCTGGCTCGTTTCTTGATTCTCTTAGCTGCTGCAGAATCGATGTGATGCATAACCTTAGCAAAATTTGGAACAACGTTCTGGAACGACATCTCTTTAGAAAGGCAAGAGTACTTAGCAAACGACATCTACGGTGGCGCAACTTTTCAAATTTCTTCATGCTGCGATACATCTCCTCCCCGTAAAGGTGTATGATGTGATTCTTGAGTTTCTCCCGGCGTATTTGATAATCAAAATATCCACGGGTGTACTGTCGGTCTACAGTGTCCAACGGGCACAATATTTCGGCGATCATACATGTCGCCATCATCAGGTGAACTGACGGACTGAGCTCCTGTTGAAACGTCCCCTTTTAATAATTTTACACAACTGTGCTTATACTGACACACAATATTTTGTTAGCGCAACGCAATCTGACTTTCAAAATTCCCTACAAAAGAATGGCCCTGACTAACATTAAACTATACCTTTTACAAATCACTTACCTCACAAAAATCTTCGCTACTCAAGCTACTGCAATACAGCGAGCGCCACTACTGCCAGCTAAATAAAAGATTCAAACTATGGAAGGCACTAACTACTGATAGGGATAGTTAGCAAATGAAAGATATTAATAGAGAACA
This sequence comes from Schistocerca nitens, assembly GCF_023898315.1. Taxonomy (NCBI): domain Eukaryota; kingdom Metazoa; phylum Arthropoda; class Insecta; order Orthoptera; family Acrididae; genus Schistocerca; species Schistocerca nitens. The sequence continues at coordinate 240,219,614 of NC_064616.1, read as the reverse complement.
AAGAATGTATTTACCTTGATATCATCATATATATAGCAGTTCATGACAAATTACAAAACTCCGCCATCTCTCTCCCCACATCCACCACTGCTGGCGGCTCACCTCCAACTGCCCAACGCTATGCGCTGTTCACAGCCAGCTGCCTAACACTACAATGGCGAGTATTACAACAATGCAAAGCAGCCACAGACTGCACACAGCACAGCCAGTGATTTTCATACAGAGGTGGCGTTACCAATAAAAAAACCTAAACAGCCTACTTACATAGCCCCCATGCTCCCCACAAAAAATTTTACAAATTTTTTTGGGCACTGGCCAATACATATTTGTTAAAATTTTTCATAATCGTAATTACAATAACAAAGAAATCAAATGCACACACTTATTGATACAATGTTGGTCAAAAGCTAAAATTTTCTCACAGTCCATAAAGACAGTCCTGATCATTCATCACATTGCAGTGTTTTTCTCAAAGTCTGAGCAGTAAAAGAAAATGCACACGGAAGTAGTGGATTTCCATGCAGTCTTGAGGAAGTAGCGTTGTCCTTCCAACGGAAAGACAGTGCTGACTCTTGACATGCTGACAGGTAATGGGCCACAACAGAGCAAACCCACAGCGGAGTCAGTCGAGGTTTTGAAGAAGATTGGTAGCTAGGTCATCACAGAGCAGACCCACTGCAGTCATTTTAGAGATTACGGTATTGGTGGGCCACCAAAGATGCAGACCCACTATAGTCCTTGTAGAGATGGCCAGCAGCCATCTGTTGTGACTATGCAGGTGCACAATCACCATTGAAGAGTCTTGCGGATAATAGAGCTAGTCCATAACCACCACTTGTGCACTCACAAAGTTTTTGAATTGTCCTGAGAACCAGCAATGCTGTTAACCAGTCCCTTGCTGAATTATTAACAGACGTGCAAACACTAACAGTCCCTACTTCTCACATATTGTCCAAATAGTATGACCAACAGAAACGTGTGCAGTGAAATGGAACTTACAAGTTACTGAATTTGATGAACTGCTGTCAATTACAATTTTATAACATGAGAGTACAATTACAAAGGCACAAAATACATCATTAAAGAACATAACAATACAGATAACATTTGTAGTACAGGCTTTACAACACAATAGAAATAAACATATACATCAATGTTACAGGAATTATGACATAAGTAAAAACATAAAAGATCAGAATAATTATTGAAACATCAACTTCACACATGAGCATTAAAACAAAACAGAATAAATAATGTCTAAACATCTTTACAAAGAAAATAACATATTATTAATGCAAATTATATTTGAGGATAACAGTATTCCTCATCATAGTGAATAGTATTAGAAAAAAAATCTATGAAACTACACAGAGACAGGAAGAAAACAAATACACAAGGGTACACAAACATATAGTGGGAAAACACAATGGAAAGGACAGGGTTCGTTTTCAGTGTAACTTTTGGTACTGCAGTATTTTGCGAACAAAACCTATTTTGTTCTTGGAGATCTCCCTTCGTTCATCATTATTCCCAAAAAGTCCTATCTATACCTGCTTTCTGTATTCGATTCATATTTCTTTCAAAATAATTATTTCTCAGTGCACAACACTCATTTTTGCCAAATCTGTTTCATATAACCTCCAAAGCATTCTTTCCCTATTCTCCATAGTTAGGTTCTTATATAGTCTACCCCCTCTTAAGCTAACTTAAATCTACTGAGCTCAGATATTAAACTAAGGGACGAGGCAATGCAGCATCACATAAAACAATTAATATAAACAGCAATGAAGAAAAATGCAGATTTGCGAAGCAAGCAGCATTAAGAAATTAGCAAAGCAATTGTAATATTACAACTAATCTAAGGCAATGTGCAGCAAACAATAAAAATAAATCATTAGTAAAACTGGCTTAACAGAATAATACAAAGTCAAATTCAATAACACTATGCCTGGCAAACAGCAGCAACTTATACCTAAACATGACATAGCTCAAGCAGAAAAAATATTACACTAAAAATGGCCATGTCTAATACCTATGTCACATCTTAACACTAGAGTGATGCATCACGAGAACTTACACTAGCAGATAAGTTACCAAATCGTAAAGAAATTGTTTATGCAATTCCTGTGAAGGGAAATGTCTTTTTATGCTCCCTCATTTTTTGGAAATATATCACAAAACTATTATTTACTGGATCTGGAGACAGAAAATATTTATATTAGTACATCTATAAAATTTTATTTTAACCAGTGCTGCAGTGCAGCTAGAAACTAGATATTAAACAAAATGAGTAAATAAATACATAAAGCAAGCCATATGGCATTTCTCTCAATTCTCGTAGATAGACACTTGTCCTAATCAGGTGTGCAGATGTAAGAATGTTTCCAAGTTATTATTAGCGTGTCGTATTTACGATGCTTTCTACAAACGAATGTCAATAGCGAGGATAATGGCTTCCTTTTTTTTTTCTCTACCTGTGCTTCCGGAAAGGCACACCCTAATGGCTTGTTCTCCAGGTGTCTGACACAGCTGTGTGCCCACGACGCACATGCAGGTGGTCACTTAACTTTCTTACGGAAATATTTACGACAGCAGTTTCCGCTACAGTGACAGTCTTATATAAAAATTTCACAGGTCGAGAATTTACGTTGCAAATGTGTAGAAACAAAATCCTATGAATATAACAGTGTCCAAGAAATTTTCGCCGTCATTGTGATACATTCACGCATTTACACACATTTCATAACTCTTAAAGTACGATTCTTGGTTTCCAACATCCTTTTTCACAAGTCAAGAGTCCCTAACTTCTATCCATTATTCATATACATATAAACATGTAATCACATTCCTTATATAGCATCAGCTTATTGATCATAAACATACCTCAACAGCATAATACACATCGTCGTCGTAAAAATAACATCATAACATCTCAGTCAATTCTCAAAATCGTCGTAGCTTCCTCCAATAATTTCAAAACCTAAAAAAATTCTCTGCTCATTTTAATAGTGTCATCTACCTCAAATGTACTTTAAATATTATGATCCCATACCAAATATATCATTCAAAGCTCTCATAATATCACAATGGGTCCGCAAAATATGAACAGTTCACAAAGTACAGACAAAATACAATTTCATAAGTGTGAAGTTACCAAACTGTGTAATTGCGTAAACATGTGTCACTGATGTAGTAAAAAGAATGTTTATTTCTCTGTCAAATAATCAGATAGCTGTGTAATTTATGTTTGGAGAAATATGGTACCGATGTGTAAAGTTGTATAAGCAAATACCATATTAGCTAGGGTTCCTTGTGGTTGCCACACACATGGTACACAAAGTAAGCGTGTACCCCCCTGAGGATTAATGTAATTATACCCTCAAGTGTTACAGATTACAGCAATGGAATGAAATGTATCACGAAAAACCCTTGTATCATTGCACTTCAAATATCTTAAAAAAAATAAATGTTTTAAGTGCGAAATTAATCACTCAAATACGTGTACTGTAGCGCTAAACTGTGCGTCATGTTGTAAAATAATCTCTGTGGAAGTCTCGTATTTATCGTCCTCCGAAAGCTAAGTTCTGCAGAAGTCAATGTACTTACCTCATGATAAACAAAAGTGAAATGCTTTGCATATAGATATCTTAGTTATTACGCTTATTGTTGTGATGAAGAAAGTACTGTACTGTAACGTATTGTTGTGCTACGGAAAACCCTGTCTCATTGTAGCTATACTACAAAAGTTACTACTAAAACCTGTTTTACTTTCCAGAAGAATTCAGAAAAACTGTCCAGATATAAAACAGATACACCGCAAAAGCAACATTGTAAATTGTCACTCATTAGTAGCGTCGTGATAAAACCGTGTAGTTGTCACATAAACTAACCACTGTGTCATCTGGTATCCCACAGAAAGTACTTTAAATCCAGAATGTATTTTCAAGTAAACCAAAATGTTGCATTAAAATCTCATTAGCAGTACCAGTATGTGTCCTAAATATGTAAGCCTGATAGTCGTTACGTAATCGTGCAACTAACAAGCAAGAATGTACAAATACAACACTGTGTCGTCTGTTCACTATAACAATGCATTCGTAATTTCTGTTTAAAAATGTTCCGTAGGTTCTAGACTGGATATTTAACTTCAAACATTGTTGCATGTTAACAGTTTCTTAAGTCTGACAAAGCATGCTAGAAATGTGAAGTGAAAAGTTTTATGGCAAAGACAAAGTTAAAAAGCAGATTATCTTTCAATAAACGGTTTTATATGTGAAATGTGGTGTAAACCTTTGCTCTTCCTAGTAATCAGAGTTTGAACTTGAAATCGATTATCATGCAGTATACGTCGGTAAAGAATACTGGAATTTTTCTCAAGGTTAGCGTCTATGTTATTTTTCCCTGAGCCAGCTGGCGCACGCGGCTCCCTGCGGTGCGAGTCATTGTCTGTTCCCTTGTTAGCGCGCGTCGTTATTGGGATTAGGAGACCTAGCTTCTACAAATTCACGTTGTCGAAAGTGCCCTGCTCTGTTTGAATCCCGCCAGTTCTGATGAAATTCAGGTCTGTCGTTATGATTATCTCGTCTGCCTTCATGTCGGTAGATTTCATAATTTCTTTCTTGTCCGTCACGTTGTGGAGGATTTCTCCCTGAATCGTAACTGTGCGCCGAACTGTTGCGTCTGAAGTTATTCTGTCTCCCTTGATAATAATTGTTTTGGTTCCCATATTGTCTATTTATGTGGTTATCTCTGTCATATTCATTACTACGGAAATGCGATCTTTCTCTGTAACTATTATTCTTCCAACGGTTGTCATACGGGTGATGTCTGTTTTGGTCACGATTTGCGTTGTAAGAATAGCCTTGTCGTGTCCAGTTATTGTTTCTGCCGTCACGGAATTGTGACGTATGTGACCTGTAGTGTTTGTTTTCCTGTTTTCGCATCCGGCGACTGTCTGTGTCAATTTCTAATTCTTGTAAGAGTCCCTGAAAAGCTTCAATGTCGTCTTTGCAACGTCCTGCTAAAATAATATGTCGTAAATGTTCAGGCAATTTGAGTAAGCAAATGCGGATGAGTTCTGAGGGGCTGTATGGGTTTGAAAGATACTGATTCTTATGCAACATGTCTTCAAAATATTTGACAAGACTGGAAAATTCAGATTGTTCAAAGTGTTTCATCATCATGATGCTATGTTTTACTCGGTATTGTGTAGCTTGAGACCAATATGCTGAGAGGAAGGCATGGTAAAATTCTCCTTCACTGTAGCAATCGTGAATGACCGATCGCATTCTTACAGCTGGTTCATTCTCTAAGTAGCCACACATAAATTCTAATCTGTGTTCTAACGACCAGTTGGGGGGAAAACAATGAGAGAATTGATGGAGCCACGCTTGTGGATGAATGTCGTTGGCAGAATTTTTAAACGTTTTGAATTTACGTGTAGTAATGAACAGCTTATAGTCAAAGTCATCATGTCGGCGAGTCGCATATCGGTCATTGTTACGTCGTTTCGGCGGTTCCACTTCAAAATTCGGTGCACCTTGCCAATTTCTTTCATAATTTCCGAAATGCGCTGTGTTATTATTTTGTGGCTGTTCCGTATTTCTATGTCCCTCTTCCTGTACTGGAGCGCGAGTGTCCTCTGAAATATGTAATTCTTGTATTACCTGTGTCAACTGATCTTGTACTTCCCGGATTTCTCTTTTGTACTGTGTATTGATTTGATTTTGATTTTGTTTGAATTTTCTAATTTGTTCATACTCTTCTGTGTCAGTGAAGGCTACAGGTCTTGTGTCATTCAGATCATCATCTACCTTTGTAGATAAGTTAGTGACCTGATCCGAAAGTTCGGCTACTTTCTCCGATAGTGAACACATTTCCTCAGTGTGTTTTTCTGAACCAAGTTTCAGAATGTCCATTTGTGTTGAAATCGAATCTACTGTGTCCTTCAAGTTTTCCTGAGTTTTTGCAAGTTGCGTAACCGAATCGGTAGATGCAACTGAGTCAAATTTAGCTTGCAAGGTCTCATGATTTTCATGAACAGTAGTTTGCAGTTCTTTTATGGCTGCTTCGTGATTCTGTAGTGCATTTTCATGACGCGAAAAAATAGGTTGGAAATGCTCACAAATTTGTGTTTTTACGTCACTACAGACTTTTTGACATTTCGATTCAATGTGATGTAACTCAGTAGTTAAATCCTCGCGTGTTTGTTCAAGAGTTTGCTCCAATGAGTCTAACTTTTGAAGATTTGGCTCCATTGCGTCTAACTTTTGAAGATTTTGTCCTATTTGTTTCTGATTTTGTTCAAGTGTTGTGTCTAACTTTTTAAGATTTTGTTCCACTGTGTCTAACTTTTGAAGATTTTGTTCCATTATGTCTAACTTTTGAAGCTTTTGTCCCATTTGTTGCATTAATTGTAATAACAGTGCACTGGTGTCTGAAACATGTTCCTCAGTGCTATTCGGCAGTGAAGTTGCACCGGCAACATTCACATTTTGACAAGCAGAAAATGTGTCTTGACTCATTTGAGAAAACGGTGAGGACCAAAAACCTGAGTCTACAATATTTGCGAGATTGTTTCCTGTCATTTCCGATTCCTGAGGCGAGCTGTTACCGACCGATCGATCGATAATGCTTCCCTGTTCTCTAATTGTTTCACTGTCTACACCATTGTTTGCCGCCCGCTCCATTTCCCTATGCGCAATTACCAAATTACTACTTTGAACATTAGTTAATTCATTACTCTGCGGCGCTAACACACTGCTTTCGTCTTCACTGTCATTTCACAATTTAGTTTGGAGCCTAGTATTACGTTTTTCACACGCCATTATTGTCACAGTATTTCACACGACAACACAGAAAAGCACAATTTGAAGAGCAAAAATAAGAAAACACATTAACATAACACTGAAAATAATATCTAGTTAATTGCAGCTGCGAAATACTTGGTGCAAATCTACATGCGTGCCACACCTGTTTTACTGTACAACAATGAAAGACTGCAACTACAAAGGAGATTCTCTCTACAATTACGCGCTAGCAATAAACAAAATCTACACTAATTACACAAACTACAAGAAAAAATCAGAAGATTCCAGTGAGGTATCCTAGGCTAAGGGTCGACATATGAAACGTCCCCTTTTAATAATTTTACACAACTGTGCTTATACTGACACACAATATTTTGTTAGCGCAACGCAATCTGACTTTCAAAATTCCCTACAAAAGAATGGCCCTGACTAACATTAAACTATACCTTTCACAAATCACTTACCTCACAAAAATCTTCGCTACTCAAGCTACTGCAATACAGCCAGCGCCACTACTGCCAGCTAAATAAAAGATTCAAACTATGGAAGGCACTAACTACTGATAGGGATAGTTAGCAAATGAAAGATATTAATAGAGAACAAAGAATGTATTTACCTTGATATCATCATATATATAGCAGTTCATGACAAATTACAAAACTCCGTCATCTCTCTCCCCACATCCACCACTGCTGGCGGCTCACCTCCAACTGCCCAACGCTATGCGCTGTTCACAGCCAGCTGCCTAACACTACAATGGCGAGTATTACAACAATGCAAAGCAGCCACAGACTGCACACAGCACAGCCAGTGATTTTCATACAGAGGTGGCGTTACCAATAAAAAAACCTAAACAGCCTACTTACACTGTGACCGTGCCGGCACGGAGATCCGTACACTATGGCTGCTCAGGTGGAACTGGGTTCGGTCGCGGCGGCGGCGGATTTAAATACCCTCCGCCCGCGGCGCGCTCACTCCGCCGTCCGCGCCCCGCGCCACGGTCGCGCGGTGGAACAGATTGCGACGGCTTCTGAGATGACGTCGGTGTGATGGCTCCGTCCGTCGTGGTCGTCACAACTATACATTTGCTCGATTTACTCTTGATTAACCCAATCGCTGGTTCCCAAGCCTTGCTAAGATTATAGCCACAGTCACGATTTATGAGGTCGTCATTGGTGCGAATTTCGATGGCCTCTCTAACAACGCTGTCCCAGTATCTCAGTTGCAAATAGGAAAAGCTCTTTATCCACGTACGAAGGTTGTAAAACAAACTTCCCACAGTTTGTGTCAGGTTGATCTTTTCGTCTGATGGCACTGCGTAAGTATTTTGTCTAACAGGTATCACAAGTAATCTTCCTGTAGCTGTGGGAATCATTGGTTGAAAACGAGATTAACACCGGTGGGTACAGTACTGCTAAATGTTCAAAATGATTATCAACCTAAGTCTGAGTTCATCCACAAACAGAGGCGTATTTATAAAATTGAAGCTAGACTGTGTATCCTTGTCTTCCTTGAGTGGGCATCGGAAGGCGTTTACACACACGTATACCAGGGTAGTCCGAAAAGGAAGGTCTCCAAAGGGACACGCAAGTGCCAACGCTGGCACAAATGGGAAATCATTAATTTTAATGCCAAGTGAACCCAGAGCAGTAGTTTCATGGTGGCAAAGTGAAGAAGAATACGACTACGGATTCCAAGGTCTCAGGTTCATTCCCTCTTCAGGCTCACGAATTTTATGTGTCATTTTACACTTATTTCCCATCGGGCAGTGTTTGTTGACGTCAAAAATGCCTAGTTGCACTGTTATCCGAAAGCCACATTAAACTGTAGGTTCACCTATTAACTTGCTAGGAAATTCAAATCAAATGTCGGAGGAAAGCAATGGCATACCACCTCCAACAAGACCGTGCCTATTAAAGCACTGTTGTGTTCAAACCACTGTTCTGACTGATGACCGCTTTACATTCTATGGGTTCTAATGTTAAAGATCTTCGGGTTATTAACATTTTTGTGCTTTCATGCTGTAGCTTTGATACCAGTAAACGTAAGTAACCGGTCGAGCACTGTCACCGTTCGAGTTGTCAGGGTGGTAGACGACGATTCTGTCGACCCCAGTTACAATCTTGGTCATAGCTATGTTTCAGTCGAATAACTCTATGTGACTTTCTGCGTATTTCAAAATATATGTTCAACTGCTTGTGAAATCTTATGGGACTTAACAGCTAAGGTCATCAGTGCCTAAGCTTACATAGTGTTTGTTGTTGTTGGTGTTGTTATTGTTGTTGTTGTTGTCTTCAGTCCTGAGACTGGTTTGCTGCAGCTCTCCATGCTACCCCATCCTGTGCAAGCTGCTTCATCTCCCAGTACTTACTGCAACGTACATCCTTCTGAATCTGCTTAGTGTATTCACATCTTGGTCTCCCTCAACGATTTTTACCCTCCACACTGCCCTCCATTACTGAATTGGTAATCCCTTGATGCCTCAGAACATGTCCTACTAACCGGTCCCTTCTTTTTGTCAAGTTGTGCCACAAACTCCTCTTCTCCCCAGTTCTATTCAATACTTCATCATTAGTTATGTGATCTACCCATCTAATCTTCAGCATTCTTCTGTAGCACCACATTTCGAAACCTTCTATTCTCTTCTTGTCCAAACTATTTATCGTCCATGTTTCACTTCCATACATGGCTACACCCCATACAAATACTTTCAGAAACGACTTCCTGTCACTTAAATCTATACTCGATGTTAACAAATTTCTCTTCTTCAGAAACGCTTTCCTTGCCATTGCCAGTCTACATTTTATATCCTCTCTACTTCGACCATCGTCAGTTATTTTGCTCCCCAAATAGCAAAACTCATTTACTACTTTAAGCGTCCCATTTCCTAATCTAATTCCCTCAGCATCATTTGACTTAATTCGACTTCATTCCATTATCCTCGTTTTGCTTTTGTTGATGTTCATCCTATATCCTCCTTTCAAAACACTGTCCATTCCGTTCAACTGCTCTTCCAAGTCCTTTGCTGTCTCTGATAGAATTACAATGTCATCGGCGAACCTCAAAGTTTTTATTTCTTCTCCATGGATTTTAATACTTACTCCGAATTTTTCTTTTGTTTCCTTTACTGCTTGCTCAATATACAGATTAAGTAACATCGGGGAGCGGCTACTACCCTGTCTCACTCCCTTCCCAACCACTGCTTCCCTTTCATGCCCCTCGACTCATAGCTGCCATCTGGTTTCTGTACAAATTGTGAATAGCCTTTCGCTCCCTGTATTTTACCCCTGCCACCTTTAGAATTTGAAAGGGAGTATTCCCGTCAACATTGTCAAATGCTTTATCTAAGTCTACAAATGATAGAAACGTAGGTTTGCCTTTTCTTAATCTTTTTCTTACACACTACTTAACCTAAATTATCCTAAGGACAAACACAGACACCCATGCCCGAGGGAGGATGCGAACCTCCCCCGGGACCAGCCGCACAGTCCATGACTGTAGCGCCTTAGATCTCAAGATATACTTTTATACACTTGGTACGCATCCAAAACGATATCTGATATAGCTGTATTTAGCAACATGAATCAGATATGTTTTCGTGCAATATACCGGACAACACATCAGTGCAACTTGATTTCGTTTGTGTGTTGCCCATGGTGCAAGAAATATTTATATTTTGCTTGCTTCTGTGATCGGTTTCACCCCACTGAATGCGAGCAAGCTCACGAATAGACTGTCAATAACTGGAATTACGCAATAATACACTTAAGTTGTGTTTTCGCATTATGTATCCCAATGAAACTATCTGTATAACAGGTTATATGCCTATTTGCTTATTATTTGCGCTTCTCGCTGCTTTCCTCAAAAAATAAAAATAAAGAGAGAGAGAGAGAGAGAGAGAGGGAGAGAGAGAGAGAGAGAGAGAGAGAGAGGGAAAACAGAAGTATATTTCAAATATCAGCTCGGTGACGCCATGCTCGTCTCGTCATGTAAAGCAGGCTTAGTTGATAGGTAATATCTCGTTGTACTAACGATATGTATGGCTACAGGGCTATTTCTGTTCTCTCTGCAAACAACCATAACAGAATTCAGTAACAAAGTGCTAAGAACCCCTTTGCAGTGGTCCTATTAAACACGTAGGCTTTCTTGGTTATTTTGTTAATCGTTTGTAATGCAGTAAACATCCTTGATTACTGATTTGTTATTACTACAATGTTTATTGCTATTCGTCACCTCACTACTGCTTTCCTATCACTCATTGCTGCCGATGCACTTAACGAATAGATCAGGATGAATGGAATGTGGGATGTTTCGTCACGTAGAATATACACATTTATCTCGGCGTCTTGTGTTCAGGGTAATATGAAAATCTCAATAAGAGAAGACGACAACGATATGCCGGTTATGAAGGCAATAACACCCAAATATTTCTGTCGACTTAACACCATGACGACAGACAAATTGGCGTCTCACTGTATTTTGATTATAATTGGTTAGCCTTCTTGTGACCTCGTGTAATACCTCGTGGGAGCAGGCATAACATTTTGTTTTTTGAACACCGAAGCATAACACACAAAGATAGTAGATGGATGGATACAAAGAAACAGACTCATGGGTGTGGATCCAGTTCACCACTAGAAGACTAAACAAGAGGGAAACATTACGAAAGCAATGAATACGCTGGTTAGTATACATTATTTTTATAGATCTGAAGATGAAAAAGCGCAGATCTGCACAGTGCCCGCATCTGCACTTTAGTTTCTGTCTTAATGGGCATAATTTTTAGTTTCTTCTCTTCTGAATTTTCAAATGAATTGATTATTACGTGGTACTGAATAATATGTTAACTATGTTTCTTACAGCTTCCATTTGCACCAACATTTTTCTACATTCTCGTGCAATTCATGAAATACTACTTGTATGATCACAAGACTGCACATAGATGCAATCGATTTCGAGGTGCAAAGTGTTTGTTGCCTTACTTTTCGTGACAGGTGGGCAAAGTTGATTTCCAAAGACTTTTAATTGTGCTGAAATAACCATTGTCACAAAGTAACAAGGTAGGTGTTTTATTCGTATATATTTTGTGGGAAACTGTAATGATGATGGAAGATTACACACCTGAATGTTTGACACAACTGGTAGGAGAAAATGCTGCATATTAACCAAAGCCCGTGCCTCCTCTCTGTATCCTCCTATGACATGAGCACAGGATGCTCCTCCCATAACGCTACAGAGCTGTTCCTAGCACAGCTGAGAATTGGCAACATCGTCATAAACATTTGGCAACACTGTGACAGTGCAATCACTTCCGCATATGGTACTGAATTGACTCGCTAAATTTATGTGATGTTCCCTTTCCATTTGAATGACTGGTGCTATATAATCCTCATGTAATCTAAGACCCTGAGACAGAAAATTCAATTTTTTGGCTAAAGAAATGCTATTCTTCACGTAAGTGACAACTTTTATTATCTTTCACGATGCAGTATGAGGCTGAAGGACCAAAATCACAATGAGAGTGGCATGCTGGCAGCAGTGTGCCCGTAGCCCTGTGGTACCGCCCATGTCTCTTGTCGCAACGGTTCAAGGAGTCATCAGTTCTAACCATGTTAGGGGCCAGCATGTGCAAGCTTTTTTTCTGACTTATTTTATGGGGCTGCGAATTTCTAGGTAAAATTATTTAACGATATCAGGAGAAAACCATTACACATCAAATCCTCTTGGTAGCTCGACACAGTAAATTGTGTTAATGGTCATCGATCTCGGCTTTCTGACTGCCAAGCTGCTTCACAATACAAGCGTCTCTGAAGAAATTCGAATCGACCATCAACGATACAAAATTCAATATTGTTCTTCTCTTAAGGCTCATATGCCAGGGTGATAAGTATGAAGGAAAGGAACTTCTTGGTCACTACAGGGCCTTTACGCTAAATTTCCAAAGTAGCATTTAGGAACTCTCTGCAGACGTTTGCTAACAGCGGCTCTAGCAACTTTCTTTTTCTATGGGTAGCTTCAAATATGGGCAATTTTGTCGCCTTAAATCCAATTGAATATTTTAAATATCACTTTTAAACAGCGTTCACTTCTCCATTATTTAATGTATGGACCTCAAAACAAGCAATTGACGCAATGTTTCGCATCCATTTCCCATAGGGATTCAAAGAAAGAAACATATTACATTGCATTTACTCTCTGTGCCTGGACATCCATGACAAAAATAAATTATTTGAAGAATCTGCTGTGAAAGGAAAAAGAACAGGACGTGACGCTTTAATTATAGTGCACTGGATCAGAAAGAATGAAATTAATTCCATGCCACATTGATGTATTGCATACTAGTGTAATAAAATACTCATCAAATAAAAACGGTTTTGTGCCTCAATTGCTATCGAGTGTGAAACACAAATCGTAGACAGATTTTATGGGTCACCCCTCAACAACATTAAAGCTTTTACACCGTCGAGAGTGAGGAGTGGAGCAGACGTCGGCAGAAGGCGAGGCAGAGCAGTGCCTCAGCCCCCGCCAGTAGGCAGCAAATGGGTCCCAAACAACTCAGACACAAGTAGTGTTCAGAGGCAGATGGTCAGCCAAGAAATCTCTTGCTAAAATATTGTTGAACCAAACCGTTATTACCAATGTTAGAGAAAGCGAAATATATTGTAGATTCGCTTGAATTATACACACAGCTTCAGCACCGAGAGGAAAGGGGCAATAAATATTCTGTCAACGTGTGATTTTGGTTACCCGACGTCGTATTAGTTAGTCTCGCGTTTTACCTCAAGACTATAGTCATAGACAAGAGCGATGTACTCAGACGGCAGTCAAGAGTTGCTGTCCATGCATCAGCACAGCTTTAGAAAGCATCGCTCCTGCGAAACGCAACTCCCCCTTTTTTCACATGATATCTTGCGAACCATGGATGAAGGGTATCAGACGGATGCCATATTCCTTGACTTCCGGAAAGCATTTGACTCGGTGCCCCACTGCAGACTCCTAAGGTACGAGCATATTGAATTGGTTCTCAAAAATGTGACTGGCTCCAAGACTTCTTAAGTAATAGAACCCAGTACGTTGTCCTCGATGGTGAGTGTTCATCGGAGGTGAGGGTATCATTTGGAATGCCCCAGGGTAGTGTGGTAGGTCCGCTGTTGTTTTCTATCTACATAAATGATCTTTTGGATAGGGTGGATTGAAATGTGCGGCTGTTTGCTGATGATGCTGTGGTGTACAGGAAGGTGTCGTCGTTGAGTGACTGTAGAAGGATACAAGATGACTTGGACAGGATTTGTGATTGGTGTAAAGAATGGCAGCTAACTCTAAATTTAAATAAATGTAAATTAATGCAGATGAATAGGAAAAAGAATTCTGTAGTGTTTGAATACTCAATTAGTAGTGTAGTGCTTGACACAGTCACGGCGATTAATTATTTTGGCGTAACATTGCAGAGTGATATGAAGTGGGACAAGCATGTAATGGCAATTGTGGGGAAGGCAGATAGTCGTCTTCGGTTCATTGGTAGAATTTTGGGAAGATGTGGTTCATCTGTAAAGGAGACCGCATATAAAACACTAATACGACCTATTCTTGAGTACTGCTCGAGCGTTTGGGACCATTTTCAGGTCGGATTGAGGGAGGACATAGAAGCAATTCAGAAGCAGGCTCCTACATTTGTTACTGATAGGTTTGATCATCACGCGAGTGTTACGGAAATGCTTCAGGAACCCGGGTGGGAGTCTCTAGAGGAAAGAAGCCGTTCTTTTCTTGAATCGACACTGAGGAAATTTAGAGAACCAGCATTTGAGGCTGACAGCAGTACAATTTTACTGCCGCCAACTTATATTTCGCGGAAAGACCACAAAGATAACATAAGAGAGATTAGGGCTGGTACAGAGGCATATAGGCAGTCATTTTTCCCTCGTTCTGTTTGGGAGTGGAGCAGAGAGAGAAGATGCTAATTGTGGTAAGAGGTACACTCCGCCACGCACCGTATTGTGGATTGCGGAGTATGTATAGAGATGTAGATGTTGAAGAGTTCCTCCGGGAAATGTAGCAGTCTACAATGTTGACACATCGAGTATATTGCCGAACATAGAATTCAGAGGGGAGCACGACTGTATATTCCACCTTACGTGAACGACTCGGCAGTCAGTTTTTTTTTTCTCTAAGACTGTATCTACAACACACATTGCACGCTTGAGAACAAGAATAATTACAAAACAAAATTAGTTTATGAGAGCAGCGTTAGAAGTATTCATTGTATTGTACAAGTGTGTGTCAGCGCCATCCAATGCCCACTCAAGGAAGACAATTATACACAGTCTAGCTTCAATATTATAAATACGCCTCTGTTTGTGGATGAACTCAGACTTATGTTGATAATCATTTTTAACATTTAGCAGTATTGTACCCACTGGTGTTAATCTCGTTTTCAACCAATTATTCCCACAACTACAGGAAGATTACTTGTGATACCTCTTAGACAAAATACTTACGCAGTGCCATCAGACGAAAAGATCAACCTGACACAAACTGTGGGAAGTTTGTTTTACAACCTTCGTACCTGGATAAAGAGCTTTTCTTATTTGAGATATCTGTGAACGTTGCTGCATAAGGAGATTTAAGAAGAAACTAAATTCCTTCAGCTACGCCAATGTTTAAAGAAATCGTCTTAACGGCACTAAATCGTTGTTTATGAATCGTTTACCGGAAGTACTCTGCCGCATTTCGCTGGTTAGAAGGCAAAATGCTTACTGACAAATTTCACAGAAGGAAAAAGGGGACGAAATGTCTCCCACTGGAATGTCATGTTGTTTTATTTAAATGATTACAAAAAATCTGGTAAAACGAACAGCGAGGTTGTCAATATAAGCACATTACTATTGTCAGTATGATGTTGCACCGCCCAGGGCCTGTAATGATAAAGGGCCCGTTTGGGTCAGGCATATTGCATACAGAAGTGGAAGAGAGAGCACCACTAAATTCTGCAATCCGTATGCATTGCATACACACAGAAATTACTGTTACAGTGTACTTATGGAGCCCAATGAGTGAAATGCATATTTTCCGGTGACAGAGAGCACTGGCAAATAGTCTTCGCTACATAAGGTTGCTTAAAGTGGTGTCACCCTGAGCTAGAATTTATGGTCAGCGACTAAGTCTAAGGACAATGAGACGGACGCGGGTTTTGCAACTGTGAAATACTTTCCTACACTATAGAATCGAATATTCAATTTGAACTAATATTGCGAAAATTTTGAACTTGGATAGCTTAGAATGAAAATCTTTCTGCTTCTAGCAGTAGAAAACAATTGATTTTCTAAAACATTCTCTGTCATACACAGCTTGGAAACAGGTCACGTCGACCAAACCATATGGAAGAACTGACAGCGACGTATATCAGAAGGCAGTACGATCCCTTGGCTTTTGGTTTCGCAGTATTCGACAGCCATTTCTAGGCGCAAGTAACCGAAGAAAGGCAGTGTGTTTATGTTATCAGGTTACGTCTTCATCAGTTACTTTAGTATTAACGTTATCTACGAGTAACTGCTGATGTTTGATATTAACATGAAAAGGATTCTGTAGACAGGGAAAGAACCCGTTCTTTGGCAACTACTTCTATTATGACCAAAAGGCCTTAAACGATCTTCAAGCACATGTGTTCCAGCAGCGATATGAAGGAAACGATAGTAACAATGACGGTAATAATCGAATTAACCGGTAACTTCACACGTCACAGAGGATTTTCTCGAACTAAGAAATTTGTTTTATTAGTGAAAATTTCAAAATGGCTTCACATAGAGGCTATGATGACTAGAAGAGTCATGACATCCTGCTGAGCACCGAGCGAGGTGGCGCAGTGGTTAGCACACTGGACTCGCATTCGGGAGGACGACGGTTCAATCCCGTCTCCGGCCATCCTGATTTAGGTTTTCCGTGATTTCCCTAAATCGTTTCAGGCAAATGCCGGGATGGTTCCTTTGAAAGGGCACGGCCGATTTCCTTCCTAATCCTTCCTTAACCCGAGCTTACGCTCCGTCTCTAATGACCTCGTTGTCGACGGGACGTTAAAACTCTAACCACCACCACCACCACCACCACATCCTGCTGACATGAGAATAGCATAATCTGCGCGTCAGATTTTGTTTTATTTGATGAACCGATAGCCATTTAAAGGGTTGTGCGTGTGGATTCTTATGGGACTTGACTGCTACGGTCATAAGTCCCTAAAATTTCACACTACTTAACCTAAATTATCCTAAGTACGAACACACACACCCATGCCCGAGGGAGGACTCGAACCTCCGCCGGGACCAGCCGCACAGTCCATGACTGCAGCGCCTGAGACAGCACGGCTAATCCCGCACAGCGCCATTTAAAGGAACAGTGCTCTTATTTTACTTGTACTTGATTGAACTAGAGACGTTGAAAAACGTGGTGCTGGACTGTGACTCGAATTCGTATCTCCCCTTTCGAGGATTTGAATCTCTCGGAACAGTATAGTTCAATAAATTCGTTCCTTTTTCCAAGACTGCAAACTTCTCTAGGTCTCCTCCAAAGGTAAGTGTGTTGGTCCGAATCCTGATCCAGTACAAAAATATTCATAACTTCATTTCAAGCCCTATCACGTGCACACCGGCCTACTAGTGAAAATTACCGTGCATTTTTAATGTCTGTTCATGTGTTGCCAACAATTTCTGGTCAAACACGCACACATCTTACTGTTACTGAGTAAGCAATTGATACTTAAGCTATATTCGTGGACGATAAAGAAGAACGATAGGAGTGCGGTTCGACTGTCGCTCAGGCACAAAAATGTGTATCCTTATTTTAGATTCAAACACCTAGCGGCTGGTAAGAAAAATCGATACGTAACATTTGATTTTACATAGTTAACAATCCGATTACGTGTCGGGTTCGTATCTCCGTCACAGAACTTCATGCGCTTCATCTTTAAATGCATTCACATTTTGTTACTTCAGAATGGAGGTATATTAGACATGTTTCGTGGTTAGTTAACAGGGATGAAAGGGTCTTGATATTAGTCCCGGTTTATTACAAAAACTGTCATCTTTTATTTTCAAGTTTAGATTTGGTTACTGATATTGGCGAAAATTTCGGTAATTCATGACTTGGTTACTGATATTGGCGAAAATTTCGGTAATTCATGACACTTGACGGCTACTTAGCAAAATGATTAGATTAGATTAACACTTGTTCCATAGATCTTGAATATGACATTTCGTAATGATGTGGAACGTGTCATTTTAATGAAAGATTTCCTTACATACCGGTATGCAACTTCTTTACTACAATTTTTTACCTTCTCTCTCAATCTTTTTTTATTTTTCACTCTCTTCTCTCTCTCTCTCTCTCTCTCTCACACACACACACACACACACACACACACACACGCAGACACACATTCTTTTTTTCTTTATTTGTTTGGTGTGTTCGACTATCGGCGAGGCACGAAAACGTCCATGAATGAGTTTCATAGTTTTGAGTGCAGTTACGAAAGATATATAAAAACGACTATGAGAGTTACTGATTTATGATGCTTAGCTTGCAGTCAGTTCTGAGTAATATTAGTAACTGCGCTCCCGTCCCTAAACCTAGTTACAGAAATGTGAATCAGACGCTTTACGTATTCCAGGCCGTAGCAGCCGCGTCTTTGAGGTGCCATCTATGGTCACTTCCCAGCCCACTGTAGGATCACATCGGTTCGTCTTCCTCCTGCTGGTACTGTAACTGAGATTTGGCAACAAGGCAAGGTATGTTTGGCAACTCTACGATCGACGAGTTACTTCCTGGTGTGCACGGAATTAAGCCTCAAAGTTCACTTGATTTTTCATATCATTTCCATTGGATAATCTCAGCTATGATTGCTTGAGGTGTAACAAAAGATTGTAAATTTACGGTTTTCAGCCCAGGAAAGTCGTTGCACGTGGAAATCGCAACTAATCACGTCCTTTAAATAGCGGTTGACGAGTTCTAGCCGCTATTGGCCTCGTAAGAGAAAGGCACAACACAGTCATTAGCTAGCTCTGTGGTGATGTGCTGACCTGTGAAAATGTGTCTGATAAGATTCCTGGTTCCAGTCTCGCTGACTGTAACGTTTTTATCCCTTCTGTGAAAGAGCTACAAGCAGTCAGATCAAACACCGATAATGAAATCGCAAGAAAGTACTTTTAGCTCATAGTGCAGTGGTGAAAAGCTTGCAATGCTACACAACAGGTAATGCCTCTTTCCGTTGCTGACAAGCAAATTTTGGGTTTCTACGAATACATAACTTTATTAGTGAAATGCCACATTTGAATACCTGTTGAGTATGACACAGCATACTGATTAAACACAGACCCAATCCAAA
The DNA here is from genome assembly GCF_023898315.1 of Schistocerca nitens. NCBI lineage: Eukaryota > Metazoa > Arthropoda > Insecta > Orthoptera > Acrididae > Schistocerca > Schistocerca nitens. The sequence goes on along the minus strand of NC_064616.1, from coordinate 240,200,435 downwards.
TCTAAGTGAGTAGTATTTTACTATTTCGTGCCGACAGAGGCAAGCTTGTGCACAGATACTCAGTTTTATTAAATCAGACTTTCGTCGTAAGGTGATTGTGGGTAGTTTTATTTGATTTCTTATAATACAGTGCACAATTTTCGTAAGGTTTCCTTTAGTCTTGTTAAAAGAATCCAAAACGTAAGAGAGAAATTAATCATCACCGATATATGCGAATTCTCTTATGTTATCTACAACAGTATGACAATGCACTTGCAGTCTATTGATTAAATGCATGTAGAAAACTTGTACTGATTGAAAGCTGTCAAACAAGGTTTGAAGAAGAATAAAATGCCACTACCAGACGGCAGATAATGTAGAAAATACTTTTCTGACTATTTTGGCAAGATGCGCTCTCCCCATACATAATACAAAAGCTTCGAGATGCATCTGCTGCCTGGCTGTTGTTAAACCTGAAAAGAATAAAATGTCACCGAAGTTAGCCCTTTTTCCACATGCGGCTATTTTGGGTTGAGAAGTGAATGGCTATATGTTCAAAGTTCCATTAAATCTATACCTTCAGCAGACAGCAGAATTGCATTTTAAAAAATGTAGCAGCGAATGTAATAGAAATGGCGACATCTTATCTACAGTGCGCGACGCTTACTGTTAAGTTACTAGATGTCATGTAGCTACAGCAGCTCCTGAAGTCAACAATAGTTCCTTCAGAACTCCCGCATTCCACAGTGCTGTGAGATAATGCATATTCTTCTGAGAGACATACAGTTACAGCTTTTCTTTTGCACTGCACGACGTTTTCAACAAACAGATAGCGCAATAGAGTACCTCAAATGGAAAGGAACACTTCCTATTTAAATTTCTGCATCCTACACTGTCGGCAGTTCTGTGTAGGTGGCAGTTACGTGATTTTATTTCGCTGATTACAAAATGGATTCGAATGTGTGCACTGGGTAGCCGAAGCAGCTAGTTCATGGCGATTCTGTCAACGTAGTTAATGAATGTACTGAAAATGCTGCAAATCACTACAGGGAGCCTATGTGTCACAATTCTCGTCGAGTGTGCCGCAACGGTGTTATGATAGAATAATGAGTCTCAGAGAAGTGGACTTGGTGGTCTGTTGGATGGCTGATAAGTTCGTATCATCATGGTCTGGGTTCGATTCCAACTTCTACTGATGATTTTTAATAGGGAGAGAAATATTCTAATCTCTCTGGGCTGCGCCAAGTGAAGAAAGTATAATGGCATTGTGGTCTGAAATTCACATTGAACATGATATTCCTTCTCTACCAAGTAGACGTTAGGTTGAACCACAATAAAGTCAGGAGTGGCGACATGTAGAAACTCTATCACCAGTAACCTTTCTTATACTAGTTATTTATTTTTAGTGGCGAAACAAACGCTATGTAGAGTAACAGGACACTTACTCCATCTTTTATTTGAGCTTCTGTGTGTCGATAAAATTGGTTATGAACTGGGAATGCAACTCAGACCCCCCTTAACGCGGAATTTGACCCCTTCGTGACAATAGTGCTCGACTACTATTTGTTGTTTGTTCAAAACTGCAGATTCCTCAACATCTCCACATGTTGCTTGTGTATGGGTTCGAATCCTGGCCCGGCACTGAAATTTTCATTATGTATTATCAAGCTGTAACATGAGGAAACATATCTGCTGGTGGATAATAGTTCGGATTTTTAATGCATTTTCATTCGTTGTCAACACTAACGATATCTGACGATTTTGACTCCCAGTGAGACACAGAACTATTTGAGAGATCACTGTAAGTTCAAGGATGTTATTCCGAGCTGCTGGTGGTAGCTTCGGTAGCTGATGTCTCTTAGTTGAAAAATGCTCACACGCCGCTGCTGGTGTAGCAAACCCATATTTAACGTTCGTTTTCTCTACAATATAACAGCGATAGGTGCCGGGTTGGAGTCGTGGGAAGGTAAAAATTAATGTTTCGTCTCGTCATTTCAGTTAAAACATATAGCTACTGCCGAAGAAATCCAATATGTCACAGTTGATTGTGCTTCGATGTCAATCCTATTAGGTTCTTGGTTCGAATCCATGCCCAACACAAAGCTTTACCTCACGGCATTTCAAGTAAGTTACTTGTGTAGAAGCAATATTTAACATCTCTCGTAGTTCGTTAACAGGGACAATAGATGCTGGGTAGGAATTCGCATCCGTTAAAAATGATTACGTTGTTGTTGTTGTTGTGGTCTTCAGTCCTGAGACCGGTTTGATGCAGCTCTCCATGCTACTCTATCCTGTGCAAGCTTCTTCATCTCCCAGTACCTACTGCAACCTACATCCTTCTGAATTTGCTTAGTGTATGCATCTCTTGGTCTCCCCCTACGATTTTTACCCTCCACGCTGCCCTCCAATACTAAATTGGTAATCCCTTGATGCCTCAGAACATGTCCTACCAACCGATCCCTTCTTCTGGTCAAGTTGTGCCACAAACTCCTCTTCTCCCCAATCCTGTCCAGTACCTCCTCATTAGTTATGTGATCTACCCATCTAATCTTCAGCATTCTTCTGTAGCACCCCATTTCGAAAGCTTCTATTCTCTTCTTGTCCAAACTATTTATCGTCCATGTTTCACTTCCATACATGGCTACACTCCATACAAATACTTTCAGAAAAGACTTCCTGACACTTAAATCTATACTCGATGTTAACAAATTTCTCTTCTTCAGAAACGCTTTCCTTGCCATTGCCAGTCTACATTTTATATCCTCTCTACTTCGACCATCATCAGTTATTTTGCTCCCCAAATAGCAAAACTCCTTTACTACTTTAAGTGTCTCATTTCCTAATCTAATACCCTCAACATCACCCGACTTAATTCGACTACATTCCATTATCCTCGTTTTGCTTTTGTTGATGTTCATCTTATATCCTCCCTTCAAGACACCATCCATTCCATTCAACTGCTCTTCCAAGTCCTTTGCTGTCTCTGACAGAATTACAATGTCATCGGCGAACCTCAAAGTTTTTATTTCTTCTCCATGGATTTTAATACCTACTCCGAATTTTTCTTTTGTTTCCTTTACTGCTTGCTCAATATACAGATTGAATAACATCGGGGAGAGGCTACAACCCTGTCTTACTCCCTTCCCAACCACTGCTTCCCTTTCCTGTCCCTCAACTCTTATAACTGCCATCTGGTTTCTGTACAAATTGTAAATAGCCTTTCGCTCCCTGTATTTTACCCCTGCCACCTTTAGAATTTGAAAGAGAGTATTCCAGTCAACATTGTCAAAAGCTTTCTGTAAGTCTACAAATGCTAGAAACGTAGGTTTGCCTTTCCTTAATCTTTCTTCTAAGATAAGTCGTAAGGTCAGTATTGCCTCACGTGTCCCAGTATTTCTACGGAATCCAAACTGATCTTCCCCGAGGTCGGCTTCCACTAGTTTTTCCATTCGTCTGTAAAGAATTCGTGTTAGTATTTTGCAGCTGTGGCTTATTAAACTGATTGTTCGGTAATTCTCGCATCTGTCAACACCTGCTTTCTTTGGGATTGGAATTATTATATTCTTCTTGAAGTCTGAGGGTATTTCGCCTGTTTCATACATCTTGCTCACCAGATGGTAGAGTTTTGTCAGGACTGGCTCTCCCAAGGCCGTCAGTAGTTCCAATGGAATGTTGTCTACTCCGGGGGCCTTGTTTCGACTCAGGTCTTTCAGTGCTCTGTCAAACTCTTCACGCAGTACCTTATCTCCCATTTCATCTTCATCTACATCCTCTTCCATTTCCATAATATTGTCCTCAAGTACATCGCCCTTGTATAGACCCTCTATATACTCCTTCCACCTTTCTGCTTTCCCTTCTTTGCTTAGAACTGGGTTTCCATCTGAGCTCTTGATGTTCATACAAGTGGTTCTCTTATCTCCAAAGGTCTCTTTAATTTTCCTGTAGGCAGTATCTATCTTACCCCTAGTAAGATAAGCCTCTACATCCTTACATTTGTCCTCTAGCCATCCCTGCTTAGCCATTTTGCACTTCCTGTCGATCTCATTTTTGAGACGTTTGTATTCCTTTTTGCCTGCTTCATTTACTACATTTTTATATTTTCTCCTTTCATCAATTAAATTCAATATTTCTTCTGTTACCCAAGGATTTCTACTAGCCCTCGTCTTTTTACCTACTTGATCCTCTGCTGCCTTCACTACTTCATCCCTCAAAGCTACCCATTCTTCTTCTACTGTATTTCTTTCCCCCATTCCTGTCAATTGTTCCCTTATGCTCTCCCTGAAACTCTGTACAACCTCTGGTTCTTTCAGTTTATCCAGGTCCCATCTCCTTAAATTCCCACCTTTTTGCAGTTTCTTCAGTTTTAGTCTACAGCTCATAACCAATAGATTGTGGTCAGAGTCCACATCTGCCCCTGGAAATGTCTTACAATTTAAAACCTGGTTCCTAAATCTCTGTCTTACCATTATATAATCAATCTGATACCTTTTAGTATCTCCAGGGTTCTTCCATGTATACAACCTTCTATCATGATTCTTAAACCAAGTGTTAGCTATGATTAAATTGTGCTCTGTGCAAAATTCTACCAGGTGGCTTCCTCTTTCATTTCTTAGCCCCAATCCATATTCACTTACTACGTTTCCTTCTCTCCCTTTTCCTACACTCGAATTCCAGTCACCCATAACTATTAAATTTTCGTCTCCCTTCACAATCTGAATAATTTCTTTTATTTCATCATACATTTGTTCAATTTCTTCGGCATCTGCAGAGCTGGTTGGCATATAAACTTGTACTACTGTAGTAGGTGTAGGCTTCGTATCTATCTTGGCCACAATAATGCGTTCACTATGCTGTTTGTAGTAGCTTACCCGCGTTCCTTTTTTCCTATTCATTATTAAACCTACTCCTGCATTACCCCTATTTGACTTTGTGTTTATAACCCTGTAGTCACCTGACCAGAAGTCTTGTTCCTCCTGCCACCGAACTTCACTAATTCCCACTATATCTAACTTTAACCTATCCATTTCCCTTTTCAAATTTTCTAACCTACCTGCCCGATTAAGGGACCTGACATTCCACGCTCCGATCCGTAGAACGCCAGTTTTCTTTCTCCTGATAACGACATCCTCTTGAGTAGTCCCCGCCCGGAGATCCGAATGGGGGACTATTTTACCTCCGGAATATTTTACCCAAGAGGACGCCATCATCATTTAATCATACAGTAAAGCTGCATGCCCTCGGGAAAAATTACGGCCGTAGTTTCCCCTTGCTTTCAGCCGTTCGCAGTACCAGCACAGCAAGGCCATTTTGGTTATTGTTACAAGGCCAGATCAGTCAATCATCCAGACTGTTGCCCTTGCAACTACTGAAAAGGCTGCTGCCCCTCTTCAGGAACCACACGTTTGTCTGGCCTCTCAACAGATACCCCTCCGTTGTGGTTGTACCTACGGTACGGCTATCTGTATCGCTGAGGCACGCAAACCTCCCCACCAACGGCAAGGTCCATGGTTCATGGGGGGGATGATTACGTTATGTAATTTAAAGTTGATATTTGCTAACTGATACTGTCTAAAATCAGGGTACATCAATCTCTGTATGCCTAGTCAGGAATGACTGTTAGTATCCGTCAGTCACGAAATCTTAGTCTACATGACCTGGGTTTGAATCAATGTGCAGAACGAGGCGGTTCGTCGTGTCATTTGAAGTTTGTACATATTCTCAACTAGGTGCTCGTGAATAACTTAAATTTTTAAAGTCATTTTGTGTTAAATAACAAGTTCGGTATGTTACTGTGAAGAGGAAATCATGAATACGACGAACTTACTACGTGCATTACCTATCTGACGTAATAATGAGTGGTAACATTTCAGGTATGTAATTTATTGCAATTATTGTGAGCTTACAAGTCTTAAGGACAGTCTTATCTGTGATAAGATGTTCCCTGATATTTCTAGTATCATGGTATTACGTGACATCTTGAGTTATTGCGATACTGAGCAGTGTTTTCTAGTGGTGACTTGTTGGAACCATTTTCAACAGTCAAACGACTGTACCAAGGAGCGATTAGAGGACCTGCTAGACAGCTGCGTTATTAGGGTTGCATGCGAATCAGGCGAAATGTAATATCTGGTCGTTCTGATACTTTTGAGCGTGACTGTACATTCAGTGATGTATGTGAATACTGTCTGCGAAATGTCATGTAAATAGAGTTGGTAGTAAATAAGAACTAAGTTAAAATATCATTCCTGTTACGTGAGTTTTACCGTATGAACAGTGAAATTGATGTTAAAGGATAATCTTATTTCCTTTCATCGTTTAGTGGGAGCTGTCAGCGAGAAAGTCTCGCAAATGTTTGAAATTATATGTAAAGTTGGCTGTAAGTCACGAAGTGCTCCAATTCTCACATGCTGGACGTATCTAGTCAGACTATTTGCGCGTCATGAGCAACGCTTATTTTCCACCCCCCCCCCCTCTTCGAGAGGCAGGTGGCCCTCAGTGATTCTATCCAGACAGTAAAAAATGTGTGTATTAGGTTTAGTTGAAATCTATGCAGTGGTTAGGAGGTGTGGAATATACGTACATACAAACATACATACACTTCTATACTATGTAAGGATTTGCATCATTTAATGTCAAATGAAAGAGGTGCTCCAGTCAGTTTTTCTGATTTTCATAAAGTTTCCTTTGTTCGCTCTTACATCCATTTGGAATTGATAGGGTATAAGTTTATTTTCATGCTTGTTATAATTTCTGAATGGCGTCATATTAAAATTTAAAAAAAAATAAACTGATGCGTTTCTTTCTTGGTTACATAAAAACGCTAAAAAAAGCACAAAGACGATCGAAGAATGATCAGGAATATTGCCAGATATCGCGTTAAAAATAAAATTAAAACTGAAACTGGAACGTAAAATGATATGATTTAGAAAATGGTTTACTATGAGTTCATATAAAATCTAAATAATATATCTTATTATTGAGGAACTGGCTTAGTTTCAGCTTTTATCATTATATGAAAAAGCAGCACAATATTTTCTTCTTTGCTCTTTTCTTGACCTCTATTTTTGAAAAATTTGTTTTCTTTATTGTTATTTTCAAACCCGTACAAACAGGTAGGCTGTCAGCAGCATGTTACGCCGCTCTTCAGCCATAGAGTAGATAAATAAACAACAGAAAGAATATACAGACGTGACATAACGATGGGTAATAAAACAGTAGACACATAAAGACAAACACGGAGCCGTTCACACTCGACGATAAGCCACACTACAAACTGTTGACACGACGCACAAACACTGAAGATGGCGATGGCACAGTTGAACGATGGAGTGCGACGGTGAACACTAAACACGACGGCACACACGGGACACTGATGGCGATGATCTCCGGCGCGCGAATGTCCACGTAGCGTGTGAGAGTCCGGGGATCTATATTTTTGAAAAGTTTGCTTCATTGTTTTAAAGTGGGAAGATTACGTGACAGAAAGCTGTATTCGCCAGAAGAAATTTTTATTAACACTATTTCCAGTTTTAGGTAGTTACTGAAAGTAATACTGATAGTTCTGTAGTTTACGTCCAGAGTGATGCGAAGCGTTAATTGTATGCCACACCTTAAAGTATACAGTTTCTTCCAATGAACAGTCGTGAAACAACTTCATAAATTGAGTATAACTATAGCAGCCAAAGCGAACGAGAAGTGAAGCTATACTCTGACACTAAAGTGTCTGTAAGCAAGACAACGTTGGTCGTTGTCGCGAGTGAAAGATTCACAATGACAGAAGTGCAACTCAGTCTGTAAATAAGAAGGAACTCTGCGTGCGTCCAATTCTGTCCTCCGAACTGCGCTTTCGAATTGCGGCCCAGGCTGACTGGGTATTACTATTCTGCCGTTGCTTTTGCGTTTAGGAGTGTAAATACGTACATGGATATCCCATATCTAGATGTGCGAATGTGTCTCGTTATTTTGTTATTCAAATATTATTAAAAATAGTGAAGTGCAGATTGTATTCATCTGCGTTCTAGCTCTCATTTCAGAAACAAATATGCCACATTTACTAACCACGTGTTTCTGTGAACTGCAGGTTCATTCACAGACGATCTTGGGGCAGCATACTGTTTAGAATAAGAAAATGAATATTGCTCTAAAATGAAGCATAAATAAAATTATCCTAATAACACCTTATGAAAATAAAACTGTAACAACACCATCTGGATTCCTAAGGAGACACTTCCTGTTGCATTAGTAACTTGCTCTAGGACGTGAAACTGACAGCGGAGCTGTGACTTTCCGAATGTACAGCTTTCAAATATTCGCGCGCACCTGTATTTGCCAATATTCACCTCTCTGCAGCCATACGGGAGACACGGCTTTGCGCATGCGTGATGTAAGGGTGCAGTCGTACGGCAGACACGGCTTTGCGCATGTGCGACGTGAGGGTGCTCGCTAGTCTTGTGAAGTAACTACCCTTCCCGCCGCTTACCGGCACCACCCGTACATCCGTGGCTGCAAGACGCATAAATTTTACTTACTTAGAACATGCAAACGCGAGCCGAACGTTAAACGTAAAATATCACATACAGACATAATGCTAGTTCTGGTTGCAATTACCGAAACATAGAACGTGGCACAAGCGTAGGAAAAACATCTTTACTCGTCTGATTCACCAAATTCTGCATGTATATAGAGGTGCCTTATTCGACCTACCGACGTTGGTGTTTATGGGGGATAGTCTATCATCGTCCGCATCTTGCGGTTGATGTTTGCTTCTAATTTTTGGAAGGCTGTATAGCCTCATTATGTAAGTAACGTGGTTCTAGATAGGAATTGTGTACTCATAATTGTCTGCAGATATGCGTCGAGGATAGTGGGGGTCAGACTACCACAGTAACGTTTGGTGTAAATAAGTTCATCTTTGTTATTTGGGCGGCGTGGTCTCAGGCGCTTTGTCAGACTTCGCAAGGCTCGCCCCATCGGAGTTTCGAGTCCTCCCTCGAGCGTGGGTGTCTGTGGTGTCCTTAGCGTAAGATTAGCGTTACAGTTAGATGACTAAAGTAGAGAGTATATAACATACAGACGGCTCTTCTGAAGAATAGATACTTGTTGCTGCCCCTTCTCTCTCTCCTTCTCTCTCTCTCTCTCTCTCTCTCATGTTACTTCCTCTTGTCCGTCTTTATGTGCAGGCTAATTTCGGGAACCTATTGAACGAATTTTTATCCGGTTTTGACTAATCGATACACTGATTCACGAGAAAGGTTTCTGTATACAATTTACAAATATTTCATATGAATTGTCCGAATTATGATTAACTGAAGTTCAATTATGAAAACGACACCACTGCCACCTACCGAACAACTGCCTGAATTCGAGAGAGGAGCAGTCACTTGTGACAGCAGAAAGCGTGATATAATTTGTATCTGGCGTTATCTAACGGTATAGCGTTTGGCTTTGAGCTATAGAATCCCGGATGAGTCAATTTTTTCCACTGTGCCTGGAATCCTAACATTCACCTCTCAGTCACGAGGAGATTCACCAGAAACGAAACGTGATTCGGATCGTACGTTACACTGTAGCTCTCCCTTTTCCGGTTGGATAACTGGTTACGGACATGCAAGTCGCCTGATATCTAATTTATTGCAATCGTTTCGCAACAACTGCTTAGCAAAAATAACATGTGAAACCAAATGCTTAGATTTTCAATGTTTTATGCATAAAGTAAAATGCAACGTGGGATGCAGATTTGCTTCGTTTATATAAACAAAGTTTTACATCACCGCCGCTCATGATTCAATATTCAGCTTCCTGCTTTCCATAAGTCAAATATAATTGCGAACACAATGCTCTGCGTCCTGGGAGCAAAAGATAATATTTGTTTGGACACCTCCAAATTACGCAGAAGACTGGTAAACGAATCTTATCTGACGACGCACTTCGAAATACGACGAGAATTTCAGACAGCCCTTGTCTGCTTCCCTCACATTATTAGTTGCAACTCGCTCTCTTAACTCACGACAAATCTTTCGAATAACCGGCAGTGAGTTATTCAGCTTTCAAGTATTCTAATAAATACGACCATTAACGAAAAGACAGCCGCCCCCTCACATGACGTGAGACTTACAACTTGAAGTAATAAAATATTTTTAACCGATAGTGTCACTGCAATCGTTTCAGAATAACTGCATAGCGGTAAAACATGCGAATACCAAATATCTGAAGTTTTATTTTTGTGTTTCAAGTAAATTTTTTCCTGAAAAACTACTTCAGCAGCTTCGCTTCGTTTACATGCAATACGTTCTTTCAGCAGTGCAGGAGATGACTCAATTTTCAGCTATCTGCTTTCCTTGAATCAAACTTAGATGTGGACACGGTTCTTTATGTGGCACAATGAAGTCTTCCATAAGAGTCCACGGAAAAGAATTGTGGTAATTACTCTCAACAATGCATCACAGTGCGTACTAAGCTTCACATGAAGTGTGCTGTAACACGACCTCAACATGTACGTCATGCATGTTCTTTGTTCTACCTCCGACAGCCTCCGATACATACTGAATCATTCACGCGGACGGAACTCATGATTCGCATACAATGTTTACATAAATTGGAAACATAACTTACGTCATGATGTGCTCCCATCATTTGCATGAGATGTCACTCCAAACGCCATTTTTACAGGGAAGACACAACATTCATGCCTCCAGATAATTTTCCTGCCGTGCACTGCTTTCACCGCATAAGTTTTGTGAAAGTGACGATATTTACTTACTTAACGATGTTCTCTGAATAATGTTATTCGTTGCCTGCAAACAAAATACGGTACACAGTCAAGTCGTCTAGTCGTTTATACTTAGTGCCACACGTGCGAAGCCAGGCCGGGTTACTTGTGAAATATAAATTTAAATATTGGGACGACTTTGCTGGAGTTTAGCCGTCCATGGAAGTGAAACAAGGGCGATTAGCAGTTCTGACAAGAACATAAGTTTTAGAAATGAGGTGTTACAGAAGAATGCTGAAAATCACACCGGTAGATCGCGTGCGTGATGAGGTGGGACTGAGTAGAATTTGGAAGAAAAACAAATTGTGGTACAACTTGACTAAAAGAAGGGATCAGTTGATAAGACGTTCTGAGACTTATGGGGAAAACCAGTTTAGTTTGGAGGGAAGTGTGGGAGGTAAAAATCGTAGAGGGAAAGCAGGATATGGATACAATAAGCAGGTCCAAGGGGATTTAGGTTGCAGTAGCTATTCGGAGATGTAGAGGCTTGCACAATAGACAGTAGCATGGAAAACTGCTTCAAACCAGTATTCAGACTGAAGACCACAACCATAACAACAGCATCAACACCACCACCTACTACTTCTACTACTACTACTACTACTACTACTACTACAAAAACGAATGTTTCAGTTTACAGACGTGTCAAGTCACAAGAACCAAATTTTATAAGTGACACAAAAAGCTATTGTACCTTATAGAACAAATGGTTATGCACTCACTTCTAAAATTGCATGAGACTTCTGTAAACAATGTAACACTACATGTGTTAGCAATTCTGGCAGTTGAACTGAATCACACTTTAACATGGCTGAACTTAAACCATAAATGTCATTACTAAAACTGTTCTTCATTTTCCTCAGTATATTAGTAACATCCTGTACCTTGACCAGTTTAAAGCTAAGTGTACTTTCAGGCTTTGAGGTGTTTCTCAGGTAGTATTTATGGTCAGTGGCTATATTGGAAGTGCCAATCACCTTTATTATTTCTTGCACCTTCTCAGTCAAGAATGAATTTAACTGTGCGGCATTCAGATTACTGCCTTCAGCCTGTGAAGTCATTTTCCTGTTGCACTGACTGTTAATGATATTGCACATTGCACGTGTCTTGTTTTCAGATGTTAGTATTATATCTTCATTTTTTTTTACACCTAGCTTCCTTTAAGGCCTGTCTTAATCTTTTCTTTTTCACTGTGAGCATGTCTTTAAATACGTGAGAACCTGTACTTCTATACCAGTCATAATATTGATCACCCTCCCTCTTGATCTTCAACACCTTTTCATCCTTGACCTTATTTACTCTTACTGCCTTTTTATTATTTAGTAACTTAATGGGAAAGGACATCTTAGCATATACAGAAAGAGTAGATATGAGTTCTTCCACCTTTCTATCTATTGCATGTTCTCAATAAACCTGCAACCAATTACTTTTATCAATAAGAGACTAAACATATTTAGATTATCATAATTGACCACACATACTTTCTTTCCTGCCATGTGCACTGAGTCAGTGTTACAATTTCTTGTTATATCTGTTCTAAGAAGTAGTGGCCAGTGGTCAGATACCCAGGTCTTAATTACCTCTGACTTGAGATGCATTAACTCATTTGATACAAATATATTGTCAATACAGGTACCAGTACCTTTATAATGTGGCCTTGTTATTTCAGTGGTTGTAATATAAAGACCAAAAGAATTTAATAAATTATTTACATATGAGTTATAGATAGTGGACAAGTGAAAATTCAAATTGAAATCTCCACAGATTAGTATCCTACACTAACTTGTTAACAAAATCATCTTTTGAATTGCCTCCAGTCTTAGTTGAGTACAAAGCTACAACTATTAAATTTAAATCTGTTAACCTAACAGCTGCAATTTCACATAACATTTCTAGAGATAATGCTTTAACTTTTGTTGTTGGTTCATATTTAATCCTTTTTTTTAGGAATATAGCACACCCACCATGATTTTTATTGGTTCTACAATATTTGTCAGCTAGGGTGTAGCCCTCAGGGCAGTATAAATCTATTTCATCATGCTTTAACCAGTGTTCTACAAGACAGACTACATCTAAGTTATAAGTCTCTATGACATCTTACACTACTTCCAACTTATTAGATAAACACTGTACATTCCAGTGAAGGACATTAAAATTGTCTGATCTGTGCCTTGGTCGATAAGCGACAAAGTGACATTTAACATAATGAAAATTAATGCCATGAATTTCAGTATGAAGAGGGAAAACGACAATGTTAAATTAAATTTGGATTTCACCTCTATAGACTGTCTAACAAATGCAAAATTTCTAGGAATGAATTTTGATTCTCGGTTGAAGTGATGAGAATACACAAAGATACTTGCAAACAAAATGTCATCAGCATGTTATGCCCTTAGAATCCCATCATCAGTGTATAACATACCAAGTCTTCTAGTTACATACTATTCATAAGTACAGTCAGTTATTAGCTATGGCATTCTGTTTTGAGGAAAAAATGCACAAAATATGAACACAATTTTTGAACTTCAGAAAAGAGCCATAAGAATGATAACCAAAAATAGTAGTTGAGCTCATTGTAAAGGTCTGTTCTAAACACTGTGGATTCTAACTGCACCATGTGAACACCTTTACCAGTCAGTTGTACATATCAAAAATAACATTGGTAATTACTGCACAAACCTTTCTGTCCATGATGATGGAACAAGAGCAAGACTCAAGTTGCATTTACCAAGAAAATATAAACATAAAACACGAAATAGTATTCAATTAGACTTAAATCAAAATGCAGTCATTGTGAATTAGAACAGAAAAGTGACACTGAGGATATTTGAATTCGTAGATGTATCACAAGGCATTTCAGTTTTGTGCATAACACAGAATTAATCTCATACCTAGTGGGCTGTGTGGAAGCTCTTGCTGCCTTGGTATGCCAAAATCTTCCCCTCACACTCAATACTGTTGGACATAAATGAATATAGGGATAACTCACAAGGCATTTCAGTGCTATGCATAACACAGAATTAATCGCATACCTGGAGTGCTGTGTGGAAGCCCTTGCTGCAATGGTATGCCAAAAGCTTCCCCTCACACTCAGTACTGTTGGACATAAATGAATATAGGTATAACTCACAAGGCATTTCAGTAATTTGTGTAACACAGAATAAATCACGTAGCTGGTGTGCTGTGAGAAAACATTACCTGCTATGGAATGCCAAAAGCTTTCACCTTACACTCAGTCACAGGCACTGTAAGTAAACAATTAAACATTAAATCAGAGTGCACGCAATGTGTGTTCGATCAGAAACGTAACGTTGAGCATATTTCAATTTATAGAGGTCTCACAAGACATTTCAGTATTGTGTGTTACATAGAATTAATCTCATACCTGGTCTACTGCCATGGTAAGTCACAAACTCCTTCTTAAAATTCACTGACAGATGCTGTAAGTAAAGATTAAAACAGCGTGCAGGCATACTGCATCAGAACAGAAAAGTAACTTCGAGCATATGTGAATCTAGGGATGGGTCTCAAGATATTTTAGTGTTGTACATAAGACAGATTTAATCATATACCTGGTGTGGTGTGTTGGAGCTGTTGCTGCCTTGGTTGACTCAAAGTTTGTTGCACACATGTACTGACACTTATAGGTTTTTTAATCATGTTCCATACATAGAACAGAAACATGGCACTGTGTATGTGTGAAATAAAAGATAAATTACATGCAGTGTGGTCCACTTCACAGGATTACATTCACATACCAGGTGATAAATGTTGCATATCTCAATGCCGTGTATGCCACTGAGTTTTCACCCAGCAAATCTATCAGTTCTGCTGGACCCTGCAAATACTTAATCTGCCATACTTAGAAAGCACTTGATTCTCCAAGCATTCACTCAATATGCTGAGTTGCGATAGGCACAACAGATTCACACAATTATAGCTTTTGGCCAATGAGGCCTTTGTCAGCAGTAGATACACATACACACGCACACACACTCATGCAAACACAACTTGCACACACACCTGCAGTCTCAGAAAACTGAAACCACACTGCAAGCAGCAGCACCAGTGGCAACTGGGTGGTGGTAAGGAGGAGGCTGGGGCAGGGAGGGGGAGGGATATTATGGTTGGAGTGGTGGACAGTGAAGTGTTGCAGTTTAGACAGAGGACAGGAGAGAAGGTGAAGAGGGGGGAGGGGGTAAGTACCGGAAAGGAGAGAAATAAAAAGAAATGAAAAGAGACTGTCAAGCAGCTTTGCTGTTACAAGCAACATGAATGCAGGTATACCTTTATCCAAATGTTTTACCTGCTTTGCATTACCATGTATGTATTTCAGTGTCTTATGCATACTCTCCAGGTGCATGTCTGTGTTGAGCCGGTTCCCATCCTATGACAATACGCCCAACACTTCACATCTTTTTCATAATACATCTGGAAATAGTGACCAAATTGTGATGTCTCCGAATCGCTGTTGAGTTTCTGAAGTGCTTTTATCAACGATTCCTGAAACACGGCACTGTCTCTTACCTGCATTAACGTCTTAAGGGTACCGAGCGAGGTGGCGCAGTGGTTAGACACTGGACTCGCATTCGGGAGGACGACGGTTCAATCCCGCGTCCGGCCATCCTGATTTAGGTTTTCCGTGATTTCCCTAAATCACTCCAGGCAAATGCCGGGATGGTTTCTCTGAAAGGGCACGGCCGACTTCCTTCCCCATCCTTCCCTAATCCGATGAGACCGATGACCACGCTGTCTGGTCTCCTTCCCCAAGCAACCAACCCACCAACGTCTTAAGGAGTTTGTACAGCTCATTTCTCATGTCCAAATTTTGAATTTTGCTCTTAATATTGGTTCTCCAGGCTCTGTCGACATGCCAGGTACAGAAAAGTCTCATTTCAGGAGGTCCCATTGATTTGTTCCAAGCAATACTATACGATTCTGCCAAAACTGTCATGAATACTTTTGGGGAAATATGTTCAACCTGAAACTTGACACAATTGAAAAATATACTCAAAACATCAGAGTCATTCCTGTCAGATATGAGGAAACACACAGAAATCCTTGGCTCATATAACCTAGTACAAGTAATGTTGTAACTTCAAAATCATAGCCATTTAGGCCATGAGTTCCATCAACACAAATACAATCACTTCCATATTTTGCTTATATGTCGTTCATTATAATTAACACAAAGTCTTCACTTCTCAGCGCAGGGTGTAGACCATTAATTGTTTCATGAGGCTTATAGAACAATACACATGGATTGTCACATGGCATTTTCCTTCCTTTTCCTTCCTTATATTAGATTTTAATGTCTGCAGGGCACTTTCCACTGATTTTGTTGCTCCCTGTCAATTTTAGATGTTTTCTCCCATCACCTTTGGAGATAAAATGACCTGAGCGATGGCAAACATGACAACATTTCGTCCAATCATTGTAAAATTTAGTGCCACAGCTTTTAATGAATTTGGAATGTGTAGCACATTCCATTTTAAAAATTCTTCTTCACTGGAGAATTCTAAGGCTTCTGGTTTCACACATAAGGCATGTGCAGACTAGAAATGATCCATCCAGTACTTTTTACAATTGGTTTCATAATGCACACATCATGCTGTACTGTGGTTCCACTCATATCTTACATGCCATCAGTAATGTTAATGATTGAAACAGAGAAGTCACAGAGAAAGAACTTAGTATCAAGGGACCCACAAGGATCTGTATTGAGCCCATTACTTTCCTCGTTATATGCTAAAGATGTGTCAAATATTGTCTCCCACTGTGAATATGATGTGCAGGGAGGAGACCCCCCAAGAGGGATCATTGCCGACCAAAATTTTATTTAAATAAATTTTCAATGCATAATGTTCGGCCGTAGCCGGCTTGGGCATACTGTAGTGGAAGGTGCTGGCCGGAAGACCATGGTCGGCACATTCCTGCCACGTGCTCCTCGGTCAGACTCAAGTCCCACGGGTTGGTTGCGCTGACGGGGGCACGCTACTAGCAAGGCGCGTTGGCGGAATCAATCCTCCAATCAGAGACTAATCGTGTGATCACGTGGGGACGCGGCCGGGAGCGGCGAGGGCGTCTTGGAAACAGCTCCGTGCTCTCTTAGCTTCTGACCTCGGCCCCGAGTAGTCGCTCCTCTAGTCTCTGCTTCTCTGATGAGCAGACGGCAACCCCTCTTGGGGCTGCTCAGCCCTACGTAGGCACCACTGTACCATCATTACAAGAATAAACTGGGTCCATTCCACTCAATTAACTTTCATTTTACAACGCCCTCCGCTCCTGACTTCTATCCTGACGAACAAATGGTGTCAGGAGTGGGATGCGACCCACCTTACGGTTGTAAAATCAACTCATCAGTTATGAGTACTACAAAGGGGCCGAGGCTGAGCAATTAAGGGAAACTAGACCGAACGTGGCGAGGCTGCAGCGCGCCATGCGCGTGCCAGCCGGTCGCCTGCGTTGCAGAATGTGCGTGGCCGCGCACTAGCGCGCCACAAGCGTGACGCAGTTCGCCGCCGGACACGAGCCGAGGAGGGTCCGCGATGCAGTCACGCTCGCCGCCGCCGCCGCCGCCGCCGCCGCCGCCGCCGCTGTCCGTAGCTGCCACGGGTCAGGGTCCGGGATGCGGCCCTCGCGCCGCCCCGCCGTCGCAGCTGTCCGTGCTGTCGCCCGCCGCCTGCTGCGCCCACGCGTGATCAACGCGCCTGCCGCCGCTCGTCGACACCGCCGCCGTCCGACGTCTGCGCGCCACCAAATAATGTAAGTCGCTCGCGACGCTACGGTGGTGTAGATGCCCACACTATTGTAACATGCCGATCACCAGGCAGCAATCGGAGGCAGGAGCAGCCGGAGCGGATGAAGATCCCCTCTTGGCGCTGCAGTCCCAGTTAACTCAATTAATTCTAACTAACGCGGAGCTTAAGCAACAGCTAGATGATCTCAAAATGGCTTCTTCGCAATCTAATGTTGCTAAGCCAGTGCTAGTTGAAGAACAGCCGAAGCAGGTGATTCCACCACTCACTAGTGCAGAATCACCTGTGGCAGTAGCCACCTCTACTTTGGTGCAGAGCTTCCCAGCAGTAGCGTTTATTCCGGCGTTCGCTGGAAAGCCACACGAGGATATTCAAACGCTTGTGCAGAATATCCAGGACATCGGAAAGCTTTGCGGTTGGCCAGATGAATTTCTCTTAAACGTGATGAAAATGAAACTCACCGGCGAAGCGCGGAACTACGTGCAGTCGGTCAAGAGCTTGAAAAATGCCCCTACCTTCCAGTCCCTTGCAACAGGGTTGATTGAAAGGTATACAGACAAACGTGGTACTAGTTACTATCGCGACTTGCTTTCCACCCTTAAGCAAAAAACGGGTGAAGATTTAGAAGCATTCGCGGACAGGATTAGAAGCGTCGCATGCCACACGTACGCACTAAGTGCCAGTTCTGCTCGTAACGAGGTTCTGTTGGAAGAATCTGAATGTCGTGCGATAGACATGTTTATTCGTGGCATAAACCCTCAAATAGGGGGCGAAATCAAGGTAGCTTCCCCCCGCACCTTACACGAAGCCGTGCGATTAGCACTTTTAAGAGAGGAGGCGAACCGATTTGTGGCCGTCTCCGCGCGGCAAAGCGAGCCCCGACGTGTCTTTTCGAACGATACTAAGTGTGGGCGCTGTAATAGACAAGGACATGTGGCAGAGCAATGTCGCGTGCCATATTGCCATCAGTGCAGGAACATGGGTCACCAAAGCGTGCATTGTCCAAATAGTAGGCCACAACCGCCTGCAAATTCCAGTCGAAATGCAAACCAACCACAGAATTCGGGAAACGGCCGCGGGGCAGGAAGTGCCACCCCTCCCGGCCCCCGTTAAAAATAGTGACCCCCCTAGTTGATAAGGGAATCACACAGGTGGCAAGCGTGGTTGTCGATGGTGTTAGAGGCCGCAAACCAATACGCGTGCTAATTGACACAGGCGCACAGATCAGCTTGGCATTTTTATCGAAGAGAGATAAAAGAACATTGCAAACGCCGCGGTACCATATCAGTGGTATTGGTCCCGGCATAGTGAAACCTGATGGCAGCTGTTGCGTTGAGTTCATGTTGGACTCCACGGAATATGCTTTTACGATGGAGGTTGTACGGAACAGGCGCACGGATTACGACATCATCCTGGGAAGTGACTTTCTGCGTCATTTCCAGGGGGTTATTGACTATAGGTTAAATACCGTCCAATTCGGCGACAACGTGCACCGTTTTGGACGTGACTGCACGTTGCGGGCGAGCGGAGCTGGGAAAAAAGGATCCGTTTCCCAAGTTTCGGAGTCTCCCGTAACGATGCTAAAAGCCGATAATCCCGTGGAGATACCAGAAGGCACAGGAAAGATCCTTTGGGTGCCTGTCGGGATACGTGAATTCGAAGAGGTTCATTTCTTGGTAGATCCACTCTGCCAGAATGAAACTCTTGACCAGATGCAGGTCCACGTAAAACGTAGCCTGTGCAAAGCACAGAAAGTACAGAAAGAAAATTGCATACCCGTGTGTTTAGACAATTTTAGTCACAAGCAAGCTTTAATACCGCGTGGTACAGTATTAGCCAGCTTACAGGTTATCACAGAAGATGAGTTGCCAATGAAAAAGAAAAAGACTGCTGCCTCCCCTCAACACCTTTTGACAATCACGTCACATCTCACAGATAAGTTTAAAGCTAAGCTTAGTCACCTCCCATTGCATGAACAAAAGCTAATAAATGAAGTATTGAATGAGTATTCATGGTTGTTTGAAGACAGAAAATATTTACCAGCAACAGATCTAATCCAACATGAGATTCCAACCGGAAATGCTAGGCCAATAGCTCAAAAAGGGTACCGAATTCCCTATCATCTTCAGTCAGTGGTAGAGGAAACTATACAACAGCAACTAGAAGCAGGAATAATACAACCCTCTTCTAGTGCGTGGTCTAGCCCAATTGTAGTCGTTCCAAAGAAATCTGTAGACGGAGAAAAATCCTATCGCCTCTGTGTAGACATGCGAGCGGTAAACAAAGTTACTACACCAGATCATTATCCATTACCCCGGATCGACGAAACACTCGATCGTCTGGGCAATTGCCGGTACTTCACAACATTAGACATGCGCAGTGGGTATCATCAAATTCCAATTGCTCCTCAAGATCGAGCTAAGACAGCTTTTGTAGTTCCTGGTGGCTTATATGAATTCTTAAGAATGCCTTTCGGGCTTCGCAACGCACCAGCAACCTTTCAGCGATTTGCAGATCTGCTATTACGTGGGTTGAAACCTACTATGTGCCTTGTGTATCTTGATGATATAATTATATTTTCAAAATCCATTGCTGAACATGCTGAACATCTACGCAGTGTACTGTTGCGCTTGCAAAATGCTAATTTAAGCTTAAAATTAGAAAAATGTTCTTTTGCTCAATCACAAGTGCAGTATTTAGGTCATGTCATCAGTTCCAGCGGAGTCAAACCAGATCCACGATTAACTGAAGCAGTAGATACTTTTCCTATTCCAACAAATTTAAAGGAATTACAATCCTTCCTTGGCCTTGCAAATTATTACCGCCGCTTTGTTAAAGATTATGCTACTATTACCAAACCACTTACTAAATTGTTGAAAAAGGATACTCCTTTTGTTTGGACGGATGAATGTTTGACCGCCTTTCAAACAGTGAAAACTATTTTAACTAGATCACCTCTACTTGTTTACCCAGACTTCGCTGAACCTTTTATTTTATCTTGTGACGCATCTGATTTTGCTGTAGGATGTGTCCTAAGCCAAGTGCAAGATGGTGAGGAAAAACCCGTTGGGTACGCCTCTCGTCAACTGAATAAAGCAGAAACTAATTACAGTACTACAGAAAAGGAATTGCTTGCCCTTCTTTTTGGAATTAATTATTTTAGATGTTACCTTTATGGTCGCAAGTTTACAGTTCTTACCGATCACTCTGCTCTGCAGTGGTTATTGAATCTTAAAGACCCTAGCAGCAAACTTATGCGCTGGGCCATGAAACTGTCAGAATATGATTTTGAAGTTCGGCACAAGCCTGGTCGGTTGCATCAAAATGCTGATGCATTAAGTAGAAAAGTGCGTGTCATTGAATCAGATGAGGTATCAATTGAAGAGTTAAAAGAAGCGCAGCAGGTGGACGTTCAATGTCAAAGATACGTTACCTTGCCAGAATTTGAAGTAATAGACGACCTTTTGTATCGAAGAACTCCCCATGGAAATCGGTTGGTAATACCGGAATGCTTGCAGCAACGTATAATACGGCAATGCCATGATACAATCCAAGCATGTCACAGCGGAAAACGCGCTACGAACGCTCGAATTGCGACACGTTATTGGTGGCAATACCGACAACGTGACGTGGACCGGTATGTAAGATCTTGCCTGCCGTGTGCACAACGAGCACAAAATAGGCATCCGCGAGTGCCGCTGCAAACACTTCCTCAGGCATCTTCACCCTTCGAAATTCTTGCTTTAGATTTCCAAGGTCCTTTTCCACAGTCGCAACAAGGTAACAAATACATTTTGTCTGTTATTGATCACTTTTCACGTTATCTAATTTTGGTTCCCCTCCCCGACATGACAGCTGAAACTGTGGCGAGAGAGTTTGTAAATCGTGTGATACTACCTTTTGGAAGTCCTGATGCCATTTTAACGGATCAAGGAACCAATTTCATGTCTGCTTTATTTGTACAAGTTTGTAAATTATTAAGAATCAAAAAATGGCGTACAACTCCCTTCCATCCTAAGGCCAACGGTTGCGTTGAACGCGTACACCGTACAATTTGTAAAATGTTATCCTATTATGTTGCAAAAACGCACGCTGATTGGGACAGATATGTACCGTATATTTCTTCTGCATACAACACCCGAATACATGAATCCACGGGGTATACCCCTTACGAAGCTGTGTTTGGACGGCCGATGAATTCGCCGTTCGAAATAGACAAACTACCTCAAGGTGTAGAAATAAAGGAAGTAAAAGGTTTAGCCCGCCGGCTAAAAGCGATCTGGTATAAGGTAAAGAGGAATAATATCAAAGCTACTAGTAAACAGTTGCACAGGCAGAACAAAAATGCTGTTTTACCGACTTATCAAACGGGTGATTTAGTGTTACTACGAAACCCGGCAATCAAAAAGGGACGAACTAAAAAGTTCTCTCCCCGCTTTGAAGGCCCGTATCGGATTGTACGGTTGACCTCACCAGTCAATGCAGAACTGCAATTAACCGATCGTACGGTGATAGTGCACTTTGACCGCCTGCAACCTTACCACGGTAGGGCTGTGTCACCACAACATGTCGCAGCCCCCGATCCGCCTGTGTCACCTCCACCTCAAGTGGAACAAAGACGAAAGAAAAAACGGAGGAGATTACCTCCACAGGGTTGTAGATACCCTTTGCGGAATCGACACCCTTATGGGTTGAGGTCGCGTGATTAATCACGCCTAATTAGAGTTTTATGTTATGTTTTATTGCAGATTAGTTTAAGTCATTTTCTCCAGGGACTTGGAAGCAAGAGGTGCCTGGCCACCACGGAGTTCCCAGCCATTCTCAATTGTCAATTTCCAGTCCTGTCATGTATTTTTGCTCATTTTTATATGTATGATTATGTTTTATGTTTTGCAAGCAATGCCACGCATTAGACGTCACGCAACTGACTTGCCTCAAATGCAACCATTACACTTGGTGTTGGCAGAACCGCGGCTGCTAACTCCGAATAATATTCTTCAATGTCCTCTATTGCCATCTATTTGGCAAACCAGTATATGTGGAGTGTTTTTACTCCGAGCTTTTCTTAATACTTGTTACGTTGACGTCTAGTGTATTGTACTATATGTCGTAGTTCTGTAATTGCTACAGCTAATCGTAAGTAATCGGAACAGAAAAAGCCAGGGCTTGAAATGCATACGCCTCGTACGCTTTGTTTACGGGACCAGCTGTTGGAGGGGCAACACATCAGCTGTCGCCTCCCCTCCTCTCTTCAGCGCTGTCCCTTCTCCTAGCCAAGAACTGGCCAGCGGCCATCATTCTTTCTCAGCCAGTAACAGCGCTCCGCGCGATGACGTATCTTATCACCACGTGCGCTGCCGCCTCCAGCGTCTCAACACGCGGCGCGTCCTAGTAGTTACAAAAACAAACCGCAAATTACTGCCCTATCCTCCATTTATGACAGACTACAATGCATTTACCATCATTTTATATAACTAACAGCCTTTTTTAAAAAAAACTCTTATTCTAGATAATTAGCAATTTCTAATTCATCGTTATTTCTTGTACACGCTAAGCGCGTGATATTTGTCACTGCAGTAGCGGCCGGTCTCTCGCAGCTACACGCCGTCTCACATAACCGCTGACGTGCCGGTGCCTACTCCGCACCTACGCGTGCGCTTCGCGCTCGCTAACAGCTCTAAGCTGGTTTCTTTCATGCAGCCGGAAGACACGGCAAACAAAATTCATTTGAACATCCAAATAAATCTTAACATAAATATTAAGTAGATGTGATTCATTGTTTAAATTCTTTTCCTTGTTTTGTTTCACATTAGCTGGATAAATCACACGAAGTTCTTTACGATTTACATTATTCTGCATACCTTAGTCTGCCAATCCTATAAGTGAAGTTTCACTACTGCTTTGATTCATTGTATAAGCTACAAACTACAGCCCTAACCCTCTTACACATCGAACTATGAGGACATTTAACGTTATCTTCCTTGGACAAGGCCAGATATGGGCAAACCAATGCAATGCCACGGGTTTTTCACGCTACTGACGAGGCACAAACGACCAATCGTCCGGGCTGCCGTATATCGGTGGGCGATTGTTCCTTGGTTGCTACGCAGTTATTTTTGCCCTCCCCATTTATTTTACTCTACCGCCGTGGTCATTGTTCTATCCTGTTTTCCTTCTTCTGTCGATGAGGAGGCCCCTACAACATGTTAGGTACCCTCTTCCGACAGTACCGGTCTTTTAATCTTACCACCCATTTACACCGAGATATTGCTCTCCCTTGTTGCAGTCTTGCCCCAAAATAACGGCCGATGATCCATTGTGAGATACGTAGTTTGCCTCTAATTAGCCGGTGATGTAAGCGCTACGGGAACTGTGCCTAGTTGTCCTTTCAGTTAAATTTGTTATCATCAGTTTTAAAACTAACACACACGCAGCCTAGCAGCCAGCCCCAGGTGGCCAGTGTTAAATGTTAACGTTGAGCGTTCCGACTACTTACAGCATTATTATTATACATCATTGTGTTTTTATTTTCCTGTCAATATATGTCATTGTGTTTAATTATGTCATTATGCTAGCGCTAGTGATTTATAGTTCATGATTTTCATTTTATGTAGTGTTATGCACTGCGCGCACAAAAAGTGACGCTATTTATGCATGTATGCTATTCTAGCTTCAGAGCTAATTTTTATTGCTTGAACAGTCGACATTTTCCTAGTACAGCAGCTAATAACGCCGCTGATACTTTTATTACATGTATCGCAGGAAACCCATGTGCCTACACTAATTCTTATTAAGTCAGACGGACGCCCTTAGGCCCACTGAACCACGGTATCGCAGATAGCTCCAATGCACTGCATACCCCTCAATTATGAGACAGGTTGCCTTAGCACTGTCCGCAGGTTGCCCCATTGCCCTGCAAATTATATAATCATCAATCCAAGTCTGCAGATTGCACTAATGCACTGCTGAACTTAATAGTCGAGTCAGTCGCAGGTAGCTCATACGCACCGCGAGCTTGTACTTACACGTCACCGAATCCTAGGCTCCTCGGTTGACCACAAAACAATTCATACATCAATTACCGTGAGACAATTTGCGCTCACACTACGCCTTTGGCACTCAACCACAAATGAACTGAGCCCCAGACGCTCTTTTATTACATTTTATACAACGCCACTTTCTTCTAGATGGCAATTCCAATTCAAAATCATCGGATTCTGCCAAAGATTCAGATACCGTTCCCCAGATGGCAGCCTTTTCCGTTGCTGAACGGATTAGTTGCTTTTCACCCTCTGACAGTGCAAACTGCACTTTTAAGAACAATGTTGTTATATACACACACTGTCGGATTCTACTGACGTAGTCCCTTATGCACTTCGTCAACTGACTAAAAAACAACCTCCCCTGACGGATTTCGTATCCGATTCGGAAGTTTATGTTCGGGAAATATTCCCTTTATTTTATTTCTTTTCAATTATTACTACTTCAATGTCATGTTTTATTGTTATCAATTTATAGTTATGATTAATGTTAGTACACCTTATGGTTATACGTTATTTTTGTGCCATATTCGGTATTCCCTTTTAGTTTTCATTGTTTCTGGACTGGAAGTATCTCTGATAGCACCTATTGGCCTTCAGTTCGTATCCGCCATCAGCTACCATTAGTCACACATTTACACAACACTTCATACGCCCAGTAACAACTTACAACACACTCACACTGTTCATATCCACACTTCCTTGGTGTAACTTGTTGATGTTACCAGACCTCTATTGTCATATACTAAGTACATGAACAAGGCTTTTTTGGTTTATGCCCTCCGCTCTTCGGAAGGAGAAAGGGAAGTACGTACGTATGTACGTTATGTTCAGTAGCAGTTTCTTTTAATCAACAACGTAGTCAATTTACCTGTTGAACACTTAAGTTGTTAAAATGGAATCAAACGTCTTTGTGACATCAGCTATTCGTTTATTATTGCTTTGCAATAAACTGTTACTTTTAAGTTGCACTTCCAATGTCTTAGTCTCGGACGCAGAGCCACTAGCGCTCTCCGACGCTGTTATCTGAGCTCAGCACTCTGCCGGCTCAGCGCTGATAAAGCTGCCCTGCGCCGCCTCCAATGCTTCACGCCCAGCCTCTGTATTCACGAGCAACAGACTCGCTCTCGCTAACATTCATTTCCGACTTCAGTACAGTTAATCTCTCTGTTGACCACTTCTGTAAGTAAAGATCCTATGATTATTGAGTTGACTTGAGTTGTCCTACCCTCATTCGGGTTTTCTACAGCTGAAAAACCACTCAATATTATTTCTGAATTTTATGAAGTGCTTCACCTGTCTCGCCGTGTCGAGCCTTAGCGGGGTGGGTGCCCCTGCGTAGTGGCCAATGCGTGGGAGGTGCCTAGGCTGTGCAGGTTCACACCGCGATCACAGGATTCCTTCTCATTTTATTAAAAAAAAACTTTCTTCGTACAAAATCTCAAATTAATTAACGACACTTGGCCTTCGTCCCATAGCAGGTTGAAAAATTTTTCCAGCGAGTTACGCTTAGTCTGCGCTGCGTAGTACTGCCTCCGCGTTCAGCGTCTTTTTTGCTGACGCGTGATTGATCAGCGGATACTCAGTGTTGAATTACACCATTGTCTTGCCGCCTTGCTACCCCAACGGCTGCCAAACTGTTGGTTGCCTGCCGTGATTCTACTTCGTGGCCTTCTTCATCAGTAAGCGTGACTGAACGGGTCCATCGTCGCTACTTGCCAGGTAATTATTGCTACAACGTTGTACCCCCTCCGTCATCTCTGAATTACTCATCAAGTAAGCCAGGAAATTTTTACTTCTAGGGTCACTATTACTTTCTCTCGCAGTCGACCGTTATCAACATTGGAAGCTGAAAGCAACCTCCGTTCAAATGGCTGTCAATTTATCATCCGCAATGGGCAGCATGTTAATCTCAATGGTTGTCGTCGTCGCCGTTAAGGCGCCTCCATTTCACGTCTACCCTTCCACATCTGGCGTGCTCTTTGGACGTCGTCACAATCTGGTGCATACTCCACATTATGCTATTGTGTTAGCTGATGTCAACTTAACATTGTTAGAAGAGGAAGACCGTGCTTTATATGATACAGCTCAGCAATTGTCAAAATATGAAACCTTCTTGACGCAGACGAAGGAACATGAGTTTCTCCGATCTCTGTGGGAAGTGACTAGAATTATTTCAACCCTTCGAAGTCAATTGAACAGTATTAAGGATGCAGTACCACTGCCTCGTTTCAAACGAGCCTGGTTGCCCGTTGGAGGTACATTATTAAAATCTGTCTTTGGGACTCCTGACGAAACAGACGCAAAACGCTGGGATTTGGACACACAGCAAGCGCTTTCGGAAACACAAGTTAATCACGAAGTGTTGGTACATCAACAGGTGCGCCTGACACATCTTGAGAATAACCTGTTAGCCACAACTAGACAAATACAAGTTGTAGCCGACAGATTAACACGACACTATGGTGCACTTGAACAATCCTTTAACCAAGAGTGGACTCATCTTCGCTCGGGATTACGTAATCTAACTATCACATTGGACATTATGAAGACCACGCAGATTCTTTTATTTAATATACACACAGCACAGTTACACGTACACATGTTACACTCGGCCATTCAACTCGGACTGCAAGGAAAGCTCAGTCCACATCTGTTACCCTCAGAGCCCTTCTTGCACATGCTACACAATGTGTCGTCGCAAATTTTGGCCCCTAAACAAATGCTTTATGCCGTGCGGGAAAGCAACCTCCCCTTTTACTATGCTGCGTTGGAGGTCCGACTTACCCGTAATTCTGACGGTATTCGGATGCGAATGAGGTTGCCAATCACGTGCGCAAATTGCGAATACGAGTGCTATCAAATATACACTTTTCCAGTCTCTTGGGCTACCCTTCATCACCATGTTGTTTGGCAGACTCAAGAATTTTTAATAGTTAGTCGGGATCGACAAACTCACGCCACTCTCTCTCGCGCTGAACTATCCAGTTGCTTCCATACAACACATTACTTATGCTCCACGCTAATTTTACACACTAACACTACTGAGTGCGAGATGTCACTGTTTTTAGCTGAAACTACTACACCTCCATGTCCTCGTGTTCTAGTCTTACTTCGTCAACCAATAATTCAGCTTGTTGGCAACAGTTTTCTGTTCGCTGTTTCACAGACTGTCACCGCCACCCTGGTGTGCCACCGTTCAATGTCAGAGACTGAATCTTACCGGGTAACACTGAATAATAGTGGCCTAGTGTATGATAGTTCAAGATGTGACGCATACGCTGCTTCTATGAGGATATCAGCTCAATTGCACTCCACCTTTCATGTCACCATTCCCACATTTACCTTATACCTTCCTGAACTCTCTTTTAAACTCCATCACCATGAGAAGCTAAAGAATTTACCGGATACCAATTATTCAGATCTACTCTTATCGATCAATCATCTCCTTACCCAGGAACAAAACCAAGTTGCTCTTGACCGAGTGGCCTCACATATTGATGATTGGCACCAAATCAAGCGATTAACCACCGTTGTATTACCCAGCGCTGGTTCAGTAATCGTCATTGTAATGATTCTGATTATAGTATCCTGGATACTCTGTAAAAGAGGATTTTGCAAATGTTTCACTTCCTTCCGAGAAGTAGTACCACCCCCACAACCTGAAGGTGAATATCACACCTGAAACTACCTGCCAACCTTGGTGCATGCGATAAGGCATGACCCCCCCTCCCCCTTAGAATGAAGTTGTAGTCTAGGTGTCAGGTCAATGAACTAATTTTGTAATGGATTTCTATTTCTATGTAAAGTCTATGGAATCACAATTTAACTGTCGAGTTTTAACCCTCATGAAAGTCATTTTGTTTTCTCTTTGAATTTTTGTCATTTTGTAATGTTCTCATTCACCCACTTGGGCAATTACCATTGTAATCCTAGATTTAAGAATTCAAAGTAATATTACGGGGAAAAACCCCCTTGTGACTGTTAGGCCTGGGAGCATTCTCTCACCCCCACGAGGGTGGAGTGTTTCAGTGTGCTGTGCTCCGGTGCCCCTCATCATCGCCTGGGTACCCACCACCACTGATACCGCCGACACACACTCACAGCATGGCGCCGCCCCACTGACGTCGCATCAACTTCACAAGTTTGTTATTCAAGAGCCTTCCTTCAGGCCCTTCAGGCCACTTTGTAACTTTTGCACATATTGATATCACTATGTTATGGGACCCGTCATAATGATCAATTATTTTTTAAATGGAATAATCAATTAGAATAAGCTCATTCATTTTCATCCAGAGAGCCTTCTTCGGAAGGGGAAAGGATGTGCAGGGAGGAGGCCCCCCAAGAGGGATCATTGCCGACCAAAATTTTATTTAAATAAATTTTCAATGCATAATGTTCGGCCGTAGCCGGCTTGGGCATACTGTAGTGGAAGGTGCTGGCCGGAAGACCATGGTCGGCACATTCCTGCCACGTGCTCCTCGGTCAGACTCAAGTCCCACGGGTTGGTTGCGCTGACGGGGGCACGCTATTAGCAAGGCGCGTTGGCGGAATCAATCCTCCAATCAGAGACTAATCGTGTGATCACGTGGGGACGCGGCCGGGAGCGGCGAGGGCGTCTTGGAAACAGCTCCGTGCTCTCTTAGCTTCTGACCTCGGCCCCGAGTAGTCGCTCCTCTAGTCTCTGCTTCTCTGATGAGCAGACGGCAACCCCTCTTGGGGCTGCTCAGCCCTACGTAGGCACCACTGTACCATCATTAAGAGAATAAACTGGGTCCATTCCACTCAATTAACTTTCATTTTACAACGCCCTCCGCTCCTGACTTCTATCCTGACGAACAATGATTTATATGCTGATGATCTGCAGTTATATGCAAGTGCAAGCCCAACAAATCTTCACTCAGCCATCCAGAAAGTAAATGCTGATCTACTTGCCTTATCACAATGGATGCAGAACACTTCATTTACTACAGAAATATAAAAAGATATTTCCTCTCGAACTTAAAAAGAAACTTGTAGAATCACTAATACTCCCCTCGTTGGTTTAGGTGATCCTATTCTTCGAGGATTTTCGTGTGAGAGCTCATGTCAGTTGGAACTGACGAAAAATGCTTCTGTGATACATTTGTGACTTACACTATTTCTACCATATCACTCCTATGAACAATTATCATGCGTATGTGCTGATAGACATACACTGTGTTTGCTGCATCATTCAGATGTTCAAATGTGTGGGAATTCCTAAGGGACCAAACCTGTGGGGTCATCGGCCCTTAGACTTACACACTACTTAAACTAACAACACACACACCCATGCCCAAGGGAGGACTCGAACCTCTGGTGCGAGGGGCCGTGCCAACCATGACACGGCGCCTCAAACTGTGTGGCCACTCCACGCGGCTTGCTGCATCATCTTCTCAATCATTGCACTCCTGCCTATTTATCTTCAAGCCTTACACTGCTGTCTGAACAGCACAGCGGATATACTCATTCTCAATAAAGTAAAATCCTCTCTGCGTCACAACACAGCACTGCCATTTTCTCTAAATCATTTTCTGTATGAGGAACCTGACTTTGGAACAATCTTTCTCAAAAGATTAGGGATATAAAATCATTTCAAACTTCAGAAGAGAGCTAATGACTCACTTTCTATCACAACAGTGAAGTATGTCTTCTTGCAACTCACTCTCGTCAACCCTCCCTCCCCCTCTATTTTTCCCTCCTCTTGGCTACAGAGTTCTCTGTTGATATTACCTTCTTTCCTACAAGCCATTGTCACTTTAATTTCAACCCTTTCCTCCTCCATTATCCCTTCCACTTCTTCTAATACCAAGGAAGCCTTCAAAAGCCCCAAACTAATCAATATCATTCATAATGCCTCTGTTATTTTATTATTCTTATTACTATAACTTTATTATTACTTTTTTCCTTTCTCAGACGTTATGTCTGGTTAAAAATGGAAAGTGTCATGGACCTTGATCAAGCGTGACTTCCTTTTAACTGTAGGGTATATGTTACATTGCGTTTAGGAACTTCTGGGTAATTGAACATGTATCAGTAATTACAGATTTCTGTAGTTGTATATATACGTTTGGGTGTAGCTGTATTGTGTTAATGTACTGGTGGATATTGTGTGGTATGACTCCTGTAGTTGATAGTATAATTGGTAAAATGTCAACTTTAACCTGATGCCACATGTCCTTCACTTCCTCAGCCAGTTGGATGTATTTTTCAATTTTTTCTCCTGTTTTCTTCTGTATATTTGTTGTATTGGGTATGGATATTTCAATTAGTTGTGTTAATTTCTTCTTCTTATTGGTGAGAGTGATGTCAGGTTTGTTATGTGGTGTTGTTTTATCTGTTATAATGGTTCTGTTCCAGTATAATTTGTATTCATCATTCTCCAGTACATTTTGTGGTGCATACTTGTATGTAGGAACTTGTTGTTTTAAAAGTTTATGTTGTAAGGCAAGCTGTTGATGTATTATTTTTGCGACATTGTCATGTCTTCTGGGGTATTCTGTATTTGCTAGTATTGTACATCCGCTTGTGATGTGATCTACTGTTTCTATTTGTTGTTTACAAAGTCTGCATTTATCTGTTGTGGTATTGGGATCTTTAATAATATGCTTGCTGTAATACCTGGTGTTTATTGTTTGATCCTGTATTGCAATCATGAATCCTTCTGTCTCACTGTATATATTGCCTTTTCTTAGCCATGTGTTGGATGCGTCTTGATCGATGTGTGGCTGTGTTAGATGATACGGGTGCTTGCCATGAAGTGTTTTCTTTTTCCAATTTACTTTCCTTGTATCTGTTGATGTTATGTGATCTAAATGGTTGTAGAACTGGTTATGAAATTGCAATGGTGTAGCAAATGTAGTTATATGAGTGATTGCTTTGTGTATTTTGTTAGTTTCTGCTCGTTCTATAAAGAATTTTCTTAAATTGTCTACCTGTCCATAATGTAGGTTTTTATGTCGATAAATCCCCTTCCTCCTTCCTTTCTGCTTAATGTGAATCTTTCTGTTGCTGAATGTATGTGATGTATTCTATATTTGTGGCATTGTGATCGTGTAAGTGTATTGAGTGCTTCTAGGTCTGTGTTACTCCATTTCACTACTCCAAATGAGTTGGTCAGTATTGGTATAGCATAAGTATTTATAGCTTTTGTCTTGTTTCTTGCTGTCAATTTTTTTTCAGTATTTTTGTTAGCCTTTGTCTATATTTTTCTTTTGGTTCTTCTTTAATATTTGTATTATCTATTCCTATGTTTTGTCTGTATCCTAGATATTTCTAGGCATCTGTTTTCTCTTCCATCAACTCTATGCAGTCGCTGTGGTTATCCAATATGTAATCTTCTTGTTTAGTGTGTTTTCCCTTGACTATGCTATTTTTCTTACATTTGTCCGTTCCTAAAGCCATATTTATATCATTGCTGAATGCTTCTGTTATCTTTAGTAATTGGTTGGGTTGTTGATTTGTTGCTGCCAGTAGTTTTAGATCATCCATGTGTAGCAAATGTGTGATTTTGTGTTGGTATGTTCCAGTAATATCGTATCCATAATTTGTATTATTTAGCATGTTGGATAGTGGTTTCAGAGCAAGGCAGAACGAGAAAGGACTTAATGAGTCTCCTTGGTATACACCACACTTTATCTGTATTGGTTGTGATGTGATATTATTTGAATTTGTTTGGATATTAAGTGTGGTTTTCCAGTTTTTCATTACTATGTTTAGGAACTGTATCAATTAAGGATCTACTTTGTATATTTCCAATACTTGTAGTAACCATGAGTGGAGTACACCATCAAAAGCTTTTTGGTAATCAATGTATGCATAGTGTAGCGACCTTTGTTTAGTTTTAGCTTCAATGTCACCTCTGCATCTATTATCAGTTATTCTTTACACCCTTGTGCTCCTTTGCAGCAGCCTTTTTGTTCTTCATTGAACCATGGACCTTGCCGTTGGTGGGGAGGCTTGCGTGCCTCAGCGATACAGATAGCCGTACCGTAGGTACAACCACAACGGAGGGGTATCTGTTGAGAGGCCAGACAAACGTGTGGTTCCTGAAGAGGGGCAGCAGCCTTTTCAGTAGTTGCAAGGGCAACAGTCTGGATGATTGACTGATCTGGCCTTGTAAAAATAACCAAAACAGCCTTGCTGTGCTGGTCCTGCGAACGGCTGAAAGCAAGGGGAAACTACGGCCGTAATTTTTCCCGAGGGCATGCAGCTTTACTGTATGATTAAATGATGATGGCGTCCTCTTGGGTAAAATATTCCGGAGGTAAAATAGTCCCCCATTCGGATCTCCGGGCGGGGACTACTCAAGAGGATGTCGTTATCAGGGGAAAGAAAACTGGCGTTCTACGGATCGGAGCGTGGAATGTCAGGTCCCTTAATCGGGCAGTTAGGTTAGAAAATTTGAAAAGGGAAATGGAGAGGTTAAAGTTAGATATAGTGGGAATTAGTGAAGTTCGGTGGCAGGAGGAACAATACTTCTGGTCAGGTGACTACAGGGTTATAAACACAAAGTCAAATAGGGGTAATGCAGGAGTAGGTTTAATAATGAATAGGAAAAAAGGAACGCGGGTAAGCTTCTACAAACAGCTTAGTGAACGCATTATTGTGGCCAAGATAGATACGAAGCCCACACCTACTATAGTAGTACAAGTTTATATGCCAACTAGCTCTGCAGATGACGAAGAAATTGAAGAAATGTATGATGAAATAAAAGAAATTATTCAGATAGTGAAGGGAGACGAAAATTTAATAGTCATGGGTGACTGGAATTCGAGTGTAGGAAAAGGGATAGAAGGAAACGTAGTAGGTGAATATGGATTGGGGCTAAGAAATGAAAGAGGAAGCCGACTGGTAGAATTTTGCACAGAGCACAACTTAATCATAGCTAACACTTGGTTTAAGAATCATGATAGAAGGTTGTATACATGGAAGAACCCTGGAGATACTAAAAGGTATCAGATAGATTATATAATGGTAAGACAGAGATTTAGGAACCGGGTTTTAAATTGTAAGACATTTCCATGGGCAGATGTGGACTCTGACCACAATCTATTGGTTATGACCTGTAGATTAAAACTGAAGAAGCTGCAAAAAGGTTGGAATTTAAGGAGATGGGACCTGGATAAACTGAAAGAACCAGAGGTTGTACAGAGTTTCAGGGAGAGCATAAGGTAACAATTGACAGAAATGGGGAAAATAAATGCAGTAGAAGAAGAATGGTTAGCTTTGAGGGATGAAGTAGTGAAGGCAGCAGAGGATCAAGTAGGTAAAAAGACGAGGGCTAGTAGAAATCCTTGGGTAACAGAAGAAGTATTGAATTTAATTGATGAAAGGAGAAAATATAAAAATGCAGTAAATGAAGCAGGCAAAAAGGAATACAAACGTCTCAAAAATGAGATCGACAGGAAGTGCAAAATGGCTAGGCAGGGATGGCTAGAGGACAAATGTAAGGATGTAGAGGCTTATCTCACTAGGGGTAAGATAGATACTGCCTACAGGAAAATTAAAGAGACCTTTGGAGATAAGAGAACCACTTGTATGAACATCAAGAGCTCAGATGGAAACCCAGTTCTAAGCAAAGAAGGGAAAGCAGAAAGGTGGAAGGAGTATATAGAGGGTCTATACAAGGGCGATGTACTTGAGGACAATATTATGGAAATGGAAGAGGATGTAGATGAAGATGAAATGGGAGATATGATACTGCGTGAAGAGTTTGACAGAGCACTGAAAGACGTAAGTCGAAACAAGGCCCCCGGAGTAGACAACATTCCATTGGAACTACTGACGGCCTTGGGAGAGCCAGTCCTGACAAAACTCTACCATCTGGTGAGCAAGATGTATGAAACAGGCGAAATACCCTCAGACTTCAAGAAGAATATAATAATTCCAATCCCAAAGAAAGCAGCTGTTGACAGATGTGAGAATTACCGAACAATCAGTTTAATAAGCCACAGCTGCAAAATACTAACACGAATTCTTTACAGACGAATGGAAAAACTAGTAGAAGCCGACCTCAGGGAAGATCAGTTTGGATTCCGTAGAAATACTGGAACACGTGAGGCAATACTGACCTTACGACTTATCTTAGAAGAAAGATTAAGGAAAGGCAAACCTACGTTTCTACTATTTGTAGACTTAGAGAAAGCTTTTGACAATGTTGACTGGAATACTCTCTTTCAAATTCTAAAGGTGGCAGGGGTAAAATACAGGGAGCGAAAGGCTATTTACAATTTGTACAGAAACCAGATGGCAGTTATAAGAGTCGAGGGACATGAAATTGAAGCAGTGGTTGGGAAGGGAGTAAGACAGGGTTGTAGCCTCTCCCCGATGTTATTCAATCTGTATATTGAGCAAGCAGTAAAGGAAACAAAAGAAAAATTCGGAGTAGGTATTAAAATCCATGGAGAAGAAATAAAAACTTTGAGGTTCGCCGATGACATTGTAATTCTGTCAGAGACAGCAAAGGACTTGGAAGGGCAGTTGAACGGAATGGATGGTGTCTTGAAGGGAGGATATAAGATGAACGTCAACAAAAGCAAAACGAGGATAATGGAATGTAATCAAATTAAGTCGGGTGATGTTGAGGGTATTAGATTAGGAAACGAGACACTTAAAGTAGTAAAGGAGTTTTGCTATTTGGGGAGCAAAATAACTGATGATGGTCGAAGTAGAGAGGATATAAAATGTAGACTGGCAAGGGCAAGGAAAGCGTTTCTGAAGAAGAGAAATTTGTTAACATCGAGTATAGATTTAAGTGTCAGGAAGTCTTTTCTGAAAGTATTTCTATGGAGTGTAGCCATGTATGGAAGTGAAACATGGACAATAAATAGTTTGGACAAGAAGAGAATAGAAGCTTTCGGAATGTGGTGCTACAGAAGAGTGCTGAAGATTAGATGGGTAGATCACATAACTAATGAGGAGGTACTGAATAGGATTGGGGAGAAGAGGAGTTTGTGGCACAACTTGACCAGAAGAAGGGATCTGTTGGTAGGACATGTTCTGAGGCATCAAGGGATTACCAATTCAGTATTGGAGGGCAGCGTGGAGGGTAAAAATCGTAGGGGGAGACCAAGAGATGCATACACTAAGCAGATTCAGAAGGATGTAGGTTGCAGTAGGTACTGGGAGATGAAGAAGCTTGCACAGGATAGAGTAGCATGGAGAGCTGCATCAAACCAGTCTCAGGACTGAAGACCACAACAACAACAACATAAAATTTTTTTTCTGTGTTGTATGTGTCATTAATTTCCATGTAATGACTGAAGTTTATATCTTGTATATTGTTGGTAGGCATGTTATGGGGATATATTTTGCTGGGTTTGCTGTGTGTACTTGATCTTTAGGATTCAGATAAGTTATTCCTTGTGTAAGTGTATCAGGGACTGTGTATGGGTCTGCAATGTAATTGTTAAATAATTTATATCTAAAAATAAAGATGATGTGACTTACCAAATGAAAGTGCTGGCAGGTCGACAGACACACAAACAAACACAAACATACACACAAAATTCAAGGTTTCACAACAAACTGTTGCCTCATCAGGAAAGAGGGAAGGAGAGGGAAAGACGAAAGGATGTGGGTTTTAAGGGAGAGGGTAAGGAGTCATTCCAATCCCGGGAGCGGAAAGACTTACCTTAGGGGGAAAAAAGGACGGGTATACACTCGCGCGCGCACACACACACACACACATCCATCCACACATATACAGACACAAGCAGACATTGCTTGTGTCTGTATATGTGTGGATACATATAAACTTGTACTACTGTACTAGGTGTCGGCTTCGTGTTTATCTTGGCCACAATAATGTGTTCACTATGCCGTTTGTAGTTGCTTACCCGCACTCCTATTTTTTTATTCATTATTAAACCTACTCCTGCATTACCCCTATTTGATTTTTTATTTGTAACCCTGTATTCACCTGACCAGAAGTCTTGTTCCTCCTGCCACTGAACTTCACTAATTCCCACTATATCTAATTTTAACCTATGCAATTCTCTTTTTAAATTTTCTAACATACCTGCCCGATTAAGGGATCTGACATTCCACACTCCGATCCATAGAATGCCAGTTTTCGTTCTCCTGATAACAACGTCCTCTTGAGTAGTCCCTGCCGGGAGATCCGAATGGGGGACTATCTTACCTCCGGAATATTTTTACCCAAGAGGACACCATCATCATTTAACCATACAGTAAAGCTGCATGCCCTCGGGAAAAATTACAGCTGTAGTTTCCCCTCGCTTTCAACCGTTCGCAGTACCAGCACAGCATGGCCATTTTGGTTAGTGTTACAAGGCCAGATCAGTCAATCATCCAGACTGTTGCCCCTGCAACTACTGAAAAGGCTGCTGCCCCTCTTCAGGAACCACATGTTTGTCGGGCCTCTCAACAGATACCCCTCCGTTGTGGTTGCACCTATGGTACGGCTATCTGTATCGCTGAGGCACGCAAGCCTCCCCACCAACGGCAAGGTCCATGGGTAATGGGGGGGGGGTACTTTTTATTAATAATCCAAATTATTAGCATTGAGTTTTTTGTGTCTTAACTTATTATTATAATACATTATTTTATTATCATTATTAATGTTACTGTTGTTATTATCAGTTATTATTTTTGATTAATAATGCAAATTATTATTATTGTGTTTTCTGTGTCATATTGTTCGTATGTGTTGTTCCTGGTCATAAGTAAGTTAGGGCCTTAAGCATCTAATCTAGCCAGGCTAAATAAGCCATAAATAAATAAATTTGGGAATTTTGTTGCAAATACTTCAACAATTAAGTGATAAAATTTGTCAAAGTGTCTTCACTCTGAATGCGGTCTGAATTTGTTATATGCATGTCAACTGATGAGTGTTCATCAAAGTATCTCAGACTACCATCTAGCCTAAAAACCACCATGTGCACCCCGCAAGTACTTACCTAACTGAGTAGCTGCTTCCCTTGTGTAGTGTACCCTGAGCTGTCAAGGAGAGTCCTACAATTATCCACCCAATAATGCAGGTCCAGCCAAGACTGTCAGACTCAACAAAGCCTCTGGCCGAGATTGTCCACTCAGCTCCAGACCGTAGGACCCCAGTCAACTCTGGAAGCTATGCTGCAAATCATGAGCTGTGCTTGCACTCCATATGTGAGGCCAGCAGCCTCCACCACCTCCACCAGTCATCTGTATGAACTGAGGATGACCTCGGAACCCTCGCAAAAGGCATTGTCAGAACTGATGCCACTCCTCGCAGATGACTGCACCCTGCAAGCTCGATAGCCACAGGCAAAGCCGCCACATCTCGGATGAGGCTCCCTGCAGACGTACTGAGTGCATATTGGCTATCTTTCTGGCTCTGAACAATATTTCCCTAAGGATCTCCCTAATGTGTCCAACACTAGTGGTCCCAATAACTAGTAAACCCCTCCCCCTGAGTGCTCGCTCAGATGCCGTCGGAGGAGTGACTCACAGACGAATGGGAGAGGCCGGACAGCCAGCCTCCATACTGATGGTCTACATGCCTAACCGAGCAGTGTAGTTAGTCATTCAAGAGAAATGACGACTGTGCTACACAATGCCTGAATTTACAAAAATGTGAGACTAAACCTCTTAAATAGCAGAAAACTCATGGAATTTAAGAATTAATCTATGAAGAAAACAGAAAAATCTAAAGACATACCTAGCTGTTCTCCTCATCTTTCACAGGTGACAACTGGAACCTGTATGTAACTCAGCTTTACTTGTTTCTTGTGAAGATGAGATTTAAAAAAGATTGTGCTCTGGGTTGATCTATATTTATTTTTGTCATTATGAAATTTTGGACTTTATTTACAAGTCAGTCAGTGCCCCATTGTGAATTTACAGAAAAGCTGAATAATACAGTAATAGTGAGCATTAGCTGAAGTTTAGATATATTAGGAACCTGTGAATACTATCAGTCTTTTAGCCTCCTTCTTTCAGAGAGTCTTTGTACATATGGTGGGCTACAAGCACACTTTTATAACAACAGATTAATAATCATATATTTTAATCTTACATAAAAAAAATTTCTAAACAACAATCAGTACATTTCTGCCATGACTTGAA
Organism: Schistocerca nitens; assembly: GCF_023898315.1. Classification (NCBI taxonomy): domain Eukaryota; kingdom Metazoa; phylum Arthropoda; class Insecta; order Orthoptera; family Acrididae; genus Schistocerca; species Schistocerca nitens. Next base: position 240,161,799 of record NC_064616.1, on the reverse strand, counting down.
CCTAAAAAAAAAAAAAATCTATGTGAACAGGCCTCGGACGTCTCAACAGTGATGATACTGACTGACAATTGTGTCATCCTCAGCTAACAAAATTCACTGGAGGGGCACGGGGTCAGCACACCTCTGTCCTGGCCGTTGTCAGTTTTTGGCAGTGGCGATGCTACTTCTCAGTCAAGTAGCTCCTCAGTTGGCCTTACAAGGGCTGGGTGCACCCTTATTGAACCTTGCCCACATAGCACAGTACAGAGAGCTTCACTCACAATGTTTCATCAAGATGTGCGTCAGTTAAAATCACACTTGGTTTCTTACAGGGCTCAGAATTTGGCTGCCAGGCTGGATAACAGACATGTCTATTCCCAGAAACATAGTTTTTTCTTACAGTGCCAATGTATTTAATTAAATTGCTTGCTAACAAATGAATACTTCACTTACCAGCATTTACAGGCTTTGTGAAAATTGGCTATATCTTTCAACAGAACTTTGCCCATTTTGTCATAGCTGGACGTGAGGAATATCGTGGTCAAAATTTTGTTTTTGCTTCCCATAACAGTATGCTATTAATCACTCAACTTAAACCATATGCTGGTGCATTTGTATGTCATCCTGATCCCAGGTTCTCACCATATATTTCATTCCCCTGAGAACCAGCTAGCAAATCTTCTTACACTCTATTCATGGATGGTACTCTATGAAGGTATGATGTATGACCAGCTGTCTGCCATCCTGAATGGACTCTTCCAAACTGTGACCAACAACCACCTACACTGACTCAAGTGATGGAATGGGGCATTTACACAACATTTTATAATATTTCACATTGCAAGCTTAAATTTCAATTGAAACAGGAACTTTCTTTCTCTGGCCAAAAAATGATGTAGACCTAAGTATGAAGCTATAATAATTGTTATAGGACAATTTTTCAACACTGTCATACAACATACACAAATTCTTGTGAGTTCATAGTAGAGGCCCACCTTGAGCTGCACAATTAATTATGAATGAAGCATGGTATTGATATTAAAAGTGTCAGTGATTGTCAGTTTAGAGAGTAATTTAAGACAGATTTGTACATTAGCTGGGAATAAGGGGATGTTTGGAAGCACACTCAGTGACACAGACTGAACTGAGCACTGGAACACTCAGGGACCCGGCTGAGCTCGTCTGAAAAGCGGCAGTGAGGGGAAACTTTCACTGTGGCAGCCTGGACCAGTAAGTGTCTTTATGATCCCTAATGGCACCACCGTGCAGATGGACAGCAGTCGGGACATTCTGTAGTGTTCGCTCACACAAATGTTTTAAGAGTTGGAGTGAGGAGTAATGTTAGTGAAAGATGCTATTGACTGCCAAATGCAGAAAATCTGGCTTTGGGATGCGTGCCAGAGATTGCTGTCTTACAGGTGAACTCCCAGCTAGGCCTTTGAAATTTTTGAGATGCCATCAAACACATAACCCTTAAAAAAACTTTGTTTAAGGATTTAAGACCTATGGACAGTGGTTCATCTTGATGTTTTTCAGAGTGACAGAGAGCCCAACAGAGCCAAAAGGAAGCTGCCTCATTGACGGGGGAGAGAGATAGGAATAGCGAGGCACGACTTTTTCACAGGAGTATAGCAGAAAGGGAAGCACTGGTTACCCAAGTAAAACATAGCCCAGGGAAGGGGAGTTGTGCTCTCTGAGGAACACTTTTGTCAGTCAGAGCTTGGAAGATCCAAAGCACAGCCAGTAAAATTAAGCATGTATAGAAAAACTTGGCAATTCGAGGTTTCTCTCACACTGAGAAATCAGATCAATCAACACAATCGCTCCTCGCAGATGAACTTCAATTCACAGCTGCTACACTGATGTGTAAGGAGACTTGTCAAATATTTGGCCAACCAACACACAGCCACAGAAGAGGTCTGCTGGTGCTGCCACTGCCACTATGGTGAGACCAGCCGCTACTGAATGGGATCGAGGGAACTTCAAGTCATCTTATAAATACAATCACAGAGATTCATTCTGAATATTTGTATTGCAAAGTCGTAAACACTCTGCCTCTAAAATCCACAAAAAGTATGGCAAATTACCACCTATAACTTATTAGTTTCAGTAGTTCTATTCTGTGCTAATAAACCAACTAATCATGTTCCACAGTCGTAAAACACTCCTTCCCACCCAAACACACAACCTCTCAAAGCTTCCAGAATGAAATTTTCACTCTGCAGCAAAGTGTGCACTGATATGAAACTTTCTGGCAGATTAAAACTGTGTGCTGTACTGAGGCTCTATCTCAGTACCTTTGCCTCTTGTGGGAAAGTGCTCTAGCAACTGAGCTACCTAAGAATGGCTCATGACCCATCCTCACAGCTTTACTTCCTCCAGTACCTCATCTCCTACCATCCAAACTTCACAGAAGCTGTCCTGCAATGCTGCAGAACTAGCACTCCTGGAAGAAAGGATATAGCAAAGACATGGCTTGTCACAGCATGGGGGATGTTTACAGAATGACATTTTCACTCTGCAGTCGAGTGTGTGCTGATGTGAAACTTCGTGGCAGATTAAAACTGAGACTCGAACTCGGATCCTTTGCCTTTAGCAGGCAAGTGCTCTCAAAGCTTGTCACAGTTTGGAGTTACCATCTACACAAAGACATTGCTGCTAATTTTGGCTAACATTAAAAGACAAGCAAAAACTCTTCGTATGTAGCATAACTGTTACAGATTTATTTGCTTGCCTCATCTAGCTGCTCCATCATACTCAGTCCAGCACTTGCTCCATCCAATATATTGTTCATAGAGTAGTTTGTATTAGGAAACCTGCAATACAGTTCTATGCATGCACATGGATTAGCATTTTACTTAAGTGTCAGTGTACACCATTTTCCTAAAACTGCGAAAAAGACGATAATGTATCATGTAATAAAAATGTAGGAAAATGTACTGTAGCCCGTTTGATGCATCAGTACATTTGTCACAACCAACTTGAGTTGAGTAAAATAGTCTCACTAGCAGACTAAGTGTTAAGTGTGAAATGGTATATTGAAACTTACTTAACATACTTGTAGATAGAATGTCAGGGACACAAATTATTAACAACAACTTTTTCATTTATGGTCTTGTGGTGGTATGAACTACCAATTTTTTTTGTTCCAGCTGTATGGAATTGAATTCTCACAAGCATTTTGCTGAGTACTCGTAAACCGATGTCAGATGGTAACTGACTCTCATACCAACCATGACCTCATCCACAGCTATGTTGCCAACACTATCATGAAGATGGCTGCAGTATAATTGGATAAATAACATGATCTACTCACTAATCTGGTGGCAGCAGAAACTATGTATAAAGGATATAGAAATGTGGAAGCTTTCAGAGCCAATGGCTCTTCCTTCTAGCAGAAGATTTGAAGGGAAAGAATGAGAACTGAAGAAAGAAAACTGGCAAGACTTAAGAAATGGAGAGAGTTATGGAAAAGTTGCCCAAAACCCTAGGTTGGAGGAGACTTACCAGACAGGATGAGAAGGAAAGACTGATCCTTGGTGGCTGCGTTGGATAAGATTTGAAAACCTGAGAGCTTAACGATGGAAGATATGGTAATTAGCAAGAAACAATTTACTGAAAAAAAAATCATGCAGAGTCAATATGAGCTGAAAGCTAAGTGCATTGTACATGATAGGCATATATGGGGAGGGGGAAGAGGGTGGAGATACGTGGGGGGGGGGGGGGGGGGGGGTAGACAGGCTGCAAAATGAAACATACAGAAAAATGAAAGGGGAGCAAGAAAAGGAATAGTTACTGTGAATAAATTCTGAGAACACTATGATGCTAGTTTACTTTTTTAAGCTGATGTTTCTCATTGATTCAGTAAACAAACCAAACGGATCCCATACCATGTATTTATATGTCCAAAAGTAATGAATAAAATAGACTGATTATCGGCTTCAGTGTCCATTGTCCAAGGTTGTTGAATAAGTCAATTTGCGGTCTGCTTGTTTCTATTAAATCATTGTCCGCCCACGGTAGCTGAGTGGTCAGTGTGACATACTGTCAATCTTAAGGGACCGGGTTTGATCCCGAGCTGGATCAGAGATTTTCTCCGCTCAGGGACTGGGTGTTGTGTTGTCCTGATCATCACCTATTCATCCCCATCCAAGCACAATTCGCCAAAGTGGTGTCAAATTAATTAGTTTCTTTATTTACATTTTATTTATTTACATTTATTTATTTTCATTCATTCTGTCTCTCTCTCTCTCTCTCTCTCTCTCTCTCTCTCTCTCTCTCTCTCTCTCTCTCTCTCTCTCTCGCTCTCTCTGTCTCTCTTTCTTTCCCATTCATTCATTCATTCGAAATTCTTCATTAATTTTAGAAAAACATCTGTCTGTCTCTAATTTGATTGTCCTGTCAATTGTCTTTGTCATGGTTTCTAAATCTGTCTCTACTTGTGTGACACGCTTCGTGATGTCATCTTGAGCAGTGACGCACATTCCTACTTTTGTCGTCACGGTGTCACACGTGCAACTTAACTATTTGACATTGGTTTCAAGAACATTGATTTTGGTTTCATTATGTTTTGCTAAAACTGTTAATTTTGAAAACTAGGTGGTCATTTCATTGATCCTTTTGTTTAAGTCAGTACCAATTTTGGTTAATTTAGCGTCATTACCATCAAGTTTTTTGTTTATTTCCTGAAATTTTTCCGTAAACTATTTGTCATTGTTGTGTAAACTTGTATTCATCAGCAGAAATTGTTGCATGACTGCATTGATAAACTGTGAGAAATTTACTGTTTGAACATTATCTGCCCCCGGTAAATCGTGAGAATTTACTGCTTCTGATTCAGTTTCCATATCTTGCGACTCAATGTTACTGTCGGTTGCTACGGCTAGATTATTTAGGTTCTGTATTTCATTTACTGTTTTGCTTGTTTGAGCATTAGTGTTTTGAGCAAGCGTAATTTAATTCAATGCTTCTTCATTGGATATGGAACTTGCAGTAGGCGAACTGTTTATGTTATCCATTCTATTTGCCATACTACGAGTCATGACCATATCAATAGCAAAAGTGTAATAAGTTTTTTTTGGAAAATTCAGTAAAGTAAATACATGAAATATTTTTAAACCCATCTCTACAGCAAATGAGTATCTACAATGTTTAGCTTGTATGTAACTGTTATTCAAACAATGCATAGAGTTAATCTATTATTGACGATGTATCTACATGCTATGTTGTCTCCACTGAGCTGTGTATCGGCCATTTTGCAATAATTATTGTCGTACTTTGAAAATCTGAATAAATATTTTTTTAAAAAATGACACTCAGCAGTAAAAATCACTTTTTAACTTTGCAAAACTTCACTATATATCGCGGGTTAATGAAAGATTGCACCAGAGTCAAATGCGATAGATATAAGTCTGTCCTACCTTCTCTGTTGTGGTGATTGTTGTCACAGTCTGACCAGATTTTCCATTATGCTTTCTGGATTTAATATTCTTTCCATTCCTTCTTGGTGATTTCTCAGAGTAATGTTTGCGATGAAACATGAAACAAAAAAAAAAAAATTGCTCACCAATAACGTCCTGGCCAACGTGTTGCCAATGTAAATAATTAAATATATATGTATGTAAATATGATTATTTATATTATTTTAGGTTTTTTTATAATTTTTGTTGAACTGAATTGAGATAGATGGAAATATTTAAAAATCAGTGAATGTATTTAAACCATGATCAGGTGGCATTGGACATATGCTTTGACAATTTCATCACCGTAAGGAGGAGGTTTGTGGGCCATGTTATTTCTGAGCTAAAATGAGGCAAATAGTGAAAATACAGTTTACATATAATGTTGAAATTTTAGGATCATGGATTAAACAAATAATGAAATCACAATAGCGTTAATCATAACTATAATTACTGAAGTGCACTATGCTACTTACATTGGGAATACAATATGAATCACTAGTGATATGTTGATTATCCGCACGTCGGTATCTCATCTGTGCGCGGTGGAAACTTCCTTATATAATTACTAGTATGCGCCCTGCAGTATGCAGTGACTTTTTATAAAATTAAAGAGTTTAAATTAGAGCGGCTAGTGTAACGCGCTCCCCCTGTGGGTCTGGGGTAAGAATAGGCCCGAGGTATTCCTGCCTGCCGTAAGAGGCAACTAAAAGGAGTCCCTCCCACTCAAGGGGGTAGTTTGCACCTGCGTCCAGAGGTGGACGGTTCAACGACTTACATTAGTGGATATTTTGGTTTTTCGCTTATTCTGGTTTCTTCCTTCCTTTGTTTGTTTCCTTTCTTTGTCCTTCTCCCTGTGTCACTGTCTTCCTTACTTTTTACCTAGCCTTCTTGTCCACCCTATGGTCTCCGCCTCGGCGTTTGAGACAGTCTGTCCTTTATGTCCCCGTGTGTGCCTGGAGGCCAACCCACGCATTTACACGCGTAGCCAATGATGGGGTAATGCGTAATTCCCCATCCTGGGTAGACTAGTAAAGCACACATGTACCCCCTGGTAAAGGCCCGGCCCAGGGAGAGGTGATTGCCTGAGGTGACACCTTCCGACCATGCCGATTGGTCCCTCCGTCCATTTCTCGGGAGGTGTGACCTGAGGTGTAAACATTCACCTAAGGCGGGAGCGCCCTCTGAGAGGGTCCCCACAAGGACGGAGCGCACCATCTGACACGCTGGCAATCATGGGGGATTCATCCGCAATGGATTTCTCTTCTTCTTCTCTCACGACTTCTGCCCAAAAGCGGAAACTTGACCAGCCCCAGTGACAAAAGTACTACCGCCTGCCCCAAAGTTCCTTGTAGTTTCTGGATCTGAGGACGGAAAAGATTTTTCATCTGTCAACCCTTTCATTATTCAGAAGGGCGTAGATGCCATAGCCGGACCTGACAAGTCTTGTACCAGGATGCGTAATGGTACCTTGTTGTTAGAAACTGAGAGTGCCTTTCAGGCATAAAAACTCCTTTGGGCCACACTCCTGTACACGTTCCCTGTCCGGGTGGGGGCTCACCGCACTTTGAATTCTTCGTGTGGTGTGCTATATACTAGATCACTCGACGGATTGACTGATGAGGAGATTCAGTCATTCCTTGCTGAGCAGGGCGTGATGGCTGTCCATAGGGTCATGAAAAGGGTCGACAATGACCTTGTACCGGCCCAGACACTTTTCTTGACCTTTGATAGTGTTCAGCTGCCGTCGCGCATCAAAGCGGGCTATGAGGTTATTTCTGTTTGCCCCTATGTCCCGACACCTATGCGCTGCTACCAGTGTCAGCATTTTAATCACACCCGCCAGTCTTGTTCTGATGCGGCTAAATGCATCACTTGTGGCAGGGACACTCATGAGGGTGACTGTCCACCTCCATCTCCTCATTGCATGAACTGTCAGGGTGACCATGCAGCGTCCTCCCGCGACTGTCCCATCTACAAGGATGAATGCTGTATACAGGAAATTCGGCTCAAAGAGAAAGTGTCCACCTCAGATGCTCACAAGCTATTTGCTAGTAGGAAGCCAACGCTGCTCCCAGGGGGGAAATACTGTACTGTCCTCGTGTCTCCTCAGCCTACCAGGGAGGTGTCGATGCAGACATGCGATCTGACCTTTAGCACTACGTTCGTTCGTTCAGCCAGTGCTAAGATCGCCCGGTCAACATCTCCTCTTCCTCCCGTCACCCCTAAGATACAAGCACCTTCATCAGCTTCTGCCAAGACTAAGACCCAGAAGTCAGATGCATGGGCCTTCAAGAAGGAACCGTGCCGTGAGGACCTCCTACGTACCCCGAACTCCCAGCCATCAACCGGTACTTCAACTAAACAACCTTCCAAGAAGGCTCATAGGAAGCAAAGTTCTCCTTCTCCGCCACGGCGTATTTCTTCTCCTGCGCCACCCAGCGGTTGCCACCCCAGGCCGTCATCCGTTTTGCCTGGCCGCACCACTGGTAGCTGAACATCTGGCCGTTCACTGGCAGAGGAAGCTCCTCCTCCCGGCCATCTTAACATGGTGGCCAACGAACCTATTGAAAAAATGGAGGATGACTCTCCACCTATTGATGCTCGCTCGAATCCAGGCCCTTAGTGGCCTTTGAGGTGACCCCTTCTTGCATCTCCTTTTTCTTTTTCTTCTCATGATGGCACTTCTTCATTGGAATATTTGCGGCATTCACTCCAACTGCAAGGACTTAAAGTTGCTGCTATGCTTGCACTGTCCACTCGTAGTAGCTCTCCATGAAACGAAGCTACGCCTATGTGATCGAATTGACTTGGCATACTACGCCTCTGTGCATTTTGACCTACCCCCTGTGGCAGGTATTCCAGCTCATGGAGGGGTTATGTTGTTGGTCCAGAATGATATCTACTATGATCCCATCACATTGCACAAATATCTGCAGGCATTTGCCATCCGAATTAGTCTCCCCTCTTTTGCATTTTCCATTTGTACCGTTTACTCTCCATTGTAACCCGTCTTTCCATCAGTCCCTATATCAGTTCCAAACTGAACAATCCATAGCCCTCAGCCACCTAATCCTTCACCTACACATCAACTCAGCCAATGAACACACCCGTCAACTCTTATCCTTAATAAAAGTCCTCAATCTTTCCTCTCCCGCCAGCCGAAGTGGCCGTGCGGTTAAAGGCGCTGCAGTCTGGAACCGCAAGACCGCTACGGTCGCAGGTTCGAATCCTGCCTCGGGCATGGATGTTTGTGATGTCCTTAGGTTAGTTAGGTTTAAGTAGTTCTAAGTTCTAGGGGACTAATGACCTCAGCAGTTGAGTCCCATAGTGCTCAGAGCCATTTGAACCATTTTTTTCCTCTCCCACATCCACACTGGATGTTCAGAGCATCCTCCTACAGGCCAACTGCAAATTAGAACAGCATGCCACCCTCCACCTCAAAAAACTATTGAATCTCCTGGTTTCCCACCTCTGGAAAGGCAACTCACTCACCCACCACAACCTTTCCAGCAAACCTCAACCTCCTCTCATTCCACACAGACCCAGTGTCTCTCATCTACTCAATCTGCCACTTCCAGCTCCACTCCCCCCAAAACCTCAAAATTCTAATCAACACAATCTGGAACCACAACACCCCTATTTAGTAGTTAACCTTTCCTCCAAACCTCTCTCCCAATCCGAAACCTCTGTCCTATCCAAAGGCCTCACCTTCAGCCCTGCGCCCAGATACAACCAAACAGCCCTCGTCAAAGATTGACTGTCCTACACTTGTACTCTCTGCTGGAAATATCACTTTGCCACGAAGAAAAATTATCCTGATCCTACTCCTAATGATCCAACTCCCCAAGACACTATCCAAATTGAACCCTCAAAATCACCCTCTCCAAACCTTCCAGGAATTTCTCACTTCCAGCCTTGCCTCTCAATCCTTCTTCAAAAACCTTAATGCTACTCCCAACATCACCACAGCTGGAACTCAGGCTATCCGTGATCTGAAGGCTGACTGATCCATCGTCATTCTTCCGGCAGACAAGGGTTCCACGACTGTGGTTCTTGATCGTCGGGAGTATGTGGCTGAGGGACTGCGTCAGCTTTCAGACAACACTACATACAAAGTTTTCCAAGGTAATCCCATTCCTGATGTCCAGGTGGAGCTTCAAGGAATCCTCAGAACCTACAAAACCTTTCACCTGACTCCATCAACCTCCTGACCCACCGACACCCCGCACCCCTACCTTCTACCTACTTCCTAAAATTCGCAAACCCAATCATCCCGGCCGCCCCATTGTAGCTGGTTACCAAGCCCCCACATAATGTATCTCTGCCTACGCAGATCAACACCTTCAACCCATTACATGCAGTCTCCCATCCTTCATCAAAGACACCAACCACTTTCTCGAACGCCTGGAATCCTTACCCAATCTGTTAACCCCAGAAACCATCCTTGTAACCATTGATGCCACTTCCTTATACACAAATATCCCACACATCCAGGGCCTCGCTGCGATGGAGCACTTCCTTTAATGCAGATCACCTGCCACCCTACCTACAACATCTTTCCTCATTATCTTAGCCAGCTCCGTCCTAACTCACAACTTCTTCACTTTCGAATGCCAGATATACCAACAATTTAAGGGAACACCCATGGGTACCAGGTTGGCCCCTCATACGCCAAACTATTTATGGGTCGCTTAGAGGAAGCCTTCTTGGTTACCCAGGCATGCCAACCCAAAGTTTGGTACAGATTTGTTGGTGACATCTTCATGATCTGGACTCACAGTGAAGAACAACTCCAGAATTTTCTCTCCAACCTCAACTCCTTTGGTTCCGTCAGATTCACCTGGTCCTACTCCAAATCCCATGCCACTTTCCTCTATGTTGACCTCCATCTGTCCAATGGCCAGCTTCACACATCTGTCCACATCAAACCCACCAACAAGCAACAGTACCTACATTATGACAGCTGCCACCCATTCCAAATCAAACAGTCCCTTCCCTACAGCCTAGGTTTTTGTGGCAAATGAATCTGCTCCAGTCCTGAATCCCTGAACCATTACACCAACAACCTGAAAACAGCTTTCGCATCCCACAACTACCCTCCTGACCTGGTAGAGAAGCAAATAACCAGAGCCACTTCCTCATCCCCCCAAACCCAGAACCTCCCACAGAAGAACCCCAAAAGTGCCCCACTTACGACTGGATACTTTCCAGGACTGGATCAGGCTCTGAATGTGGCTCTCCAGAAGGGATACGACTTCCTCAAATCCTGCCCTGAAATGAGAACCATCCTTCATGAAATCCTCCCCACTCCACCAAAAGTGCCTTTCCGCCGTCCACCTAACCTTCGTAACTTCTTGGTTCATCCCCATGAAATCCCCAAACCACCTTCCCTACCCTTGTGATCGTCTGTGGTGTAAAACCTATCCCATGCACCCTCCCACCACCACCTACCCCAGTCCTGTAACCCGGAAGGTGTATACAATCAAAGGCAGAGCCACGTGTGAAAGCACCCACATGATTTACCAACTGACCTGCCTACACTGTGAAGCTTTCTTTGTGGGAATGACCAGCAACAAACTGTCCATTCACATGAATGGACACAGGCAGACAGTGTTTGTTGGTAATGAGGATCACCCTGTGGCTAAACATGCCTTGGTGCACAGCCGGCACATCTTGGCACAGTGTTACACCATCCGGGTTATCTGGATACTTCCCACTGACACCAACCTATCAGAACTCTGGAGATGGGAACTTGCCCTCCAATATATCCTCTCTTCCCGTTACCCACCAGGCCTCAACCTCCGCTAATTTCAAGTTGCCGCGACTCATACCTCACGTGTCATTCAATAACATCTCTGCCTCTGTACTTCCGCCTCGACTGACATCTCTGCCCAAACTCTTTGCCTTTACATATGTCTGCTTGTGTCTGTATATGTGCGGATGGATATGTGTGTGCAAGGGTATACCTGTCCCTTTTCCCCCCCAGGGTAAGTCTTTCTGGATTGGAATGACCCCTCACCCTCTCCCTTAAAACCCACATCCTTTCGTCTTTCCCTCTCCTTCCCTTTTTCCTGATGAAGCAACCATGGGTTGCGAAAGCTTGAAATTTGTGTATGTGTGTCTATCAACGTGCCAATGCTTTCGTTTGGTAAGTCACAGAATCTTTGTTTTTATATATACAGGGTGTTTCAAAAATGACCGGTATATTTGAAACGGCAATAAAAACTAAACGAGCAGCGATAGAAATACACCGTTTGTTGCAATATGCTTGGGACAACAGTACATTTTCAGGCAGACAAACTTTCGAAATTACAGTAGTTACAATTTTCAACAACAGATGGCGCTGCGGTCTGGGAAACACTATAGTACGATATTTTGCACATATCCACCATGCGTAGCAATAATATGGTGTAGTCTCTGAATGAAATTACCCGAAACCTTTGACAACGTGTCTGGCGGAATGGCTTCACATGCAGATGAGATGTACTGCTTCAGCTGTTCAATTGTTTCTGGATTCTGGCGGTACACCTGGTCTTTCAAGTGTCCCCACAGAAAGAAGTCACAGGGGTTCATGTCTGGCGAATAGGGAGGCCAATCCATGCCGCCTCCTGTATGTTTCGGATAGCCCAAAGCAATCACACGATCATCGAAATATTCATTCAGGAAATTAAAGACGTCGGCCGTGCGATGTGGCCGGGCACCATCTTGCATAAACCACGAGGTGTTCGCAGTATCGTCTAAGGCAGTTTGTACAACCACAAATTCACGAAGAATGTCCAGATAGCGTGATGCAGTAATCGTTTCGGATCTGAAAAATGGGCCAATGATTCCTTTGGAAGAAATGGCAGCCCAGAACAGTACTTTTTGAGGATGCAAGGACGATGGGACTGCAACATGGGGCTTTTCGGTTCCCCATATGCGCCAGTTCTGTTTATTGACGAAGCCGTCCAGGTAAAAATAAGCTTCGTCAGTAAACCAAATGCTGCCCACATGCATATCGCCGTCATCAATCCTGTGCACTATATCGTTAGCGAATGTCTCTCGTGCAGCAATGGTAGCGGCGCTGAGGGGTTGCCGCGTTTGAATTTTGTATGGATAGAGGTGTAAACTCTGGCGCATGAGACGATACGTGGAAGTTGGCGTCATTTGGACCGCAGCTGCAACACGGCGAACGGAAACCCGAGGCTGCTGTTGGATCACCTGCTGCACTAGCTGCGCGTTGCCCTCTGCGGTTGCCGCACGCAGTCGTCCTACCTTTCCAGCACATTCATCCGTCACGTTCCCAGTCCGTTGAAATTTTTCAAACAGATCCTTTATTGCGTCGCTTTTCGGTCCTTTGGTTACATTAATCCTCCGTTGAAAACTTCGTCGTGTTGCAACAACACTGTGTTCTAGACGGTGGAATTTCAACACCAGAAAAATCCTCTGTTCTAAGGAATAAACCATGTTGTCTACAGAACACTTGCACGTTGTGAACAGCACATGCTTACAGCAGAAAGACGACGTACAGAATGGCGCACCCACAGACTGCGTTGTCTTCTATATCGTTCACATCACTTGCAGCGCCATCTGTTGTTGAAAATTGTAACTACTGTAATTTCGAAAGTTTGTCCGCCTGAAAATGTACTGTTGTCCCAAGCATATTGCAACAAACGGTGTATTTCTATCACTGCTCGTTTAGTTTTTATTGCCGTTTCAAATATAACGGTCATTTTTGAAACACCCTGTATATTCCCCCATATATATATATATATATATATATATATATATATATATATATATATATATATATATATATGATCTGGTAGGGTTTCACTGATGTTGCAGTTGTCTAGAACAAAGTAGCAATACCATAAGACGGTAATGATTTGCAGAATGAGCTTCAGAGAATTGATGAACAGTTGGCAGTTGACCCAGAATGTAAATAAATGTAACATATTGTTCTTACATAGAAAAAGAAATCCACTATTCTGTAGCTACACTATTGATGAAAAATGAGAGCAACCTTAAGGGGAATGACCACATAAAACAAGTAGTTGGAAAAGCAGAAGCCAAACTTAGATTCATACGAATAATCTTAAGGAAATGTAACTCATCCATGAAGGAAGTGGCTTACGTGGTGCTTGTTTGACTGATTCATGAGTATTGTTTATCTGTTTGGGATCCCTACCAGATAGGACTGATAGCATAGATAGAGAAGATCCAATGAAGAGTGGCATGTTTCATTACATCATCACCTAGTTGCATGAGAGTGTTATGGAGATTCTCAACAAACTCCATTGGAAGATGTTATGAGAGACACATTGTGCATCACTGAGAGAGATTTACTATTGAAATTTTGAAAGAGCGCTTTCCGGGAAGAGTCAGACAACATATTACTTTCTCCCACATACATTTCATGTAATGACCACAAGAAGAAAATTCAAGAAAGCAGAGCCAATAAGAGGCTTCTTTCCAAGTGCTGTTCATGAGTGGAACATGGATGGAGGACTCAGTTAGTGGTACAAAGAGTACCCTCCACCATACACCTATATGTGGCTTGTGGAGTATGATGTAGATATAGATGAACACTGTTTGCCCAAGTTACCAGTTACAATGAGTGGGCATAGACAGAAGATGTATACTGGCAACACACAATATCCTGTATCAGAGGATGCTCTACAACATGACAGTTATGACCTCTGTGCCTGTTTCCAGATATGTGCCTCACTCAAGTTTCTCAGAATTCTGCATGTGGGAACTGCCATTACAACATGTGTGGTTGGTTCTTACCAGCCACCTGGCCTTCATTTGTGCTAGTTTCTGTGATCTCAGCATTTATTTTCAGTAACTGTTGCTCTTTTCCACTCCCCTTCCGTTTTTCTATATCTTTAATTTTGCAACCTGCCTATTCCCCCACCTCATTGCCCTCTCCCACACCTGTCTAGCGTGTATAATGCCCTTTACTTTCTGCTCTTATTGACTCTTGCATGATCTATTTTTCAGTAATCTCTATCTTGCTTATTACCCTATTCACCATCATCCCATCCATAAAGTCTCCCATGACCCTAGGTTCAGGGCAACTTTTCCATAACTCTCACTGTTTCCTAAATCTCACCCACCTTCTTCCTTCATCACTCTACCTTTCCCTTCAGTCCTCCTGCCAGAAGGAGCCAATGGCTCCAAATGCTTGTGTATTTCCATGTTCCTTGTATGTGTTTTCTCCAGTCAACACTTGGCAAGTAGATCTTGTATCTATCCAGTAATATTTTCTAACATTGGTTATTTTTGTTGACATGTTATCCCTATAGAACAGATTGGGAAGCTTGCATTCTTTTGCAATTCAGTGGTTGGAGAATATTTGTCAGTTCCTGAAGAGGCAAACTGTTATACCGGTCTTCGGGTCGCCATGGAATATAAGTGTTTAATATGTTATCAGTGACGAGGTCATCAGAGATTGGGGATGAGATCATGTTGGGAAAGGATGGAAAGAGAAATTGAGTGTGTCCTTTATAAGTAACAACCCAGGCAATCACTATAAGCAACGGAAATAATGGGAAACATAAATCAGGAAGCCCAAAGAGTTTGGGCCACCATTGGCCTGAAGATTTATTTAGGTAGTTACATTTTATTTGCATAGAGCCAACGGAATGATGGATTTTGTAAATGTCATAAATAATAATATGACAGTAATTACATTAACAAAATACCATGTTAACAGAATCTTCCATAGGTTCTTGGTAGAACAACATTATAATAAATGAAAAGCACCAGTTTGTTTTTGCTCTACAACATTACTTTTATTGTGTTAACCGGTTTTCGGCTTACAAGGCAATCTTCAGACATTTACTGCATATTATCACCAAAGAAGTTACAATGTTTGCAAACAACATTGAAAGAGAAGTAACACTGAAGCAGAAACATACAGCAAGCAACATCTTTGACAGTGTGGTGGTAGTGCATTGAAAAATGGACTAAACAGGAAAAACTTTAACACAAAATAGTAACAGCATGCCTGCATAAAAGTTTCTATTAATAAACAAAACTAATAAAATAAAATTACTACTTGACAAGGCTACATCAGGAGTTATAAAAAATGGAGAGTAATACACAAACCTATTAAAAGAAGAAACAATCATCACCATGTTATACCCTTATAATCCTATCATCAGTGTCTAACATGCAGTGTCTTTTAGTTACATATTATTCATATGATCTCTCAATTCTTAGCTATGACCTTCTTTTTTGGGGAACCAATGCACAGAATATGAATGCAATTTTCAAACTCCAGAAAAGAGCCATAAGAACAATAACCAAAAATACTAGTCAAGCTCACTGTAAAGATCTGTTGAAAACACTAGGGATTTTAACTGCTCCATGTGAATACATTAGCCAGTCAGTTGTACACATCAAAAATAACATTGGTAATTACTGCACAAACAGCTCTGTCCATGACCATGCAACAAGAGATAGACTCAACTTACATTTACCAAGAAAAAATAAACATAAAACTCGAAACAGCATTTTCTACCACAGAATAAAACTGTACAATAAATTACCAAAAGAGATTAAAGAAATTGCCAAAATACACTTATTTAAAAAGGCAGCTAAAAATTACCTGTTATGCAATACATTTTATACATTGAAGGATTACTTAGAGATAACAGAGTAGGGGTTTGATAAAAAATGTTGTACAAATAAATAATAATAACAACACTGCAGGAGTAGATTTAATGATTGTCTCTAACTAGAATTCTGTAAGTATATGTGTATACAAATTAGCTTATTTTAAATTGATATAAACTTATAAATACTTTGCCATGTTCTATATCCTTGTAAAAAGAGATCTACAGATGAATAAAGATACTACTAATACTAATGTATCTACTGAATACATAAAGAATATATCAATAAGGTGAACAGAAATAAACAGATACAGGAAAATGGAGGCAATTGAGTGGACATACTGTAAATGCAACCTTTGAGAGTGTGGTGGTACAGCACTTTGACATTAACATTATATTCAAAACTGTGTCTATGTAACAGTTTGCATTAAATAAATGAACCAAGTAAAATATAAACAATATTTGGTGAGACAACTACAAGAGGTGTTAAACATGGACCAGTTAAGAGAAAGCCCTAACAATTGAAACTAGAGTCTAAGTCTCTTGTTAAATTTCCAAAAAATGCTGTAACACTTAATTCTTTATTTATGACCAAGAAACCAAATACCAATTTTTATAAGTCTAGCTTCAAAATTGCCTTAATAGAAACATTTTTGAAAAAACCCTTCATCCCGTATTTCATCCCCTTGATGTTGGTATTTCAAAAAATCCCTTCTTAAATGACACTGGCAATATAAGATCCACACCTCCAAATTTCAAGTTTCTATCCTATCTATCATTGGACTGGGCAATGTTGAGGCAGTCAGTCAGGGCATTATGCCCTGATATATAAAGAGATTGTGTTTGGATGTTTCACCATCATGTCTTATGCTAAATGGTTCATGCTCATCGTCTTTGAACTTAAATTCATTCTTTAATTAGTTCTCAGAAAGCTTTACTTTTATTATCAGACTGCTCTATTGTTTTGTTGCTAATCCATTTCCTAATACTGTATTAGCAATTTCAGTTTTAAGAGTTTTCTTTGCCTCATTTCATTTCTCCTTCTAAAGCTGTACAACATTAGCTTTATAAAGTAGGTTTAGATGTATATTTGATTGAGCCTAATCAGACTTGGGGAGTTTCAGTCTAGGATTACTTCCATTTTGGTAATGTTTAACTACCTGAAGGGTTTCTCTGAAAGAGTGGCAATAGTCATAATATCTCATCAGGGTTCAATAGAACTTATTCCATATGTCATCAGTTCCTTACACCTGGTACACAGAACCTCATTTCTCCTCTTATTGTATTTAAAGGCATTACTATTCAATCTCTTCGGAGTTAATTTCAGCAGAACATCCTTTGTTATTTTTCTATGGCTGAATTTATGTACTCTACCACGTGACAAAAGTAATCAAAATAATTTAAAGCTATGCTAACTGACCTATAAAATTCCTGGTGGTTATAGAATAATCCATTTTAGTGGACTATTTGTCATTTACTCTAGTACCTGATGCAACAGGAAGCTGAGGCTTCATTGCAGTTAACAAAAATATTGACTCTACTGATACTGAATTCGAATGTGACAGTGAATTTACCTGGTCGTGTCTAACAGGTCTAGATGAAATCAAGTTAATTGTTGCATGTTTTTACTGGTTACCCAATTTCATTGTGACAGTTCTACAGTCATTCAAGAAAGTCTTTAGTCAGAAGCACCTAAATACCCAGATTATACAATATTAGTTTCAGGTGTCTTTAACCTACTTAGTATGGACTGGTACATACAGATTCATTGCAGGGGTACAGACAGACAATCTTGCAAAGCTCTTTTGAACATATTTTCCAAAAACTGTCTTGAGCAGATAATTCAACAACCCACATGCTATGGGAATATTTTAGACCTTGTAGCTACAAACAGGTGTGGCTCTATTGATGGCATCACTTTAGAGTCAGGGATTAGTGATTATGATGTCTTCTTAGTAACTAGGGTTACTAAATGAATCAATCAAGAAAGCATGGAGAGTGTTTCTGCTAGAAACAGCAGATACACTATGTGATCAAAAGTGTCAAGACACCCCCAAAATCACACATTTTTCATATTAGGTGCATTGTGCTGCCACCTTCTACCAAGTACTCCATATCAGCAACCTCTGTAGTCATTAGACATCGTGAGAGAGCAGAATGGGTCGCTCTGCGGAACTCACAGACTTCGAACATGGTCGGGTGATTGGGTGTCACTTGTGTCAGATGTCTTTATGCAAGATTTTCACACTCCTAAACATACCTAGGACCACTGTTTTCGATGTGACAGTGAAGTGGAAACATGAAGGGACACGTAGAGCACAAAAGCATACAGGCCGGCCTCGTCTGTTGACTGACAGAGACTGCTGACAGTTTAAGAGAGTCATAGTGTGTAGTAGGCATACATCTACCCAGACCATCACATAGGTATTCCAAACTGCATCTGGATCCACCGCAGGTACTTTGACAGTTAGGTGGGAGGTGAGAAAACTTTGATTTCATGGTTGAGCGGCTGCTCATAAGCCACACATCACGCCAGTAAATGCCAAACGATGTCTTGCTTGGTGTAAGGAGCGTAATCATTGAACGATTGAACAGTGGAAAAATGTTGTGCGGAGTGATGAATCATGGTACACAATGTGCTGATCGAATGGCGGGATGTGGATATGGCGAATGCCCAGTGAATGTCATCTGCCAGAATGTGCAGTGGCAAAGGTAAAATATCGAGGCGATGGTGTTATTGTGTGGTCATGTTTTTCATCGAGTGACCTTGCACCTCTTGTTGTTTTGTGTGGCACTATCACAGCACAGGCTACATTGATGTTTTAAGCACCTTCTTGCTTGCCACTGTTGAAGAGCTATTCAGGGATGGCGATTGCATCTTTCAACATGATCGAGCACCAGTTCATAATGCACTGTCTGTGGCAGAGTGGTTTCATGACAACAACATCCCTGTAATGGACTGGCCTGCACAGAGTTCTGAACTGAAACCTGTACAACACCTTTGGGATGATTAGGATCGCCGACTTCATTCCAGGTCTCACCAACCGACATCAGTACCTGTCCTCAGTACAGCACTCTGTGAAGAATGGGCTGCCATTCCCCAAGAAACCTTTGAGCACCTGGTTGAATGCATGCCTGAAAGAGTGGAAGCTGTCATCAAGGGTAAGGATGTCCAAAAACCATATTGAATTCCAGCATTACCGGTGGAGGGCACCACGGACTTGCAACTCATTTTCAGCTAGGTGTCTGGACACTTTTGATCACATAGTGTAAGTAGTTGTACGCATCCCCACTTAGATAGTGAACTGACATCATTTTGTTCCAGTGAGCTGTGGTGCCATTGAGTTAGTAGACTGGAGCCACTGGCTCCAGTGTAGTATCAACTGTCCCTCGTGGAACCCCATTGTCAATATTAATGAGGAAGAGTGGGCATCTGTGGGTTGTGTCCTTAGAAGGTCTTTGCTTGCCGATATATACATGGGGTTCACTCGCCTGAGAAGGGAGGCACGAAGTTTCGAGATTGGTGGTAGTATTGTGACAAGAGATGGTCATGAGGTGTGAGCGGCCAAAGCCATGAGCTATGCAAGGAGGGCCTGCACAGAGTGAAGATACCAGAGTACTTCACTGGGGTCAGCATCAACTACAAGCAGCAGGCTGATATTTTGTCGGTTGGTTATCAACATTAATGTCAGATGACCACTTGTGGCCTGGCTACCCTCTTCTACCTGGCTTTCATTGGCACACTCAGTAAGCACAGTGATGCACTGTGGGTCCATGGAACTGCTTGCTGATAAAGGGGAGTAAAATTCTGTAATCCCCATGGTGATTTGTGTCATTGCCTACCTGCCCTCCTTATTATTTTCCAGTTAAGTGAACTTTTGGGAGAATATCCTGAGGTACTTCATGACAGGTTGGGAGTCACAGACATTATTTGATACCATATTCATGTTATGGATGATGTGCTGGTTTGCCAGTCACCATATCACTTGTCACCTTCTTAAAAGATGGAGTCATAAGACCATCCACCTCCCCCCTTTTCTTAGTACCTAAAGATCAGGGGCAGGATTTCTGACCTGTGGTTGATCACAGGCTTCTCAATTAAAAGGTAATCTTGGATTTCGTGCCACTCCCTGATCTCCACAGCTGTTTGACCTGGTTTTAGGGGGGTTTACTGTGTTAGATCTTAATCAGGCTTATTACCAGATACCCTTAACAGAGGAATCTAAGCATCTCATCGCCTTCACCCTGGATTGGAATTTATATGATTTCATCTGAGTTCCATTTGGTTTGTCAACCAGTGCAGCAGTTTTATCCCATTTATTGGATGAAATTTTAGGTGATTTAAAGTTTAATTGTGTGTTCAGTTATTGGGACAATGCAGTCATATTCAGTGCCTCCTTTGAAGATCATTTAGAGCACATCTGGAAGGTACTCTCCAGGCTTAGGGATGTGGTCCTGACTGTGAAACCCTCAAAGACAACTTTGGCTAAGCACCAAGTGTCATTTTTGGGTCACTTGGTATCTGGTGATGGAATTAGCATTGATCCAGAATGAACTAAGGCATTGAGGAATCTTCCGCAGCCATGAAATAAGAGGGAGGTTGCCTGATTTGTAGCGATGACTAATTATATCCGCAAATTTGTCCCAAACTCTGTGCAACCTTTAGCTCCATTAAATTTGTTATGCAGAAATAATGAGAAATTCATGTGAGCTGAAAGTCAGCAGGTAGCCTTTGAAGGAATCAAAACTGTGATTTCCAACCCACTGGTTTTAGCTGTACCTGACTTTAAGAAATGATTTGTGGTCCAGACTGATGCTTGCAATACTGGTATGGCAGCAGTTCTTTTACAGAAAGATCAAAATATCAGGCATCTGTTAGCATTTGCTTCCTGACTTCTGGAGGGGACTGAACTCAATGACTCGGTATATGAGTGTGAAGCGTTAGCTGTGTTATTTGCTATGGAAAAATTTTGGTTCTATCTTAAACATCATGAATTTGATCTAGAGATGGATAATCAGGTCCTTAGTTGGGACCTAGCTTGTCCTAGGAAGACAGGGTGTATTGCAAGATGGGCGGTCTGCATTTTTGCTTTCCATTTTAAGGTTCAGGACATTGAGGGCTCTGATAATCAGGCTGCTGAAGCCCTTAGCGGGATGTTCCAACAGCACAAGCTTGATGAGGAAATGCTGGACAGTCACGTAGTATGTACTATCCTTACTGAGGTACCCAAACTGTTTAATAATTTGTAAACTGAACAAGAATAATACCCATCTGGGGGGGGGGGGGGGGGCTCAGGAAGCAAATACTAGATGGACAGGAATCCAGTGACTGTTTTCTGAAGAATGGGAGTCTGTGTAACTGCAGGGGTAGGCCTGGGGTAGCTAGAATTTATCTCCCTTGACCCTTAGTTATTCTGGTCTTCCGGTACTTTTATGACTCTCAAGTAGGAGGGCATTTAGGTCTTTATAAAACGTTAGAGACAGTCAAGGAGCAGCTGACCTGGCCAACACATAAAATAAACATTAGAGGTTTAGTCAAAGAATGCCGAGATTGTAGGAATGGTAGACCAAGTAACTCCCTGGCGAGGGGATTGCTGCAGTCGGAACGGGAAGAGCATCCACTGGACAAATTGTTTGTTGATTATGTGTGCCAGCTTCCCTGGACAAGAAAAGGCAATCTGTATATTCTCATAGTAGTGGAAACCTTTTCCAGGTTCATACCTAGCTGAGGTGAGAGCACTCTTATCACCATCTCTCATGGTACTAATATATTTAGGTGGTTTGGGCCACTGCAGCCATTGGTTATGGATAACGTTCCTGGAATTCTGGCAAGATTGTTTAGACAAATCTGTTTTGGCAATGGGATAAAACATGTTACCACCTCACCTTATTATCCTCAGGGTTCCTTTGCCAAAAGGATTAACTGCAACTTGAAGTCAGCATCGATTATTTACCACCATAAATCACCCAAGAAGTGGGATACGACCTAAGCCTGATTAAACTTAGTGTTTAACTCCATGTGGCATGAAGAAGAATCCCACGCCACCCCAGCTAGCCTAATGCTCGCATATCCCATGAATTCCTGACTCTCCAACTTATGTGAGATAAATTATCTTTTACCTCCATCTATCAGTCCGAAGGTACTTAGAGAGCATAGGGACCAAATTTGGGCAAATATTAGGAATGTTCACGATTGTCAGGCCTGTCACTATAACAGAAACAAGTGCCCCTTTCAAGGGAAGATAGGGGATCTTGTCTACATCAGGAACATTTCTGGGTGGACTTCCCAGGATAAATGTTTAGAGAAACTTGCCCCACATTTCTTAGGTCCATATTCCATTGTCAAAATTTTAAGCCCAGTCAATCTTTTGGTCAGGGACCCAGAAAAGAGGAAGCTCATACAAGTTCATCTCAGTCAGATTAAACTTTCCAGCAGAGTGACAGGTTCTTAGATCTGGGGGAAGGCTTGTTCATGTTTGAGAGGGGGATGTTGAGATGTGGCTCCATTGAGTTGGTAGACTGTTCTGTCTAGCACCAGTGGCTGAAGAATTGTATCGACTATCACTCTTGTGGCCCCATTACCAATATCTGTGAGGAAGAGTGGATATCTGTGGGTTGTGTCCTTAGAAGGTCCTTGAGAGGGGTCTGCTGGCCTGAGAAGGGAGGCACGAAGTCTGCCGATTGCAGTAGCATTACGACAAGAGGTGGCTACAAGGTCCGAGCGGCCGAAACCACAAGCTGTGCAAGGAGGGTCTCTGCAGGGTTAAGATACCAGAGTACTTCACTGGGGTCAGCATTGACTACAAGCAGCAGGCTGACATCCCGTCAGTTGGTTGGCAACATTTGTGTTGGACGACTGCTCGTGGCCTGGCTGCCCTCTTCTACCTGGCTTTCATTGGCACCACTCAGTAACCACTGTAACTCACCGTGGATACATGGAACTGCTTGCTGATAAAGCGAAGTAAAATTCTGTAATCCTCGTGTTGATTTGTGTCATTGCCTACCTGCCCTGCTTATGATTTTCCGGTTTGTACCCGATCCTCAGAGTTTTACTCGGTCGGCTCTTTGGTCATTAATAGAGGCCGTAATATTGTACTAAGACACTAGTTGTTATTTGAAAATTTGTTCCACTATTATATTTCCTTTCCTTTCTGGTTTGTACCCAATCATTAATGTTCTAATGACCAGCTCCTCGCCATAAATACAACCAGAACAATTATACTAATGCGCATGTTGCCATTAAAGAAAAGACGGACCTTGTAGTTAGATTTAGGTGTTAACCAGTTCAGTTCTTTGATGAATTTACATTTTTAAGTCTTTAGTTATAATCTGAACAACCTGTTGTACTAAGATGTGTTTGAAAGACCAGTTCATTATTGGTGTATTTTAGCTGGATCTTGTGGTTCTGGCAAGAGAGTTCTCTTGTACTAAGTATTCACAAGTGATGTTTTAAGACGTTCCTTCAGAACGGTCTTAATAACTGACAATCAGTTTAACTTTGAAAATATTAACAGCCAACTGTCACCAGGACATTAGTCAAAATGGACAGGTTGGGATCCAATCGCACCTTGGCTGTTGATTGAAATTAAAAAGTTGGTTGCTCTTAAGTAAACTTTATCATTGTCATATTGTTTCCTAATCTTTAAGCACAGGTGCATATATTAACCCAGAACCTTTAGACATACAGCCTTCAAATTAAAAATTATGTCATCTGTTTTGAGTAACTTAGTCACTCATCAATGGTGCTTATATAATTTCCATATGTTGCAGAAAGGCATGTAATAGCAGAGGCTTTGTCCAGTGCAATAGTAAACACTGCCGTTTGACCCAATAATGTGTGGGCTGCAGGGATGATTGTATATTGTTAAATATACAGGTTGTGTGAAAAGTAAGTTACCTTTTTGGGTCCTTCCTTCCACATTTTTTTTTTAATTCTGGTAGGTACCATGTTTCATCCAGTATGTTGGATGTAGAGGAATTATAGGAAAATTTTAAATGGACTGTATATCATGCTCAGGAGAAGTATGTACTGATTAAGTGGATGAAGGACAGAAAATATCCTTTGTGGTTTACCACTGAAATTTGGAAAATACTGAGAAAGTAAAGGCTGTTGTACTCTCAGTTCAAAAGAGAATGAACAAATGATTACAGGAAGTAGTTAGTAGAGATTCAAGCATCTGTAAAAAGATAAATGTGTGATCCATACAACTGTCATACCTAAGCAAAAGATATTGTTGAGAACACAAGAAAATTGTGGTCATCTATAAGACTACTAATCAAGTCTTAGGCTTTTATCCAGTTACTCACTGACCAACCTGCATGGAGGTAGAAGACAGCAAAAAAAAAAAAAAAAAAAAAAAAAAAAAAAGATGAAGTTTTAAATTTTGTGTTTAAGAAATCATCCACACAGGACAATCATACAAACATTGACCAGTTGCAAAGACTTCCATATGGGGGACACAGTAATGGTCATCCCTGGCATAACGAAACAATAGAAATAGTTAGAACCAAATAAGTCACAGGTCCAGATGGAATCCTAATTAGCTTTTACAAAGAGTATTTTATGGCATTGCCCTCTTACTTAGCTTGAATTAATGAATCTCTCATCCACAGAAAAGTTCCGAGTGCCTGGAAAAAGGCACAGCTGACTCTTGTATATAATAAGGGTAAAAGAAGGACCCAAAAAATTACAGACCGGTATAATTAACATTGGGTTTCCAGCAAAACTGTAGAACACATTCTGAATTCGAATGCAATAAATTTCCTAGATAATGTGAAACTTATGTCCACAAATCAGCATGGTTTTAGCCCCCCCAGGGGATCCACAACTCTTTTGTGGATACGTGCGTAGCGAGCACGGAACCCCGAGCTAATGTGGCCCTCCTTCCTTTCCGGGCTGCATACCTTCCCTTTCCACATCCTTCCCCATCCCCCATCTTCGCCCCCCCCCTTTCACCTCTGGCTCTTTCCTTCCCTTTCTCCCCCTCTAGGAGTATGGTTTGTACCTACGTCCGGAGACGGACGCTCAAAACTGTTACCAATTCCTTGCTTTCTAAACTTGCAAGTCTTCGTCCTTCCTCTGTCCTTCTCTTTTCCTAACCTCTTCTCTTTGCACTTTTCTCCGCTGCGGCATTTGAGACCCCTCTTCTTTCCTTTCCCTTTCCCTTTCTCTTTTTTCCTCCCTGTGCGTGTCTGTGCGTAGCCGGTGACGGGGTAACGCGTAATTCCCCGCCCTGGGTAGACAGGTAGGACACGTACGTACCCCCTGGTAACGGCCAGGCCAAGGGAGGGGTGATTACCCGAGCTGATACCTTCCGAAAGTGCCGATTGGTCCCTCCGTCCGTTTGTCGGGAGGTGTGACCTGAGGTGTGAACAATCACCTAAGGCGGGAGTGCCCTCAGCGAGGACCCCCACAAGGGAGGAGCGCGCCATCGGAGACGCCGGTAATCATGGGGGATTCTTCCGCAATGGTTTCCTCACCTTTCACTATGTCTGCTCACAAGCGTAAATTCACTGAGTCTCAGCCACAGACAGTTCTTCCATCGTTGCCACAGTTCCTTGTTGTTTCTCGGTCTGATGATGGTCACGACTTCTCCACGGTCAACCCTTTCATTATTCAGAAAGGTGTCGACGCAATTGCAGGTCCTGTTAAGTCTTGTTCCAGATTACGGAATGGCACATTGTTGTTAGAAACAGTCAGTGCCCTCCAAGCACAAAAATTGCTGCGTACTACACTGCTCCACACCTTCCCTGTCCGGATTGAACCACACCGCACTTTAAATTCCTCGCGTGGAGTCGTTTACACACGCTCCCTCGATGGATTGTCTGACGTAGAAATTCAGCACTACCTGTCTGATCAGGGCGTAACGGCTGTTCATAGAGTTATGAAAAGGGTTGACGCGAACATCATTCCAACCCGCACTGTCTTCTTGACATTTGACAAAGTTCAACTCCCATCGAAAATCAAAGCAGGCTATGAGATAATTTCCGTTCGCCCTTACGTCCCAAACCCTACGCGTGGCTATCGGTGTCAGCGGTTCAATCACACCAGCCAGTCCTGTTCCAATCCGGCCAAATGTGTTACGTGTGGCAAGGATGTCCATGAGGGTGCTTGTCCACCTCCATCCCCTCGCTGCATCAACTGTATGGGTGACCACGATGCTTCCTCTCGAGATTGCCCCATTTTTAAAGACGAAAAGCTCATCCAGGAAATCAGTGAAGGAAAAGGTGTCGACCTTTGCTGCTCGAAAATTATTCGCCAGTCGACAGCCCACCGTGCCTCAGACAGGAAAATACAGCACTGTCCTTGCTTCTCCTCGGCCAACAAAGGAGGCGGCCACGCAGACTTGCGACCTCACCTTTAGTACCACAGTCGTCAGATCGGCCAGCGCAGAGATCGCCCGTTCAACCTCACCACTTTCGCCTGCCCACTCTATGGTTCACCCTTCATCGGGTTCTGCTAAATCTCGAGCCCACAAGTCAGACACAAAGACTTCGAAAAAAGAGCATACTCGTGAAGATTTTTTACGTACCCCAACTTCACAACCATCGGTTCCTCCTTCATCTAAACATCATACTTCCAAGAAGGCTACAAAGAAACCCAGTTCATCTCCTTCCCCGCCAAGGCGTGTCCCATCTACAGCACCACCTGGCGGAAATCGCCCTCGGCCGTCTTCTGTGTCGCCAAGGCGCACTGCTGGAGGCCGATCAACCGGCCGATCGCTGGTGGCAGGAGTTGCTCCTGAACAACCTATGGATCAGGATCTTCTGCCTTCGGCTGAATGCCATTCCATGCTGTCGGTCGCAAGCTCTGAGCAGTCGTTGAGTTGACAGCAACCTTGGTCACATTCCTCCATTTTCTGTTCACCCTATGTCCATTATCCACTGGAATATCCACGGCATTCGAGATGAATTGTCGATCCTCTTACGATCCTACTCGCCGGTCAACTTCTGTCTTCAGGAAACAAAGCTGCGTCCCCATGACCGCTTTGATCTCCCTCATTTTCAGTCCGTCCGATATGATCTCCCCTCTGTTGAAGGCACTCCAGCCCATGGAGGACTCATGATTCTTCTCCATGATACTCTCCATTATCACCCAAACCACTTAAACACTTCCTTCCAAGCTGTCGCCGTCCGTCTTTCCCTTTCTGGATATGCATTCTCTCTTTGGACTGTATACATTCCATCGTCCATACCAATGGCACGAGCTGATCTCCTTCATCTTCTTGGTCAGCTTCCACCCCCCTTTTTGATGGTTGGGGACTTCAATGCCCACCACCCGCTTTGGGGATCTCCACATCCTTGTCCACGTGGCTCACTATTGCTAGACGTCTTCCACCAAGCGGATCTAGTTTGCCTCAACACTGGGGTCCCTACATTTTTGTCTGCCTCCACGACAAATTTATCTCATTTGGACCTTGCGGTCGGTACTGTTCCGCTAGCTCGGCGCTTCGAATGGTTCGCCCTTGATGACACACACTCGAGTGACCACTTTCCATGTGTCCTTAGACTGCAGCCTCAACTGCCATATATGCGGCCGCGACGCTGGAAGTTTGCCCAAGCCGATTGGACACTTTCTTCGTCTCTAGCGACATTCGATGACCGTCACTTTCCCAGCGTCGACGATGAGGTCACACATATTACCGACGTTATTCTTACAGCTGCGGAACGTTCAATACCACGCACCTCCGAATTGCCCCGGCACCCCCCAGTTCCTCGGTGGAACGAGACACGCCGTGACGCAATACGTGAGCGGCGACGTGCTCTCCGCGTTTTCCGCCACCATCCTACTTTGGCCAACTGTATCCGCTATAAGCAGTTCCGTGCGCGATGCCGTCGTGTCATCCGCGATAGCAAGAAGGCAAGCTGGAAATTCTTTACTAGCTCATTTAACACCTTCACTCCCTCCTCGGAAGTTTGGAGTCGGCTTCGACGGTTCTCAGGCACGCCTAGTTTCTCCCCGGTCTCTGGGCTTAGTGTCGCGCATGATACATTAGTGGACCCCGTCGCAATTTCTAACTCATTGGGTCAGCACTTTGCTGAGATTTCGAGCTCTTCAAATTACCCGCCAGCTTTTCTCCCGAAGAAACGTGCAGCGGAAGTGCGACCTCTTGCTTTCTCCTCTCAAAGTCGCGAAAGCTACAATACTGTTTTCTCCATGCGGGAACTCCTACATGCACTCTCTTCTTCTCGCTCCTCCGCCCCAGGTCCGGATGGTATCCACGTCCACATGTTGCTGCATTTATCAGCCCATAGTCTGCGTTACCTCCTTCGCCTTTATAATCGAATTTGGACCGATAGTGCTTTTCCCAGACGATGGCGGGAAGCTATCGTCGTTCCTGTTCCGAAACCTGGAAAGGACAAACATCTCCCCTCTAGCTATCGCCCCATTTCTCTCACGAGTAGTGTCTGTAAGGTTTTGGAGCGTATGGTGAATTACCGTTTATCTTGGTGGCGGAATCCCGCAGTCTTTTAACACCTGCCCAGTGCGGATTCCGAAAGCATCGTTCTGCAGTTGACCATCTTGTTTCTCTCTCCACTTATATCATGAACAATTTTCTCCGGAAACGCCAAACAGTAGCAATATTATTTGATCTGGAGAGAGCATACGATACCTATTGGAGGACAGGCATCCTCCGCACACTGTTCTCTTGGCGCTTTCGAGGTCGGCTGCCCCTTTTTCTTCGCGAATTTATGGCAGAGCGCACATTTAGGGTGCGGGTGAACACTACTCTCTCCCGTACTTTCTCCCAAGAAAACGGGGTACCCCAGGGCTCCGTGCTGAGTGTTGTACTGTTTGCCATTGCCATAAATCCAATTATGGATTGTCTCCTTCCTGATGTCTCGGGCTCCCTCTTTGTGGACGATTTTTCGATCTACTACAGCTCTCAACGGACCAGCCTTCTTGAACGACGTCTTCAAGGATGCCTCGATCGCCTCCACTCTTGGAGCATCGAAACCGGCTTCCGTTTTTCTCCCAGTAAGACCGTTTGCGTTAATTTTTGGCGACGTAAGGAGTTTCTTCCGCCCTCCTTACATCTAGGTCCTGTCATCCTTCCGTTTTCAGACGTCGCTAAGTTCTTGGGTCTTATGTTTGACAGAAAACTGTGCTGATCCTCCCACGTTTCCTATCTTTCGGCTCGCTGTATGCGATCCCTCAACACCCTCCGTGTCCTGAATGGACCTCCTGGGGAGCGGACCGAGTGGTCCTTCTCCGCCTCTATCGCGCCTTAGCGCTCTCGAAATTGGACTATGGAAGCATAGTCTACTCCTCTGCTCGGCCGTCTATTCTTCGTCGTCTCGACTCTATCCACCACCGTGGATTACGTTTAAAGTCTGGAGCTTTTTACACCAGCCCTGTGGAAAGCCTTTATGCTGAGACTGCTGAACCTCCGCTGTCCAATCGGCGAGCTGTCCTTCTGAGTCGTTATGCTATCCATCTGTCTTCCATGCCTGCTAATCCGGCCCATGACCTTTTTTTCGACGCCTCCTTTGATGTAGGGTATGCAGGCCGCCCCTCCTCCCTACTACCACCGGGAGTCCGCTTCCGTCAACTGCTCCATTCTCTTTCCTTCCGCTTTCTTAAAACCATCTTGACAACTTGGGGTACAGCACCGCCTTGGCTCCATCCCCGGATCTGCCTGCTCCGTGACCTTTGTCGATTTCCCAAGGATGGTACCCCTTCACTTGTTTATCGTCGGGCATTTGCTGCTCTATGTGCACAAATGACGGACGCCACATTTATTTACACCGACGGCTCGAAAACATCATTAGGTGTAGGGAGTGCTTATATTGTTGGCGACACCCCAAATCACTTTCGGCTTCCCGACCAGTGTTCGGTTTATACTGCGGAGCTTTACGCTGTTCTCCAGGATGTCCACTACATCCGCCGCCATCAGCGGATACAGTACGTTATCTGCTCAGAGTCTCTCAGCTCTCTCCTCAGTCTCCAAGCTCTTACCCTGTGCACCCTCTGGTCCACCGGATTCAGGACTGTCTGCGCTTGCTCCACCTGGGGGGCGTCTCGGTGGCGTTCCTCTGGCTCCCGGCACACGTTGGTATCTGTGGAAATGAGGCGGCCGATGTTGCAGCCAAGTCTGCAGTCTCTCTTCTTTGGCCAGCTATTCAATCGATTCCCTTCGCCGATCTACGGAGCGTTTTATGTCGTCGTGTTGTTCATTTATGGCACGCACATTGGTCGACACTTCCCCATAATAAATTGCGGGACGTGAAAGCTCTTCCTTGTGCTTGGACCTCTTCCTCCCGAACGCGTCGTCGGGAGGAGGTAATTTTAACTAGACTCCGGATAGGGCACTGTCTTTTTAGCCATCGACATCTTTTAAGCGGCGATCCTCCCCCACTCTGTCCCCACTGCTCTCAGCTGTGGACGGTAAGACACCTTTTAATTGAGTGCCCCTATTTTAATCCGTTACGCTCCCGTCTACAGCTATCGCCTGATATATCGTCAATTTTAGCAGATGACACGCACTCAGCCGATCGCGTTCTCGAGTTTATTAGTGCCAGTGAAATGACGTCAGTCATTTGAAGCTTTTTTTGGGGACAACCAACCCCTTTCTGCAGTGGATTTTTAAGCCTTCCTTCTGCTTTTAGTTTCTCCCATTTTATGACTTTCGTTCCCATTGCTGCTGGTTTCCATTTTCGGTTTTTTACTGTTTCCTGAGTCGCGGACCTGGCGCTAATGACCATAGCAGTTTTGTGCCCTAAAACCAAAACAAATACAAAAAGCATGATTTTAGCAATTATTACTCATGTGAAGCTCAGCTTCCCTTTCTCTTACATGATATACTGCAAACTATGGAAAAAGGGCAACAGGAAGACTTCATATTCTCAGATTTCTAAAAAGCATTGGATATGGTGCCCCATTGCAGACTGTTACTGAAGGCATGAGCATAAAGAATAGATCTCCAGATATGAAAGTTGCTCAAAGACTTCTCAAGTAACAGGACCCTGTGTGCTGTCCTTGAGGGCTGGTGTCTGTCAGTGGCAAGGATATTGTAAGGAGTGCCCCAGGGAGATGTGAAGGGACTGCTATTTTTTTCTGTTTGCTCAAATGATGTGGCAGACAGGGTGAGCAGCAATCTGCAACCATTTGTTGATGATGATGTTACACACAGGAAGGTGTCATCATTGAGTGACTCTAGCGGAATACAAGATAACTTAGACAAAAATTTCTATTTGGTGTGATAAATCTCAGCTAGCTCTAAATGTCTAAAAATGTAAATTAAT
This sequence comes from Schistocerca nitens, assembly GCF_023898315.1. Taxonomy (NCBI): domain Eukaryota; kingdom Metazoa; phylum Arthropoda; class Insecta; order Orthoptera; family Acrididae; genus Schistocerca; species Schistocerca nitens. The sequence continues at coordinate 240,130,508 of NC_064616.1, read as the reverse complement.
GTGCATGAGTAGGAAAAACAAACCAGAAATGGTTGAATAAGTGTTACTAGTGTAATGCTCGAAACATTAATGTCAATTAAATGTCTAGGCATAATGGTACAAAGCGATGTGAAATGGAACAAGCATCTGAGGACTGTAGTAGGGAGGGTGAACGATCGACTTTTAGTAAAATATGGTTCAGCTGTAAAGGAGATGGCATACTAGTGAATCCCATGGTACTATTTGAGTTTTTGGGTCAGATTAAAGGAAGACATAAAGCAATTCAGAGGTGGGCCATTATATTTCTTACTAGTAAGTTCAGTCAATATGCAAGTATTGTGGAGATGCTTAGGGAACTCAAATGGGAGACCCTGGAGGTAAGGAAACATTCTTCTCTAAGAACACTATTGAGAAAATTTAGAGAACTAGCATCTGAGGCTTATTGCAGTACAATTCTACTGTCACCAACTTACATTTCATGCAAGTATAATGAAGATTAGATGGGAGAAATAAGGATTCTCATGGAAGAATGTAGACAGTCATTTTCCCCTCGCTCTGTTTGCAAATGGAACAGGAAAGGAAATAAGAAGCAATTGTTCAGGACATCCTACACCATGCACCATACAGTAGCTTGTGTAGTATTGATGTAGATGTATTATATTTAGAAGATTTTATGAGTTTCATATGTCAGTGAGCTTCAAATTTACTACATTCTTTGGATTTGCATCTATATTAAAATCACCAAATATTTCAACAATGTAAAATCCAAGATGAAATGTAACTGTACTATGAAAAGGAAAGTTGCTTACTCACCATATAGCAGAGATGCTGAGTCACAGACAGCTACAACAAAGAGACTCACAAATAAAGCTTTCGGCCAGTAAGGCCTCTGTTAAAAATAGATGACACACACACACACACACAAATTGTCTAGAACTCCCTTACTTTTGTTTTGAAGACTGTTAGTGCTTTTGTATTTTGTAAACTATTTGGTAGCCTGTTGTGTAATAAGCACTCAGCTTTAGCAGGACCTTTATCAGCCAGTTGTAGTCAAGTACCATTGATGTGATAACAAATTTTAACATTTGTGCTACAAATGTGTACGTCTCTGTTTAGCATTAGTGCACAGTTTGCTTTGACATACATGATAGTTTCACATACATACATAGAGGGAACTGTCACAATTTTAAATTGTCTGAATTTGATTTTACAAGGTTCTCTTGGTGATAGCCTTATATACCAGGTACAGGGATTTCTTCTCATTTCATTCACATATGGAGTGCCGGAAGAATGATTGTTTGGATACCTTCATGTGTGCTGTAATTATTATTACGAGCCTGCCACTTCCATTTCTTCAGCATCTCTGTGGCACTCTCCCTTGGATTAATGGATTAAACAAACTTGTGGCCATTTGTGCTGCCCTTGTCTGTATATGTTCAATATCCCTGTTAGTCCTATCTGGTACGGTTCCTACACATTTGAGCAATATTCTAGGATGGGTCACATGAGTGATTTGTAAGCAATCTCTTTTGTAGACTGAGGGCGTTTCCCCAGCATTCTCCAATAAATCAAAGTATGGCACCTGCTTTACCCATGACTCAGCCCACGTTATCATCCCCCTTTAATATCCTTACAAAGTGTAACACCCAGGTATTTGTACAAGTTTGCTGTTTCCAACACTGACTCATTGATATTATAGTTACACGTTACTATGTTTTTTTCATTTTGTGAAGAGCACAATTTTACACTAGTGAACATTTCAATCAAGTTGAAGAACACCACTTTCAAATCTTATCAAGATCTAACTGAATATTTATGAAGATTCATTCAGGCAGTACTTCATTATAGATAACTGCATCAACTGGAAAAAGCCTGAGGTTACTTTTAATATTGTCCACGAGGTCATTAATACACATTATTTACTTGTGCATACACTGATTAGCCAGAACAACACGATCACCTACCTAATCACTGGTATGGTCACCTCGGACAGGGACAATGTATTGTGGTATGGAAGCAATGAGGTCTTGGTAGGTAGCTGGAGGGAGTTGGCACCACATCTGCACACATAAGTTACCTAATTCCTGTAAATTTCAGGTGGGGGGTGCTGATCTGTAATGCCAGTTTAAGTTACATCCTGACCAATTTCAGATCTGGTGGCTTGGGGGACCAGAACCTCAACTGGACTTGCCACTGTGTTCCTCGAACCACTCCATCACTCTATCCTGGCCTTGTGACATGGTGCATTATCTTGCTGAAAAATGCCACTGCCGTTTGAAAACATAATTGTTATGAAGGGGTGTACAATACTCCTTGCACGAGCTCCACCGGACCTATGGATGCCCACTCGAATGTCCTCAGAGCATAATAGAGCCACCACCATCTGTTGCTCTGGAAGACAAAGGCTTTGTGCCCTCCCATCAGCATGATAAAAAAAGTATCACAATTCACCAGACCAAGAAATGCTCTGTCACTGTACTAAATTCCAGTGGCAAGGGTCACATGCTCATTTCAGTTTTAGTTGCCGATGTTGTGGTTTAACAACGGCACATGCACGGGTCATTGGGTGCAGAGGCCCATCGTTAGAAGTGTTTGGTGCACTGTGTATTCAGACATACTTGGATGATTGCTCCATGTCTGGTATCTATATGTATTATGTTATCTGTCTGATACAGATATAAGGTGTTCTGCATATTACTTTTGTCATAATGTCTGCTCAAATCAGCAAACTGCTCAGCTATAAATCTCAGGTGACGTAGGATGTTTGAACGGAAAATTTGTATGATGAAGAAAGTAGGTTAGGTGCTGTTCAATGGTGCAGCAAGCCAATGCTTTTCACTAATGTGTACTTAATGAAAACCAGTCCAATATTATGTTATTGTATCAGTTGTATTCTGACAGTCATAAACAATTGCAAAGTAATGTGTAGCACAAGGCAAATCTATGATAAAATAATGTTTCAAAGATTAGGTATTTGTCTGCAGCCCATGAGGATTTGTATTCCTGGTATAGCTATTGTTCCTGCAGACATCTACTTTCAACTGAAGTCTAGTTAATTCATTATTTTGTAACTGATGAGAAAATATAATACATATAGATCAAACCTTTAGGATGGCTGAACTATCCATTTTGTTCCATTCTTTTTTTTTTTTTTTTGCTCATTCATATGTAACTAGTGGTACTTTACCCTTTAAATTAATCTATGTTGGAATTTACCTTTAGCTGTACCCAGTTTTATTTACTGTCTGATGTGATGTTGCTACATCATATCTACTGTGGTGATGATCAACGAGACAACTGTAACTGGTTATTGAGCAGTATACATTCTGGAAGTACTCTGTAGGTACTTAGTGTACCAGCATAAACCCGATTCTACAGTGGCATCTGGCCGTGGTGGCTCTCAGTCTCTACAAATAAATAAATAAATAATTGGGATGATTAATTTCTAGCTATGAGAATAAGGTGCCATTGACAATTATTGCGGGCAAATTACTCTATCCATCCTTGTGGTTTCCTGACCTTAAATGTTCATGTCAGTTCAGTTGCTATAAAGTCTGAGTTTCACTTGTACAGAAATAATGCCTTTTGGTCCTACAAATGGTACAGTCATTATGTCTAGGTACATTTCAACAGTTAAAAACTAACATAATTTTTCCATGAAAATAGATGTCTGAAAGGCTAACAATTACTGTTTCTTGTAAATTGCTTAACAACTACCTTTACATCATACAATGTATGCTATAATCATCTGTTTAATCTGGTCTATCTAGACTTAATACAAAGATATACTGTTACATGCAATATAATTCTTTATAATCACCCATTGTCAATGTAATTCTGTACCTCTCTTTATTATTTTCATGTTTATGTCTCAGATATGTCAGAGGTTTTAATATTTAATTTTTATGTAAGATCAAACCCAGATATTAGAGGGGCTGCTTGTAGGTCAGTTGGTAGTAACTAGCATTTGTTACTTGAACTAACCAATACAGCATTATATATGTCATTTACTCTGTCCTGCAGAATGCTAATTGTTCACCCTTTGTTGATTAGTCAGTAGGGAGTGTTGGGGTTAATATTCGAGGACTGGGAAGGTGAAGCTGTGGCAAGTCCGTTGTGCAGGGAACGCCAAACACTGTTCTCTATCCAGCGCCACAGTCAAGTTCTGGAACAGTGGGGGTCCTGGGTAGGGGGGTGTCATCTTTTCTTCTTCAACTCCAACACTCTGAATCTTCTATTTAATTTCTTACTTCTCATCAGAGTACCAAGCTCTGCTTCCCTCTGTCCACATGCATATCCCTGTATTGCTGAGATCCTTCTAGCTAACAGTGTCAACACTTGCCATTGTTGACAAAAGCCTATTTTACAGGAGGATCTGGGAAACAAGCTAGTATTTCTGCACTCTTGAAGATACTTGATCAGGCATGTCATCTTATAAAGCAGTCTGCGTACTACACACTTCAAGATTCTCTAAGAAGCAGTCTGCATACTGCAAATATCAAGACTATTTACATTTATGTAAAGTACAGAGATTAGTGCATTTACGCTTGCATGTTAGCTCATACAGTTAAGAAAGAACTTGCTCTTTCCTTCTGCTATTGAGTAATAATTGTGTATTATGCTTCATATTAATTTACATATTTAATCAAATAGTGGATTTATTTCATACCATAAGTAAAATTCTTGTTCCTCCATGTGTCAGAAAAGGTTTTGTTCAACTTTCAGTTTCACAAATTCTTTTGGGTGTGTTGAAACATAACAGACTCACTTAAAACATGCATTCTCCAGATGAATTTGGAATTACACATGCATACAAAAAATATGTAACTCATCTAGAAAAACTTATAACTGCTTCATTTCATTTACTTCAAAGTGTAGAAGCTCTGTACATGAAGGGAACAATTTCCATGAAGGGAGCCTCAAGTACATAATGAAATATGTAAATGCATTATTGCAACTATGTATTCGAGAAATTATACTCATATATGATCACAAATATGACCCAACATAGAATTGTACTTGCTGTTCTGGAGTAAATATAGTTTATATATGTATTTTCAGTTTTTATATGTTAATTTTAATTGTTAGTTAATCAAAAAAGATCCTAAACAACACCGCAGATTGTTTGTGATTGTTTGGCATTTATACATAGGGGTAGACACATTGGCATAGGGGGTCAGTACTTTGTGTGTATTTGGACAGAAAGTATGTTGCTTATTGAGCATGTTTCATTTCATTATTGTAAGTATGTTACAACTTATTTTAGATTTGTGAAGATGCTTTTATTTACTTTGAGATCATAATAAATATTCAGCTGAAACATTATACTAGATTAAAAATTCATTTAACTTTATGGTTAAATCCTACAGTCACTGTTTTCTGGGACTTCTGCTGTGACAGATCACCAGCAATCGTGAGTACTTTAACTTAAATCAAAATTAATTCATAGTAATGTTTTAGAGATGTGAAAGGAATGGAACCTGTGTCAGAGAAGAGCGTGTAGGGCACTTGTCTGACTCGTACCACTTCCTCTTGTGATTCTGCAGGAACTAATGTGCAGATCAACTGCAAACAGTAGCAAGAATATTAGTTTCCCCATCTTCTGTCCTAATTTGTTTATTTCCATTACAATATTTAGGTGTTACGTTACCACTTTTAGTAACTCATTGAAGATGATAAATAATTGCCAAGATGGTTGACATCTATTGGGATATCTTGTCTCGTATACTGTACAAGAATTAACTGCAATCTTATGAAACTCTTTGTACATCATGAGTACGTCTGCTTTTTATGCATTAGTAAATCCCATCAACCACTCATGACCTACCACTTGGACTGTCACATATTAACTGATCAGCAAGTCTTTAGGCACTCAAGAAACATACAAGCACACTGTAAGCAAACATAAGAACATTGTACCTAGCAACTGTGCGGGTTTAATGGCACAGACAAGTGTCGGTGTGGAAACTGTGTACAATATTATAATGCATAAATGACTCGTACTAGATTCCTGCAACAAACCCCACTGACATTCTGAGGTTTACTACTTTTAGTTTCTTAATGTCAATAGGCATTTTTCCATTTAAAAAATTGTATGTTTGCACAAACAATACACTTTCTAATTATTATTATGATCTGTTTCTTGGCTAACAATATGAGCTCCTGACTACCAATTCATTTTGTGAAAACCACACCTGTTTCCATTTCTACAAGATTTGCCGTGAGAGTCTTAGATGATTAACCCTGTCTTTACTTGCAGAATCTCTTCTACTTCTTTACAGTAATTTCGTTTTTATATCCAGTTTAGCATTCTGATACTAGGCTCATTATTTCCACCGATATCCATTCTGTAGGATGGGAAACATGCAGCTGGCACATCATCAGGTTCCAACTTGTGTTTCAGAGGAAGATTCAATAGTTTGCTTGTCAAATCCTATTCATAAACCATGCAAAAGCATTAGCAAGTGAAAGTGAATCATTATTTTTATAAGCTTTTTAATCATTTTTGTTTGGTGTAATTGATCTTAGGAAATATATGATGCTTAACCCCTAATTTTTATGGTGTCTGCAGTGGTTAGTCCAAATTGTGATCAGACCATTGTTTTTCACTGAAAATATTTCAAACCACACTCTCAGAATCTGTCAAAATACTGCTAATTGTAGCATGATTCTGCACTAAAATATCATTTGCCAGTAAGCACTCAAACTCATGTAAAGAATCTTCGAGGTACCCAAAAACCCAACAACATCAACACAGTAGGTTATGGCTGTGGAATGCTCAGCTGCTACATCAGCATTGCATCTTGCCATCATCGAGGTGCTGTAATAGGTGTTGCTAGTTCATCTTACTATTCCTGCTTGCTACCCATTTGTATTATTGATGCTGCTTGTCTTCCATTTATTACAGTCTGAGTATTTGTTTCATGCAGATACCAGTTCCTCTTTTAACGCTCCATTGCTTGTGCGGGTGACACTTGTTCCACATTAATTTACCATCTATATTTTGTCTCAGGTGGATGGAGTTCATGCCCTTAACTCTCTGTCTGTAAGCTTCAGCCATCATTGGCTTTCAGTTACATTGGGTTGAACTGTTTGTGAAACATTATTATAGTTTGGAGGACACTTGTCATCAGCACGAGCACAAGTGCTAGAATGTGAAACAAAGTGTACATTACTTCACTGGTTTCCTACATTCACTCGAACTTTTATGACATTACTTTAGGTATATCAAAACTAATTACAGTTAATTTGCTTTTTACATAGAATACTTACCTATCAGAAATAATGCTCTCTAAACCTCTAGTTTGTGGAATAAACATCTTAGATAAAAGAAAACTAGGACAGAGTTTAGCAGCAGTCTTAATGTCTGACTGTAATAGTTCCATGAGCTGTGTGATGAAGTTCCTGATAATGAAGAGAACGAGAATTTTGTACATTAAATTGGTCATATTTCAGGAATGGAACAAGAAGTATCAGAAAATCATGAATATCACAGGAAAAAGTAAATCAAGAGGGCATATTTCTTTTACGAAAAATTGGAATGGCTAAATGGAAGAAAATTAAATATTCTACAAATATTATAACAATATCTTATAACAAGATCTTATAATTTTATTACATATTTATCAGGATCCAGAAATGAAGCCCATATACGAGGGCGGTCCCATAAGTACCTGGACTGACTGAGAGATGGCAGTTGTTGTTGAAAAATACCTCTGAATTAGAAAGTATATGATCTATGAAGCATATGTTTCAAGTCTGAAGATGCCACATTGATTAGTATTTGTTTGGTAGCCACCATTATTGAATGTTGTGTGAACTAGTTAAAATGGAGAAAATTGGTCATTGTTACCTGATGCAATATATTTTTTGAAACGCTTCAGTGCAACCAATATTAAAGCTTCTACTTTGAGAGAGCTGCTCCTTTGTTGACAACAGTAAAATATTGGGTGCCTGAGTTTAAGCAAGGCCGTATGAGCTGCCAAGACGAGCATCGCAGTGGTTGACCAAATGAGGTGATGACTCCAGAAATGGTGAAAAAATCCACAAAGCAGTACTGGACGATCATCTACTGTAAGTGCATGAGCTGTCGGGCGTTTCAGAATGTGTGGTACATCACATATTGTCTGAAAACTTGGACATGAGAAAACTGTGTGCAAAGTTTATGCCGCGTTTGCCCACACTCGAGGAGAAACAATGTCATAAAGATGTTTCAGTTGAGTGTTTAGAGAAGTTTCAGAGCAATAAAGCTGATTTTTTGCACCTTTTCATAACCATGGATGAAACATGGGTCCACCACTTCACTCCTGAGACAAATGAGGAATCAAAGCAATGATTACAAATTGGAGAACAGGCTCCTTGGAAGGCAAAGACCATTTCATCTGCAGGCAAGGTCATGGCGTCGGTTTTTTTGGGATGCACGTGGGATAGTTTTCATTTACTACATTGAAAAAGGAAAAACTATCAGTGATCAGTGGCGAGTATTATGCAAACTTACTGCAACATTTGGGCAAAGAAATCAAGCAAAAACGGCCAAATTTGGCCAAGAAGGAAGTGTTGTTTCTTCAGGACAATGCACCAGCTCACAAGTCCCTAATTGCAATGGCCAAAATTAATGAATTAAAGTTTCACTTGCTACCTCATGCACTCTATTCACCAGATTTAGCCGCCTCGTACTATTTTCTGTTCTCAGACTTGAAAAAAAGATTGGTGGTCGAAAATTTTTTACAAATGAAGACATGATGTCGGCAGTTAATGGCTATTTTGAGGAGTTAGGCAGTTCTCGTTATAAAAAGGGTATCGAACATCTTTTAAAAAGATGCCTACAAGATGTGCGACTATGAACCCCACGCATTATTCTAACGACTTTCTTTTGAGCAATGAATATGCAATGATAATATTGTGGGGAAGGTGAGCCAAAGGTTGCGTTTCATTGGCAGGACACTTAGAAGATGCAACAAGTCCACTAAAGAGACAGCTTACACTACACTCGTTCGTCCTCTGTTAGAATATTGCTGCACGGTGTGGGATCCTTACCAGGTGGGATTGACGGATGACATCAAAAGGGTGAAAATAGGGCCGCTCGTTTTGTATTATCACGTAGTAGGGGAGAGAGTGTGGCAGATATGATATGCGAATTGGGATGGAAGTCATTACAGCAAAGATGTTTTTTGTCGGGGCGAGATCTATTTACGAAATTTCAGTCACCAACTTTCTCTTCCGAATGCGAAAATATTTTGTTGAGCCCAAACTACATAGGTAGGAATGATCATCAAAATAAAATAAGAGAAATCAGAGCTCGAACAGAAAGGTTTAGGTGTTCTTTTTTCCCGCGCGTTGTTCGGGAATGGAATGGTAGAGAGATAGTATGATTGTGGTTCGACAAACCCTCTGTCAAGCACTTAAATGTGAATTGCAGAGTAGTCATGTAAATGAATACTTTTTGTCTAAATGTTGAGTTACCCCAAAATATTATTCTGCATGACATCAGAGAGTGAAAGTATGCAAAGTATGTTAACTTACTAATTTCTATATCCTCAAAATTGGAAATTATTCTGAGTGCAAAAGTTGCTGAACCTAGTCACTTTAGAAGATCCAAAATATGAATTTTCCAATTAAGATTCTCATCTATATGTACACCCAAAATCTTAGTGTGCTCTACCCTGTCTACTGACTTCTGTTGATGTGTTATATTTGTTGAAGGAACTGTACTTTTTGCAGCAGAAAATTGGATGTACTGTGTTCCTTCAAAGTTGAGTGCAAGCCCATTTGCAGGAAGCCAATTAATGACTTTTCCAAAGATCTTACTTGTATCATTTTCAATTGGACTTTCTTCTACTGGATTAATAATGATGCTTGTATCATCAGCAAACAGTGTCAGTTCAGCTTCGTGTTTCAGATAAGAATGGAGGTTGTTCACATATATTGAGAACAGAAGGGGACCGATGATTGAATCCTGTTGAACACCTAATGTAATTTAACACTAGTTAGATGAAGTGGTAAACTTATTTCAACCACTTGACCCATATAAGGAAACTTTTTGGTTCCTGTTCTGTAGGTAACTTAAACAACTCATATGCTATTCCATTTATACCATAGAATTGTAATTCCTATAACATAATGCTTTGGACAAGTCACAGAAAATTCCTATTGGTGACGTGTTACTATTTAAAGACTCTATAATGTGGACAGTGAAATTGTATATTGCTGTCTCAGTTGAACAGCGTTTTTGAAATCCTAACTGTGATTTACTAAGTATTCCATTACTGTTGAGATGGCTAACCATTATTGAGTACCTTATTTTCTCAAGGATTTTTGAAAATGCTGTAAGCAAGGATACTGGCTGATGATTATTGACATTTGAGGTGTCCCCCTTTTTGTAGAGAGGCCTGACAATGGCATATTTTAACCTGTCTGTGTTGCATTCGCATGTGTGATTCCTTTTAGTTTTTGGAGAAGGCTTTGGCCTAAACTCAGTGTAAAACAATCTATTTCATGTGCCTGTCTGCAACTCTTTACAGTGAGTAGCAATCTACACTTTTCATAACTGTTAATAAACGAAAGTTGTTAATACTCATTTCTGTCTTCTAGAGGATAGAAACTTTCATTTCTGCTAAAACTTCCTGTTTAGCACAAGCTTTTGTGTAGCCAGTACATAATACAAGTGCTTTATATTTTCTCCTTTCCAGCTATGATGTATGTAAATTGGCTGCCAGAGTTGACTAGTAGATTTTTAAAACCAATCATTCTTGTACAAGGTATGAAACAATGCTAATTCTAGTTGTTCCATGCAATTATATTCATAACACTGACTGCATCACAGCATTTAATTGTACTAATGAATGCCTGGTTACATTATAATGCTTTTACATGCATGGTCATTCTTACAGCTGTTGTATTGCCTTATGTGCAATAGTTCTTGTTTTAACTCTTCAAATAGTTCAGCACTGTTCATGGAACAGACATGCACTCAGTCACCATCAGCCTTAGTCAACAGCTGCAGTAGGTCTGATTGACAATTGTTGTTAATCAGCATTTTCAGTACAGTAATAATTTTGTCAATATATTTATGCAACAGAGGAATCGTGAATTTTCTTTAGTCATTAAACAACCTACTCACCAATGTGGTAAACTGAAATGAGTGGCTGTAGTTTAATATAAAATGTATTTCCCTTTTCTCTTGTTTTTTCTTAATTACATTACTTTATTTCATTCTTTCCTGAATGATAAAGAACTCTTAACATTAGACTGCCAGTTCTTTTTTCTTCTGGTGGTCCAATATATCTTTCAAGTATGAAATGGTATATCCAAATGACTAGACAACTTGATTCTAAAGTAACATAATAATTTGATGTAGGTGGTAGGAATTTTGTTATTTATGCATTTACTTTCATATGATATGAGAAGCTGTGACTGACAGGTTCACTTACAGCCTTATGTTTGTTGTAATGTTACACAAGTTTTGTCAATTTATTCGATTGGTGCTACCAGGGGGATGAAACTTAAGTACAGACTTTGGGTAACATCACCTTGGTTTGCTGCCAAACATGTGAAGCTTACATCATTTTCTTGTTAAGTAATTTAAAGTATTCAATGTTGTTTTTGTTTCATAGTAAACAGAAGCTGGTTTCATTCCGTTGTGTTCCTGATTATTACTTCTTGTTTGTATTGCACTCTTTGAATCTCTGGTGTCAATAGGTCATATTGACCATAGACAACAGTAATCTTTGGAACTCAGGTCACTCATTTGAGCTACCATGTTAATCCAGTCTGTTCTTATATCTTGTACTGTGTGAATGTGTATGATAATTATCGAAATATGTATATGTGCAGATATTAGTGGGAACAGTTTATTCCATATACCGCTATTCATACTGTCATGTGCAATTACCCCGTGCCTAACATAAATTATTTTACTCATATGTTACTGGGTGCTATAATCTTCAGTGTTATCGACTGTAAACATGCCTACCATCTGATTCCCATAGCATCAGATGGCATCCCTAAAACAGCTATTATCATGCCGCTCGGTTTGTTCAAATACCACTTCATACTGTTTGGCCTAAGAAATGCAGCGGCGTTTCATTGACTCCATCCTACAACAGTTAGAGTTTTGCTCCGCATACCTGGATGATATACTACATTTCAGCAAGTCAGCTGAGGAACATGAAAGTCATTTATCCAACGGCATTGAGGCCAACAAAGAAAAATTACAGTTGTGTCAGCCTTCCATCACTTTCTTGGGTCACACCATCTCCACTGACATAATACAGCCTACCAAATCTCGTGTGCAAGCCGTCACTTCACTGCCGACCCCGGCTACTTACCGAGGTCGGCATTTTGAGTCTTCCCTGTTCACCATTTTATGTAACATCTGGGGCATAAAGAAAATTCACACTACAGACTACCACCCACAAAGAAACAGGCTAGTGGAATGGTGGCACCGCACTCTAAAAACAGCACTCAGGTGCCACAACCGCCTCTGGTCTGAAGCACTTCCATGAGTACTGCTCAGCCTCCGTTCAACTTTCAAGCCCGACTTACAGGGAACTATCTCAGAATTCGTCTTTGTGGAGAACCCCGTCCTACCAGGGGAATTCATTCAGTCTCAAGTAAACTGAAGACCACCCCCCTCCCCCAATGTCATAAGTTGCATGCACACCCACTTCAAACACGCACGTCTGCACCCACCTATCAGCCACTCCTGCCAGACAGTTACTTGCCAACCACTCTCAACACTTGCTCCCATGTAATGCTAAGAGACAATTCGGTCTGACGACCTCTGCAACCATCTTATCTTGGCTCTTTAAAGTCCTCCAGCAGGGCGATACAACTTTCAATATCAATGTCAAAGACAGTCCTCGAACTGTTTTGTTACACCAACTCAAACCAGCATTCGTGGACCACGATGTCCCTCTGCTGGCTCAGTCTGATCCTACTAATGACTCTCCTGCCATTCTCCCTCCCGCTGTGGAGTTCGACAATGTATCTCCTCATGCCACCACACTGTTTTGTTCACCTGTCACCTTTTGCTGGTTTCTCAGACACGTCACCCTCCACTTCGTGTGCAGGTTTTGCTGCTACCTCATCGACTATGAAGACACCCTCTCCCATAGTCACCCCATTCTGCAATGTACCCCCGCACCTCGTGACCGACATTTCAGTCATCACTCTCGATGTTCGAGTTCTCATTCTACTCACAGACACCACAGCCCTGCCACCCAACAACCAGTTAAACATCAGTGTTGTGCATAGCTTCACCCTCCCTTGTGAGTGTGACATGATGAAAATTCGCACCTTCATCTCACCGCTCACCGGACAGCTCGATCAGCATCCGGGCTTGCGACACCCACACCCCACCATCCGCTGTTCAACCCACCTGCTCTCAGGCTGGCCGCCGCATCATCTACCCTCGCTGGCTGAATGACTTCAAGGTGGACCTGCCTCCCGTTGCTTTGCCTCCGCATTCCGCCCCGCTAGGGTTGGAGGTCCTGGTTGTGCGGCTACCAGCTCGTACGAATACCAGCAACATCGATGCCCACATGGTCTTCCCTCAAGACCCATATGCAGTACTCCTTACTGCGTGGCGCGGGGGGGGGGGGGGGGGGGGGGCGTTGATAGGTCATATCGACGATAGACAACATTAATCTTTGGGACTCAGGTCGCTCATCCGAGCCGCCACTTTAATTCAGTCCGTTCTTATACCTTGTACTGTGTGCATGTGTATGATAATTGTCGATGTATATGTATGCACAAATATTATTGGGCAGAGTTTATTCCATACATCGCTACTCGTATCCTGTTCCCATAAATCGTATTGTAAATATGTTACTCGTACTCTGTCTGATTTTTGCTAATACCAGTAATATTGCAGGGGATAAATGATTCCACATTAGGTGGCAGTGGCCACGAGTGTGTGAATATGTAAGTGCTTTCTATCTCTGAACAGGGCCTTTCAGCTAAAAGCTTAAATGTTTAGTAGTCTTTTCATTATACCTATCTGCAGCTCACTGATTGCTCCATGTGGTGGATAGCAGTCCATCTTTTTCATAATATTGTGTCTTTGTTTCATATAAAATAGAAGCTACTTTAATCACATGATTTTCTGCAGGCTCATATATATTTGTTTCTGCTTACAAATCCATGTATGAACTGCTAAATTGTAAGTATATTGCTCATATTCCACCTTATTTTTGTTTGTGTTCATTTCCATAGTTTCTTGCAATTAATGGAGAACTCATTGGAGTGGGAGGATGAATCTAGTGCATCAATTTTTGCTAAAATGTGTTGTTTTTAGTACTTGTCAATAATGTGTGAAAAAATATTTGTAGCTGCTGTTGAATTTTTTAGTATTTGCGACGAAGAGTTCTCTAGTCGCTGAAACTACAAAACATAGTCTGTGGCAAATAGCAATAGTATTCAAAGCTGAATTGCATAGTCATTCAATGACAAGATGTAAAAAAGTTAAACACCAATTTTGTCAAAAGCTTGCTAGCATGAAGTTCTCCATTAAAAGTGAGAAAGTACAGAAGAATGGTGTGAACATAAAGTAGAAAATGCGCAACATATTAAAACACATTTAAATCAATTAGTTCACATGCAGATTTGCGCAGGAACAAATATATGTGAGCCCACAGAAAAGCATGTGGTGAAACGAGCTTCTATTTTATATGAAACAAAAACAAATATGGAATCACTTACCCCACAAAATGTTGTGGAACAGTGCAGTACATACAAAAAGTTCTAATCAGGAACACAATGTGATGAAACCATCTCTCTTTGTCATGTCAGATGCTTGTTGGATTTTGACATGTGCTAACGCGCAGTTATTCCCACATTATCAAAATTGCAATATTTGGATTAACAAATCAACAGTTTTACAGTCAAAAGGTGAACATATTGTCATTTACAAACTCTTTAATGACTGTAGGTCTCAACTATGAGAAGTTAATCTTTGTTTTTTGATTGAGATTTCATGAATATATTACCTTGTACAGCCACAAAATGATTTCCATGCATGCACTTAATCACTAAACTACAAAGCCCTCCAATAAAGTATAAATGAAAATTATTATCATCTAATACTTATATTCTGTTTGCTAAATGACTGTTTGTGCCCTTCTACAACACGTTCCACATTTATAATGTGACACTCCGGTCACATCCAATGACAAGGCCATTTCCCTTATTTATAGTGTTTCTGTTAACTTTGTCAGTAGAAACCTGCAAACAGTCTGTTGTAAAATTGAATTTGTGTGGTTTCAATAAAGAATAGAAACATAATACTGTGTTTTATCATGATTTTCAAAGAATTACTTACAAATCATCACTTAATTAAAATACTGTAGTTAAGTACTGTATTATTATTCTTAACTATGCATTATAACTTATTTATTATTGTAGTTGGGATGTCTGATTCTGAACTCGAGTAAAATGCTGGGTGGTTTTAACTGAAGAGCGGCTGCTCAGGGAGATACAGTGTGGCCTGTAATTACCATATGGTGGTGAAACTTGGTAGATACACTAATGGGATAATGCAGAACCAATTTACATTCGGAAAAAATTAATTTCAATTTTTGCCACCAGGTGCAAATCTAATGCCATACAGCATTTTGTAGACATCTCCAGAGCTCATATTGAACAAATTGTGTAAGAAGTGCTTAGTAATAAACTGACAATTATTCGCTTCTGTCTTGGTTCGAACTTTTCTACTCGGGTCCTGTTCCTAATCCACTTCATGTGCAAACGTGTCTATACATCTTTCTTGCATTCACAGTGCAAGATTTGCACTCGGTGGCCAAAATTGGAACTAATTTTTTTCCAGAGTAAATCACTTCTGTATTTATGCATTATAATATCAACCAAGTTTTGCTGCCACATGATAAGTACAGCTCACTCTGGACCTCTGTGAGCAGCTGCACTTTAATTATAATCACCCTGTACTAGGGTGTTAAATTGTTATTTAAAATCATTTATTTGCAAGATACTATACATGAATCTGTTGTATTGGGCCTAATTCCTAGTATGTCTTGACCCTACACTAACTAAATCATCATGAGACAACATGGATTGTAATCGGCTTGTGTTAGCTGCAAATTGCATATAATATTTTGATGTGTGGATTTATGACATGTTGTTAAACATATAGACTGTAAATATGATTCGTTGGGTATAAAAAGTTGTATGATACACGGTTACATGAAGCAAGGAATATGGATGATAATAAT
The DNA here is from genome assembly GCF_023898315.1 of Schistocerca nitens. Taxonomy (NCBI): domain Eukaryota; kingdom Metazoa; phylum Arthropoda; class Insecta; order Orthoptera; family Acrididae; genus Schistocerca; species Schistocerca nitens. The sequence continues at coordinate 240,114,303 of NC_064616.1, read as the reverse complement.
AATATGCTTCACGTGCAGACTGTTGTATTACTATACAGTGTTGACGAAGAACAATGAAGCAGTTGTAAGTAACGCCAGTGTGAATGTTTACCACAGTATAGGAGATCTGCATGTTTATGATGAAATTAAACAGAAAAGACGTCAAGATAAGGAGATACATTTAACTCTTAATGCTATAGCAGTCGGTTGGAATTACAGATTGAAGAGCTTTGGGAGAAAGGAGGATCATAGCAAGGAATATGAAAGTAAAGTACAATTAACAGAACTTTAAAATTCATTTTGTTATGTGTGCATTACAACATGTGAAGGGTGACTCAAAAGAAATAAAATTTTAGATAGTAGAAAGTTTGCATACTTGCTTACTTAGAGCAAATCACTTGTTTTTAATTGCCAATTGTCATGATTTATTGAAGAATTCCTTCGCTCAATCTCCGACATGTAATTAGGCCACACACATTCTCATATTAATGTGCCAAATCAGCATTTTTGTAGCAGAAATGTGAATTAGGAGGTATTTGACATAACTTGTTGTCAAGTTGCAAGAATGTCTTATTTTTTTAGTCAAGTACTCTTCCTGTCAGGACACAAGTGGAAAAGTTCTCAATGTTCTTTCTGTTAACAAGCTGTCTGTAGCATCTATTAGGCATGGAACTACTGGAAAAAAAGTTTAAGATTCGGTAGATTTATAAAGGTTGTACACTCAATGAAAATTATGCAGTCTTCAAAATTAATGGTCATATGAAGAACCTAAGCTTTTGACACTGATGACAAGAACACAGATTTAAAATTCTGAAGCTATGGGGATAAAATACAGGGAGCAAAAGGCAGTGTACAGGTTGTGCACAAAGGACGTTGCCATTACAAGAGTCAAAGGACATGAAAGGGAAGTGGTAACTGAGAAGGTGGAGAGACAGGGCTGCAGCCTATCCCAAATGTTATACAGTCTCTACACTGAGCAGGCATTAAACGAAACCAAAGACAAATTTGGAGAGGGACTTACAGGTCAGGAAAAAGAAATAAAAGAAAAAAAGTATTATGACAGTGAAGGGCAGCTGAATGGGATTACTAATACCTTGGAAAGAGTTTATAAGAAAAGCATCAATTAATGTTGTTCTAAAATGTAGTAGGTTAGGAAATGAGACACAAAAAGTAGTAAATGAGCAGTAAAGCAGCTGACAATGGCTGAAGTAAAGAGTATATAGGGGGTGTCCCGTAAGGATTGCAGTTTTTAAATTGAGCACCTTTTTCAGTTTGTTAGGTTGCCAGACATGAAATTTAAGCTACTGTTATCTGACGATATTGTGATTACTGACTGTCATTGTCAACTCGCATTTGTGTGTATTGCTATCTGCTAAAATAGAGTGATACATGATGGATCGACAATCCAGATTTTGAAAGGGCATTTCAAGTACATTGAATGCCATGCAGAGACCATTTGAAGACATGTAATTTTTGGTATCCGAAATGTGCCTAATGTGTCAACAGTGCAGAGACTGGTAAGGAAATCACATGGATGTCCTCACTCTTGTCAACTGGTAGGGAATGTCTCGGTCATCAGTGTCCCACTGCTACAAGTGCAGTGAAGTGAATTCACCGCCATTCTCAATGGTGAGTCCTTCTGAGAAGGTATTTGCATTGAATTTTAACAAAAGATCTGCATTTGCATTCCTTTATGATCCAAACAACACATCAGCTGAGGTCAATGGACCAGTATTTGCTGATTGGGTATTCACAAAACTAGAATTTCATAAAAAAAATAATAATCTTCTGTCACAAGGCACCTTTCTGGCTTAAGGTTATGTGAATAAACAAAATTGCGGGGTTTGGGGCACGGAGAATCCTTACAAAGTCAGTGAGAAGTGTCTTTATCCAGAACAATTCACTGTTTTGTGCAGGTTGTGGGCTGGCTAGCTAAATGGGCCATACTTTTTTGGAGGCAAGACTGTAAATGCAGTGACATTGACTGGTGACTGCTATTGCCAGATGATAACACAGTTTTTATGGGTGCAATTGTAAGGGCAAGAATTGAATGTGAATGTGAAAGACATCCAACAGGATGAGGGCAACCTGCCACAATGCTTGTTGAAACAACTAGGTTGCTAACAGAAAGATTTCCTGCTTGTCTCATCTTTGAAATGGTGATCTGAACTGGCCACTGGTGTCATGTGATATGACACCATATGACTGTTTTGTGGAGGCATATCAGATCTTGCATTTAGTTGAAACATACCACACCTCAAGGTAGAAATTAGATATGTCATGGGTCAAAGTCATGTGGAACTTTGCTCTAGAGCAATCAAAAATTTTGCCCAAAGAATGAATGTGTGTGGACAAAGCCATGGATGACATTTGCCCTATATTTTGTTTCGTGTTTAATTGCATTCTTTGTGTTTTGTATTAACATCGTAATACTAGTAATTTTCAAATAGATTAGGTGCGTTGTTATTCAATTAGAAATTGTGTTCTTCATGTAACACACTATATAAGGAGCAGTCAAATGAGAACCGAACACCTGACATGACAGAACCATGGAGTGGTTCCATTCAAAACCAGTCATCACACAAATTAAGATATTTATCCCACTGGGAGATGAAACTATCAATCCCTGTTCTGTAGAATGCAGTCGGCCACTGATGGATGCACAACAGCACCCCACTCCTTGTCCACCTGAAACCGACGTCCATGAACGTCTTTCTTCAGATTGCCAAAGATGTGAGAATCACACAGTGAAAGATTGAGGCTTCATGGAGGATGTCGGTTGGGAAACATTACAAGTCGCTGAAGTGTAGTCTTTCTCCAATTCACAATGTGGCAGGTGGGCATCCTCATGCATTAAGGTCATCATGGCCTTAACAGAACTTGTGTGAACAGTTTTGGGTTGCTTTGGTGGGGGAGACGTGGAATGTTTCCACTGTTGGCTTTGCCACTTTACCTTAGGTTATTGGAATCCTGTCAGGAGGAATTGTCCTGTTGCATAATAATGCTTGCCCCAATGCTGCCAATTGATTGAAGTGTGTGCTTCTCTGATTTTGCTGGGAAATGCTCCAACATCCTCCATACAACCCAAATCTTTCTCCGTTTGATTTTCATATCTTTGGTTATCTGAAGAAAGAGATATGTACGAATGTCAGTTTTAGTTGGAAGAGGAAGTGCTAAAGTGATAGCAGTTGTGGAATCATCAGCAGCCATTTGCCTTCCGAAAAACAAGAGTTGATCATCTTGTCACCCAGTGAGATAAATGCGTTAACACATGCAGTGCTTACTTGTGAACGGAACTGTTCCACGGTCTACTTGCGGTAAGTGTTAGGTTGTTATTTGAGTGCCCCTCATAAAATGCAGGATTGTTATAGCACAAAAAGCACTTCTGGAAATAGGATTTCATTAATATCTAATATAAATTTAAGTGTTAGGAAATGGTTGCTGAAGGTAACTGGGGTAAAACCATGTAGAAGTGAAATAGGATGATAAGCAGTTCAGACAAGAATATAATGCTAAAAAATTTAATGGGTGGATTGAATAAACACTGGGAAGCAATTGAATCAATATGGGGAAAAAAAGATATTTGAGGTACAACTTCATGTAAAAATAATAATAATAATAATAATAATAATAATAATAATAATAATAATGATAATAATAATAAATAGGACACATTCCAATGCACTGAGGATTTCTCAGTTTGGAAACATATGTAACTTGCAGTAGTCATATAGATATGAAGAGAACTTCAGAGAATAGACTAATGTGAATAGATGTATCAAACCTGTTTTCAGCCAGAAAACCACAACAGGATGATCCAAATATATGCTGCAAGGGGAAAAAAATGCAAAACTCAAAAGGACTGTATTCAGTGGCACCTGGGTATAACAAGTGCGTACTGAGGGGTTTTAGTGTCAGTTATTCATTCGTTATAGTCACGATGCTCGTGAGAGCTGTCTGTGCACCCTCTCCTTTGATTCTGCAGGCTGCAACTGTGCTGAGTTTAGGGTTGAACAGTATTTGCAACATTAATTCGAATGTATAACCATGCCACACCAATGAGTACATACTCCTGCTGAAGAGCCTCAAACATTTTTCTGAGATACAACGGCTATTTTTCACAGATACAACGGCCATTTTTCAGAGATACGATGGCCATTTTTCAGAGACACAACGGCCATTTTTCAGAGACACAACGGCTATTTTTCAGAGACACGACGGCTATTTTTCAGAGACACGACGGCTATTTTTTAGAGATACAACGGCCATTTTTCAGAGATACAACGGCTATTTTTCAGAGATACAACACCTATTTTTCAGAGTTACAACGGCTATTTTCCAGAGATACAACGGCTATTTTTCAGAGATATAACGTCTACTCTTCAGAGATATAACGGCAATTTTTCAGAGATATAACGGCTATTTTTCAGAGACACAACGGCTATTTTTCAGAGACACAACGGCTATTTCTCAGAGATACAACGGATATTTTTCAGAGATACAACGGCTATTTTCCGGAGATACAATGGCTATTTTCCGGAGATACAAATGCTATTTTCCGGAGATACAACGGCTATTTTCCGGAGATACAACGGCTTTTTTCCGGAGATAAAACGGCTTTTTCCAGAGATAAATCGGCTAGTTTCCAGAGGTACCACGTCAATTTTCCAGACATACAATGGCTATTTTCCTGACATACAACGGCTATTTTTCAGAGATACAACGGCTATTTTTCAGAGACACAACGGCTATTTTTCGGAGATACAACGGCTATTTTTCAGAGATACAACGGGTATTTTTCAGAGATACAACGGCTATTTTTCAGAGATACAACGGCTATTTTTCAAAGTTACAACGGCTATTTTTCAGAGATACAACGGCTATTTTTCAGAGATACAACGGCTATTTTTCGGAGATACAACGGCTATTTTTCGGAGATGCAACAGCTATTTTTCGGAGATACAACAGCTATTTTTCGGAGCTACAACGGCCATTTTTCGGAGATACAACGGCTATTTTTCGGAGATACAACGGCTATTTTTCAGAGATACAACGGCTATTTTTCAGAGATACAACGGCTATTTTTCGGAGATACAACAGCTATTTTTCGGAGCTACAACGGCCATTTTTCGGAGATACAACGGCTATTTTTCGGAGATACAACGGCCCTGTTTTCAGAGATATAACGGCCCAGTTTTCGGAGATATGACGGGTATTTTTCGGGGATATAACGGCTATTTTTCGGAGATATAACGGCCTTTTTTTCGGAGATATAACGGCCGTTTTTTCGGAGATATAACGGCCTTTTTCGGAGGTATAACGGCTACTTTTCAGAGATATAACGGCTATTTTCGGAGATATAACGGCTTTTTTTCAGGGATATAACGGCCCTGTTTTCGGAGATATGACGGTTATTTCTCGGAGATAAAATGGCTATTATTCGGAGATATAACGGCCTTATTTTGGAGATATAACGGATATTTTTGGAGATATAACTCTATTTTTCGGAGATATAACGGCTATTTTTCGGAGTTATAACGGCAATTTTTCGGAGATATTACCGCTATTTTTCCGAGATATAACGGCTATTTTTCAGAGATATAACGGCTATTTTTCAGAGATATAACGGCTACTCTTCAGAGGTATAACGGCAATTTTTCAGAGATATAACGGCTATATTTCATAGTTATAACGGCTATTTTTCAGTGTTACAACGGCTATTTTTCAGTGATACAACGGCTATTTTTCAGAGATACAACGGCTGTTTTCAGAGATACAACGGCTATTTTTCAGAGATACAACGGCTAATTTCCAAAGATACAACGGCTCTTTTTCATAGATACAACGACTAGTTTTCTGAGATACAACGGCTATTTCCCGGAGACACAACGGCTATTTCTCGGAGACACAATGGCTATTTCTCGGAGACACAACGGCTATATCGCGGAGATACAGCTGCTATTTTTCGGAGATACAACGGCTACTTTTCGGAGATACAACGGCTACTTTTCGGAGATACAACGGCTACTTTTCGGAGATACAACGGCTACTTTTCGGAGATACAACGGCTACTTTACGGAGATACAACGGCTATATCTCGGAGATACAACGGCCATTTTTCGGAGATTCAACGGCCATTTATCGGAGATACAACGGCTATTTTGCGGAGATACAACGGCTACTTTTCGGAGATACAACGGCTATTTTTCGGAGATGCAACGGCTATTTTTCGGAGATACAACGGCTATTTTTCGGAGATATAGCGGCCCTGTTTTCGGAGATATAACGGCCCAGTTTTCGGAGATATGACGGTTATTTTTCGGAGATATAACGGCTTTTTTTCGGAGATATAAGGGCCTTTTTTTCGGAGATATAACGGCCGTAAATGTACTCTCTACTTTAACATTACTGTGACTTAAATTTCACGCAAATGTGTATAAGCTATATCTTCCTTCATAGAATACTATTATGGGTTTCTTCATTTAGAAGTGTATCTTTCTTATCATCTCTTCTTCTATAAATGTCTGCAAAGTTCTCCCTCATTGTGTCACACTAATCATGAGTGGTCCATAAATCCTAATACGCCTTACCTGGAAAACTTCAGAGGAATGTGATGAAAGTAATTTTTTCGACTACCGTCATCATGATGGTAAAGAGTACGTTAGCCAAACAGTCTTGTGAGTTCCACATATAACAGCATTTTCTGCTCTAAATGGGAGGTACGTTAGTAGGATAGCATGCCTGGTGCAAACCAAGATAACGATCTTACCTCATTCAGTTCAATGTACCACATCTGGTGGCAGGTCACACACTTGGGCTCCTTGATGCCCCCACTCCTTCCCCCCTGGGGAACCACTAGGAATTGATCAAGGTCACCCTGGGGAATCACCCAGGCCGTTGTGCAACTTTATTCAAGGTCATGACGTAATTATATAGTAGTCACATGTTGTAAAAACGACAGAACACCCTTTCTCTCCCCTCTCCTCACCTGTCAACCCATCCCCTACCCTGCCCTTTCCTTCCCTGCCCTTTCCTTCCCTACCCTTTCCTTCCCTGCCCTTTCCTTCCCTGCCCTTTCCTTCCCTGCCCTTTTCTTCCCTGCCCTTTCCTCTGGACCAATGATAACTGGGACACTTGAGTGAGACGAGCTATTCTGTAGCTGGACAACATAGGAAGAGCATGTGTTTATTTGTTAATAACAATATTACGAGACACCGGCAGAGACCACATCCAGGAAGATCTGTGAGCACCTTGTTACGTGATTTCCAATATTTTCGTCAATTTTAGTATTTTTACCGGTTTTTCCTATTTTGCAACTGCGGAGGGCACTCTGAAGCTGGGGTGCATAAGGAGAGGCCGAGTCTATAATTTAACAACAAATTATATCACTCTAGGTCCATTTGTTAATAACAATTTAGTAGTACGTAGCACCAGCAGAGACCACACCTAGGTAGATATGTGAGTACTCTCGTAATTCCATATTTTAGAGCATTTTACACATTTTGCCCCTTTTAGTATTTTGTCCAGTTAGGCAAGATGCACCTTCTGTTCCTTACCTCATGATGCTCCCAGACAATCTCAACGCTGTAAGAGCCTGAATTAGATGCTAGCGATATTGAGACACACGTTCTCCACCTTCATTTTTTATTACTGGGGCACCTGAGTGCGTACCACAGGTTGTAGGTTGTGTGTTTTGTTAATCACAAATTAGGACACTACAGGTCTATTTGTTAATAACAAATTAATATATTGAGACACCAGCAGACAGCACACCCAGGCAGATATGTAATTATTCTCATATTTCCACAATTTTACCATATTACCCGAGTTGTGTGTGTCAACATTGTGTCACGACGTCCCATCACCACGTAGCACATTGATGTCCATCGTGTCGTGTACATGTGACGATGCTCTCAGCATTGTCCACATTTATGTTCATTGCTAAGCCACCACTCCATTACTAGAGTGTGACGTCATGTAGTTCTAAACGACCACACTGGCAGAAATAGACGTCATGTCAATGATGTCATAGAGAGTTCTATAAGTACTACCGATTTCTTACCAGACATTGTATAAGAGATACCACACTAAAAAACAGGTTTGTGTGACGTCATAGAAAAATTCTGATGTCGCCAACCAAAGAATGGCGTGCTGTATTTGTAGCACAGCACTGAAAAATACGTAACAACCCCAGCGAAAATCACGTCGCCTGCAGAGTAGCCCATCCCCTCAGACTGCGACGTGTGGCTGTGTAGTCGCGAACGTCGAATCTTATGGAGACAGTGTCAAGCAATGGTCGATAAATTTGCAATATAATGCACACCAATTTGGTGCCTAACACTGCTACTATATCAGTTGTGGATTATGGATCTCCCACCCTCGTTCATAACGGCAAACTCATCTCAAGACGTCGGTGAAAATATCAAAGTCTGGTGCAAATACACATCGCTGTCCCAAAAATGGTTCAAATGGCTCTAAGCACTATGGGACTTAACATCTAAAGTCATCAGCGCCCTAGACTTAGAAGTACTTAAACCTAACTAACGTAAGGACATCACACACATCCATGCCCGAGGCAGGATTCGAACATGCTACCGTAGCAGCAGCGCGGTTACGGACTGGAGCGGCTAGAACCGCTCGACCACAGCGGCCGGCTACCGCTCCCCCCCCTTCCCCCCTATATTCGCTGGATAATGCCAGTACGGTATGCAACTCATCGTATGTTCGTGATCACCAGATCACCTATTAAGCAGGTGAATTCTCCATAAATCCAGTAACTTAATGCTGGACTTGTTACTGATACTGTCAATCAACATACTCGAAAACACAACTGAGAACCGACATTCAGAATCAACTTAAGATAAGAGAAAATTGAGCGATCCTCTCTCTAGCACCGTTTTTTTTTTTTTTTTTTGTGAGAGGCTCCTATACTGTGTGTGTGTGTGTGTGTGTGTGTGTGTGTGTGTGTGAGTGTGTGTGAGTGTGTGAGAGAGTGTGTGTGTGTGTGTGTGTGTGTGTGTGTGTGTGTGAGAGAGAGAGAGAGAGAGAGAGTGTGTCTGTGTGTGAGAGTGTGTGTGTGTGTGTGTGTGAGAGAGAGAGAGAGAGTGTGTGTGTGTGTGTGAGAGAGAGAGAAAGAGAGAGAGAGTGTGTGTGTGCGTGTGTGTGTATGTGTGAGAGAGAGAGAGAGAGAGAGAGAGAGAGAGAGAGAGAGAGAGTGTGTGTGTGTGTGAGAGAGAGAGAGAGAGAGAGAGAGAGAGAGAGAGAGAGAGAGAGAGAGAGAGTGTATGTGTATGTGAGAGAGAGGGAGAGTGTGTGTGAGAGTGTGTTTCTACCGTTGGTAATGGCACTTACAGTAGTCATTTGGAGGACTTTGGAAGACTAAGTATATACCCTGGCTGGGTTGGGGTTCTGTATCGAAGTTGAATGGCACAAAAAAATAGGAATCTCTGTCTGGTCTTGGTTGGTTGATTTGGGAGGGTGGGACCATATCTGCTCACGAAAGCATTAAGAGCATATTAATGTTTTTACACGTACACATGGAAAAAAGTGGATAAACGTCAAAAATACAGAAAGGGTCAAAAATTCGGTAAATAATCTGGATATTAAATGTTCGTTTAGGAGATACCTGCATTTACGCGTCAGTGAAACAGCAGAACGATTCACACTATGCCATCGGGCCACATCAGTTTGCGACTGTCCTGCTTCCGTTCTTTTGAAAGTCGCGAGTTCTATATGTTCTTATCTCGTGTTTTCTACTGAAAATCTCGTGCTTGTACTCTTGTTAACTTTACTATTACAGAGATCGCCTAAAGTTTATTTATTTTTTTAAATATTAGTCCTGTGCGCAACTAATAGCTTACTGGGTCTTTCTGCTGCCACTGCTTGATCTGCTGCTTTACATTATTTAACAAAAACATAAAAAAACCTATTATTCATGCTGAGTGCAATGCATGTTCTGTATGGTGGCTCCTGCTGCTGCTGCTACTGCTTACTACAACTACATGTAATTCAAGAGAAAGGGTTTGGTCAAATCTAAACGCAATAAATGATAACCAAACAAAAAACCATATTCTGAAAGCGATTCTTTCTCATTCAATTAACAAAACGCTAGAAGCTCTTTGAACAATCGCTTCGTTTGTAAATCTGCCTCCAGTGGCATTAAAGCAATATTACAAATTAATCAAACTCTTGACACAGACTGAAATACTTCTTAATTGAATACATAGTGAAACGATTCCCTGACAATTACAAAAGAAATAAATGACAAAATCTAACAATGGTTTCCCTTAAGAATTCAACGCCTATCATTATCAAAATGACCGTCTGCTGCTGCGCATATACACATACCCTTTTCTTTAAATTAATAAGCGTGCTGCAAATTATAAGAAATATTAACTAAATACCAAATCCTGTCACACTGCTGGCGGACACGGCAGTACGGCAGCTCGGCGACGACCCCTCGCCCAACACACGTGCGCACCAGAGCAGGTGGGCTCCTACACTGGCTTCAAAACTGCCACTAGTTAATCCGCGCGCTGCGAAGCGCGACAACAATATCTTAGATTCCAGAGCTTGTGTATGCGCGCTGTAGTCAACCTTTACATTCTAAGAGAGTATTGCCAACTCTCATAACCCCCAACCTCATTTTTGAAAATTTTGCGGGGTGATTCTTGCCTATCATATTGGCAAGGAACAAACAGTAAATTTTTTTTACAAAACAACGAAATATTAGGCAAAGAGGAAAAAATGTTACAATTTATATCCAGTGACTAAAAGTATTTCTTGCTTGGCATCTAAGTAAATTTTTTTTATATGAAAATGTTGCTAGCCTAGTATGTATGTAATAAGAAAACATCAAAGGAAATATAACAAGTTTCTTACATAAGTAGATAAAAAAGATCATATAAGTTTTAACATATGTGTAACAGTAACTACTTAAGCATGGAATAGTCTTCAATGAGCTAATATAACCTAATAACCAGTAAAAAATAATATTTTATTTTGTGCATTTGGGCACTTACTTTTCCATGACATTAATCAGTAGTGGCCCGACTACATGATATTTTATGTTTTTATGCTCGCAGTTCCCTCTGGTCAAAAGAAACCAGGTCTACATGATTTAAGTGCAGCAGACTCAGGGACTTCATATCCACTGAGAAATACACCTGAAGTCAAATTTTCCTCTGGTGAGACAGTTTGACAACGTAGGCAGACTCAGGGACCTCGTGTCCACTGACAACCACACATCACTGCGTTATTGCGTAAGTACCTCCTCAAACTTATATAGTACAAGTCTGGGTCGAGTATTTCTCTATACTGAAAACGTCATATTTTATAGAAAATAGATTCTCCCTTTAAAATACGATATCTCTAATTACATAACTGAAGCATTATGTCATATAAACAGGCATGTGAGCTCTGAGCTCATTGAAATGTTTTCTTTAACTCTATTGCCGCAGATTTGTGGCATTTATCTCAAGTCATGAATAATGTGAGGCTCACCACACGGTGGCAAGTTAAATTTCCTACGATTAGTTTGGCCAAAAACAGTGGCAAAGTTTTGATTGTGACCACGAATCATTACAAATATGGCACCACACAAAAAATATCATATTAATTTCAAGGCATAAATCCTGTGCCATGGAACTCTAATTACCTACAATTTTTACATTACTAGTGATGCTGAAGAAGAATCTTACAACATTTGTTACAATAATGGTTATGTACATTTTGGTTATAAAATATTTAAATAATCCTACAAATAGAAAAGTAATTCCATAGTGATGCTATTATATATAATAAAAGTTACAGAATCATTTAGAAAAAGTCTAGCCAACGGCTTGCCAAATCAATTCATATATATGTACAAAATTTAGTGAATGATTACGTGACTTTGCGTCAGAATTTTTTACACTCTAATTATTAAGTTATACCAAATTTATAATTATCGGTCTGTAATGACTGCCAATATTTCTGATGTCGAACGTAAATGTGTGTGGCATAGCGTCTCAATCGTTTTTATATGGAGTCCTCATTGTCTCTGTTTGGAGGCCTCCCTAGTGTTTGTATGAATCTGTGTGGCCATACCTTGGACGGTCACAAAGAACAAGAATAAGAATCATCCTACAAAGTACATAATAAAAAAATAGATTTACAAAATACAACACACAAAACCCCTCCATCTGTTCAGTACAAACTGAAAGAAATGGTTTATTCATCAAGGTGACAAGAAATAAATTTATGACATGACAAATTACAATCATGAAATAGAAAACACAAGATAAATATTAAATTGACTTATGCTACACTACTATTTACACATCCATAAAATATGGCAGATACTCTCGCCTCTTGGCGTAAGAGTCATTTCGCTCTGGAAAGAGAAAAGAAATAGTTTAATGCAGAACATAATTATCTAGGTCATAGCTCGGTGTTTTTGTCACAGCCGACTGTTTCTGGAACGTCTTTCTTCTCGCGACCCTTAACGGTAAGCTTGCTACACTGAAAAAACCGTCTACTACACAAAATTACGTCACGTTAAGTGCTTTCGTTTCTGCAATGGAGAAAACTTCCGTTGCGGTCATGTTTCCTGTAAGAAATGCAATAAATTCAACCTTAACAACAATAAGAAGAGAAACAACACTATCATTCTTACCATTCCACAATTTCACAGATAAAAAAAAATATTCTTGACAGTCATTCATCACATAATTCAACACTTTGCTGTGTATTTGTATCAGAACACCTTTTGTGACTCATAGCCATGTCTTAACTTTGCTGTGACTTGGATTTTAAGTAAATGTGCTCTCTACCTTAACATTACTGTGACTTAAATTTCACGTAAATGTGTATAAGCTATATCTTCCTTCATAGAGTACTATTATGGGTTTCTTCGCTTAGAAGTGTATCTTTCTTATCATCTCTTCTTCTATAAATGTCTGCAAAGTGCTCCCTCATTGTGTCACACTAATCATGAGTGGTCCATAAATCCTAATACGCCTTACCTGGCAAACTAATAAACACGAAAAATCCACATAAATCATCACTCTTCAAACTACTTCATAAATCAGAAGAAATGTCAGTTCGAAGGTTTCCTAATTATACTATTACCCATCAAATATACCTTCTCAATTCAGAGCCACTTTCACATTATATTTTACCTGAAGATAAAGTCAACACTTTCTGTTATTTCATGTTATTTCTCCCTAAAAACGTACATAGTTATTTCTTGCATTTTCCTTCAAATAAGTCACGAAAATTTCATTCTTTCAGTGAACAATCGCAAGATGTCAACAGCTGGTATAATCCTATCGTCAGAAATGTCCTTTGCAAAGTTCTCATTCTCTCAAACAATACAAATAGTTCATAATCATTCATTCTTGGTCTTTCATACAGTATAGATTGACAATAAAGGATTAATAGATAAACAGGTGAGTCAAAGATTATGAAACAGTACTGAAAACTAAAATCGGAAGAATATACTGTAACGGCTGGGGCCCCTATGCTTGCCAAACATGTATTTACTAAAGATCAGTAAACCCCCTAGGGCCTTATTCCTTGAAAATTTTAATGTGTCATAAGTGGTGAAGACCTCGCGATTTATGTGTTCGTATTGTCTCAACTTCCACAACGTTTGTGTGTGCAATGCGTCGTATACGGAAGGGTCCTTCATACACCAAGAAAAGCTTCCTATTCAAATATTTTCCCTTATGAGATAGTCGATGTGATCTAAGCAATACCGTTTACCTACCTGTAAATTCTTGACGTTGACTCGTGGATTATGCAGCTTTTTTCTTCTGTCTGCAGCTTTCTTGATGTTCTGTAATGCTATACTTACCACTTCATGGTGTCTTAAACGTCGCTGTGCAGGGAAGGCTACTAATTGTTTTATCTTATCTGGTGGTTGTTTATTTTTCAACACAAGCAGTGGGGGCAGGTTAGTGGAATCATTAGGTAGTTCATTAACAATGTTTTGGAAACCAGATAAATGTACGTCCCAGTTCCTATGTTGGCGATGGCAGTACAATCTGCAAAGTTTAGCTAACTTCTTCACGATACGTTCTGATGGGTTACATGATGGCATTAAAGGTGATGTAAATACTGGTTTAATTTTCCTGCATCGCAAGGTTTTCAGCCAACTGTTGGAACGGAATTGTGGGCCATTGTCAGAAATCACCTTGTCAACGTGCCCTACTTCCTTCAAGAAAAATCTTGACGAATGCTGTGGAAACTGATTCTGCTGTAGCTTTTCGTAAAGGTGTGTATGAGACAAATTTCGAAGTAAGCTCAACAGCTACGAAAACATATGAATGGCCTTGTCTAGATCTTATTACTGGTCCGAAGATGTCCACGGCAGCCATCTCTTTTAATTTGACTGGGATGATTGGAAATGGTGGTGTTCTGTGTGTCACTGTTGGTGGTTTTCCTTTCTGACATAACTTGCATATTGCCAGGACTTTACGGATTCTCTTTTCCATATTGTAAAAATAACATGTCTCGTAATTTTTGAAAACATTTCTTCGCACCAAAGTGGGCATAACTGAGATGTGTGTACCAAATGAGTTTATTTACAAATTCGTCTGGTATGCATAAAACCCAAGGAGGACTGTCAGGACGTCTGCGTCTGAATAAGATGTTATCACGTATGATATAAAACTGTCTTATAGCAGGATGTGACTTACTCTCCCACTTCCTTTTTATATCATTCCAAATCGAATACTTTTCTTGTTCACGAGCAATGTCACTTAATGAGGATGAAATGAAATTTTCAAAAGCAACCTTCTGCATGTAGAGTAAGCTGTAATTATTTTCTAGGAAATCTTCCTCGTTACTTTGAACTAAACCAAGAGGTGCTCGTGAAAGCGCATCAGCAATGATGTTTTGTGAACCTGGAATATATATAACAGTGAAGTTAAATTCCTGAAGAAACAAAGCCCAACGTTTTATTTGGCTGACATGATTAATTGTAACGCCCGATGGTCGTTGTATACTTTTGTGTGCCTGCCTTCCAGATAGTAACGAAATTTATCAAACGCCCATACTAAGGCTAATGCTTCCAGCTCCGTAACTGAATAGTTGCGCTCTGATTTTGTTAATATTCGACTGGCAAAAGCTATACTTTTCTGAGTAAGAATTCCATTTTCAACAGCTTCTTGGAACAAATGGACACCAAGCCCAGTTCTTGAGCTACCTGTCGAAAGGCAAAAATCAAGGGATAAATCAGGATGTGGCAATATAGGTGCATTCAGTAGTGCAGTTTTCAAATCGTGGTAGTCTGTTTGAGCAACATGATCTCAGTCCCAAACTGTGTTCTTACCTGTTATTTGACATAATCTAGGTGTTGACAAGCTTTGTAGGCTAATAAAACGACGATAAAAATTTTTAGTCCCAAAAATCCTCTTAATTGTCGCTTTTTTGTTGGTAGGGGCATTTCTTTGATTGCATTTAATTTTTCTGGATCAGGTAGAATGCCTTTTGTTGTAACAATGGGGCTAAGAAATTTGAGTTGTGTTCTACCGAAGTCCGATTTTTCTAAATTGACTGTAATGCCATGTTCCCGAAATGTTCGTAATAATTCATTTAATACTTGGTTGTGTTTTGTCCATGAATTTTCTGCGATCAGAATGTCGTCAACATAAGTGGTGATCCTGTCTTTTAAGTGTGTCGGTAATATTGTATTCAAACCACGGATAAATGCAGCTGACGAAACATTGAGACCAAATGGCAATTTTCGAAATTGGTAACAGTTTCCAAAACAGAGGAAAGCTGTGTATTTCCTACACCTCGGATTTAATTCTATTTAACAAAAACTACTTCGTAAATCCAAAGATGACATCACCTTCACTCCATGGAATTTTTGCAATAGTTCATCTAGTGTCTGTGGTCTATCGGTTTCAGGTTGGATTACTGTGTTAATTTGTCTGGAATCAAGAACCAGTCTAATGGAATTATCCCTTTTCTTAACCACGTGTAATGGGCTATTATATGAACTCACAGCAGGTTCGATGATTCCCTGCTCTAACATGGATTGTATTTCCTGTTTCACTTTGTCTCTGTATGTCAATGGGATGACGTATGGTGATAAAAAAAATTTATTATGTTCCTTGACACTGAATTCATAAAGAAAGTTACGTATTGTTCCTGTCTTGTGAGAAAAAACTTCACAATTTGTTTGTAATATTTCAAATAACTCATCAGTTCCTGCATTAGGATCCACCTCGTCTCGGTAAACTTTCCTTTTAATTAATTGTTCTGTACTAATGGGTTGTTCTGTTTCACAGTAAAACGTAGTGATGTTATCTGTGCAACTATTAGACAAATTCAGTGATTCTTGTGCCTCAAGCGGAAAGAGAAAACGCAGATAATTCACTTCCTCATCCTCCTTTGTTAGCCATCCTTGAAATTTAAGCGTGACTAACATTTGATTTACTCGTAACATGACTTGAGCATTACAAAAGTTTAACATTGCTTTATATTCACGTAGGAATTCCACACCCAAAATCATTTCTGTTGATAAAAGAGGGACTACTAAGAAATTTGCAGAAAACTCGTGTCCTTGCCACCTGAAAACTAAAGAAGTCTGATTGCGTACGTCTACACTCCTTCCTTGAATGATTCCCTTTAATTTGGTCTTTAATAATGGCAAGGTTGGACAAACAGATGCCTGTTCACACTTCTTAAACATTGTCTAAAAATGGTTCAAATGGCTCTGAGCACTATGGGACTCAACTGCTGTGGTCATCAGTCCCCTAGAACTTAGAACTACTTAAACCTAACTAACCTAAGGACATCACACACATCCATGCCCGAGGCAGGATTCGAACCTGCGACCGTAGCAGTCGCACGGTTCCGGACTGCGCGCCTAGAACCGCGAGACCACCGCGGCCGGCTAAACATTGTCTCTCTAATTACATTCACAGGGCTGCCAGAATCAAGTACAGCTGAAAGTAGTGTATTTCCAACCGAGATTTTTATAATTGGATGAGCATACATAATTTCGTTGTTATCATTTTCTTGTAATAATGTGTCTCTAATGTCCTCCAATCCAACAAAGTTAACATAATTTGTGTATCGGCTTTCCGCCGCTACAAACGGTTCGTTTGTAGTCCTTGTTGCTAGTCATTGTTGTGCCTGCTTGTATTGCCGCGAATTATTGCTTGGGTTGGGTGGTCTGATTTCTACATTGTCGCCACGCTCTAAATTGGAATTTCTGCGATCCTGCCAATTTTGATTTGTCCCCTCATCATAACGGTTTTGGTTCTCATAATTGTTATGACTATAATTATCACGTGGGCTCGATGCTCTGTATTCTGCATGAGCACCGCGTTCCGAATTGTAATTTGCGTGTCCGCGCCAATTTCAGTTGGCCATACCGCGACCATTCCTTCTAAAATAATTTTCATTTCCATAACGCCTTTGCTCTCATGGTCCGCGATCTCTATTACTGTACTGAAAGTTCCTATGATCATAAAAATCATTTCTCTGGCGTCTATGATCTGTGTTATACGGTTGATGCCGCATATCACGTCTATCTTCTTCCGCCCTGTACGCGTGAGGTTTGTCCGAGTTCCATACGCGTTTACGGTCACCCCGCGGATTATTATTTTCCCAATACTGATTACTATAATCTCTTTGTTTGTTTTCATAGTTGTCAAATTCTAATTCTTGCAAAAGAGCTTGGAATGCCTCCAAGTCATCTTTGCACCTACCTGCCAAAATTATGTGGCGCAATCTGATCGGCCGTTTTGTCGAACAGATACGAATTAATTCCGACTGACTGCACGGATTCGTTAAACATCTGTTCATGCGCATCATGTTTTCAAAATATTGCACTGGAGTTGAAAATTTCGACTGCTCATAACTTTGTATCATAATGATGTAATGTGTTATACGATCTTGTGTAGTCTCTGACCAGTAAGCAGATAAGAACGCGTGATAAAAATCACCATATGAGTGACATTCACGTACTATTGAGCGCATTCTTGTTGCAGGCCCTCCTTCAAGATACCTGCAAATGAATACCAGTTTGTGGCCAATTGGCCATGTTGGTGGTAAAGAATAGTCAGATTGTTGTAACCACTCTCGAGGGTGGATTTCGTGACTAGCATTCCGAAAAACTTTAAATTTCCTAACTGTGAGAAAATGCTTAT
Organism: Schistocerca nitens; assembly: GCF_023898315.1. Taxonomy (NCBI): domain Eukaryota; kingdom Metazoa; phylum Arthropoda; class Insecta; order Orthoptera; family Acrididae; genus Schistocerca; species Schistocerca nitens. Next base: position 240,096,175 of record NC_064616.1, on the reverse strand, counting down.
AGTCAAACTCGTCATTTTTCTTAGCGGATGAGTTTTCTTTTACATCATGACTCACGTTTCCTTCATTACGTCCCGCAAACGTGTCATATTCACGAGAAAAGTGGTCGGCATTTCCATAATTAACGCGCTCATTGTCGTTACCAATTTGGTAATTATTGGATCTACCAGTGTCATTGCTGCGATCGATGTTTTCTTCGATGCTGGCAAGCTGTTCCTGTATATTTTTTACGTCACGTTTGTTTTGCTGATTAATTGTCATCTACCCTTGTTTAAAACGTTGCAGAGACTGAAATTCTAAGGTATTCGCGATCGGTACCGGCTGAGTGTCATCTGACCTCGTATCTAACCCGCTACTCAGTTCCGTCACTTTCATGGATAATTCATCTACCTGTTTAGCTACTGTCGTTAATTGAGTTTCTATCTTTGAAACTTCATTGGTGGTCTGTAATTGCAATGACTCAATATTTTTCGCTAATTCCTCTACTTGCAGTTCTTGTTGTGACGTCTGTCGTTTCACTTCAACAATATCAACATTTTGTACGTGATCAAGTCGGGATACAAGATTGTTAATATCTGATTTGAATTCTTCACGTAGCTGACATTTCAACTGACTGGTCATTTCTTCAAATTTACTATTTAAATTGTCATTCACCTCACCCTGAAACAATGTGAGATTCTCGTTAATTTCGTTCTGAAGCGATTTGAAATTCTTTGCATTATTGTTGTTAAATTCAGTGAGTTTACTCTCCTGTCTGTCGTTAAATTCAGTGAGTTTACTCATAAATACAGTGAGTTTACTCTCCTGTCTGTCATTAAATTCAGTGAGTTTACTCAGTAATAATTGTAAAACATCATTACTGGGGGCAGGGAGTACAACGTTACTCTTCTCTGTTAAAGCAGAAGAAGTACCCGCATTGCCACTAACAGAAGGAAAGGCAAAATTACTCTGCTCTATCGGAGTGGCAACCAGACCTGAATTTCCACCGAAAGTGGGGAAAACAAAATTACTCTGCACCTTTGAGGCGGAAGCAACGCTGTAATTTCTCATAACGAGTTCGGTTTGCGTCACTGTATTGTCATGTCCTAAGTTGCGTGCAGCACACAGTTGTTCATCACGCATTGTTGGCAAATAATGGTCTACATTCCGATTCTCCGTTGTATTGTTCGAAAATTCCCGGATCTCAATATAATTTTCTACTCTCTGTTCCGAATTTTCGGAAACTGCGTTTGAAACCGCTCCTACATTCATGTTCGCAACCGTATCTACGTTCGCGTTTGTAGTAGCATCTGCATTATTTTCCATTTTCTTTTGTGCTCTCGTCCTCATTGTCGCAATACGAACGAAAACATGTCACTAAAATACACCGCAATCCTAAAAATTCCACTGTTCAATTAACTATTACTCAATGCACCAATAATTCAAAAACAAAACTGCTGAAATAAAATTGTGTGTTGACACAAAGCAGTGCGCAAGACATCAAAATGCTGTGCTTCCACTAATGATTACTGTTGCGTAATCTTGCAGTGGCAGTAGCAAGACGAAGCATATCTAACTACGATTCATCAAAAAAAAAAAAAAAAAAAAAAAAAAAAACGTATCCTCGTAGGCATGTCGCCAGGTGAAAGTCGCGAGCTCTATATGTTCTTATCTCGTGTTTTCTACTGAAAATCTCGTGCTTGTACTCTTGTTAACTTTACTATTACAGAGATCGCCTAAACTCTATTTTTTTTATTATTGGTCCTGTGCGCAACAAATAACTTACTTGATCTTTTTGCTGCCACTGTTTGATCTGCTGCATTCCATTATTTAACAAAAACATAAAAAACCTACTATTCACGCTGAGTGCATTGCATGTTCTGTATGGCGGCTCCTGCTGTTGCTGCGGCTGCTGCTAGTTACTACAGCTACATATAATTCAAGAGAGAGGGTTTGGTCAAATCTAAACTCAATAAATGATAACCCAAACAAAAAACCATATTCTGAAAGCGATTCTTTCTCATTCAATTAACAAAACGCTAGAAGCTCTTTGAACAATCGCTTCGTTTGTAAATCTGCCTCCAGTGGCATTAAAGCAATATTACAAATTAATCAAACTCTTGAGACAGACTGAAATACTTCTTAATTGGATACCTAGTGAAACAATTCCCTGACAATTACAAAAGAAATCAATGACAAAATCTAACAATGGTTTCCCTTAAGAATTCAACTCCTATCATTATCAAAATGACCGTCTGCTGCTACGCATATACACAAACCCTTTTCTTTAAATTAATAAGCGTGCTGCAAATTATAAGAAATATTAACTAAATACCAAATCCTGTCACACTGCTGGCGGACACGGCAGTACGGCAGCTCGGCGACGACCCCTCGCCCAACACACGTGCGCACCAGAGCAGGCGGGCTCCTGCGCTGGCTTCAAAACTGCCACTAGTTAATCCGTGCGCTGCGAAGCGCGACAACAGTATCTTAGATTCCAGAGCTTCTGTATGCTCGCTGTAGCCAACCTTTACATCCTAAGAGAGTATTGCCAACTCTCACCTTCTATTGCCATCCACCGTAAAGAGTCTGGTAGGCATTTTCTCTGTGCCATACTACACCGTCTGTGACTGCGTACTGACGTACGCAGCAGATCAGAGTGTCTGGAGGTATGACTTGGATGTTTAGCTAGAAAGCTCTGTATGAGTGGTGTATTACAACCACTACACAATCTGTCTCCAAATTGGCTGAGATCTGTGCTCAAGATTGAGAGAAAGTGAACTCGTTATAGATCAGTTGGAATAAATTAAAGCAACATACCGTTATTTTCCCGTCCTGTGTCTTATTCACGATATAAACGTACAAAATGTCAACCATACGTCCGTACAATCCCGTTCTCCACGGAAGATAGCATCCTGGACAACGGAAAATCGTGCCAAAGATGACGTACCGCCATCTAGCAAACGAGGCGATGTTTACCGGGTAGTCCCACATCCACAATCGCTGTGAACACAGTCACAGACGGTGCACTATGGCACAGAGAAGATGCTTACCAGACTGTCTGCGGTGGTCGGCCATAGAAAGAACGGAAGCAGGACAGTCGCAAACTGATGTGTGAATCGTTCTGTTGTTTCTCGGACGTGCCGACAATTTATAGAGACCGAACCTGTATCCCGAAGACCAGGTCAGGACTGACCGCGTGTGACTTCAGAAGAGAGGACCGTCATTTGGCTTTAAGGGCACGACAGTAACGCCTTAGTACTGCACAGTAACTGGCATGTGAGCACGCAGCATCCGCTGGAGGTACTGTATGGAGTCAAACGGTGTGCAGAAGGCTTCGGCAAAGAGGCATTTATAGTCGGAGATCTGCTGTATGTCTACCTCTGACGCGTCTTCACAGAAGAGAACGTCTAGGATGGAGTAATGAACACGCCAAATGGACGGTCGAAGAATGGGCCAATGTTGTTCTCACAGATATATCTCAATTTAGCCTGGGGAGTGGTTTTCGATGGCTTTGCATCTGGAGGGAACGCGAAACAGTTGCGGGGCCCAAACAATGTGGAAAGAGACCGATATCGAAGAGGATCCCTAATGGCGTTGGCAGGGATTATGTTTACCTCTCTAACCCCTATTCATGAAATTGTACGGGTGAATAGGCAAGGTTTAACTGCTGTCAGGTATCGTGACGTGATCTTGGGACCTCATTTGCTGTTGATGCGAGGTACTGTTGGCCCAGACGTCGTATTGATAGACGATAATACTCGACCTTACAGAGGACGGGTGGTTGAGGTTTTCTTGGGAACGGAAGATATTGCACGCATGGCTCGGCCTGCTCGCTCTCCCGATTTGAATCCCACAGAGCATATCTGGGATGTAGTGGGGAGACGGCTTGTATCACGCCAGCATCCACCGACCACTCACCAAGACTGTGAGCAGCTCTGCAGGAAGAATGGTCGTTATTGCCTCAACATGAGTCTGATGGCAGCATCCACAGCATGCCCTTTCGTTGACAGGCTCACGTTAACTAGTTGTCTAAATGTGTGTCCAAATCCGTTAAGTTGGAAAACACGAGAACATTTTTGTCTACCGTTATACATGTTGTAGTTGTTTACGTACTGAATTATTTGCGTTATTTTTTTACTTTACCGTCATCTGTTTATACTGTTAGGTGGCGAAATAAAAGCAAGCTTGCAAAATTTCCATTTGTTGCTTTAATTTTGGACACCAGTGTATATATACAGAGGGAGGGAGAGACATGGCGTTACAGATAAAGGTGGGAAACAAAAATCATTATGCAGATGATGTAACAGGTCGAGGGGAGTAGTGACGAGTAAATATAAGAGGGGTAGTGACAGCACCTTTGCATTACTAGTGGAACGATGGTGCATTCTGAAGAGACGGGATGAAATTACCGTACTCCCATTAGTTCTACGTGAGTGTGTGAGAGAGAACGGTATTATTATTTTATTGTGAATGCTCTGGCATTTTGCAACCCAAATACATTTTAGTTGCAAGCAATATATCTTGGAATCGTAAAAAACAGTTAGATGCAGTGTAAAGTTGTATCATTTTAGAATCGAGACACATTGATTGCATATCGGTATTGCTATAGGCGAACCATGAGAAGTTTGCTGATGAAGTATAAAAAAGGACTCTATAGGCAACGTGGGTAACACAAGTTTCTGCTGCCGGTCTCAGATTAGCTCCTAATACAACTGCTTGATGTTTGCTAATTTTTAACCCCACTTATCGTACATTTACTCTTTTTGTCGAAAGTTCCTCCGGCTGTTTCAGTTGTGCTTTCGAAACATATATAATGGCGTGTTTTCGTGGTGGGTGAAGCGTGTTTGGTAAGGATGGTCTAAGGCGCCGTCGGCGTGGATACTGCTTTGTATCCCAGCGCTACAGCGCTGTGGAGAGAGAGTGTAAACTTAATCGTCAGGGTCGTCACGATAGCTACATCTGTCTGCTTGTGAGCTCCAGCGTTATTATAATTTAAATAAACAACTACTTCCTTGCTGTAAAGTGGACAGGGTATCATTAAAATGAAGTACCTCTTTAATATGCCGTCATGTATACAGAAAATGAAGCCGCATCCACCCTAACATTGGCCTTGGAGTATTCACATAAATGAGTGTAATTACAACCACACTTACAGGTTATCACCGAAAGAACCGTCATCTCGACTCTTTACTCATATGTTTTCGATATCAATATGGATAATCGTCTGTGTTGGACGTGTGCAAAATATAACTATCTGTCTACAATATTAATTAGGGACTCTGTTACGCAAATTCGTGCCGTTGATGCGAGCTCGTATAAAAAAAAAATATTCTGAGTCGTTTACTAGTTAGCACACTGGACTCGCGTCGGGAAGTTGACAGTTCAAACCTGCGTCCGGCCATCCTGATTTAAGTTTTCCGTGGTTTCCCAAAATCGCTTAAGGCAAATGCCGGGATAGTTCCTTCGAAAGGGCAGAGTCGCTTGCCTTTTCCATCCTTATCCAATCCTAGCTTGTGCTCCGTCTCTAAGCACATCGTTATGGTACATAAATGGGGATTTCTCGATTTGCTGTGGGATTTTGGAACGTATACTGTGTTCGAACACCATGAAGTACCTCGAAGAAAACGATTTATTGACACATAGTCAGCACGGATTCAGAAAATATAGTTCTTGTGAAACACAACTAGTTCTTTATATTCATGAAGTAATGAGTGATATCGACAGGGGATGTCAAATTGATTCCATATTTTCAGATTTCCAGAAGGCTTTCGATACCGTTCCTCACAAGCGTCTTCAAGCCAAATTGCGTGCCTAAGGAGTATTGCCTCAGTAGTGCGACTGGATTCGTGATTTCCTCTCAGAAAGGACACAGTTCGTAGTAATAGACGGAGAGTCATCGAGTAAAACAGAAGTAATATCCGGCGTTCCCCAAGGAAGTGTTATAGGCCCTCTAATGTTCTGATCTATATTAACGACATAGGAGACAATCTGACTAGACGTCGTAGATTGTTTGCTGATGATGCTGTCGTTTACATTCTTGTAAAATTATCAGATGACCAAAACAAATTGCAAAATGATTTAAATACGATATCTGTATGGTGCGAAAAGTGGAAATTGATCCTGAATAAAGAAAAATGTGAAGTTATTCACATGAGTACTAAAAGAAATCCGCTACATTTCGATTACGCGATAAGTCACACAAACCTGTAGGCTGCAAATTCAACTAAATACTTAGGGACTGCAATTATATGTAACTTAAATTGGAATGATCACATAGATAATGATGTGGGTAGAGCAAACCAAAGACTGCGATTAACTGGCAGAACACTTAAAAGGTGCAACAAGTCTACTAAAGGGACTGCTTACACCACGCTTGTCCGCCCTATTCTGGCGTACTGCTGTGCGGTGTGAGGTCCGCATAAGGTGGGACTGACGGATGACGTTGAAAAAGTTCAAAGAAGGGCAGCTCGTTTTCAATTATCACGAAATAGGGGAGATAGTGCCACAGACATGATACTTGAAGTGGAGTGGCGATCATAAAAACAAAGACAGTTTTCGTTGCGACGGGCTCTTCTAATGAAATTTCAATTACTGGTTTTCTCCTCCAATTGCGAAAACATTCTCCTACACAGGGAGAAATGATCATCACGATAAAATAAGAGAAATAAGGGTTCCTACAGAAAAATGTAAGTGCTTGTTCTTCCCGCCCGCCGTTCGCGAGTGGAACGGTAGAGAGACAGCTTGAAGGTGGTTCATTGAACCCTCTTCCAGGCACTTAATTTGAATAGCAGAGTGATTACGTAGATGTAGATGCAGATGTAAATGTAGATGTAGACGAAAACGAGAGCATCATCACATCGACGTGACGCGATGGAGCTCATGATGCGACGTGGTGACGCTACGTCGTGGCGCGATGTTGACACACACAATTCTGGTAATAGGGTAAAATTGTGGAAAAATGAGAAAATTACGTATCTGTCCGGGTGTGCCGTCTGCTGGTGTCTTCAAATATTAATTTGTTATTAGCAAGTAGACCTCTAGTGACGTGATTTGTTATTAACAAACTTACCCAGCCTACAACCTATAGTGCCCACCCAGCTGTCCCAGTTGTAAAAGATGGAGCTGGGAACGTGTTTCTGGGAGCATCATGACGTAAGGAACAGAGGGGTGAATCTTGTGTGATGGAAAACAAAATAAAATTGGTAAACCAGATGAAAACTAAGAATTCCGAGCGCTCTTACATTTCTGACTAGGTTTGGTCTCTGGTTGTGCTATGTACTACAAAACTGTTATTAACTGAAACGTAAAGTGACGTGATTTGTTGTTAACATATGGACTCAACCTTCCCCCTTTGCTACCCAGCTCTAGAATGCTTACCTCAGTTATAAAATAGAAAAACCCATTACAAATACTAAAACTGAGGAAGACATTGAAAAAAACGTAGAATTGAATGTACTTACATATCGAGCTGGGTGTGGTCTGTGCCGGTGTTACTTAATATTGTTATTAACAAATAGACACATTTCGCCGGACAGTGTGGCCAAGCGGTTCTAGGCGCTTCAGTCTGGAACCGTGCAACCGCTATGGTCGCAGGTTCGAATCCTGCCTCGGGCATGGATGTGTGTGATGTCCTTAGGTTAGTTAGCTTTAAGTAGTTCTATGTTCTAGGGGACTGATGACCACAGATGTTAAGTCCCTTAGTGCTCAGAACCATTTGATCCATTTTTAGACACATCCGCTCCCTATGCTGTTCAGCTCCATAGTAACGCCTGCCACAAAAGTTTACTAGTTATAAAAGATGAAGGTGTAGAGGGGTTGCATGATTCTCATTGGCCCAGAGGGGCGGTAGGTGAGGGTAGGAGGAAAGGGGGTTGCCGCCACTTTTGTGACATCTGACGACTATATGTTTACGTCCTTACCTTGAATATAAATAGTACAATTGCCTGGATGAGTTCCCTGTGTGACCGCGATCAATTCCAGGTGATTTTCTGGGGGATATGGAATAGGGGAAGCGAAGAGACCAAGTGGATAACCTGACACCGGATGTGTAACATGACACTGGATGTGATAATATCGTTATCTTGGCCTGAGCGCTCGCTGGTATCCTACTTACGTTTTGCAAGTTATCTTTCTGTATACATCCAGTATTTATGTACAGAGTATTGCACAACTCCTATTGCAGGCTTCTAGGTATTATAGAGGTACTTAGTACATAAAAATTTGATAAAGAACCCATATAAGTTTGAAGATAGGATCACTTTTACTGAACGCACCCAGAGGTGGAGTGAGCTCGGATTTGTGTCACCTACATGAGTCTATGATATGGGGAATTTTTCGAGCACCAGCCGTCGGGTTCTCTTCTACGTAACGAAGTACTTCCTCTTCAAAGTCAAGACTGCGACGCTTCTGTGGAGCACCACGGCGAACCCTACCAGCTACAGAAGTGCTAATTTCTCGCGGCCGTTGTTATAGACGGAGGAAAACAATATGTGTTGTCATAATTGTCATACAAACTGACGACGATTGGTTGATTTGGGAGAGGGGAAACAACCGCGAGGTCGCGTGTTTGAACCGTCTTCCTCCCAAATACGTGTCCAGTGTGCTAGCTACAGTGCTACTTCGCTCTGAGATTGACGTCGGCGCCCTTTTCTGAGTTTATGTGGCAATGCAAACTGGGAGATGTGAAACCGATCCGATCTTCAAAGTTATTTGACACCGCCTGACAAAAAAAGTAAAGCACCCATTAGGAGAGGAGGAAACGAAATGAAACTTCACTGGCTGAGAAAGTACGCGATGCCGGCCGCGGTGGTCTCGCGGTTCTAGGCGCGCGGTACGGAACCGTGCGACTGCTACGGTCGCAGGTTCGAATCCTGCCTCGGGCATGGATGTGTGTGATGTCCTTAGGTTAGTTAGGTTTAAGTTGTTATAAGTTCTAGGGGACTGATAACCACAGCAGTTGAGTCCCAGAGTGCTCAGAGCCATTTTTTTGAAACTACGTGATGATGTTCCAGTGATTACGAAGTCGTGACAAATTTAGAAATAACTCTGCAGGATGAGCCCATCTATAAGTATGACGTTGCACCCTTCTCTGGCTAGGATGAATTCACTGATTAGTTCGCGAACGTTGTCATAAAGCCTTTGTATCCTCCTTGAGGCAAACTGTCCCAGAGCTGTTACAACTAGTCTTTGATATCCTCGATAATGAAACTGAGACGAAGTAGATGCCCGAGCGGGTTCCACGCATGCTCTGTCCGGGACAAATCTGGGAGTGTTTTGTCCAGAGGGGCACCTCAACGCAACTCAGGCAATTCCTACAGACACGAACCGTGTGTGGACGAGAATCGTCCAATTTAAAAAGGCTCTCACGATACTGTCGCATGAAAGGTAATAAATGTGGACGCAGGATATGTGAGATGTACCGTTGTGCCACCATAGATCCCTCAATAAATACTAGCTATGTCTTGAAGTCATACCTGATGAGTCCCAAAACCATAACGCCAGGAATAACACCGCCGTTCCTCTCCAAGGTATTGGACGAATAGGACCTCTTTCCAGGTGCCACTGTACTCGACAATGCTGGTCGTCCGGTGTAGTGCAGAACCGCAATTCTTGGCTGGACACAGTGCGACGCCAGTCATCCGTAATCCATGCTTCCTGGTCGCGGCACCACGGTACCACTGACATTGTGTTCAAGGTAGCCTTAACAATGTGCGGCAATTCTCAAGTCCAATTACTTCTAGTCTCCGACCAGTGACACGGTATGACACGGAATGTTGTAGCGGATCTATTACTTGTCCTAGAATGGCAGGTGCAGATGTGTCTGTGTTACTGTGTTCCTAGTGCAAAATACGGCGATTCTGCGTGGTAGTGTCAGACTTCGTCAAGCTTTAACTAAACGACGAGGATGCTTGCCCTCACATTCCCATGCAGTCACCAATCTGGTCACTCTCACATTGGAATGCCTCACAAATTTGGATATTGCACGATTCGGTCAGCCAGCCAAATCGATACCCGCGATGAGGCCACTTTCAGTTGCCGACGGATTATATAATAACGCTGTCTTACAAGAGTATGCGGCTTTTCCGTGTCCTCCACAGTAACCTCTCAAAATATGACGCTGTTCACGCCACTTTGATAGGCTACCAAGCCTCTAACAACACTAAACACGAAGAACACTTATGCACACTTGAAATAGTTCAATATGTCACTGAAAACCGCAACTCTAAGCTTTTGCATACCTACCGACAGAGTGTACGTTGACGTAGTTACAATGAGATCCGACCATGAATCCTGGGTTGTTCACTTTGTTTGTCAATCCGCGCTTACCTTAACGGTACATTTTCAGATATGTGTTCCTCATCAAAATACTATATACAAGACACTTCTACAACCCCTGGAGCCGCATATAATGGTCTCGTATCTTAGCATGTTTCGTGCTTTTTATGTGAGACGGGAAACAGTACCGAGATCAACATCCACATAAACTGCGGAAAATAATGAGCAGACGATGTAGAACAGAAGACGAACACACTTAAACCCGCAGTCGGATTCCACCACTTCTCAAATCGTCTTTTGTCCACAACGAAAGCGCTGTTGCACTAACCTGTCTGAGTAGGTACAAGATTTTGTTGATCGCAAAACATAGTGTCTCGTAGTAAAACTCAGGAAAAGAAGAGGAAAATTAGAACATTATGGAAACAGCATGTTATTAATTACCATTAGGTGCTACACAGGTCTTCGATTGAGTAATTTGTAGCGCGACAATTTTTCTAGTATTATGTGAGGCATATTCAATGATTTAAGTGTCATGACTCTCTCCACTGTATCGAATTACGTACCAGTCGACTACTCACAGACAATAAAAGTAATTAATATTTTGCATTTCTATTCATATTCAACTTTTTATATCGCCCAGAACCTTTATTAAGGATTAACTTACTTTTATTCATTTGTTCTGATAGGTTTTGTGACCTTTGCTATGCCTGACAACTATATTCCAAGATTAGGTGTGTGGAAAGTGAACGCTGTTCCCGAATTCCAGTCACATCTGTTGTGTCTTGTCCTTGATACTAAGGCCTTGTCAACTACAGACTGCAAATGCTTAACGTATTTCTTTAGGAAACAGAGCTGACGCACTGATATTAATATTTCCATAGGTGCCAAGCATCAAATAAAAGTGGGCACTACTCAATAGCTAGTGCATTAAATGTATTCGCAATTGAGAATAATGGCAACCATCAGCTGTAGAATGGAATGACGACAATGAAAATTCGTGCCGGACCGGGACTCGAACCCGGATTTCCCGCTTATCGTGAGCATGCATGAACGTCCAAAGGAACTTTGCATCGTAATCAGAATAACACAGGCGCTACAATATCGCAATAGCTAGTGACTGTACGAAAACTCTTTGAGGTCTGGCGGAGTTTTATTCAGTGAAATGGTTCAAATGGCTCTGAGCACTATGGGACACAACTGCTGTGGTCATTAGTCCCCTAGAACTTAGAACTACTTAAACCTAACTAACCTAAGGACATCACACACATCCATGCCCGAGGCAGGATTCGAACCTGCGACCGTAGCAGTCGCACGGTTCCTGACTGTGCGCCTAGAACCGCGAGACCACCGCGGCCGGCTTTATTCAGTGAATTTCGGTATGTGAAACTGGAATGTCGTATGACATGGTTCGCTGGGATAGCCCACGAGGTGGGTTCAGCCGCCTGTCGGAAAGGGTGTTCTTCATCTGTGCGCCTTGGGCCATTTCCTTGTGGATATGCGAGAGATGTGTCGTATGTGTAACTGTAGAGTTCAGGTAAGCCTACGGGATGTGTGTATTGCTAAGCGTGGAAGCGCTGTAATAAATATGACTGAAGATAGTGCGCAGAATCGCAATTTGTGGAAGGGAGGGGGGGAGGCCTTGATGCTCGATATGTTTGAGCTAGGAACATGGACTCAACAGTGTTTGATTTATCCCCGCCCAACGGTCATTTGTATAGCCATTATAACATCTGACTTACTTTAGCTATGTTAGAGTATATTAAGAAAAGTTTAGAACGTCGAATCGGAGCGGGCGACCAGGAAAATTGTGCGAATCGATTAATTCCTTTTGCAGAAGATTTTAATTGCGCTGAATTAATGCTCAGATAATGGCACCATTTGTATGTGCACCGCTCGGATTACACAATGAAGTGCCAAAGAAACTAGCATAGGAATCCGTATTCAAATACAGAAATATGTAATCAGGCAGAATACGGCCCTGCGGTCGGCAACGCCTATATAAGACAACAGGTGTCTGGTGCATCTGTTACATCGCTTACTGCTGCTACAACGGCAGGTTATCAAGATTTAACTGAGTTTGAACGACGTGTTACGGCTGGCGCACGAACGATGGGACACAGCATCTCCGAGGTAGCGATGAAGTAGGGATTTTCCCGTACGACCATTTCACGAGTCTACCGCGAATATCAGGAATTCAGTGAAACAACAAACCTCCGACATCGCTGCGGCCGGAAAAAGATCCTGCAAGAACGGGACCAACGACAACTGAAGAGAATCATTCTAAGTGACATAAGTGCAACCCATCCGAAAATTGCTGCTGAATAAAATGCAGGGTGTGTAGGCCCCAGGATGCCGTAAAATTAAGATTTACGAAAAAAATTAAACACCGAACTACCAAAGAGCTGGCCAAGACGTTAATTTTGAATGCACGGTAAGGCGCAAATAAATTAAAGAAAAAACATTCAATTTCTGTACAATTTTTTTGCTTATTACTCTTACACTCTCTCGTGGGTAGAAGGACGATGAAGATGTGCGATTTCAGATATGTAGTATTGGGAGCTCTATGTATCATATGTGTGTGTGAATAATATTATATTGAACAACAGTATCAAGTATTTCTTTATTTTTTTAAGTGAAGAGAAAAATATATAAGGAGGATTGTCTCGACTACGACAAGCGACGGTGTTTTCGGAGTCCGCCGCCTGCAGCTAGAATTAAAATGTAAGCGAAGTCCGACGGCCAAAAGATACAAATAAGCATAGAACATTTTAATAACGCAATCGCATTATATTCTACAAAAATGTGTCTTCATGCGCATAGTCAACAATATTTAAGTGTCAGCGTGCGAACTATTGAACAAAACATAATTGATATGATGACTCACTTCATGAAATGCTGCATAGAGCTTTGGAGTTTAATCGAGGACTGGTGATCAGGAACTTTTCACCCCACACCCCACTCTCCCCCTTCCCTGTCAAATACTGGAACAAAAATTTCATCCACCACCAGGTTTCGAATCAGCTTATTTCCGAGTCGAAAGACAGCGGAGAGGAGTGCACCAGCGACCTTGGCTAAGGAAGTGGGTAATTGGCATAATCAGCTGTGAGAGTGTACTGGTTCTCGATAGTCTCCCATTCTTCCCCTCCTGATAACACATGGGCGACCAAATAAAATCTTTTGTAACGCGTTAAATATCGTGAATATTTACTACCGATCATACGTTTGTAGCAGACATGTGCCACTCTCAGTAAATTATCTGCTCTCTTCAGTATGAGCAATCTTAGTACGCCTCGAATCTGCTCGGAATCAAACACGCCTTCAAGTTGCCGCAGAAATTTACTGTGAACATTGAGAGCGATTTGTCGGGAGAACTGGGAGGGTTCGTGCCTCGGTAGAAAATGTCGAATAAAGCTGCCATTAATGTTTGATATGCTTTAGTTTTAGAGAAACCGACATGCAACACCAAAAAAAGACGAAAAAAAGAAGAGAGAGAGAGAGAGAGAGAGAGAGAGAGAGAGAGAGAGCAGGGGAGAGGGCGAGTAAAGTCATCGTATAATGTCGTCTTCCCTCTTTTTTTACACTGTCGTTAGTTTTCATCTATTTTGCCAGCTTCGAGACGTGAGGTTTCAATCCTAACCATGTTACAGATTATGATGAAATTTATTTACAAGATTACAAGACTTTTTAATTTGTACGACGTAATCGTTGTATCGTTTGATTTCACATGAGCGTAGTATGTATTCAGTATCGACACCTTAAAAACTCATGGCCGTGGCCAACGCGTAGCTTAAACCCACGACCCTTGCTTCATAGGCAGGAATGCTGTTCTGAACCACGGAGACTAACTGAATGCAATCTCTACATTACATACTCCCGCACTAAGTAGCCTCCTCCACCACTCAGAAAGAACTTCGTACAAATGGACTTCTATAAACAAAATATCGCTTACGGTGTTATTTTCGGAAACCTACGTGAGCAACACAGTTAATAGGTGTCAACCTCCAGAAAAAAATATTAAGTAGTCGTATACCTTAGCAAACCCTGGTTATACGGACTCGTTAAACAAAGAAAGTAAGGGTGCCAACAGTTGTGCTTGGGAGGAACTGCTATTCTTGAACCGGCAGAAGTGTCTAGAACGTGATCCTGTTTTATCACTGCTCTGATATCGGCTCGTTATAGCTCAATGGCGCTCCCGGTTTTCTACAATTTTTCACGGAGCAGGAGGTGTCGGAGGGACGACGAGAACGATCAATACCTTCCATATGGGTGGGACGAATCACAGCGCCTGGCCTCGGCAGGTGGGGTGAGCGTGGGTGGAACGGGTGTCTGTCTCCATGGTTACGGCCGGAGCGGACGGCTACTGAGGGCGCGGCAGCCTGCGAAGGGGTGGAGTCCGCAGCCAGCAGCAGCCGTGGCCAGACGCCTTGCTCGCGCCGCTCTTCAGGTAAGCCACACCCGCAGCCCAGAAGTCTGCCCGACAGAACGCACTTCTCACATTCAATTCTAATTCATCTTTGCGTCGCTTCAGGTCGTTTATTTCGTGGAAATATAGTTGCTAAAGATTTTAGGTAGACTTTCTATTTGGTGCATAAAATTAGGCTGACTTCTAGCTTGCAGCAGAAAACCGTGATACGGTCTTTGTTTACCGTAGAAGCAAGAAGCAAATTCGACTGAACTTGTAGCACTTATGACTTGACAGACACTTTAGCAATGTATTGCAACTCTTTAAAGCTAAAAGAAAATTGTCAGCAAGGAAATCATATTGAATGGGTGATGTCTTCACTTTCGTTATACAGAAAGTACCTCAAAAATATTTTTGGGTAGTTTTTCACTTCGAAGTCTTAATCGAACCGTCACAGCGGAAAAGTGACCAATTCGCTGATTTATTAAGGTCACGAAAGAGCTATTTATCTACACAGCTACATGATTTTTTGTAAATAATTCGCCATTTGCTTGACCGACGGTTTCCTAGTTGAGGAAAATGCTGTCTTTCTTATAACAAATAACATATATTTACAAACTGCGCTGTCTTATGACGTGAATGTCGTAGGTTGGAGTCTCTCCTTGCCCTAACTGTGAGTTTTTGGGGGTTTTAAAATTGCCACTACTGGATGAGTCATTCAGACTGACAGAAAGAAATCGCGGAAATGATTTGAGGTACATTTAAACAACGAATATGACATTATACAAGTAAATAATCAAGATTATAAGGTAATGAATACTGTTTATGATAAGTGTATCAAAAGGTGTGCTGTCTGCATGGCCAAGTTGCGAAAAGTCAGTTTAAGTTTAGAAGCTACTACGTGAAAATAAAAAAAGAGAGCTGCCAAAGCCATTTGACTTGCCGTGTATCAAAATGTGTCATCTTAGAAAAATTTTTGAGTTTACGACTTGAAAACTTTGAGATTATATTTCTGTTGAACGTTCCTCTTGTTTGTGCTGTTAAGTAATTTATGGAAAATGAGCTGTAACTTCTCAAAATTAATCATTTTCATTCATAGTGTAATGCGCTTCACACCAGGTACACAGTGTCAGGAACTTCCTTGTCGCATAGGATAATGACTAGAGTGATATATAGAAAAATAAGGTCGCTGGTAGAGATTTTTTTCATTTCTTGTAAAAGTAACTCTCTTCCAGAAGAAATGCAAACAGTAAACACTTCATATAATAAATCCTTGTTTAAGGCAAAAAAAGAAAACAATATATCTGTTCTCACTCTGCTTCTTAACAATTGCAAACGGCTAACACTTCATATACTAATTACTGGCCGCGCGGTTTAGGACGCCATGTCGCGGATTGCGCGGCCCCTCCCGCCGGAATTTCGAGTCCTCCCTCGGGCATGGGTGTGTATGTTCTTCTTAGCATAAGTTAGTTTAAGTAGTGTCTACGTCTAGGGGCCGATGACCTCAGCAGTTTGGTCCCTTAGGAATTCACGCATATTTGAACATTAATTACTGATTTGAGTACAAAAAAAGTGATTTGTTACTTATAGGACTCACTGCTGAAGCCAGCGATAGTGAGAACGATTTCATCAATTAAACATTTTAATTACTGTGAATACTGAGTACAGGAAACAATTATTGTTGTTCATACTAGTTCGCATTCTGTTAGCTCAGTTTATATTCCATGGCAGCGTAACACATGATGCGTTATAGTTTTTCCTAGTTACTATTAGGTTCTCACTAAAACCGAAATGGATTTTAGGGTGCATAACATATAGATATAGATTCACATAACAGATTGCTGTTGATATGGTGTAAAATGAACTTCCAAATAAACAAACAGGACGCAAGATAGATCGGAAGTTAAGGAGAACAATTTGTGAAATCTCAGACGCTGTAAGCTATCGTTAAGTCAACAGTTTGAAGATTCTTGTGTAGAATCAGCAAAGAACTTAGGTTTCATTCTATCTAATTTCGGGTATATCGAAGTTTTTCAGTTAAAGACTTGCAGATAAATGTTGCTGGTATAATCTATCTGATCTAAAGTATTATTTGTAAACGTGATGGAATGTGTCCGCCCATCGCTTTTGTAACAGCTTCAACTCTGCTGAGGACACTTTTCCGTGAAGCGATTGCAGGGAATGGCAGCCTTTTCTTCCGCAAGGTCCAAAACTAGAGAAGGTAGTGATGCCGGGCAATGGGACCTGGAGCAAAGTCAACGTTTTAACTCATTCTATTGGAGTTCCATTGACTTCAAATCGGAACTCTGGGCAGCACAGTCCATTTCAGGAAGGTGGTTGTCCGCAAACCATCGCCTCACAGATGCTGCTTTATGACAGGGTGGATTGTCACGCTGACACCAATAATCATCGTCTGGGAACGGTTCCAATACCATACGCAGTACGCATTGCTGTTAAATGTGCTCATATCCTTCCGCATTTACGGTTTTCTTAGGCCCAATTAGGAGACCAATCCCATAACCACGAAAAACATCCCCACACCGTAACACCACAATCTCCGTACTTCACTGATCGCACTACACATGCTGGCAGGTAACTTTCTGTGGACATTCGCGAACTCAAACCCTCTCATCGGATTGTCACATACAGCGTGATTCATGACATCAATTACTGATTTCCCGCCATACTCCCGCTGATTGCATGCGTTTTTTATAACTACCTTCCATAATGCTTAACGATCACTTGCGCCATTGCATTAGGTCTGCTTAACTTGGTTTAGTTGTGGTTGTTCCTTCACGTTTATACTTCACAGACAATCCACTTGGACAGGTTTAACAGGGATCAAATGTCCCTGATCGATTTGTTACTCAGGTGACATTCAATGAGTAGTCGATGTTCGAAGTCACTGAGCTCTCCAGACCAATCCTTTCTGCTGTCAGTGCTTTTCAACTGACAATAAAATACTCCCCGCCTCGTTTTACACTCTAAGACAAAAAACGACAGCCCATGAAGGAATTATCCGAGTGGGACGGAAATCAGCAGGGTTTGCCAAGTATGAAGACCAGCAGAAGAAACTCTCGCCGTGTTAGCTTGCTGAAATGTAAGCCCAGGATCACTTGCCATGACGGGCATCTAAACGGGGCGTAGAAAACCGTCTAGATCCTGGGCATACTATTCAGCAAGCTAATGCCCACCCACAGACGGCGAGAGGTTCTGCTGCCTGTCTTCATGCTTGCCAAACCTTACCAATGCCAGCAAGGACGCCAGATCTCTACACAGTTAAGAAAGTTGGGGGCATAACGAGCAAGGCCTTCCAACCAGTTCGGAATTTTGGCGCTCTAACGCACCAATTGGACATAATATGAGACGATATCGCTCAGGAGGGCATCCAGCAATTCTGTCAGTTAATGCCAATACGAATAACTGCTTGCATAAGGCCCAGATGTGGACCAACACATTACTGATTTGCTCAGTTTCTGAAGTTCTTCCTCTTGAATAAATCGTCCAACTTTTTTGAAATAGTAATCATTTGTTTGTCTGTACGTGAGCTATCTTACTTCCAGCGATTTCCGTCCCATTTTCTTAGAGTTTGTGTTGGTAAGTCCTCCTCTCGTGGCATCTAGTGGTCAGTACCACATAACATAGGTGTCTCCGGATACTTTTGATCTGAAATGTGTAGTATGGAGCATTGACATGTTTAGCAGTGTATCCATACCGGCAGTTAGAGGAATGCCATTAATACGATTAACTGACGTTCAAGGCGTAAGCCTGTTGAAAAAATATAGTAAGACTATTCTGTTTCTATTTTATATATGAGTTTTCTGCTTTGAGTTCGTGTCACTAGTGGCGATCTCTGTGGTGTTATCTACTTCCTACAGACTTAATGATAAAAAGGGACAAGAATCAGCAGTGCACATGAACAGCAGCGACGCTACAGACTATACCGGCCGCGCGTGGTAGATTACGTCACTTCACCATTTCCTGTCTCTTGGCAGCTCAAGAAGATACTTACAATAAACTACACAATGACAGTTCTAAATCAACATAATTGTTTTCATAGCTTGTATTATTATTATTATTATTATTATTATTATTATTTTTTTTTTTTTTTTTTTTTTTTTTTTTTTTTTTTTTTTGGCAGAGGAAACTCTTTCTCAATGCTGTGTTTCTGTGTTTAGGAAACCACAATGTACAACCACCTGTGTTATTGAGGCAGAGGTAAGGTAGCTTTCTCAGTAGCTGGCCTCCACTCGTGAGAGGGGCAATGCGGCTTGTGAACACCGTTCGGTTTGTCAACGTGGCTCGAAGGATTACACAGCGCTTAAGTTCATGCGCTCATTGCCACTTCACGGAAGGCAGATGGTCATAAACTGCTGTTCATCGCATCTACGTCACTCTATAGTTAAACCACTGTCCTGAGGCTCAAAATATTAAAATTCTGCCTCTTAGTGATCACTGACGACCACTACATACAAATTACGATTTAAACAACACGAAATCGTCTCCACACAATCTGTTTTGCCCTAAACGTCCTTTACGAGAAATAGTACAAGCACCCCAACACGAAGTAGTTCGCCAATAGAACATCTCGAATG
The DNA here is from genome assembly GCF_023898315.1 of Schistocerca nitens. Lineage (NCBI taxonomy): Eukaryota > Metazoa > Arthropoda > Insecta > Orthoptera > Acrididae > Schistocerca > Schistocerca nitens. The sequence continues at coordinate 240,076,923 of NC_064616.1, read as the reverse complement.
AAAACTGGAATAATGACGTAGAGTTCTATTGACCGACGAGTACGGTATTTGTCTGGCACCTGATGACCGTCAGTGAAGACTGTGGTGGTGGATAGGTGTCAATGTCTGTCCCTCAGGTTCAGCATTGAGGTGGCTCAGTCGTGTTCTGGGCGGTAAGATATACGGATGTCGGAAGCCACTCATCGCTATCGAGGGTAATTTGAGGGATACCATTTTAAACTTGCAGCGTGTCTTCGCAAGAAGCCTCATCTCACTCTGAATAGTATCATAAGAGTGTCTATGAATGGCACATGGTTGAGCAGTAACATCTATGCACGTTGTGGACAGTATTTCAAGGACGACATACTCATGTTGCATTGATTGGGGCGGATCAAAATGATACTGAAGTTTCACCCAGCAACAGACTGCTTTCACCGAAGTGCACTTTCCAATGAACTTTTCGTAGTTTCAAAGGTCCTGTGTTTTCATACCCTAATAAACAAATAAACCAGCTACAGGTGGCATAAAGCCTGATTTTATACCCGGTTTCGTCCGTCAAAAGCGAGCAGCTGTGGGAAACGATTGTCTGATGATGCTACAATTTGGCTGCCGAAATCGGTTATAAAACAAAAATTTTAGGTGACTTGTAACAGTTTTATCTGTATGCCATTTATAACAGCAATGTGCCCCCGACAAGCCATACGTGCATTTACTACATTTTGAATCTCTGTTTCCCTATAATCTAAGCACACAGACGCTTTCAGATATGAAAGGCAGTGCACACCACCCTTGGGGCAGTTCACCCGTCTGCAGTAAAAAGTTTTCAGATGAGCAGTACAAGCACTCATCAGTCATCCTCACGACATGTACTGATAGAAATGGAAACTGTTACAGCCTGAGGCATCAGTCAGATATTTCTCAGAGTAGCACTTGCAACCTACGTCCTCAGTTATTTGCTGGATGTATTCCAATCTCTGTCTTCCTCTACAGTTCTTGTCCTCTACAGCTCCCTCTAGTACCATGGAAGTCACTCCTTGATGTCTTAACAGCTCTGCTATCATCCTGTCCCTTCTCCTTGTCAGTGTTTTCCACATATTCCTTTCCTCTCCGATTCTATGCAGAACCTTCTCATTCCTTATCTTATTAGTCCACCTAATTTTCAACATTCGTATGTAGTACCACATCTCAAATGCTTCGATTCCATTCTGTTTTCCCACAGTCCAGTTTCCACTACCATACAACGCTGTGCTCCAGACGTACATTCTCAGAAATTCCTTAGTCAAATAAACGCCTATATTTGATACCAGTAGAATTCTCTTGGCCAGGAGTGCCTTTTTGCCAGTACTAGTGTGTTCTTGACGTAGTCCTTGCTGCGTACGTCATTGGTTATCTAGCGGCCTAGGATGTAGAATTCCTTAACTTCACCTACTTCGTGACCATCAATCCTGATGTTAAGTTTCTCGCTGTTCTCATTTCTGCTACTTCTCATTACTTCCGTCTTTCTTCGGTTTACTCTCAATCCATATTTTGTACTCATTAGACTGTTCATTCAGTCAGTAGATCGTGTAATTCTTCTTCACTTTTACTCAGTATAGTAATGTCATCAACGAATCGTATCATTGATATCCTTTCATCTTTAATTTTAATCCCACTCATGAATCTTTCTTTTCATTTCCATCATTGCTTCTTCGATGTACAGACTGAGCAGTAGGGACAAGAAACTACGTCCCTGTCTTGATCCGAGCACTTCGTTCTTGGTCTCGTTCTCTTGGCTCTTGTACATATTTTATATTACCCGTCTCTACCTGTAGCTTACCCCTATTTTTCTCAAAATTTCTAACAGCTTGCACCATTTTACACGCCGAACGCTTTTTCCAGGTCGACAAATCGTTTGAACGTTTCTTGATTTTTCTTTAGTCTTGCTTCCATCATCAACCGCAACATGAGAATTGCCTCTCTGGTACCTTTACCGTTCCTAAAGCCAAACTGATCGTCATCTAACACATCTCCAATTTTCTTTTCCTTTCTTTTCCTCCTTTAACAGATCGTAAATTATCACCATTAGTATGAGGTGTGACCTCCGCGGACGCGAATACACTCTTGTATTCGTTGAGGCATGGAAGCAAACCTCTTCCGCTTGTCATCGTGAGCAATTTCTTTCCATGCAAGAAACACATGCTGTGTCGATTCCTGAAGGTTGCTGTCTAGAGGCTAGTATGAGAGTACATTCCTTCCCATTGCATCCCATTCACTCTGCAAGAGCGACTTAACAGAAGACCACGCAGACCATTTGGGGATCCATACGTTTTTCGAGATCTTTATCGAGCGAACTGCAATTTGGGGTATTGCATTATCCTGCTGGAATATGTCATATGGTACCCTGGTCATAAAGGGTATGCCAACTGGGTATACATTCTTGCCACCAACTGGCGAATTGTAACCTCCCTTCAATTATTACAAAATCAGTCCTGCTGTCATCCAATAGACATCCACACCCTGGTTTTAGGAGACTGCGGGGTATGGGTCTCGAGAATCGCCATCTCCTGTGGTCTCTCACCAGATCGTCTAAGAACACATTGGCGTCTTACTGACAGCCCACAGAAGTGAGAAGCGTCGCTGACCACCACAGAATTTCACTTTATGTCCCATTTGACTCTCGCTCTAGACTACATAAGTCTCCATTGTCTCTGATATGGTTGTCTGTCTGATTTCAGCTGTTGTTATTCGTCTATTCGTCAGAGCCGGCTATACAGTGCTACGATCTTGTCGTTATGTAGTCCGAAAGTAAGCTGAACGTGTCGTCCTGTATGCATGCTGTTGTGATCACTACCTGCAACGTTTCTGTAACGTTAGACACACCAAATAGACTTCTTGTACTCACAACATACTTCATCCGTAAAAAAGCTTTTTGTTCTACACAGAAATTAATGAAATTATGCTCTCATGAAGACAATATGAACTGACTTCAATCCTTAATTTGTCGACTGACAGCACTGCTGGTGAAACAGGGGAGGACGGCTGTTGCTAGCTGTGTAAAGTGGGCTAAGAACCCAGCGGACGAGTATCAACACTCAGTGCAGATGTCCGGGAGTGTGACGCCACCTTAGGCATTGTGTGGCGACAATCGGTAGTACACCGTCCGACCTCCCAGTAGTTCTGGTTTGAGTCCAGCGACTTGCAGGGTGGTGTGGGTGGGCAGCAGAAGACGGATAACGTCTTTATAGTGGCACAAGGAAACAGACGTGATGTTAGCGGTGAGTTGCGGTAGCTTTGGGCTTTGTAGCGACGATACAGAAACTTGTATGTCCGCTGAACTGGCCGACCGCAAGATCTGCAACGCCTGACATTCTCGCCACCTCGGTGGAGGGCGTTGGACCTTCTAGTCCAGTTGCCATCGGGGGTAAATCGTCTTCTGGAAATCAGAATTGGATTATTTTTTGGTGTAGTTGCACGCTTATGACGATGTGAAAGTAAGAAGTCGTTCACCTGCGCGAAATAAGATGGACCGTTGGTCGTGGTGAGTATGAAGACATTAATAGTGTAAGAAACTCAATATGAAAGCGCGTCGACTCATTTTGAATGCAGCGTTAACCTAGCACCGAAATGTGCACTAAACCGATCTCTGAGGCTGAAGTCAGACCCAGAGCTCCACATTCTGTATACAATATTTCACACCATGAGCTGTCCACTCAGTCACTAGGAACTTAATACTAGCTTAAGTCTGGTGCGACTTCTCAATTATGGCTTTTAACTCAACAATGTTTCCTGTGATGTTTCTTGTCTAGTGGCACTGAGAGGGGGCATCATCGTCACCACCACCACCACTGTCATCACCATCACCATCATCATCACCACCATTATCATCACCATCACCACCGTCATCACCACTACACCATCACCATCACCACCACATGCATATCCACAATATGTTCTTCTTAACTGTCTGCTATTACATGACGATACTTTGAAATCTGTTACTATACATTGATAAGGAGTGCTAAGCTCCTCGACATGGTCGCATCTCGAAAAATCTCGTGCCCTTGGACGGCTTAGGACTCGGAAAGCTCAATTCATTCACGAGACGTGGAGTGTAGCTGTCTTCTCCTGGTCGGTTGCAGATTAATACGGTAACGATGCTGCAGGGCGCGTTGGTCAATGACAATGTGAGGAGGGACTTTTACCCTAAGACAGCGAGAATGCTCTGTGACTTCCATACGCAGAGAGATAGGTCATAAATTAAACAGTATGCTCGAGGTGATAGAAATATGTGGAGCGCTGTCTGGTATACTTTGACGATTTATGTGTTTGAGAATTAACACTGAATGGATGTACTGAGCAGTCATCTATCCATGCTCGCACTGATACTCGCTAAGTGGAGAAGGGGTGGTTTAGCTATGATACTGAAATTAAGGAAACATGCTGTCACATCACTGGCCGGTGTTGAAGTTACTGTAAAACTTCTAAAATTATTCCCGCTATCAACTGTGATATTTATTATTAGAGTACATCAATGGTGTCTTTTCCATCCCATCCATGCCTTGGTGTGCTGTTGGTTACCACATAATGATTGACTGACAACGATTGTTTGAGTTCGGGAATGAGTTTTGTTTATGGGTAACAACTTCTGGGGGTTGCTAGCAGCGAAAAAGTGATAGCGTACATGAGTGCAATATGAGGAATCATTTGAAAGCGAATGCAGAGTCGTCAGCTATTCTGTCAGTGTGAGAGACAAGTCTAAATGTAGAGCTCGTGAATCACCTTCGGACTATGGTTTGGAGACCTACGCCAACGCCATAAAACTCTTCCAGTTTGCTTATGTTGTAATTGTCTTTTATTTAAATTCAACGGATGTGTGGAGTGTTATGCTATCCACCATAAGAATATGGATTACACTGTTCAAAGTCTATTTTCCTGTGAAAGGCCATGGATCAGAACTTCGTAACGTTAGTTTAGAACCTGACAGAGGCGTTGAAGTCCTGGCAGAAAAAAAAGACATGTTTGGCATTGTACAAAAGCCTGTTAGAAAATAGTGTTTGAAACATCCAAACAGGACCAGAGAGAAACTTCCTGGCAGATTAAAACTGTGTGCCGGACCGAGACTGGAACTCTGGACCTTTGCCTTTCGCGGGAAGGTAGGAGACGAGGTACTGGCAGAAGTAAAGCTGTGAGGACGGGGCGTGAGTCGTGCCTCGGTAGCTCAGTTGGTAGAGCACTTGCCCGCGAAAGGCAAAGGTCCCGAGTTCGAGTCTCGGTCCGGCACACAGTTTTAATCTGCCTGGAAGTTTCATATCAGCGCACAGTCCGCTGTAGAGTGAAAATTTCATTCTAGGACCAGAGAGATTTAGTATAGTCTGCGGGATACGATCATTCACATAGAGTACATGTGATCAAACTTTAAGTGGCTTAGTGGCTTCTGCAGCCCCTGTATATTTAATAGGCGGCAGTAGCAGTAGCAGTTTGAGGTGTAAATTCTGTGAGGGTCTTGGTAAACCGTTAGGAAATCTTGGATGGCTGCACGCTGTGGTATTGTGGGAAGTATTGTGAAATCTCTTTCTCCACACTGGACCGCACCACAGCTGTGTGTCAGTGCGCCCGCATCGGTGCCTAGGTGACTTATAAATGGGATGAGCTTTTGTAGTTGGTAATTTTTCTCTGTTGGGGGGCGTAGAAAATAACGATGATAGCATGTTGGGCAGATTGATTTGAATTGACGCGGATCTGTAGTACTTATATCTAATTTGGGGACGTACCACACTGCGCGCATTTCCACCGAATGGTCAAAACACGCTCCTGTTGCACTACCTCAGGTCGTTCTGTTTCTACACAGGTTGCAGAAGGTGGTGAATATGTCTTTCTCTGACTTCTGCTCAGTTCCGACTTAAATTGGAATCACATGCGGAAAGCTGTAAAAATGGGACCAGTTGCAAGATGCGTAGGGGGTGACTAAAACCAAGTTGAAATTTTACTGTAGCAACTAGGCTCGGGAAAGATGACTCGTTTCGAGATATGGGAGTGCCAGAAATACACTCCTGGAAATGGAAAAAAGAACACATTGACACCGGTGTGTCACACCCACCATACTTGCTCCGGACACTGCGAGAGTGCTGTACAAGCAATGATCACACGCACGGCACAGCGGACACACCAGGAACCGCGGTGTTGGCCGTCGAATGGCGCTAGCTGCGCAGAATTTGTGCACCGCCGCCGTCAGTGTCAGCCAGTTTGCCGTGGCATACGGAGCTCCATCGCAGTCTTTAACACTGGTAGCATGCCGCGACAGCGTGGACGTGAACCGTATGTGCAGTTGACGGACTTTGAGCGAGGGCGTATAGTGGGCATGCGGGAGGCCGGGTGGACGTACCGCCGAATTGCTCAACACGTGGGGCGTGAGGTCTCCACAGTACATCGATGTTGTCGCCAGTGGTCGGCGGAAGGTACACGTGCCCGTCGACCTGGGACCGGACCGCAGCGACGCACGGATGCACGCCAA